>NC_134405.1:307392812-308136979 GCF_038048845.1 Mixophyes fleayi | reverse complement strand
CAAAATTCCCATTTACATCATATTGCATTTGCAACCTTGGAGCAATTGAGAAACTTTCTGTTTTTCATTTTTATGCAGTGAATCAATTCCCTGTTGTGCTGTTATTTTCCACTTCTTGTCCCCCTCCTTTGGCAGCTGGCTGATCTGTTCCCAAGAGTTAGGTTCCAATATTTCTTGTAAGCCTTGGATGAGAGCATGTGAGCTGGTAAAACCTTTTCTGATCCAGTTTGACCTTTGCAGTTGAGATTGCTCTGTGATTTCTGGTGACTGAGAAGTTTTATTGTGAGTTTGCCATCGCAGGGTTAACAGGAAAATCTGTTTCACTGAGTTCTTCTGCTCCTCCTTTCACGCATGCTGATATTGTCTTGTCAGTGGCTGCCGCTGTCATTATTTCTGGTGAAGACTCTTATCAAAATAAACACTGTGGCTTATTGGCTATTTATTAAACATAGAAAAGTCCTAGCTCTGGTGAACAAGGCTGCTGTCGCCAAAGATAGGGCTTCTCACTATCTATAAAGGCTAGTGCTGTGCAAATGCTTCCGATGGGAAAAGCATGGACTAGCCGATTTAACAAGGACCGCGGTGGTACGTGTAACACAGCGAACCCATTTTTGCCATCAGCATCTCTGGACGGCGAAAGTAGAAGATACTAATTAAAAAATGCTTTATTATTAAAATAAAGCATTTTTTTCAAAGAGTAATATTTTAAAATATTTCTTTTTTACTTTGTTTAACTATATATATATATATATATATATATATATATGTGTTCTGCAATGCAGTTTATGTAATGCTTTACACACCTTTACCTGTAGTTTGTTTCCTGGGGGTAAATGTATTAACCTCCGGTTTCTTCAACTCCCGCGAGTTCGGCGTCTACGGCGCTTAAATTTAAAGCGGCACTGCCTTGTAAAGAGAAGTTTCCCTTTAAAGTTTTGCTTTAAATTTAAGCGCCGAAGACGCCGAACTCGCGGGAGTTGAATAAACCGGAGGTTAATACTTTTACCCCCTGATGTGAATCAGTTGATCGTCTTTAACTAGTAAGCTGATTACTGCCTTAGCCTGTTTGTATCCCACTGTACAGGATTTCTTCTGGTTTGGGGACTCTTTGTGCTGAGTACTTTCAACCAATTATCTTTACATAGAAACATATCCACTTAGAACTTCCATATTTATCAGTTACTTATGCTTGGCTGTGTGAGATTTAGTTTGGGTGCATATTAAGAGTGTATTTTAGAGGTGGACGCAAGTGCATTTGCATGGTAATTTTGCAAGTCACGTAAAAATTGCATGTGCACAACTTGACCAATATTTTGAGCTGAAAGTAACATTGTTGGTCCCTTGGGCTTAGGGATATGAGTCAGGGCATTACATTAAGGTCATGCAGATGCAAGATAAGCATGCACACTTGAGGCTATTTTAAAGTTTGTTGCTTTTTTATGTTGGATTCTATCTGGAAATCACTCATTGGAGAGGTGGAATATATACTGGTAGAATGAAGAGGATCCTTATTTCAGTCTCCTGGACAAAACCATGTTACAATACAAGGGGTGCAAATGAGTGTTCTGTTTTTCACATAAGTTAAATGCTGACTGTTTTTTCATGTAGCACACAAATATCAACTTTAAATGTCAGTGTACAAATAAGCTATCAAGTATTTGTGTGCTACATGAAAAAACAGTTTGTATTTAACTTATGTGCAAAACAGAAAACTCATTTGCACCCCTTGCATTGTAACATGGTTTAGTCCAGGAGACTGAAATAGGGATCTGTGAAGATACCGGGTTTATCTGGCCCAGTGCTACCCAGTACCTTCTAGGATTCGTATGGTCACTCAGGCAAAATGCAGTTATAAAAATACAACAGTATATTTATTGTTATACAAACAACACTAGAATATTAAATACACACAGTAAATAAATGCCAGGCAGATTTACCACATCATCTATCCCTTACCCCAATAACTTAAGGAGATATTGTCACCTGCTGTCCAGACTTCATGACCCATGGATCCCTCTCAGCTGCATATATATACTCGAGTTAGAAAACGACAATTCAAAACTCCATTTTGCACCTTCCTGAATGAAATCCAAGCATGAACACCCTCCCCCCCTGGAGTTGTTCCTTCTATATCACAGGTCTAATTTCCACAGTCTTTCCCCTCCCTGGACAAACCCCTGCATCTATTCTACTTCCCCATTGGCCAGTGCAGGACTAGGGGGTTTGGACAGGGCAGTGGAGATGAGATGTCCTTTCACAGAAGCCCCCTGCTGGGATGCAGACAGAATGTCTGGACTAGTCCTAAGGAGAACAATTGATGCTTAATTGGCTTCCCCTACTTCCAAGGATAAGGTAGCAGTGAGCCCCTCCTAAAATTAACCCCTTACACTACTTTGTGATGTCACAGGGTCCCCAGCTGTTCCATGCTTCCTGTAGAGGAAGGAGGGGGGAGAATGAATGCAGCTCAAGCCCTCTCACCTGTATCCTAGACACCACCTGATCTTTACCCATAACCCTCCTGGCTTCAGTTTAAGGACAATGAATAACATTACTTCAAGTCATCAATATACAATAAACAATATACATATGTACACTGAACTACAATGTCCCCTTAGCCACATGTTATTGGACAATGCAGTCATAGTCTGGTGAGCTGGGGAAACAAAAGAAGGCTATAAAAAGTATTTGCTATAATTCACATTATGTGAGAAATGAGACATGCTCACAGGGTTATCAAACTCATTTCGTCACAGGATCCTCTTCATTTAAGATCCTTAATGAATCAGGCCCCAGGACAGCGCAGTAATATTATACTTCATACTCTAGTAAACAGTTTCTGTTAACATTTATACTTCTTAAAGGAACCTTGCATTCTATATATCTTTTCTTGTCTCTATCACGTTCTTAATCCTTGCACCAATGGATTGGTATGAAACAGTAAGAGCATTTTTTTTAATCCTGTTGAACAGTCTGTTTTGGTTTGTTGATTTGCAGTGATTTCTAAATAAATTGATTAATATATCATATAAGATGCATATACAACTGCTTTTGAGGTGCATCTGCCTTGTATCGTTAAATGGGACTGAAGGGTTTCTAACTGAGATTTGAAGGACTTTTTGGATGTAATTTAAGTATTGTTTAGAGGAATTGCCTAATGATATCCACAACATTAAAACCACCTACCTAATATTCCTTAAGTACCCCTTAAGTGCCGCCAAAACACCTCTGACCCATCAAGGCATGGATTCCACAAGACTTCTGACGGTGTCCTGTGGTATCTGGCACCAAGACGTTAGCAGCAGATCCTTTAAGTCCTGAAGGTTGCGAGGTGGGGCCTCCATGACTAACGTTTATCCAGGACATCCCACAGATGTTCGATTGAGATCTGGGGAATTTGGAGGCCAAGTCAACACCTTGAACTCTTTGTCATATTCCTAAAACCATTTGCAGTGTACCAGGGTGCATTATCCTGATGAAACAGGCCACTACCATCAGCAAATACCATTGCCATGAAGGGGTACATTTGGTTTGCAACAATGTTTAGGTAGGTGATAACAGCCACATGAATGCCAGAACCCAAGGTTTCCCAGCAGAACATTGCCAAAGCATCTTACTTTCTATACCAGCTTACTTTCTTCCCTCTCATAGTGTACCCTGGTGCCATCTCTTACCCAAGTAAACTATGCATGCGCACATGGCTGTCCACAAGATGTAAAAGAAAATGTCATTCATCAGACCAAGCCACCTTCTTTAATTGCTCCATTGTCCAGTTCTGGCATTCACATGCCCATTGTCTGCACTTTCGGTGGTCGACAGGGATCAGCTTTTTATTATAGCCACCACTTTTTCAGCAATTTGCGGTACAGTAACTTGCCTGTGGGATTGGACCAGATGGGATAGCTTCATTCCCCATTCGCATTGATAAGCCTTGGGTGCCCCTGACCCTGTCACAGTTCACCGATTGTCCTTCCTTGGACCACTTTAGGTAGGTTATAACGACTGCATACCGGCAACATCCCATAAGATCTGTTGTTTTGGAAATGCTCTGACCCAGTTGTCTAGCTACCACAATTTGACCCTTGTCAAAGTCACTCAGATCCTGTTTGCCCATTTCTTCTGCTTCCAACACATCAACTTGAAAACTGACTGTTCACTTGCTGCCTAATATATCCCACCCCTTGACAAGTGCCATGGTAACAAGATAATTAATGTTATTCATTTCACTTGTCAGTGGTTTTATTGTTGTGGCTGATGGGTGTAAATATAGGGTATATTTCTGCTTCTGATGTTTTCTCACTTCATTGCTTCATGGAAGTTTTCAATACTTTCCATCTAATGTGCAGATGTTATTTTGATTGATGTATTTATATGCAATTCGATGCTGTAATCTATTTGTGATTTTATGTTGCTTCAGCTCTGTTTTGTAAGGTGTTATGTTTCATATTTTTTATGTTATTTTATTTTTAGAATAAAATGTATTATTATCAAGTAAGCAAAATCGGATCCCGTTCAATTCATAATTGATATTTATGATTACACATCATTTTTAGTTTTTATTACTTATTTATCTGTTTTAATATATTACCTCCATTTGTTGTTTTTTTTACATATACATTGATTGTTTTGTTTGGTTGTCTTGAAGTCTTACAGTTTCCTTTTGACAACTGCTGTTTTCTTCCTTAGAGAAACTGTGCCATTTTTTTCTCTTTTGTTACCCTTTGAGGTGCATCTTGTTTTGGGTTATGTGTATCTTTGAAATACATTCTTTGCCAAGAGTAAATTCTTCTCCTACAAAAGACAGGTGCGGTTTGCAAGTCAATGATGATGATCGCTGCATATGTGTTCTGGACACATCTAAATGCTAGATTTAAAGATGCACATATCTTAAAATGATGCAACTCAAAGTACAAACACAGAAACTTATATGTGCTGATGCATAATTGCCCATATGCAAATGGACATATTTAGGTACTCTAAATCATTATAAATTTCTTTTTTTGTTTAGATTACTGGATATTCTTTTTACTTTGTATCTAGACCTCACGTGAATATTATGTTATACTAGCAACTAATGCAGAAATGTCTAGGTGCAGAAAGATTATTATACAGGTTATGTTCTTGGAACGAAGCACGTAGGACGACTTCCCTCACAGTATTTTCTGTTCTATGCATTGGTCATTTGTTTGGGCAGAAAGACTTCGGAATCCCTGTATGACATCACTTCCAGGAGTTGTGACATTAGTTGTGAGCCGTAACATGGGAAGGGAGCCAGGCGACCACCTTGTCCAGATACGCTAATTTTATGACTTCCCATTCTAAGGATTTTTAACCTCTTTTTTTATAATAAACTTGTTTAACAGATTTTACAAATGTGTGGTCATTTCTTGACTTGTGTTTGCTTGCAGATTCATGTGGTATAAGCAGGCTCTGAACATCTTCGTTTTGGTACCAGTGATTATTTCCATAAAGGATTTTACAGATAAGCCTCATTATCACTTTCCTAAAGTGCGCTCCATTTGATTAGACTATAACTGGTGTTATTGATATAATGCACTATGAGTGTCCTCTCTCTGGGTTTTAGATTATTCCATGATGGGTAATGGAAATCCAGGAAGGAGGAGCTGCTAAATTATCATTGGACATTGTTGAAATGTATTTTATTTTTCTGTTTGTTTTTCTGATTTGAATCCCAAACTAAGTTGTAGAACCGTTTTAGGCATTTTTATTATATGTATGTATATATGTTCCACACTGTTACTTCAGCAAGCACAATTATCTACTTCTTGAGCCTCCTGGCCAATCATCATCTAACCCCCCCATCTCCTTCTTTTCTACCTTTCCTTTCTCTGTTCCCTTTACTATCCAATGTATAATTTTCACAATGTGCTTTTAAATGTTACTCCCAGGTATAGTTTCCTCACAGTGTAGCTAGTTGAATTCAGATTTCAGCTAGAAAGTGTCACGCTTCAATGCTGGAAACTGAAAATAACAGCTATGGAGCCCGGGATATGATGAAAGCATAAGATGTTTATTGAGCAGTTTTAAATCAGAGAATACAGGAAATGGAACAAACCGAATATTGCAGATACTGAACAGGGAGTTCTGAGTGAAGCTGAAACCGGTAGCAAAAGGAATGCAGCAGATGCAGGTGGAATGGCTGAGTGGAGGGGTTGGGTACGGTTTACTGATTAGGAGAAGTCCGACAATGTTGACACCTACAAGAAAAATCCGACTGGCTAAAAAAAACGAATAGAATAAGAACAGACTTACCTGAAAACCGAAGCTCCAGATATCCGATGGCAGCGTCATGCTGACAGGCAGTGATACTGAAGACCCAGCTGTCCGGCACTTCAGTGTGACGTCAACGCGACTTAGATGTAGGTTAATTTACAGCGGCAATGTGTGGAGGCCACAGGTTAAGTGTATAAAGACTTAACCTGCGGGGTCCTGACATTGCCGCTTTAAATTAACATTGATTGAAGTCGCAGTGACGTCACACTGAAGTGCCGGACAGCTGGGTTTTCAGAATCACTGCCTGTCAGCATGACCCTGCCATCGGATATCTGGAGCTTCGGTTTTCAGGTAAGTCTGATTTTATTCTATTCATTTTTTTAGCAAATCAAATTTTTCTTGTAGGTGTCGGAGTACTCGTAATCAGTAAAATGATTACCATCGGAGTAGAGAGATATCCGGTGCAGAGATGTCAGCAGCAGCATGTAAAAGTCCCAGAGCACAGGAGAAGCAGGAGAACACTACAATAAGGAACAGCAATATAACAACAATGACCAGCACAGGTAACTGGGAGAGGCAGGTATAAATAGGAGACAATCGGGTGCAAATGATTAGCTTAGTGCAGCTAGTTAACCCCTGGTAGTGAAGAGAAAGGCACAATAGCAGTACCTCTGGTGGTTCACAGGTACTGTAGGTTAAACACAATAATCAAGTCTAAAATAATGCCAGAGGCAGGAGCTGCCGAGAGGAATCAGCATCCTGAGGCGATGCTGAAGAATAAGTGAGGCAGATCCCAACAGGAAGATGTGCTTTAGGCTTGTTTTGGTTTTGACAAATATTTAGACAATGTTGTCTCTTTGAGATGTTTTTTTAGCTTTTACCTTGTAAGGGTAAACATTGCTTTCTCACAACCATCCTAGTTGATATGAGGTGATTGGAAAGACCCAAACTGATGTCTTTTGCTCAAATTTCCTTGTAATTTACTTTATACCAGATAGCATTGTTCTCTTTCCCTGCTAGTTTTTGGCTTCTCTTTGGACCCCTGACAGCGCAAGTCTATATCTATGTTGACAGGTTTTGCCTTAAGCTCTATGGCGCTGAGTACATATTATAATTATTCCTAGACAATGCAGCTTCAGCTATTACATATTGTCTCAGACGATCCAAACCCAAACCATGGCACACCAAACAGACCCACTACCTGCAAAAGGGCTCCTGCACTGGAGAGCACCACACGAGGAAATCTTGTTCCCACTATAAATTCATCCTTTTATCTTACAGCACTGTCCTTTCAATTGCCAAACAAACATTCTTCAAATCTCTATTATACACCCAGTTTTCTAACCAATGTCGTCTCATTGTCACCTTCAACTCACTTCTCTGCTCACATGTACCTCCCCACCCTTCATGTCTCACAGCCCATGATTTTGCCACCTATTTCAAAAACAAAATTAACACCATTCTATGTGATATTTCCTTATGCCAAATTACACTCACAAAGTCTCTGCACTCATCTAATCATCTCACCCTACAACCTGTCTCCTCAACCCTATTCCCTCCCAACTTCTCTACTCCCTCTTCTACACTGCATGCCCACCTCTGTCTCACCTCTGCAACCTGTTTCTCTCCACTGGCACATTTCCATCCTCCTTTAAGCATGCACTCAATTCACCAATTCTAAACAAACCATCTCTCGATCTAGCCTCTCTCTCCAACTACCGCCCAATTTCTCTCCTCCCCTTTGCCTCCAATCTACTTGAGCGATTAGTGTACAGACATGTGTCTCACTATCTCTCCTCTTATTATATTCTTGACTCAGCTGCAGGTAGGCCTCCATCACCATCATTCCACTGAAACTGCTATCACAACAGTGATCAATGATAGGCAACATGGTGGCTTAGTGGTTAGCACTTCTGCCTCTCAGCACTGGGGTCATGATGCATAGGTTTCCTCCGGGTGCTCCGTTTTCCTCCCACACTCCAAAAACATACTAATAGGTTAATTGGTTGCTATCAAATTGACCCTAGTCTGTGTATCTGTCTGACTGTCTATCTGTGTGTGTGTTAAGGAATTACTGGCGCTATATAAATAAATGATGATGATGATGATGGTGCAGATCCTAATGGTCATTTCTCCATACTCATTCTCCTGGATCTCTCTGCTGATTTTGATACTGTTGATCACCCTCTTCTCCTAAACACCCTTCACTCCATTGGCCGCCATGACACAGTTCTTTCCTGGTCACTTGTTACCTATCGAACCTCTCCTTTAGTGGTGCGATAATCACATTCTCACATCCACTCCCACTATATGCTGGGGTCCCACAAGGTTCTGTTCTTGGCCCTTTACTATTTTCATTGTACACCTCTTCTCATGGGTCACTAATTTGATCATTCAGCCTCCAATACCACCTCTACTCTAATGACCCCCAAACCTATCTCTCTTCCCTGAAGAGAGATAGGTTTAGATTTTCTCTACTTCTGTACTATCTCATGTAACCAACTGTATTTCTGCTATCTCCACATAGATGTCCCACCGCTACCTAAAGCTCAACATGCCCAAAACAGAGCTTATTATCTTCCCTCCTGCCAGAGTCATCACCTCCCTACAAATCTCCCTCACTGTCAATAACACCACAATTTCCTCAGTCTCCCAAGCCCGCTGTCTTGGTGTCACACTTGACTCCGCCATCTGCTTTATTCCATACATCCAGACTCTCTCCCAGTCCTGTCAACTCCACATTACCAACATTGTCAAAATACGTCTTTTTCTTACTCAACATGCTATTAAAACTCTTATCCATTCTCTCATCATCTCCCGTCTAGACTATTACAACCTCCTGCTAACTGGCATTCCTGACACCCATATATCCACACTTCAATCCTTCATAAATGCTACTGCAAAACTGATATACCTCTCTCACTGTTACACATCTGCTGTACCACTGTGCAAATCCCTACACTGGCTCCCTGTGTCCTCCAGAATCAAATTCAAATTACTCACCCTTACCTACAAAGCCCTCAACAACACTACCACTGCATACATCTCAAATCTCATATCAAAATACTCTCCTCCCGTCCTCTTAGATCTACCTCTGACCTGCGCCTTGTCTCTATCTGATAACCACCTCTCACTCCTGTCTACAAGACTTCTTCCATGCTGCTCCCTACTTATGGAATTCCCTACCATGCCCAATCAGACTTCTTTCCCACAGCCTTCAAATCTTTAGAGGCTTTTTGAAAATCCATGTCTTTTTTTAGAGATGACCTTATCCCCGATAACACTATTCACACTAATGCACCCTCACAACTGTTCCAATGTCCACTCTGAAACACATTTACTTCTCTTGTTTCAGCTGTGCCCTCTTTCACTTAGAATGTAAGCTCTCTAATGAGCAGGGTCTTCCATACCCTTTGTTTTCATGTCTGCATTTATTTTGTCTACTTTGTATGTCCCTGTTTTATGTATGTACTGTTTTCCCTACTGTATGGTGCTGCAGAGCAATGTGTCACCTTACATATCTGCAATAATAATAATAATAATAAAAGGCAAAATCACCCTAAATAGACCGCTCACATCTGTACCTCAACAGCTGTTCTTGCCAAACAAATTTAGATATGTTTCTGTTGACCTCATAAATCAAACCAAGTCACAGTCAATCTCCCTGCCTGCTCCCCATTCATACCAGTACATCCACATCCACAATTTTATCTCTAGTTTTACTGCTAAGAACCATAATATAATCAAAATACCATTTGAGATTGCGTTCCACACATATCCAACACTCCCAAACTAATGTATCTTCCCTTCTTTCCACAAGCCCTCAAGAACATAAGTTAAAATGTCTGACCCACTAGGTGGTGACTTTGGATCAGGAAATATCTACAGTACAGTGGTCCTGTGGCAGGGTAGAGATCTACCACATGTAAGGAAGGGGTTAAGTACTCATGGAGACTGATTAATCGGGTTAGGTCTAGGCCTGGACATCCAGATTCCTGTCATCACCTAAGGTATATGCTGTTAAGTCCTTTTTTAATTTGCACCTG
This sequence comes from Mixophyes fleayi, assembly GCF_038048845.1. NCBI lineage: Eukaryota > Metazoa > Chordata > Amphibia > Anura > Limnodynastidae > Mixophyes > Mixophyes fleayi. The sequence goes on along the minus strand of NC_134405.1, from coordinate 308,126,702 downwards.
GTTCTGATTGCTGGGTACTTGCTACTGTGTGATTTCTGCTCCTCTGCACCTCTGACTTGAAAACACCAGACGTGTAAGGTAGCCTATAAAAACTCATTATGTGTCACCAGCCAGTAGAGATAACATTGATTATGTATTAATCTTATTACTTTCCAAAATGGCTCTCCAATATGTTTCCCACTTTGATGGATCTTGTTTCTGAGTTGTCAAGCAGTTTCCCAGTAACAATAGGATTCTGGAAGGTGGTGGCAGCTTTCTTGTCTCAGGGTTTTCATAGAGAGGTTACACATGACCCACTTCCTGCTGGGCTTCCACTTATATCTGGGAGGCTTCTGTTCTCCTAATAATTTCCTGTTTACAGAAAAACTGAAGCTCAACTCTGACTCTCAATCATTGATTTTTAAAATGTGGACTAGAATATGACTTTACATCTAAGATGCATCTGCCTGACATTTCTCCTTTTCTGGGGACTCCACTGTCTGGGGACTGTGGACTCCACATTACTCTGCCCCTAAATCCTCCGCCTCTCTTTTTTCCCCAATTTTGTCTTTTTTCTGTGTCTGTGTTTGTTTATGGCATTTGTGTCGATGGGACACTGAGGGGTATATTTACTAAACTGCGGGTTTGAAAAAGTGGAGATGTTGCCTATAGCAACCAATCAGATTCTAGCTGTCATTTTGTACAATATACTAAATACATGATAACTAGAATCTGATTGGTTGCTATAGGCAACATCTCCACTTTTTCAATCTTCCAGTTTAGGCAATATAATATAGTCCTGAGTGTTCATAATTTGTTGTTGTAAGCTCTAACGGGCAGGGTCCTCTTTACCCTATGTCGTATGTCGATCTACATCATATGTGCAAAGATATCATGTCTTACACTGAGTTTTTTGCTGTTTGTTTATTGACAGACGTGGAATTCATACTTCTATCCGTGTTACCTATAATTGTTAGCTCATGACTATCCATGTTTATGTTATGTTAATTGTATCCATTTCTGTAATTCTATTTATTGTATTCATATATGTTATATCTGTACAATGATTGAACGGCGCTATGGAATCTGTGGGGCCACACTGTTGATGATTATGATGATAAAAGTCTATGTATTCGTGCTGTTTTCATGATTCCAATTGACAACTTCTATAGGATGTGAATAGTTTTGCGTGTTGATTATTGCCTATCCCTGATGGATCTTTGGAACCTGCATTAGATATGTTACACTTGTAAAACACCAATAAAATTTTAAATAACCACAAAAAAGCAAAACATTCAACAGTGTTTATGTTACACATCTCTTTTAAAGACTGTTAAATGTGAAAACTTTAATTTTGGGTGTTAGATGCTTTTTAATATAACAGGCATTTGCTGAACATTTAAAGGTTTAGATGTTTACAAATTATGAGTATTAGTGTATCCAGGAATATATTTCTGCTTTAGATGTGATGTACCTTGGAGAGAACCTGCTGCTTTAATTAGTGGAATAAAAAGAAAAGGACTGAAAATTGCATTGTAAAAAGAGCAGATAGCTAGTAAAATACACATTTTAATAGAGCATTAAAATTTGATAATAGTTCTGCTTCATTAGTCGATTTCTCTAGAGAGAGGTTCCAGGTAATATTACTTACAACCAGCAGCTTTAGTAATGATGTATAAATCTTGGGTACAGATAGAAATAGAGATATAAAATTGGAGCACTCTGTATCTGCATGTCTGCTTGCAGAGATAAACAGAGCATACGCTGTATGTTTAAAGGGCACCTGTCTCAGTTATAGATAGTGAAGGCAACCATACTGTGTAGATTCACTAAGATCCAGTGTCTTGTAACTATTGATCAGGAATTAGCCTGGAGCTGTTACATGTTCTTAATCACACTTGCCTACTCTCCCGGAACACTTGTCACATGACCTCCAGGAGGCTCATGAATTTCCTGAACACTTGTCACATGACCTCCGCTCCGGGAGATCCAAAGGGTGAGGTTATAAAAGTTGGCAAGTGTGTTCTTAATACATTAATAGACTGCATTTTCCTGAATGTTGGTTCATCCCACAATATGGCTGCAGTCAGTATGTGGAGATTAAATGTGTAGCTTAGCTTTTATTCTATGCTCTACCACTTCCACTGATTATCTCAGTCTCGCATAGGCAAACCAAGGTAGTGGGTGGGTTTCCTAGTGCCTGGAAATCCCCACCCCCCCAGTCTAGGGTACTGTATGCTTGAGGTGGCTGGACCCTGCCTCTGTACTGCCACTTTGCAGATTGTGTGCAGATTGTTTCTGTCTGCACTGTTCACAGCCATCTCTCCCCAACAAGTATTGAAAGCAGCAAGAACAGGTAGGAGAGAGCAGGACAGTCTGTCAACTGTTCTGACACACTCAATCAGGACTTAGGGCTAGATTTACTAAGCTGCGGGTTTGGAAAAGTAGAGATGTTGCCTATAGCAACCAATCAGATTCTAGCTGTCATTTATTTAGTGCATTCTACAAAATGACAGCTAGAATCTGATTGATTGCTATAGGCAACATCCCCACAATTTTCAAACCCGCAGTTTAGTAAATACACCTCTTAGTCCTGATTGTTCGGACAGTTGGGAGGTATGTCTCGCTTCACATGGCTCTGCTTGAAAAGGGAGATCTGTGTGCCTCTAACTGTAGTGCATGCAGAATTGCCCGTGTATATGATGGGGATAGGAAGAGTTGGAGAGCAGCCAAGCACTGTCTAAAATTATAGCCACGCCCTGAAGCATCAGGCCACGCCCACTGACGGTGTGGCATGGAAACCCCTCTCTACAAATCCTGCGTTTGCCCCTGTCTCCCTATTACAACACAGCTTCTCATAGCTTCTCCTCTAGAAGTTCTCTACTGTACTTTAAAAGAGAACTCCATTAACTACTTTGCACATAAATACAAAATATCTCTTACCATTGTTCCAGCGATTTACAGGATCAGATGGGTCCCTCAACATTTACCCTGGCAGTATCATCGTCAACATGCTGCCTTTATAAATAAAGGCTGCTTTTGCAAGAGGGAGGAAAGTTCTCCGATGACTGACTGATGGTGATATTGGAGAACCCATCAAAGAAGCTAGAAGACAAGTAGCAAATAATTTGCATTTATGTTTAACTTATTTAATTCCATTTAATTAACTGCATTTTTAGTATTGGGTGAAATTACACATTAACAGCAACTTTTGCTTCCTCTCTAACCATCTTCTAAGGTTCATCAATCTAGGGTCAAACTAATTTAAGTGCAGGGTTTCCAAATACTTCATTTCAGAACAAAGCAAAACAATTGCTATCAGAAGCCTGTGACAGACTCTTATTTTTGTTCTCAAATTGTTTTATTGTAAATAACTAGCATGGCTGAGTCTGAGTATTGCTTACTCATATAATGTAATATAATATAATGTAAAATGTTATCTAGTGAAAAGATTTCACCTTTTTTGAATACTTTTGAGCTTTACTTACTTGTGAGCTTCTCAATTATTTTGAAAATGTAATGAAACACAGAGACACCCATAATACCTAAATTTTACTCAAGCCATAAAATCTCCTCCCCCATACTTACTTACAGTTCCACTTGTCTTGTAAATTTTGAAGCATCAAAGAGAGACTGTCCCGGGAAATTCTGGCCACATGTGACACCTTTAGAACATCTATTATAATATGTTTACCGACCTTTTAAAATTCTCAAAATTTTAACAGTTTCCCATCAGCACAGATTATCCTATGCATCTCACAGTCCACATCAAGGCAATTTATTTTATCATTCCTATTTGAGCAAATCCCTAAGTATTCACAATCAGGAAAATTAATCACACTTAATACATCAAACAGAAAACTTTACTTACAAACAGTGTTTGAAAAGGAAATTTAGAAATGGCGGTGTGAAAAATGTATCTGAATATGAGAGAATGGAATTTGATAGTTTTGCTGTATACACTCCCATTTTGACCACTGTTTACAAAAAATTTGTTGTCCCAAATAATCAGCATTTTATGGAGATGTTTCATATCTACACATAGGTAAAGATATACTTTATGGACTGTATAAGAATTTATGGCTATTCTTGAATATATTGTATGAATTCCACCCTATTAGCATACATACTACCTTCTTGAGGCACCTCACAATGGAGGGAACTTGTCACGGGCACTAAGAGTTTTACCCAGAATTCACCAGGTGTAGCTCTACTCACCAGAGGCGCGGAGTCTAACACAGTGGCTGGTCTTCTCCAGGAACTCCCACAAGGAAGTATGGTTTTAGCGGCTGCCACTGTGCAGGTCGCGGCCCTCTGGGGAGTGTGGTGAATATACGGAACTATTCAAACTGGATGGAAGAAGGAATGTCAATGATAGATATGCATAGTCTCTGAGTAGTGGAAACAATGGTAGCACGGCAGAATGATGAGTAGTGATAAAAGGAGAAAAGAGACCCAAAGTGCTTAGCACGCAGGTAGCATACAGCAGGCAAATACTTGACAACTGGAGAAAGTCTATGCAAACAGTCAATCAACAATGTAATAGGAGAGTCAGCAACTCGCAGCTATACTCCCGAGAAACTATAGACTTTAGTCCCAAAAACAGGTAACATGCACAGGGGCGCACGGAGGATTGTCGGGGGGGGGGGGGGGTTTCCCCCGCCGACCCAAAAAAAAGAAAACAAAAAAAAACCCGAGCAGCAGCTCCGTTTCGCCAGCGCTGTCCTATACAGCAGCCGCGGCGCTGTCTAAGAAGCGTCCGCGGCGGTGCTGTATATACAGCACCGCCGCGGACGCTTCTTTGACAGCGACGCGGCTGCTGTATAGGACAGTGGCCACTTAGTCAGCGCAGGGGGGGTTTCTAGAGACTCAGAAACCCCCCTTGCGTGCGCCACTGATGCAAAATAGTAGAGTAAGCTGCTCCTGACAGGTGTTATCTCATGTTATGCATGAAGTAAAGACTTGTCCAGAGATAGGTAGAGTACAAGGTAGCCTGAAGCGGTCTGCGGCTGGCAGGTATTACCACTGATGTGGAGAGAAGACTTGTCCAGGTGCAAATACGATACAAGGTAGCATGAAGCGGTCTGCGGCTGGCAGGTATTACTACTGATGTGGAGAGAAGAACTTGTCCAGGTGCAGGTAACGTCCACAGCAAACAGATAGAACAAGCAGGAACAGGAAACTCCTCGGTGTCTTAATGGAATGAGGACCAAGAACAGGCAAAGGTAATAGGGCAATAGGTGCCTTAAATAGTGAGAGGTGATTAATTATCCAATGAGACTAGGAACAAGGTTTTAACCGTCCGTGGGTCTTGCACATGCGCAATCCTTTGGTCAAGATGGCGGACGGCCGCGGCGCAAGACAGGCGCCGGCAACAGAGAGAGAGAGACCGATGTCTAAAACTAGAGGCACTCGTAGTCCGGTGAGTGACAGAACTGAGGGGTAAAGGACAATTAAAAAGCATGTCAGACTAAGGGGATCACATGGTTAGAGAAGTTTTGTCCAACTGTTCACTTTACCTTAAACATTGTGGCAATTTGCCATATTAAATTCAATTATTAACAGTCTGTCTTTGTGATCTTAACAAATGTATGTGCTAGACAGATTATTTAATAAAGTGCTTCATGACTGAAATGCAGGGGATTGATTGGCTTATGATAAACTGTATTTCATTTAAGTTAGATTGTAGTGGGATATCTGTTGTGATGGTATTTGGAGTTAAGGGTAGTAACCTAATTGTGATCTATTTAAATAAATCTTTGTGGTGGCAGTATTGGATTAATAGAAATCATGAAGTTTAAATATGGGGCAGCACGGTGGCTCAGTAGTTAGCACTTCTGCCCACAGCGCTGGGGTCATGAGTTCAATTCCCGACCATGGCCTATTTGTGTGGAGTTTGTATGTTCTCCCCGTGTTTGCAGCCTTGCAGGTGCTCCAGTTTCCTCCCACACTGTAAAAAAAATACATACTAGTAGGTTAATTGGCTGCTATCAAAATTGACCATAGCCTCTCTCTCTCTCTCTGTGTTAAAGAATTTAGACTGTAAGCTCCAATGGCGCAGGGACTGATGTGAGTGAGTTCTCTATACAGCGCTGCGGAATCAGTGGCACTATATAAATAGATGATGATGATGATGGGTTCTTTATCGTCTTTTCACAGACCAGCTGGTCTTGTAACAACATGTGTTTTATAAATATAAAGAATCAGGAATGTGGGATTTTTTTTTATTAATCTCTCATGAGGTTCAAAAACAACACAAGCAGATATTAAAATGTCATCATCTCTACCAAACAGATTCCTACATGTTCAACTCTTATTATACCGTAAATTTATTCATACAAAAATCAGCAACTGGAAGCTACAATTAAATTATAACAAAATAATTTTAAAATGATACAATTCCTCTTGTCTCAGCTGTGCCCTTTTCCCCCTAGATTATAGACTCTCCTTACAAATCCGTAACAAAATAATACTAATTAAGATAAATACAGCGAATATTAGTAAAATGAGTAGTTGATTTTATCTATTTAGAGATCCCTCAATAATTTTTTTTTAGATAAAATATTGAATTGCAATATAATTGCAATTATACAAACTTTAATGAGAGCAGCCATACTGGACATTTTAAAGCCAAACATGAACTTTTACCATAGACACAAAAAGCAACAATGACACCATCTAAAAATGGTGCCATGGAAGCACTGCAGACACTTTCTTCATTAAATCACTCGCAGGCATATAAAGCAGAGGTCACAAGGACGTTTAAGTCCCTTCATCCTCAAGCTGTGGTGGAAAAGGGACAAAGCTTTGCAGAACGGGCAAAGCTAACCTGCGGGGTGGCAGCGCAAAATTTATGACAAGGTAAGTGGCAATTGTGACTAACAAACGGTGCTAATCCTGCACCACACCAAACCAGGTATTAAACAAGCTCAAACTACCATTAAGGGAACGTTTATAATAACGTCAATACATTGTTATAAATGTAGGACATAATCTGTTTTTGACCTATTCATTTGTTTTAATAACTGTACCACTTTATTTCTTACATGGAGATTTTGTAGCGGGGCCAGATTGGCGATAAAGTTTTACTCACAAACAAAAAAAAAAGTGTTGCCTGGACTAATGATGTCACAGAGGCTGCAAAATTATTATAATTAAGAGTAATTTACTTACAATTATCAAAATGGGCAAACTGTTGCAAAAACTATAGAAACCAATAAGTAATTAGATTTTTTTTCTGTCTAGTGAAATTTAAACAATTAACATTATTTAGTATAGTTTACATAGCGCCTATCATATAACGCAGCGCTGTATTTTTATATGTATGTCATATACATCAGTCCCTGCCCATTAGAGCTTACTATCTAAATTACCAACCACACACACACACACACACACACACACACACACACTCTAGGGTCAATTTTGTCAGAAGTCAATTAACTGCCATTGTGGTTTTAGACTGTGGGAGGAACAACCAACAACCCCCCCCCCAAATACTGGGAGAACATTTAAAATTTGCACAGATAGGACCCTGGTTGACCTCAAATTCATGGCCCAATGCTGTGAGGCAGCAATACTAACCACTGTGCCACAGTACATGTATGTATGCTGGGATATTGTTCTGTTGCGCGATTGCACTCAGTATGCCACGCTACACGTGGCATACTGCGATCGCACGGTAAAATACGCACGCACACACTCGCATTACAACATTTAGTTATTTATATATTTCATAATTATGTTGGTTCCGTTATACAGTGATTTATGAGCAGATAGTATTTAGTTTATTATTAGTTTATATATATATATATATTGATTATATGTACACTTTAGTGTATTTTAAAGTTCAGGTTACAGGAAAGGTGTCATGTCTGGTATCATTTAATCCCCTATTCATCAGCAGTTGTCCGGTTCATTCGCCGAAGAGATCGCACATTGCATACTCTAGTTAGTGATGTTAGGGAATAAATACTTAAAGTAATGCTGACTATAAAATGCTAATAGACTAGTTGAAACTGGAGCCTTGGCGGGAAGAGTCAGAGCACAACCCCTGGAGAGATGACCCCGACCTTTGGATATTTTAGTTTGAACTGGCCTATGACCTTCAGCACTCTGGACCTTCCTGATACCTGGACCAATAGAAGCAAGCCACACCATCTCCATTGTTCTCACTGTAACACTGAGTGTATATAATAACAGCTCTCACTGGCACTCCTCAGTCTACTCTGACCACAGTATTCTGGAGTGAAATACTGTTCGGAGGTGCCAGTGGGAGCGCAGCGAGCGCAAGCGAGCACGGTATGTATTTATCTTTTGCTATTGGCTGTACACTATTATAATCATGTATTGAATTGTTAAATTTTACATCTGCTAAAAATAAATTACTTTGTGCTTCGGAAACACAATACAATCGCCTATGCAATGCTTATTTGAAAACGATAGAATTACTTTAATAACAGGTATGTGTGTATAAGTGTCTTGTTGGTTGCTAGGCTTTTAGAGCAGAATTACACCTTTCAGTATTGTTAGTAAACAATTGTCTCTGGTAGTTCACATCTAACAACAGTCAATGTCCCAGTAGAGGAGTGTTGGGACAAGAGCAGTAGCTTCTTAATTTTACTAAAATTGGGACTGTAGGCTGCCTGACCCAGAACAGTTTATTTTAACCAAAGGTTGCAAGCCCAAATCAGCACTTCTAGCAAATGTCATATTGACATTATGGGCCTGGTTTGTAATACAGCAAACTTTACGTTTTGCAATCTACAGGAAAAGGTTCACAGACGTAATTTTATAAAATAACAGAGTTCAATATTACCCCAAACATATCTTTTATTAGAAGAGGATCTCAAATTCTTTTTCTTCTACATATATATATATATATATATATATATATATATATATATATATATATTATATATATGTACTGCAGCCTATTTATATTCAGGTATTATTTATTTAATAAACTAATGCTTAAAGATTTTGAAACATCTAAATGCCATCTATTTCTCAACAACTTCACAAGATTCACAAAATTGACAAGGAAAACCACATCAAATTAGTAACAGTCTAAGAAATAGATAATTAATAAGTTTAACATTATTAATCATGCTAATTAAAGCTTCCCAGTTCTAGGGCGGTCGGTGTGGACAGGCGATCAGCGCATAATTAGCTCATCCGTAAATTGAGGGCTGCTGACTTTCATTTGACCTTGACAGTTGTTTACAGTGGACTGTCCTGTTACTCCGACTATGAAACTGTCACCACTCATTCATCACATGACTGACAGCATCCATCAACACAGAACTTGATGCTTCCTCATTTCAATGTTTTAACCAATTCCGTAATGAAAGGTTATACCTAAAATCAGAAGAGTTTGCATATATATGTGCTTATACCTTAAATACAAGATAACAGGATATGGTGGCTACATTTATTTGGTTCTAGAAAAAAAATATTATAATTTAATAAAATAGTGTTTTGCTTTATGCCTTGGAAATGCTAAACAACTATCGGCTATAAAATTAGGCTGGATATTTGCTTTTTCAACACTATGCATCATTTAAAAAAAATAAAATAATATATTCTGTATTAAACATTAGGAAAGTTGAGACAAGGCTATGACCTAATCTCATTACTGTTACAAACTGCTGCTGTAAATGCAGATTTGAAAGAACTCCATGTACTGCTGTGTGAACCCAAGTTCATTTTTTTGCTGTATGTGAAATTACAGTTTAAAATTCAGCACTGGTTTCACTAATGTTATTTTTAAAGGAATGCATGTAACTTGTATATTGAATTTTTGGGGAGTATGAAAATATTACCAATATTTGGGTAAATTGATCTATCATGGGTCCATATTTTCTCAATGGTTTGTAATGCTTTAGTCCACAATGCTTAAATGACATCTCCGTGTTTAGTGGAGTTTTCATTAGTTAGATATGCTACCCATATACAGTAAAAAAGATGGGTTCTTCATCTTCCCTGCAGCTTTACAAGCACACAGCAAGCTGTCATTTGCAAGCCATCCATGGTTCTCAATAGATCTCCACGGAGCATTTTCTATAGAGCACTATTGTAGAGCTATGGAGATACTTAGTCCTCAAGTGCCAGCTCTCAGATTTGGGTAACAAAGGGGGCGGTGGGGCTGTATTTAATTCACGGAAGCTCTACTGAAGGTGGAGTTGTCTTTTTAATTTGCCAGAATTAATTTGCGGTACATCTTGCTTGCCACAAGTTCTGGTAATAAATGCACATAAGCTGATTGCCATCTGTGTAAAGTTTATATATTTTCCCCAATTCAGCATGGGCTTTTTCTTGGTGCTCCTATTTCCTCCAATGGTCCAACAAAATGCAGTTAGGTTAATTGACTTATAACTTCATTGTTCCTCCCACTTACACCACCCCAGCACAGCCATTGTAATGTTCAGCCACAAAAGAGGAATTATTGCCTATAGCAACCAATCATATTCTAGCTGTCATTTTGAAGAATGTGTGCTAAATAAATGAAAGCTAGAATCTGATTGGTTGCTATAGGCAACATCTCCACTTTTTCAAACCCGCAGTTCAGTAAATATACTCCTAAGTGCGACTTTAAAAAATAATGCTCCCTTTTGGATGTAAACTTCACAAACTAACCTGCTACACCTTACCTCCTCTGGGACTGCAATCATCTCTGATGTAGAAGAATGGAGACGCAGGTCCCACATGAAGGAAGGCTTAAATTGAAGTAAGCTACAAGCAGAGCCCTAGGTCAGCCTCTCCCTCCTGTCCTCACACATTGCACTGCTTAAATCCACCAACACAATTGTCCCAGTCAGGTAATGATTGGAGCTGGGACTTTGAATGTTTGTGGGAGATTAGTTTACAAAGTTGGGCATATGTAGAGTATGGGTGTCTGTGTGATAGTGTAGCAAGCAATGTACACAGGTCAGTGTTTTGTGATTAATGCTATACGTAAGCAGTACTACTCCCATAAGATAGATTTATCATTTAAAATTCATGAATTGATTACTGATAATATACAGTCATGGCACATGGAGCAGTTTGGTGTTTTATATCTGTTTAGAATATGAAGGAATTGTATTATGATCATTCCCAATGGCCAGGTCATTCTGGGAGCAAAAGTGCCCTATGTCTGTATAGAGTATAATATAATTATATAACAATTATGTCCAGTGGTCAGGTCATGTTGCGTATGTATAGTATTCTATTAGCAAAAGCAACCCTAACATTGCCTTACCATATCAATTAGTGTTGAGGTGGTTGCTTTGTGCCACATGGGCATTTTACTGTGATTGCTTGGTGTATCGTAGGCTAGGCTTTTAATCACAGAAAGTACAAGAGTGAGGCAGTAGTGAACTAAAAGATATTCCACAGTCGCACAATAAACACTTTGGTTTTGAAAATGCTACATGCATAGTTTTTAGATCTCAAGTGTCTACTATGGTGCTTCAGAATGATGCATCTGGCTGAGAAAGCAGAACATCCAGAAATGTTCACATGACACCAGTTTAGTTTGTGAATGTGCCGGTGGAAGGAGGAGTCAGACAGCAGAAGTACTCTGACCTTTACATGATGAGGCCCTTTGTCCCTGAAGAATAACTGAATTTCACAGAGATATGAGAAGAAAAATGGATCAGCTTTCATTGGTGTTGGAGTAACTGGTGTGGTATACAGGGCAACTCCCTGCCACTCTCTATGGAATCATTTGCATCTATAGATGATTATCTGGCATATGAGGGCAATTCTCGTAGTTACCATTGTGTGGGGTACTTACAACACTGACTTCAGCTGTTTCTGAACTGAAATTGCTTGACTTTCTTGACTAAAGCCTGTGACCAAAGAGATGGAAGACATGATACCAACTTCCCCAGCCCACAATATGCAGCTGGGGAAAAGCCCTTGGACCAAGCCATTGCCTGCACACCAGAAGGACCCAGAGAAGGAAGAAGCCTGGACAATAGCCATTCAGGAACAGGCTGTTGAACCTCCTACATTGTCTATAAGTTCTCAGAAGATCCAGCTGACATGCCTTCAGAACCCCAAGGATTGTTTACTGCAGCATCAGTCTTTGCTTCTGTGTTACCTGGGGCTGACTGGCAACGTTTAGCCTGAAGGGCAAGCACAAGCATGTGGCCAAGGCTTTTCTACCAGTGCTCCTTAACAGGAATATGGGCGTGACAAAAATTGTGCAGACACAGTCTGTCTAATATGGGTGTGGTTCATATAGCCAATCAAATCTATGAAAATTGTTGTGTCAAAGGGCTATAATGAAATACAATAGAAATCTAATTAGTATTGAAAGCCACGCCTATTCTAGATCTCTATACAAAGAGCATTAAAACCACCTCTATGCAATACACAGAGCATTCTATTAAGCTCTATACAATACAGAAAGCATTCTAGTGAAGAATATACATTACATGGAGCATTCAAGTGACCAATATACAATACACAGAGCATTCTATTAAGCTCTATACAATAAAGAAAGCATTCTAGTGAAGAATATACAATAAAGGGAGCATTCAAGTGACCAATATACAATACACAGAACATTTAATTAAGCTCTATACAATACAGAAAGCATTCTAGTGAAGAATATACATTACATTGAGCATCCAAGTGACCAATATACAATACACAGAGCATTTTATTAAGCTCTATACAATACAGAAAGCATTCTAGTGAAGAACATACAATGCAGGGAGCATTCAAGTGACCAATATACAACACACAGAGCATTTTAGTGACCAATTTACAATTTCAAGAACATTCTAGTGACCTCTATACAATACACAGATCATTTTAGAGACATCTATACAATATAGAGGGCAATATATAGTATCATCTGTACCGAACAAAATACATTTTAGTAACTGATTTACAATATATAAAGCATTCTAGTGTGATATGCTATTATTCAGCCTTTATTGCAATTCTCATATAATTCAATTTAAGACAAAAGTATGACATTTTTATTATAAAATGCCAACGTTTAAGTATACTATAGACAGAAGTTCACTTATCTTCATCTGGCTAATAAATCTTGCCGTGTGCAAGGCATACTTCTTGGCGCAGATAACTCTGATAGTTTTTTTGGGTTGATGTTTAGCTTGATCATTAGATACATAACCCTGTCTTGATTTTGAACAAGGAGACATAAATTTAGGACAGAAAGTAGACACTAGTTCTTGGTGCCTTTATTATACAGATCCCAGATCACTGGTAGCGTAATAATCAATAACCCCTCCTACTCTAATCTCCATTGGTGATAAAAATCAGACACCAGATGTTTGCTGGCTTTATTATATATACCCTGCTCCCATCCTAATCTATGCAGTGATCTTTGAGGGCTATTCAATTCCATTATTTATCCCTCCTGCGGTTCCTTGTAGTGTCCCAACTTACAACTTCCTGCACTCTCATGGATAATTCCAGCCATTCACCAATCAGTGTTTGGAGACCCCCCGCCACTCTGATAGGCGAATGACCAGCACCATTTACCAATCATCTACTGGGTCTGACAGAAGCCTGGCCAATGATCAGAAGGGCAGATGGTCTTGGGAGCATAGCCGCATTAAGGGGGGGGCACAGGGGGCACGTGCCCCGGGCCCCCTCTCTCCGAGGGCCCCCCGCGCTGCGCGCATAACCTCTGATGATTTATTTTTTTTTCCTTTTTTATTTATTTCTAATGCGCGCGGGGGGGGGGGGTTGGTTGCGGGCGGCCAGGTTCAGGGCTCCCTTCGTTGGTGGGGAGAGCAGGGAAGCAAAAAAAAAAAAAGGTATACTCACCTGATCGCTGCGCCGGTGTCCCTCCTCCTCCCTCCTCTCTGCACTGTTAACACTGAATGACAGGCGTGATGTCATCAAGGCACGCCTGTCATTCAGTGAGGAGCAGTGCGGAGAGGACCAAGAAGACAGAAGAGAAGAAAGAAGCTAAAAGAAAGGTAAGTAAAAAAAAGAAAAGGGAATAACGCAGAAAGGCACAGTATGGAGGAAAAAGGGGTTGAAGAAAGGCACACTGCTGAGGAAAAAGGGGGAGAAGAGAGGCACAGTATGGAGGAAAAAGGGGTAGAAGAAAGGCACACTGCTGAGGAAAAAGGGGGAGAAGAGAGGCACAGTAAGGAAAAAGGGGTAGAAGAGGCACACAATGGAGGAAAAAGGGGGAGAAGAGAGGCACACTATTAAGGAAAAAGGGGGAGAAGAGAGGCACAGTATGGAGGAAAAAGGGGGAGAAGAGAGGCACACTATGGAGGAAAAAGGGGGAGAAGAAAGGCACACTATGGAGGAAAAAGGGGAAGAAGAAAGGCACACTATGGAGAAAAAAGGGGGAGAAGAGAGGCACAGTAAGGAAAAAGGGGGAGAAGAGAGGCACACTATGGAGGAAAAAGGGGGAGAAGAAAGGCACACTATGGAGGAAAAAGGGGAAGAAGAAAGGCACACTATGGAGAAAAAAGGGGGAGAAGAGAGGCACAGTAAGGAAAAAGGGGAGAAGAGAGGCACACTATGGAGGAAAAAGGGGGAGAAGAAAGGCACACAATGGATGAAAAAGGGGGAGAAGAGAGGCACACAATGGAGGAAAAAGGGGGAGAAGAAAGGCACACAATGGAGGAAAAAGGGGGAGAAGAGAGGCACACTATTGAGGAAAAAGGGGGAGAAGAGAGGCACAGTATGGATGAAAAAGGGGGAGAAGAGAGGCACACTATGGAGGAAAAAGGGGGAGAAGAGAGGCACAGTAAGGAAAAAGGGGGAGAAGAGGCACAGTAAGGAAAAAAGGGGGAGAAGAGGCACAGTAAGGAAAAAAGGGGGAGAAGAGGCACAGTAAGGAAAAAAGGGGGAGAAGAGAGGCACAGTAAGGAAAAAAGGGGGAGAAGAGAGGCACAGTAAGAAAAAAGGGGGAGAAGGGAGGCACAGTAAGGAAAAAGGGTGAGAGGCACAGCATGAGGAAAAAGGGGGGGGGGAGAGGCACAATAGTGGGGACAATTAATTAATTCAAGATGGGGTGGTTTGGGCGCTACTGAATGTGGGGGTGAGTTTGGGGAGAATGAGGTCCCTTTATTAAATGTGCCTATGAATTATTTAATGGCAGTGATGGTTGCGGGAAATAGGTATATTTCTGAAATGTAAATACTATTAATTTATTGCTGGGGCTGTTTGTAGGGAGGGAAATAGGTTTATTTATTAAATGTGAATACTATTATTTTAATGTTGGGGCTGGAGAAAGGCCTAATTATTAATCATGGGTGGTACTGATTTAACGCCAGGGTGGCTGTCATTTTCTAAATGTACCCATTTTTTTTTCCAAATAGGGCCCCTAACATTCCAGGATCTAGATAAGCCACTAAAGAAACCTGCAGCACAGGTGGTGAAAGTGAGAAGAACAGGTAGGAGAGAGCAGCAACGTCTGTGAAATGTTGTGATTCTAGTGGGACAATCCCAATTTTTGGTGACTGTTCAATGGTGTACACAACAATGCAGGTTTTTTTTGTCTGTAGGAGGGTGGCCTGGTCATGCCCAATGAAGCATTATCAATGGTATTTTAATTTGCGGTATCATTGCTAGTTTTAATGGGCATTATAAATTTTATTTTTAAAGTGCGGTATCATTGCTAGTTTTAATGTGCATTATAAATTTTATTTTAAAAGTGCGGTATCATTGCTAGTTTAAGCGTGCGGTATCATTGCTAGTTTTAGTGTACGTTATCAATGGTATTTTTAATGTGTGATATCATTGCTAGTTTTAATGTGTGGTGTCAATACCCATTTTAATGTGGTGTTTTGGTGATTGTTTTAATGTACAGTATTTTAGTTTGTGGAAGCAATGATTTTTCTTATGCAGACAACCTAAGCGAGCCCTCTGGGAGAGCTGTAAGTGTCATACTGTGGGCTGTAGGTGATGTAATGCAGGATGTGTCCCTATGCACTTAATTTTAGATTTTAGGGGCCCCCCTGTCTTAAGTGCCCCGGGCCCCCCGAAGCCTTAATCCAGCTCTGCTTGGGAGAGTGGTCCACATTGCTGGACACCCCTCACCTCCAGGTCCAGTAACGACCACACCACCTGTATAAAGTGTCACGGTTACATTGTGTGTGTTCACAGCTGCGAGTCAGCAGGGATAAGAACGTCATGTCAGGTGGCAAGAAACTTTCATCCAAATAATCTATATTATGAGACCCATTCTCCTACAGCTTGAGGCTGGTGCAAAATCCATTCATCTGTGGAGTGGGAATGGCCATGCATCATTCATCATATAAGGAATGCTTTAACAATGCCTCCTCTGTAACCCTATTGGGACCTCTACAGAAGGCGTCGCACTATATCTTAGATGCTTCTGCTTTATAAATTAAATTTTACAAGGATGAGCACTACACAATGTGAGGACATTTTCTTTCCAATTATAATAATGCTTCAAAGAAAATACTCCAAAATAGGAAAAAAGACAGCATAATACAAATAAAGGTTCATATAGAAGACAAAATATACAGAATCTTTGTCTGTTCATCTGTTGCTGCTTTTCTGGATAACCTGGAAAAGCTTCTACTGTGCCGTTAACCTGCTTACCCAAAGTTAACTCCAGAGAAGTATTTGAAGAGACATTAAAATGACAGTTCCCAATTATTTCCACAGCACTAAGAAACTCCTTAGCCCTGAGAACTGAGGCTTAGTCTTGTCTATATATAGTGTAGGTGCGTTATGCTGTAACATAGGACTGTTTTGTGGAAAGGGCAATTGCTCAGCTAATTAAAGCACCACTACACCAAAAATACACATGGTCTTATATTAAAGCTACATGTGCACCAATGTAAACCATTCAAGAGCAGAACAGAAAATATTTCAGATGCAGATATGTGAATGTGAAAGTAACATCTTTTCATGCACAACAGACATCCTGTCAGTAACGCTGCAGCCAGCCATCCTCACGCTTGTTTGATAACAGAAAATAATAGCATAACCTCAACAAAGGCAAAGTCACACATCTTACGTTATGTCAAGGTTTGGAAACTTATAATATACTTGCCAACTTTGGCAATATGATCTCCAGGAGCGGGCTCCGTCATGGGGCATGGTCACATGGGTCTCGTCATTAGGCCCCGCCCTATGAAACATTATCAATATCTGCCTATCATAACAGAGGGTGTGGTTTGAATGATGCGTTTACCTCTGTCCCCACCCACTTCACCGACGAAGAGGACAAAATGCAGAAAATTTGGGAGTCTCCCGGACGTTCCGGAAGAGAAGGCAACTATGACCTATAACTGTATTTGTGTTTTATATAAGGCAACTTGATGTTTCTGGGAAAAAACATTTTTTTAACACTATAATTTACACACTGCTGTGGTGAGTACTGCGGAATTAGTGGCGCTATATAAATAGCTGATGATGAAGATGATGATGAGAAAGAACATTGGTCGAAGGTGCCTTTTCTTGTTGTACTGACTACTACGTTGTATGTAGTGATATTTGGTTTAGTGAAAAGTCACATCTAAGCCACAAACCCTTTGAACTCTCCTACATTTTTCTACCCACTGTGTCAACTTTGACTTCAGCAGGCACACACAAAACCTCTGAAGGCAAAGCATTTAGCAGATTAAATAACATGGAATTACAGGGAAGGAACCACATCAAGGAAATAATTAGTACTTTTTTTTTTAAAGCAGGAAGAATATTTTTAATCCTTTATCTGTGGTGCATGATTTAATTAGGTACTCACTTCTCATTTAACCGCACACACATTATGCAAATAGGTCAAAAGAACTCAAACAAGCATGGGATTAAGTCAGGTTATTCCCACTACGAAGCGGGTCAGCTGTGTTTGAGGGGGTGTAAGGCAGCAGGGGGACTTGGATAAAAGTGAAATCGAGAGGGAGGGGGGCATAATCATCTGTTTAAACTGTTTGTTTTCAAACCAGGCTTGGCTGGATCAAGATAAGAACCTGTGAAAATATGTTTTATTAAACCATGTAATTTATGTATGGAACACTAATGGAATCTTTATAGCAAAGAGGATTGTGCCAGAGCTTTTATTTCTTCATGCATTTTCTATGTAACTTGGTAATGTCACATTCCATGTCATTTTAAAGGGGGTGCATCAACATTAATAAACAAATGTAGAATTCTCTAACGGATGTACATACTAATTCCGTTTATGTGCATCATTGAAAGCTGTGTACAAAAGAATAGCAGCTACAATTTCATTTTTATTTATTTTTTCCTTATTTTTAAAATGTCTATGACTGTGTCTAAAGTAGACCTGGCCTACAGACAGTGCAGGAAGCCATGTTTTTATAACAAGTGTTTTTGAAAATGCAGCTTTCCAGGGATTAGGAGCTAGCGCTTTATCAACATTTGGTCATGAAGGGTCTCTGGTACAACATGTATCATCATCATCAGCAGCTATATATATAGCGCCACTAATTCCGCAGCGCTATTTAGAGAACCCACTCACATTAGTCTCTGCACCAGTGGAGGTTACAGTCTAAATTGCCTAATGTATATACACACATACAGACTAGGGTCAATTTGATCATAGCCAATTAACCTACCAGTATGTTTTTGGAGTGTGGGAGAAAACCGGAGCACCCGGAGGGAACCCACGCAAACACAGGGAGAACATACAAGCTCCACACAGATAAGGCCATGGTCAGGAATAAAACTCATGACCCCAATGCTGTGAGGCAGAAGTGCTAACCACTAAGCCACCGTGCTGCCCAATCCACGCTGCAAAACATTTTGCACCTGAGCCCATGGAGAGGTCTCCTTTGGAGATATCTCTGCCACCAGATAGAGCTCCTAGGTGTGTGAAGACCTACTAATTTTTCAATAAAATACTTTTCAATACAATAAACTTTGAGGACCAAAGACTGTCAGCTCAGGACTGATGCAAAATTCAACTCCTATTGCAGAGTGGAAATGGTTGGGAGCTCCTCTGCCTGACAAGGAACCCCTCTGGAAATACGTCCTCTCCATCCTTTATCTCATTACAATAATCTCGCTCTGCAAAATGAATGTCACGAGTCACAGGGTCTGAAGGCCACTTGCTGATATTTGAGCTGCTAAGCTAGGAGGCGTGGAGTCTAACTAAGTGGTTCGGGGATCACAACATCAAAATTTTGGGTCCATGGCCAGGAAACTCCCCAGACCTTAATCCCATTGAGAACTTGAGGTTAATCCTCAAGATTAGGCAAGAATGGGCAGCCATCAGTCAGTATGTGGCCCAGATGTTGATTGACAGTATGCCAGGGCGAATTGCAGAGGTCTTCAAAAAGAAGGGTCAACACTGCAAATATTGACTCTTTGCATAAACTTAATGTAATTGTCAATAAAAGCCTTTGACATTTATGAAATGCTTGTAATTTTACTTCAGTATAGCAACATCTGACAAAAAGGTCTAAAAACACTGAAGTAGCAAACTTTGTTAAAACCAATACTTGTGTTATTCTCAAAGCTTTTGGCCATGACTGTGCAGCAAATAGTGGGGATTTCCCTCCCGGAAACCCAGCTGTTACATGAAGCAGAGAACCAGCTTCCATTGTGACTCTTGGTACTGGTGGCCTACACTCTTCTCTAGCTCTACAATAGATCTCTGTTGGAAAGCTATAGACAGCATACACAGATTATTGTGCTGGAGTAAGACTGCATATCACCAAAGACGTCCACCAGCTCTGTGTCCCCAGTTTCGGTATGTGCTATAGATGCTGAGGTTTGTCGTTCTTGCATTCTAAAATTACTGTTTAACAATTCTTCAGTGCTTTTCCTAAGAGCACAGACAATAAACAATGTAACCCACCTATTCATATGCAATCAGTCAATTGCTCCATCTAGGAGTGATCCTAACTGATGCAAAAACAGACCCAAATCTTCCACCACCACTGTGCGGATAAACTAGTCTCAGCAATTATAATCAGTCAATTTAGGATTGCTAGCTAATTGCAGTATCATAGACCCCCTTAACCATTACACATGATGGTGGTTCTAATAATGTTTACTTGGGGGGGGACATGTATATTTGTTGGGGTGGTCTTGGTGTGGATAGGTTAAAGAACTAAACCCCCTTTTTTCTGCCCAGTCTGTCCATATAATTTACAAAAACCCAATTTCTCATTGGTAAAAAATGGGGTTGTCAATAGCCCTGGCTATGATATGCAGTGAAATGCTTCTCCATCAGTAGTGCGCACTGACATGAGGTGGGACAGACCTGATTTGAGGGCCCTGTCCTGCAATCCCAATTGGGACAGCTTTATCCTGATTGGTGAGAAAGTTGGCCAGTATTCTGCATGGCAGAGCAGTGGTGAAGGTGTGCCTTGCATGCGGCATGGAAGGGGTTTGGTGAGGAGGGAATGAGAGAACGGGGCAGCCTTCCCCGCCCACTGCTACCTGCCAAAATGTTGGGAGGTATGCAGGGCCGGATTAACCCGAGGTCTAACTGAGCTACAGCCCAGGGGCCTCGGGCATCTGGGGGGCCCGTTGGAATTCATCGGGTCAGGGGCATCCCCGCCCCTGGCTTCGACTGTCAGCTGAAAAATGGCAGGCAGCTAACAGCAAATGTTATGCTGTTAGCTGCCTGCTGTCACTGTAGTCCTTCCGCAGCAAGGAGATCTCGTGAGAGTGAGACTATGAGTCATAGTCTCACTCTCACGAGATCTCCTCAGTAAGGAGCTTACTGTGCGACACGGAAGGACTACAGTGACGGAAGAACGGAAGGAGGTAAGCGCTGGGGGGAGGCTCACGGGGCGGACGGACTCATGAAGGGGGGGCTTTCACAGTACTCTTAGCCCGGGGGCCTCCAGCCTCTTAATCCATCCCTGGAGGTATGTGATAAGGGATTTGAGACCTGCTCCAATGTGCAATTCTCTCCAAATACTGATTGTTTTCCTTAAGAGGAAAAATAAAAAAATATTTGTGCACCGTGACCTGGCCAAGGCTGCTAATTATTGAAGCTTAATAAATTGTATCACTTATCTCTACTAAAGAAAAGTAAAAGCAAACATTATAATTACGCTTTAGTTGTTGCCTGCCCACAGTGGTGAGGACAGGTCCCACTTACCCTTAGCAGTCGTCTGATAATTACTTTCTGGAATTCATCAAAATAGATACAATAAAATAAAGTAATATCAATTTGCACTTCGTTTTCATCAGAAGAAATGATTCTTATTTATTTATTACACTGTACTTCCTACAAATGTCTTGTAATGAAACATTCTCTAGCCAATTTGAACAACGTTACACATCCTCAGCTACCTCCCAATTCTGTAAAACTTCCACTTTTATTGCTCACTCATGCAAATGACACTAAAGCCGTTATAGTTCCCCTGAAGCACTTTGCTACAGTTTGGAATAAGAAAAGGATACTGCTTCAGCTTGACACATCTAGCATTCATTTACTTAATGAGGAAGAGCTAAGAGAGACTGTGCAAAACTTTAGAGAGACTCTCTGTATGAAATATGTATATGTCCGCAACACAGGGTGCTCTAATTATCATCACCGTGACATCAAAAGAATGATACATTCATATTTCTTTTACATGTGGGGTTACATTGAAAATCAATACATGGAAACAAAATATTATTTAATCAATTAATCAATCAATTAATTAATGCCAGAATTCTCTCGTAATTAGGCTGTCCTCTCAAGACATGAATTTGCATGGATTAGTCTATAAGCTTAGATTGAGATAGGATAAGAGAAGCTTAAAAATGGGCTCAAATTAATTAACGGAAATTAAAAGTTTGAACATTATCAAACTCTGAAACCTGTCTCCCACCTCTCCTGCTGCTCACCCTATGGTGGTTTACTCTTCAGCCCTACTATCATCTAGCAAAATTGAGCAAAAGATGAGCAAAATTGCATTGAAATTTCATGCAAATTGAATTTCGTGGCCGAACCGATCACTTGTAGAGGTGCAAAGTTCTGGCCATAAAACAACATTTGCCTCGGGATTTCGTGGAAGGATATTCTTCATAGTATTTGTTCATTTCACTTTTGCAGAATTGAAAATCTATGAAAAGAGCTGGTGAGACAATTCATATTGTCGTGTTGTCGGCCGGGTAGGATTGAGAACGCCAGTGAAACATTAAAAATTTCACAGCCAAATGCAGAATTGGAGCAAATATTTGGCAGAATAGTTTTGAAATTTTCGTTCATCATTGTTCTCATCTAGAAGCAGTAAGGCAGGTACACCACAGCACTCCCTCGTTGTACTTTTCAGACCATAAACCAAGGCTAGATGTGAGCAGAAATTTAAAAAATGTTCTGCAAATTCTGTTTCGCAGATAATTTTGTTTAGTGTTCTGAACCTTCTCATTTGGGTCAATAGTCATCTACAGAAATCAAATTATTACTTGTCTCCCAGGGCATTTCGGGCACTGATGTGCAGATTGGTGGTCACAGCTGTCTGGCTGGCTCACGTCTTTGCTATACAAGAACAGCGCACACACAGAGTGGGAAAGGGAGGACCACAAACTACCTCCAAGGCCACCACCTGTCTTTATTCAAGCTACATAAAGCATCACAGTCTTATCAGGGACACATCTGCTGTCACCTTTCTGATAAATGAGTCCTTTCGCCTTCTGCATTTCATGTACACATGGAATGTGCATTTGTGAAGAATGCTCAGACCATTTCGTTGAAAACTGGCTTTATGAATTATGTCGACATTCTTATTAATGTAGTGATTGTCCAGACTAGGGATGACATTTGTCATTACTTGACCAGTTGGATGTATACTGCAATATGTGGCCAGACTAGTGAGCAGAGAGTTCTCAAAACTGCTTGAAAACAGATTTTTAAGTCTAATGGTTTTTTGCACATAGATAAATAGATAGATAGATAGATAGATAGATAGATAGATAGATAGATAGATAGATAGATAGATAGATAGATAATTACACCTAGACTTTATTCCGAAGTAAGAGGGCTTTGAACTTAAACAAATGACACTAATTATCAGTACATTATTCTCACAGTACCACACTTGCCAACTTTTAAGACCTGTCCTCCGGGAGATCCATGAAGGACAGGTCATGAGACAAGTGTAGGGGGCTCCCCCTATTAAACAGAACCCTGACATTTGCGGCATTGAATGGCAGGGGGGGGCTAAATGGCGTGATCACGTCATTAAGCTCCACGTCGACAAGTGTCCGGGAGGTTGCCTGTTCTTCCGGGAGTCCGGGAGACCAGGCAACTATGCACAATACAATAGGGGCTACTTACTAATAAACAGGATTCTAACTGCATTATGCTTTAATTGTGTAGCAATGGAGCAATGGGGAGTAGTGCATTACAAGCTGGGGTATCCTATTTACTTTGGTAGGATGGATTATGACGGGTATCTCAATTAACTGAGCTCCATCCACTTGTTATGTGCAATAAACTATAGTGATCAGGACTTAGCTTTGATCAAATATGTGCAAAATAGAGAGTAAATAATGTGTTACCAGCCTCTAAAGGTGTTACATTCTTTTTCTCATGTCATGTGTGCAGATGTATGCTGTAGGTGTATAGTGGAAGCTTTCTTGTCGCCATCCACTTATTACAGGAAGTGTTGTGTTACACAGGAAGTGATTTGTTACACAGGAAATGCCCCGGCAGCCATGTTCTTTTCAGCATGACTGCTGCTAGTAACGACACGCTTCTGCAGCTCTCCAGAGTTTGGCGGTGATTGGCACACAGACCACTTTACAATGTGTTTATTGTTTTTGAAGTGTAGCACAAAGATTAGTGCAGAATGATGGTGTTAATTCTAGGATGAGCAATTGTGTGCCCAAGGCAGTGGACCTGTTCAGTCATTGGCCGATTGGAGCATATAGAATGGCCAGGCGCGGGCTGACAACATGCAGCCCGGGGGGCGCACAGGCATCGCGTGTCATATGATGCGGCCTCCTGTGCGGCCCGAACAGCAGCCCTGGGGAGCGGCCCGGGGGACCGATGCCCCATGGCCCAGCCCGCCCCTGAGAATGGGGGATATCCACAATAATGTGCATGATTACACACAAAATAATTACACGCAAAAGTGATATTTCATTTCACGGAATGTGATGTTAGCGCTTCAGGTGGGAGTGGCGTTACTTTTTTTAGAAAATTTCCAGAAATTTCTTAACCATGCGAAGCTACAATAATTTTACACTATGTGGGATGAGGAAGTAGAGATGAGCGAAATGTGTCTTATTCTAACAGGGATATTGGCAGAGTTTGGAAAAATCAGGCTTAGAAGTTTTTTTTTCTTTAGGTCACATGACTCTTTGCTGTCATTAATCTCCCAGAAAATCTGCAGTAATAGCCATACATATACTGCAATTCCACTGACTGCAAAAACATAATTTTATTATATTTTATTACTTTCTTGGTACAATACTTAAACCAATTATTTAGTGAAAGAAATTCGAAACCAACTCAAATACACAGGATTATTATATGAGAATACACATTCACTTTCCCAGATTTAAAATCAGAAATTTATAATATTTTCTGTTTAATCAATGCTTATTTTACATCTTTTTTTAATGTATCAATATATTTGTTTATTATTGAAAGCAATTATGCCATTCTCCTTATGGTTTCTGCTACAGTTTGCTACAGTCTATAATATGCTCCCTGCAGATCTTATGGTCTATAAAAGTTTTTATGAGGACCAAAAATATTCAGAATCCATTAAATTGTAAGGAGAAAACTCTGGGGGTATAATTCCCCAAGCATTTGCCTGATGTGTCTTAAAACACCATGCTGTTTTCTCAAATACATTACGCAATTAATATCAATTGTGCTGGTAACAAGCCCTCCAACGTTTGATGCAATGATTGTGTATCATTTCTTCTTACATTGTGGCCCACACACATATTCCCTGCATATATTTTTCTCAAACAGCCACTTTAGGCAATGACGTTTCATTTTGAGAAACTACTCTATGCAGATACTAATTTACTATGAGTGTTATTTGCATATAGTTACCCAGGCGCCAATGTTATAGTAAATACTATGTTGTTATTTATTCAAACATATATACATACTGGGCCTAATTCATTAGGACAGAAAGGCGAAAAAGTAGTACATTATCGGGACAAACCATGTTAGAATGCAAAAGGTGCATATTAGTTTATTATTTTGCACATAAGTTAAATACTGGCTGTTTATTCATCTAGCACAGAATACTTGATAGCTTTATTTTTCCACTGAAATTTAAAGTTGATCTAGGACATGTCTTACCCCAACTATAAATCTGTCTCACATTTTAAATTTACCTCCCCCTCCATTGCAACATGGTTTTGCCCAGGTGCAAAGTTACTCCTTTTTATACTCTGCTCACCACTGTCTCTGAGATTGATTATTTTGGATTGATCAAATTAAATGGAGAATAAAAATTTTTTTCTAAACCTAACGACGCTGGTGTCAGAAAGGTGTTTTAGAATGTCCAGCCACAAAACTGGGTGTTCTATAACTCTCAGAGTTGACACACAGCAGTGAAGGGAACAATCAGTTTCTCTATCACATGAGAAGTGCTTCTGAGTGCGGCATTCTCACAGGTGAAGAGCTCCGGTGTCACAGGGAAACAGAGTTTTCACTGCTAAGTATCACCACGGGAGCTCTAGAACCATATGGTTTTCTGTCTGGAACAGTGTGTAGTCCTGAAGTACCCATGTGATAATAGCCTAAACTAGCTATCACATATAGAGATGAGCTAACCAGGTATATTTTAATTGATATATACAATGACATTTTTTATCCTGGTTTAAACCATCCATCCAATGAGAACTGAACCAGGAAATTCCATTGTTTTATGTCACTTTTTCTCATTATGTACAGTGGTAATGTGAAGCACTTGGCATAAATTAGACACATAGATGCAATATCTGATGGAGGAAATGGTGAAGCAACAGCGATGATCAGAATTCTAAACATAGTTTTTATTCAGACTGCGAGTTAAAAATATAAGTACTTCCCAAAAATGACAAGTTTGATGTAGCAGAAAGATGCTCTGCGTAGGACAGTTGTAGGAATGGTAGATCTTTAATTGTTTGGTTACAATATACACTATTTTATTACAATAATTTTAGATAATAAAACTAACCCACCTCCAACTGGCAACATAAGGGCTTTTTGTGGCCACAGGATGCACAATAAATACAATAGTATCTCTGTCCTGGCATCCCGGGGCATCCTATATTTGTTCTGTCCTGCATTGCTTCGCGTCTCACTGTGACCATAGGGGTGGGTATAGGGCTAGTGGAAGGTCCGTGGGCAGCCTAGGTGGCACCCTCCCACTATATGGAGGTAGCGCCTTCTCTCAGAAGCAGTGCACCCCCCTCTAATGTTGTGCCCCCACCCCTTTGCTGCTCTTTACATTAGCAGGTGGGCAGTGTGGCACTGAGTTGTGACATCATAATCATGCACCCCATTCCCAGCGTATCACTGACAGTGAGGAGTAGCAGCTTCATGGGTAAGACCTGCTGGCTCATTGTCCTCCATGCAGGGGCATTACAATGGGCACTGTGATAATGAGGTCAGACAGCTTGGCAGTGACTCTGAATGGATTCCCGGTTAGATTGTCACTATATAGAGGAGAATCATCAAAGTCTCATCTTTTAAAAGTATGATACCTCTGCCTGGGAGCCACCTTGTCCTTACCACAGGTAAAGATATCTACTGCAATGCAGGGCTGAGAACACATAGGTGCTATAGGTGAGGCCGGGGGTAGGAATGTGTTACACAGGTGTGGAGGGGCCAAATGTGTTACAGGGATGCACGTCATGTCCCCTATATGACATGACCATACTCCGCTGGTTTAATGCCTACGGGGAATTTCACAATGGAGAGAGGTATGACATAACTGCAAAGCGGTTCCACATTCCTATAGTAAATTATTCATATTTTTATTTTTAACCAATTTTATTGTGACCCATGATTTTGTCAAAGGGCTTAAGCTAATATCTACAATGCAACACAGGCAGTTACAGCTATATTTTTCCAAGCACTATTGTACAATATCAGAGCCAGTTACAACTGCTATAGGATAATAAGATAAGCCACTGGCTGTAATTATCCACATTGCTAACCACCTGACACAGAAACACACAGTGCCTCTTCCTTGAGACTCTGAGAGGGAATCTGTTTCCAGTTCTATCAACAAAGTTCTTTCATCTGTATTAGAACTTCCTGATTACATTAAATCTTTTATTTTGCTCTGTCGTGAAAGATGTGAGTTTGCATTAGGGTTTCTTAAAGAGCAACGTGATGATAAACAGATATATATTGCTTATTACAGATTACTTCTTGATTCTATAACATCTGGTATATTTATCTCAAAACTGATGCAGCCACAGCTATAGTTGCTAAAATAGCTCCTTGAGGGGCCTATTTATTAAGCCATAAACCATGCGAAAACGGCTTTGCAGCATAGTTTAGGCATTTTTAAGTAACCTAGCTTTCTAGCAAAGCCTTCGCATTAAACCGCAGTCCCCATAATTTTCAATGAGGACTGTGGTCTGGGACAATTTAACAAGCTATAAAAAGCCTAGCTTTTCGGAGCTTGACTCCCATGGCTAACGCCATCTTCAGATGACGTTAGCTATTCTACCCTATGGGGAGAGCATTGTTGTAGAGGGATCTTTGGATCCCTCTACGCAGCCTTCATGTCCTCCCCATGCGCAGTACAGACTACTGGGATAATTTTATCAAGCTGCGGGTTTGAAAAAGTGGAGATGTTGCCTGTAGCAACCAATCAGCTTCTAGCTGTCATTTTGTAGAATGTACTTAATAAATGATAAGTAGAATCTGATTGGTTTGTATAGGCAACATCTCCACTTTTTCAAACCCGCATCTTGATAAATTCACCCTCTGGAGTTGAGAGGGTAGTTACTTGTTTTCCTGCCGTATCTCTTGTTCCAGCTACAGGACTACTCTGAGTCCTGATCACAAGTGATGACAGTCTCCTATTCATTTTTTAACATGTATTTGCAATCAGGAGCAAATGTAAAAATGTATTTTATGCTCAGTAGATATTAACAGCATGCTAATAAATGTATTTAATGAGAAATTTTCTTTGATCATTAATGCCTTTATTTTTAACTGGTGGCATTAATTATAAATATTTTTTTTATTTTCTGTGCGTGCTATTGCGAATTTATAATCCACATAGGCGTATAGTGCATTGACTTATGTAGTAGAGCACAGCAGACCTACACCCGAATTCATCAGCTCACATATCTTCAGATCTTTGCCTTGAATACGGGCGTTTTTTTACTAAACAGAGGTTGCTCTCAGTAGGCGTACCTTGATGATTCAGGCCCTTTGGGCAGGCGCGGGCTGGCAGGTTTCGGCCAGGGGGGCGCACATGCGACCGCATCACGTGACACGCGATGCGGCCGCATCGGAATCGGCCGCCGGTACTATTGAAAAAAAAAATTCATCCACGGGGGGAAATGGGGGGAGGCGGCTGGCCCGAGCCTCCTGTCCGATGCGCTGTCCGATGCACTTCCCTACATGGCATTAGTAGTAAATTGCTACGTCAATTCATCTGTCATCGCTGCGATGACAGATAGTAGTTAATGGGGGAAAAGTTTGTTTATAAATAAATAGCCCCCTATGTGACATATAAGAAGAGTATAGGTTGTATTTTATTTTTAGAATGGAGCTGACTTAAGAAAAAGTATTCTGCTGATATAGGTATGGTTTTAAGGTTTAGTAACCAGAAATTAACTGATATTTGTTAACTATTTTGGTATCTAAACATGTGATTTTCTCTATGTGACCGTTAAACTACAATAACTTGAAATGAGTAATCTGATAATGCAGCCCTTTGTCCAATCAGTGTGGTTTAACATTTTAATCCTTGCAGCCATATGCATATATAACTTATATGACCTGGGGGTAAATGTATCAAGGTCCGATTTTGCCAGCGTGTTAAAATCGCGATCTTAGTCCCAAACTCATCAAATGTATGAAGCTGCGATTTTTACCCTGATCTTCAAAATCGCTGGTCATCTCCGGCGATTTGCAGCGATGTCAAACACTCCCGTGTTTGGCAAACTCTCCTGTGTTGTAGCAGCATGTTGTATACACATCACTGTTACACTGCCTGTCATACAGCTGCCGGAGCTGTATGACAGGTAGTTGTTGAACTACAAGTCCCAGCCAGCCAGGTTGCCTTAAATAGTGTGGGCATGCTGCTGCTTGTATAACTACAAGCACCAGCATACCCACGGCAGCCAAGGCATGTTGGCACTTGGAGAACCACAAGTGCCAACATGACCTGACACCCAGGGCTGGCTGGGACCTGTAGTTCCACAAAAGAAAATGTTTAAAAAACCACCACACCCTCATTAAAACCACTAGGATTTATTAAAAAATAATAAACCCACAATAAATACAGTAAACACCCTCACTGATACCACATATTTTTATTAAAAATAAAAAATTCCCTGATACTCACCAATGAAGTTTTCTCCTTTTGTCAGCAGCTTTCAATCCAAAAATGGACCCCACACTTTTTTTTATACTTTAATCTATTATTTACAGTTTTTACACTGACAGGCAGTGTAACAGTGATGTGTTTATACAACACGCTGCTAGTAAGCAGCGTGTTGTATCTGGCGTGTTTGAAAGCAAACTCTCCTGAGTTTGCTTAATCGCAGCTTTATACATTTGAGACTTGTATAGCTGCAATGGCAAACATTCAAGAGTTTGATCTCTGGCAATATTGGAAATAGCGACATTGATAGAAGCACAACTCTGGCGATTTTGCATGAAATCTCTGCTTCATACATCTGCGAGTTTCAACTCTCCCAAGACAATCGCTGATTTTGCAAAATCACACCTTGATACATTTACCCCCTGGTCTCTTGGCAATTGCTTTGTCACAATAAAGATGACTCTGATTATTCATCACGTATCTTGGAATCCAGTCTTGATTATGCCACCAATTGCACAGCTGCACAACAAAAATATATATTTCTGTGCATTAGACGCTAATTATACAATCTGTAGGCTTTATGAGTTGATATTTATTGAAGACGAGAATTTACAATGCCAAAAATGTATTAGTATCCAATTTAGTAAATATGACATGATTTATGGAGCATCAAGGTCCATCGAAACAGTATCAGACATTTCTATTGTTCATGGAAACTCTTCTAAAATGTTTGCAATTATGTTTTTTGTATCATACATTTCATAACAACAGGACTATCATCATTTTATTGAAAGCAAGAAGATATAATCGTTCACAGTGGTCAAAGTGTATATGGTTGTATGTTATACCGCTACTTCTCCTACTGTCTTCATTGTAAAACTATTCCCATTCACTTACATTTACATTACATTTTCCATACCACCACTTCTAAACTTCAACTGATCTTTCAATATTTCAGGAGAATATTTGAAGAGAATGGTTTGCAATGTCTCAATGGGATTATTTTAAACCTTAAGGTCATGGTCAATGAAAAATTACAATTTACACTTTACAATCAGCTTCAGTCCAATAACAATCAACATGTATATCATTATCAGCCACATCAATATCAAGAAGACCAACAATGCGCTATTTATATGTGACATGTTCATTTTTGTTTTTGGAACTGCCATCTGGTTTGTCAGGTCTTGCGTTTTTCTCCCAGAAGAGGCTATGAAACCTTTCCATATGTTGGATCAGGGCAAAGGTTCCAAGCTTTGTTTCCTGAAGACTTGGACGAACCTGTTTGTACAAATTACACTCTTGACCATTGCCATATAATCCATGTTAGTGTGACAAAAATTTCTAAACTGTCAATTTTTGTTTGGCAATGGTGACTGGCCTTTTATATAATTATTATTATTATCTTTTATTTAAAAAGACACCACAAGGTTTCCGCAGAGCTGTACACAGTACAAACAATGGGCAGTACAGGGAATAACAGTACAGAACAATAAACGAGTAGTACCATGACTTCAGAGGCTCCAGGCAAGGCAAATATATTGAAGTTGGAGCAGAAGAGAAGATAGAGAGACAAGAGGGAGGAGGGACATCCTATAGGGAGGGTAAACAGTCGGCTGGCACAAAGGGAGTCAGAGGAGGGGAGCAAGCGCTCCTCGCTTCTGAGGAGGAACGAGGTGAAGAGAGCGAGCATGGAGAGAGGGTTAGGTGGAAGGCTGGTAGACTTTGCGAAAGAGATGAGTTTTGAGTGCCCGTTTGAAGGAGCACAGGTTAGGGACAAACGGATGGAGCGTGGAAGGTCATTCCAGTACAGGGGGGCAGCTCTGGAGAAGTCTTGAATTCTGTAGTGCAGGGGTAGGCAACCTGCGGCTCTCCAGGTGTTGTGAAACTACAAATCCCAGCATGCCTTGCCATCTATCTGCTGGTTATCTACTGGCAAAGCATGCTGGGACTTGTAGTTTCACAACACCTGGAGAGCCGCAGGTTGCCTACCCCTGCTGTAGTGGGATGAGGTGATCAGAGTGGAGGAGAGGTGACGGTCATTGGCCGATCGCAGGGAGCAGGCCGGAGTGTGAATGGAGAGGATATTGGAGATATAAGGGGCAGTAGAGTGGGAAAGAGCCTTGTAGGTGAGGGTAAGAAGTTTAAAAAGGATTCTGTAAGGGAAGGGGGATCAGTGTAGGGCAAGGCAGAGAGGGGAGGCAGAAGAGGAGCAGCGAGAAAGGAAGATAAGCCTCGCAGCCACATTGAGTGTAGAGCGAAGGAGGGCAAGGTCAGAGCGGGGGAGGCCTGTGAGCAGAAGGTTGCAGTTGTCAAGCCGGGAAATGAGTAGAGGGCCAAGAACAGAGCCCTGAGGGACTCCTACAGGGAGGACAGAGGGGAAGGGGGATGATCCAGACATGGAAAAAGAGAAAGAGTGAGGTAAGAGGTGAACAATGTGAGGACAGAGCCAGAGAGACCGAGAGAGTGAAGGGTCTGCAAGAGGAGGGGGTGGTCTACAGTGTCAAAGGCTGCGGATAGGTCCAGGAGGATAAGGAGGGAGAAGTGACCCCTGGATATAGCAGAGAGGAGATCATTGGTTACCTTGGTGAGGGCGGTTTCAGTGGAGGGGAGGGGAAAGAAGCCAAATTGGAGAGGGTCAAGGAGGGAATTGTCTGAGAGGTGACAGGTGAGGCGGTTGCAGAAAATTTTCTCAAGAAGTTTAGAGGCGTAGGGGAGAAGTGAAATGGGCGGTAGTTGGCGATTGAGGTGGGATCAAGATTGGGTTTTTTTAGAATTGGAGAGATAAGGGCATGTTTGAAGGAGGAGGGAACAGTGCCAGTGGAGAGAGACAGGTTGAAGAGGTGAGCTAAATAAGCACAGACAGCGGGGGAGAGGGAGCGGAGAAGGTGAGAGGGGATGGGATTCAGGTGGCAGGTGGACTGATGTGGTATTAAAGAGGGTGTTGCAGTTTATTTAACATTTTTGTTTGTGGTACAACAGGTCACAGCAAGCCATGGGTGTCAGGGCATGTTTGCACTTGTAGTTCTACAAGCAGCAGCATGCCCAGACTGTAAATGGCAGCCCAGGTTGGCTGGAACTTCTAGTTCCACAAACAAAAATGATGTTTTCTTACTTTCCTTAACTTTTTTTTCCCCGTATTACCTTTCACCCTCCACCTCAGGGGTATAGGAGGAGCCCTAGCTTTCAACACTGGGCTGGTTTTTCCTGGAGGGGGGCCTGCACAATTTTTTGCGGACCCCACACCATAGGGAATCTAGCCCATGCTGAACAGCCTGGGGTTGCTGTCATTATGGCAGGGACCCCCTACTGCCTGCCCCCCTGCTATAGTGCCACCCACCCCAGCTGGTTGACCTAATGCTGGTTAAGATCAAATCGGGGGGACAACACGATTCCACCTCAGCTCCCCCCCGATTTTGCTGCAACCAGCACTAGCACGGCAGTGCCAGGGTTAATACTTTTTAATTCATCATCTAATTTTATAAATGATACAGCCGGCGGGTCCTGTAGTTATATAGCCACCGGACATGCTCGCATTGCCCCCTTAATGCCGGCAGTGTGACTACCAGCATTTTCAGTGCCGGCAACCACACTGTTGCCATTTTATTGTGTCGGAATTTTAGCAAGTAGGAATTTATTGTACCAGCTTTCTTGCATGTCACTGTTTATTATTGTCGATAATACTAATGTATCTGTATTATATGTGACAAAATTTTAGTGTCTTTTATATTGGTGTCTGCTTTTCCAGTGTCGGAATTATGACTACTACTGAACTGTGGATACCTTTAAACGGCAATGGGTACAGGGCAATAATGTGTTACTACAACTCATATATGTTTAGAATTGACGTCTAAAGTTTCCATCCTGTATAACATAATTTCTTAGTCACTACTTCCAAGCATAAAAATGTTCCAGTTGTTACTTGTTACATTCTACGTTACCAAGTTTTTTTCTCTAAATTACTTTGCGGCTACTTTTTAACAAGGCAATTTATTTAAGTACTTCGTTTATATTTAATCAAATCTTTTCTGTTATGAGCGCTCCTGATTAAATATCCATTGATTGTCAAAAGAGCTCTCATTGAAGTTTAATAGGTGCAGAAAAGGTAAGGTTGCTTGTCATGTAATTAATTCATAGAACAATAAGTGTATAACGGAGTTCTTATTAATATATGAAAGAGTTTTCAACATAATAAATCCGACCGGATCAGACGGCTGACAGCTAGAGAGTGAATTCATGTGACTCCAACACTTCTGCAAAGATCACTCTAAACTTGGCTGATACTTTTCCTTGAGGATAATAATATTAGATTCTGAATTATATAGTAGTTTCATTAGAAAATCCTTATATGATACAGACATACATAATGCATAGATATTTTATATAAATGTTACATAAGGGGTAAATTTACTAAAGCTTCTAAAATGGAAAAGTGGAGGTTTTTTTCCGTAGCACCCAATAATATTCTAGCTATCATTTTTTAGAATGTACTAGATGAATGATAGCTAGAATCTAAATGGTTGCTATGGGCAACACTTCCACTTTTCCTTTAAAGAAGCTTTACTAAATCTATTCCCTGGTGTCAAAAAGGGAAGGCAGAAAAGTTATCTTTGGTGCAACCACAACAACTTCCAAATCTGATTGCTGCTTTAATACATTCGTTTATAGCCGAATGTGTGCCCCTGGGTTACATTACATATTTACTTTTTAATCCTATTATGCTTAATTTTTTCTTTATTTAAGGCGTCGCTAAAGTATTGTTTCACCCATCTACTTTTACATTTTCTATAATAGTCCCCCTATATACAGGGTGATTCAAAAGTCGCAGTACACCCTTTTATTTCAAAAACTCTACAGGAAATTGGGAAACCTGAATACTCCAGTAAGGTATGGGTGACGTGGTCTATCTTTTACGGTATGTACCAAACATGGGCGCCATCTTGAAATCGGCCAATCGGCCCAATTCCTGTAGAGTTTTCGAAATAAAAGGGTGTACTGCGACTTTTGAATCACCCTTTATAAAAAAAAAAGATCCCTTAGGATGTAATCCCTTAGGATGTAAGCTCTTATGAGCAGGGCCCCTCTTCCCTCGTGTCTCCATACCTATTCTGCTCTGTCCTTACTCCATATGGCTGTCCTGGAGTTACTGAAGCATTGGTACTTTGTGTTTATCGTTCTGTACTGTTTAACCCTGTACGGTCTACTGTTTGTACTATGTACGGCGCTGCGGAAACCTTGTGGCGCCCAACAAATAAATGATAATAATAATAATAATAATAAATTCACTTGCAACTATTGTGAGCATACTCCTCCTTTTTATGCGGACCTTGAAGGTGGAGCTTCATCACTTACTATAGATCATTTATAACCATTCAAAACTGCAAATTCACAAAGCAAATGCTCTTTTGTGATATCATGCACACACATATGTGCATATGCACCTAGTTTTATGGGTTAGTACATGGATTATAGGGACAAGGATGTGGCTCTGTGGGGTTAGAAAATAATGCATTCTCCGATGGAAGAGTTCTGAGTTCAGCAGATTAGACCGTTTCTTGCTGACTATGGAATAGGTACATGGTTACGTCTATTTATATGCCCACGTTCAAAAATGGGTGTAAATGCCAGAATCTTGAAAGTCTACCTAGGTGCGTATGCATGTGCACTTTCTGAGCATGCTCAGAGATATTTTACACAAGACAGGTTACGCAAATTGGCGTACATCCCTCTCTGCCATAGGCACAGTGTTCCTTCAATTTCATAATAAAGAAGTACTGCAGGTCTGAATTTTTTCAGCACACAAATGAGCTTCACTGCCTAAAAAATGTACATGACAGATTGATCCCTGCTATTTCCGAGTCCTATAATAGTTCCCACTCCTTCTGCTGGTATTTGATTACATGGCTTGGCAGCAGAGTGGAACATCCTTAGAAACATGTTCACCCACAGGGCAATACAGAGGATACAAACTTTGATATCTTTGCCTTGCATCTCATGTCACCTTATTCCACCATTGCTGTTCTGATACCATAATCATTTAATAATGCCTATCTGCGGATTGTGCAGGATCATCCATCCATGCATGAGTACATACTACTTCCATGTTATCTCCATCTAGGATTATGTTTTGCTTTGTCATTTTGTCTACACATTGGTAGTGAATATGTTATCTTGTTTCCTACAATTGTTTGTAGATATTGTTCACTATGTCAACACACAGTGACAGAGACCCCGGTTAAAGGAGTTTGTTAAGTAGCAAGGAAGGATTGCCCACCCCACTAATTAAGTAAAATAATTATCACACA
This sequence comes from Mixophyes fleayi, assembly GCF_038048845.1. Lineage (NCBI taxonomy): Eukaryota > Metazoa > Chordata > Amphibia > Anura > Limnodynastidae > Mixophyes > Mixophyes fleayi. Next base: position 308,091,019 of record NC_134405.1, on the reverse strand, counting down.
AGGAATGTTGAGGTCTTTCTTTACCAGTATCAGTAGTATTGGGAATCCTCCTCGGTGGATCATGACAAGCGGCTCACCTTAGATTACTATGCTGGGATTATGATCAACCCAATTGATACGGCAAGGGTGAGATCCAGGGGAAGCTCATATTGGCAGGAACTTGGAACAAAGATTTTCCTTGACCTTTAGTGGACTCATCCGTGCTTTCCTAGTAACTCAGCTGAGGATACAATTTAACATTTTGTCAACACGAGCCCGCTACACAAATTTTCACTTATTGTATCTGCTTCCTCCAGGAGATGCAATTCAGCTACTTGTATATTCCTTCATATATGGTAGGATTGCCCGAAACTCGCTGCACATTGGCAAACAGTCTTTAGTCTCTTAAATTAGTTAACATGGATAGAGATACCGGTGGACCCACAGTTTTGGCTCCTTTCTCTCCTAAGTCGTCCCACTCAAACTTCAAATTGTTCTTTCTAAACACTGAAAATAATGCCACTAAGGCAATGTGAAGATACCAGGTTTTCTTGCCAAATTTTACCCACTTCACTCTGGCTGGCCACCCACAGGTACCTTCCTAAGCCAGGGAAGCCTACCCAGTACCTTCTAAGGTTCTTATTAGTCACGCAGGCAAATGCAGTTAGAAAAGTACAACAGTATATTTACTGTAATAAAAACAACACTAGAATATTATGTACACACAGTAAATAAATGCCAGGCAGGTTTACCACATCATCTGTCCCTTATCCCATTCACTTAAAGAGCTATAGTCACCTGGATGTCCTCACTTAAATACCCATGGAGTCCTTATTTTAGCTGCAGCTGTAGTCCATTGGTAGAGAACGAAAACTCAAAACCAGCTACACTGCACCTTCCATGAATCAATCATCAGAATGAAAATCTCCTATCCCCCCTGGAGTGGCTCCTTATATCTAAGGTCTAATTTCCACAGTGTTTTCCACTCCATGGGAAAATCCCTTGGTCTATCCTTCTTAACCATTGGTGGGTGCTGTATCAGGGGGTTGGAGGGGGAGTGGAGATGAGCTGTATTTCCACAGAAGGTCCCCTGCTGGGCTCTAGACAAAATGTCTGAACTAGTCATGTTGAGAACAATGGATACTAATTGGCCTTCCCCCTCACCTGTATCCTGCAATCTGATTCTTACCCATAACCCACCTGGCTTCACTTTAAGGAAAATGTCTAACAGCTTCCATGCAATATCAACAAGATACATTAAACAATATACATATTTACAATGAGCTACAATATCCCCTAATCCACATGTAATTAGACATTGCAGTGGTATGCTGTTGGCTGTGGAACAACAGCAAGGGCTGTAAAAAGTATGTGCTATAATCCAATTTTGTGAGAAACGGGGGACAAGCTGGTTAGGGTGAAATTAATACTTTGTTTCACCACAGGCACTAATATCGGTACACTTGAAATTCCGCTTGCTTCCTTCCATTATGGAGTAGTTTAGCCGTATAGAGTTTTATCTGTCCATGGATGAAATCATCATGGCAGTGATAGATAGGTTTCATGAGTTTTCAACATCTGGTTTCAATGGCTAGAGTTTAAAGGTACATCAAACTACAAATCTTATTTTACATCTAAATCTTAGACCCCCTATGAGACAGCTGGCGTATTGATCCTGCAAAAGTAACAAACAACATCTCCAGACTGAATAGTAATATACCATGTAACCTCAGGACTCAAACCATCCTCTCCCCCCACCCCCTACCCTGATTTCCTTTGCCTTGCTTATTCTTCCTGCCTGCAAACCCTTCCCCCCCACCTTGTATTCTGTTCAGTTTTCAGTTCTATTTATTTTACTTTTCAAGTTCTTTTCTCAAAAATTACCTTAACAGTATATTTGTAAAAGGGCAAATACGAAATATGAAAGTGTAAATATTATTCTATTGCCTAAAATATTTTGCCTGATGTTATTCCTTATGCTTTGTAACCTTTATTTGAAAAATGGAAAATAAAGAATATATATAAAAAAAGAAGGTATAAAATAATGCATTACAATCAATAATAATTGGGATTCGTATATCAGGGTTGAATTTTTGTTCTGAAAAATACTGGATCTCTTCACAGATTAGCATTCAAGCACACCTCTTCCAGTGAAGTCACGGAGGCTGTGTGGGGGGGGGGGACTCAGCAAGAAAGAAACTGGGTTAAAAAAGCAGTGAAATATATTGCAAATTATCAGTGTTTGTGGTTCAGGCTGCTATGTTCAAATTGTTCAAACCTCCTAGTCTCCCCTCGGAGGCTGATAACATGAAAGAGTATATGAGTGCATGTCTTCCCTTTCTGCGTTTTATTTATTTTTGTCATAATGAATCTCTTTTAATAAAGTTCTGTCTTGTGTTCTTAAAGATTACTTTGCCAGTAGCAAGCTCACAGTTGACCAGGCTTGTTATATAGGCTTGGGTGTTATAATGCTGCATTTATACAAGGAAATGTTTGTTGTAGACAAACTCTGATTAAATTAGGCTGTGATTGCATTTTGGGATAAGTCAGGAAGTAACTAGATACTTTCTAACAGTGTCAGCTCTTTAACTAAAAAAATATTGGCAGCAATATATTTTGATTAATAGGGAGTTTTTTTGGGGGTGGGTGTTTTTTTTAAACAGAACAGGTGGTTTGGTTCAGTTTAACCCTTTCACACCCACATGTCACACATGCACAAGTGGGTCTTGACATTGTGCTTGACGCTGAAATAACATACTATAAATAAATATGATAATGTCATATTTAGAGTGAATGACTGTAATAGAGATATTAGAGTCATTCACTCTTATATACTTACAAATATTACATTCACTTCACCTAACCAAGTATATTTGTAATGGGCACAATAATTACAAATTTGTAACTTTATCAATCAACTACATGCAAATAATTGCTGTTCTGCTGCTATTTAGAAATGTATTATTAAGTAATGCAATGTAATTTTTACATGCTTCCTTGGAACACCGGCAAGAATGACAAAATACACCTTCTATTTACTTTTCTCACAGAGAAAACCTACAGGGAACATTAAGCATTGATGAGATTTTGAGAAGTGAGTACACAGAGCATAATGAAAGTTCCACTGGCAAAACAAGCAGTGTAGCCCTGTGCCCTCCAGCTAACACTGTACTGGTCTTTAAGTAGCAAATCTGCTAGGGGAAATTCCCAGGAGGCTGAGTGCCAGGTACAGTTGAAGGAGTAGAGAGAGCAGATAAAATCTTTTTGGGATGATACAGCGCTTATCAGTTCCTGGGTGCCAGCAAGACAAGCTAATTGCCATCTCTCGGTCATGTTTAATCCTGACTCACCCATTACTGATGAGTAGAGAATATTAGTATTGTTGTTTATATGGCCTCACCATATTACACAGCGCTTTACAGAGAATATCTTAATCATCTATTGTAGTGTCTGTGTATGTGCAATGTGCTCATTCATACAAACAGAACATTGAGACCAGAAGTTGTGCTATGCATGCTGTAAGGCTGGGTGCACACTATACAAAATTTCTCCCAATACGATATCCTTAACGATATTACCAACGATAAAAATAAAACAAAAAGTCCCAATCAGTATGCTGATTCATGTGTAGACACCATACTTGACAACTCTTCCGGAACGTCCGGGAGACTCCCAAAATCCAGGTAGGTCTACTGGACTCCCGGGAGAGCAGACAAGTATTCCGCATACTGGAATTTACTTTGCAAAATGACGCAATTTGCGGTGAATCGCGTCATTTTGGCCCCGACTCTGCGACAAAATTACGTTTTTGTCGTGGGGGTGGGGCCAAAATGAAGCAATTGGCTGTGGTCATGGTGTGCCTCTGTGATGTCATTGGCTCCTAGTGAACGGATAGGCCGAATTCTTATGAATATTAGTTCCACCCACAAAATGGCTGCCCACACTGTGCGTGACAGGTGCACTTTAAACCTTACTAACTTTTATCTTGGCTATTCCACTCCCTAAATATACTGAGAAAAGCTATGAACTTCCAAAATTGGTATCTCACTACCCTGAGAATAGTCTACAGTGGAGGGAACTAAAATTATTCCTTTGAAATGTCAATAGCGCAAATGTCAAAAGTCACAATTTTTGAAAGCTTGTTTGTTTTCATAAAATGTAATCAACTACATGTACTGAGATGGCATTGTCCCTTCAATCCTTGCTGCCAATGCTATGAAAGAAATACTGATCTAAAGCTTTTAATACTAAAAATAGTTTTTGTTATGTAGTACTAGAACAACAAAGATACTGAGCTTAAATTCTTTCAAAAGAGGCTAAGGAATTATAGTAACAACCCTAACATTCTTTTTTCTTTTTGCAAAAAGAAAGTGTGTTTGATGGTGTGTCTAGTACATTTCAGTTAGAGATGAGTGATTCTGCCATGGTTCGGTTTGCAGAACTATTAGAGTTATTGGGCCAATAGTTCTATATTTTTCCAATTAAATCATTTTTCATTTTTTATCTCTGCCCCAGATAAAACATGTTTGCTTTTTAAAGACTTTAAAGGTAAAATGTTAACAATCATGAGCTGTTATTGTTATTGTTTGGATAAATCGCAACCCAGCCAATCTCTTTTTTTACTAATACATTCCACCATCATTGCAGAGAAATGTGGAGATTCATGACAATGCATAGTGGAGGCGGGGCTTGATGACACAAAAATGTGTGACTAAGCCCCGCCTCCACTACAATGCTGAAGGATGCCTGCTGCCTGAAATTCAGGGTCCTCATGGGAGAGTATGCAAGTATGATATAGTCTAACAGCACAAAATGTCAATGAATCCCCCAAGATTTTAAGAGGTTGTATCATACAACAAATCATCTTGTAAATTTTGAGCTAATTGTTTAAAGTTTAATGTCTTTCCAACACAATGGAAACTTGTGTGTATGCCATGTATATAGCTTAATATGTTTCTCCTTCCTTTTCCAGGAATATGTATTTACTACGTCATTCATGCTCTGCCTGTCAAAAGGATATCCCTCAGGGATGGTCTCTCCTTCCTAAGCCCCATACTGCTGGTTCACCCCGCAGAGCCAAAATAGGCCACTGGGTCCTCGCATTCCACTTAGTGAGGAGAGAGCTTACTGGTGATTGGTAGTGGAACTTCTGTTGCTATAGAGGAGGGTGGGGGGGGGGTACTAAGTGATCAGTGCATGCTGTCTGCTCTGTGAACAAGCCGTGTTGAATCTGAGCATGACTGGTAGATGTAACATAGGCCTACTTCAAAAGGCAGTTATATGGGGTTTCATCATTCTAATAAGGTCGCTACTGCAAGAAGTGAGCCGGGATTCCTGACGAGTGGAGGAGGAAACAGTAAGTAATAAACATTATATACACAGCATTCCGTGGGGATGAAAAAGTCAAATAACCCCTTCAATATTAAAGATGGTTTGTACTGCCTCTACCTAAGCAGATAGATAAGTAGGAGATTAAGGGGTTTATTTTGTAAAATATTGAAATAGGAAGCATTTAAAATGCTCAACTGCTGATATCTCTCACTCCACTTAAACCTCTTATACCTCTTTTACATAGCCTCCCACCTCTGCACATTCCAGGGTCGACCAGTTTGAAACTGAACCCAGGCAGACCCGGGGCTGCAAAAAAGAACCCGGGTCTCATTGTTCTCACTGGAGGCTACTCGGGTCAGACCCGGGGATAACCTGTGTGGGTTTCCTCCCACACTCCAAAAAACTACTAGTAGGTTAATTGGCTGCTATTAAATTGACCTTAGTCTCTCTCTGTCTGTGTGTGTATATTAGGGAATTTAGACTGTAATGGGGCAGGGACTGATGTGAATGGAGAATATGCTAGATTAAATGTATTTAATCCGAAAAATGTTTCCAAGTTTTAGATACAAAACAGTACAAGACATACAAAATAAGTTGTATAAAAAAGTTTCAGAAATAAAATTGGGAATAAAACCACTAACTTACTAGTTTAAGACTTGGCACGAGAGGAGTAGACTTTGGGAAATATGGCACACTCCAACCTAACATTACTGGGTAAGGCATGTGATTTAAACCTTTCTCCCATTGCTCCCACCCCAGCCTTTGGAAATTAATTTTCCCAATGTCAGAGCTGACAGGTTCTCAGGATGACACAGGACTTTCAAAATGAGTTATCTATTTGAGATATAGGTCTGGCGTCTCAAAGGGCAAGATTACTCACCTATGGCTGGTCAGACTGTTTACCCAAACTCTGTATAGCTTCAGAGATTGAGGCTGCCTGTATTTCAACAAATCCAATATAAAATTCTTCTACTAACATACAAGGCCGTCAACAAAATTGCACCAACATACATTTCCTCACTTGTCTCACAATATCTCCCTACTCGACACCTCCGTTCTGCACAAGAACTGCGTCTCTCTTCCACTCTCATCACATCCTCCCATTCTCGGTTACAGGTCTTTTTTCGGGGTGCACCCACTTTGAGGAATTCCCTCCCTCGTACAGTAAGACTTTCCTCTAGTCTTCAAACCTTCAAGTGTTCTCTGAAAACCCACCTCTTCAGACAAGCTTATGATATTCCTCAACCACCATCTTAATATCCCTAGGTTACTCTATTACCACCCTCTACACAGCTAACACAAGACAACAACCCTCTGACCAACAATGCTGTATGACTGATCACACAGCCCACTCAATACTTTTATCTTTGCATTCTAGCTGGTCCAGTGTGCAATATGATGTAGCACATGCCCTTGTGTTTCAAACTCCCATTGTCCCATAGATTGTAAGCTTGTGAGCAGGGTTCTCTTACCTCTCTGTCTGTATGTATTACCCAGTATTGTTTTATTAATGTGTGTTCCCAATTGTAAAGCTCTGCGGAATTTGCTAGCGCTATATAAATAAATGATGATGATGAGAGATATTTTCTGTCTGGCCTGGTTACTTTCAAAAGAGTCTTGAGACTTGCACAGGTCAAACTCATGTAATTCAGCAAAGCACACTTTGACATTAGAAGGTTACATAAAAAATACACACAGGCATACCTGAATATTCAGGGAAAAGTAACTCAGAGATTAGGCGCAATACATAATTGCCCGGTGCCCATTACCGTAATGTGGGCCCCAAACTCTGGCTGCTGACTGCACTTTCTAGCAACACGCCATCCAGGACATCTACAATGCGAACGCCAGACACACCAGCAACTGGCAGCAGGCAATCAGAGAACAAGCCATAGCAAGCGCTGAGGCAGAGTTGGAACTAGCGAGCTGTTGGCCGTGGTCCAGGCATGAACAGGGAACTGGGGCCCACAGTTCACTAGTTTTCTGTGCAGCGGGCCCCACTATCTCCAAGGGTCTTTATCTCCATGGGCCCAGTGCAACGTACTTGCTGCACCAATGGTATTTGCACCACTGTGCAGAGGTCCATCCAAACCAGTAAGTGGAGTCAATGTACTGGATCTCTAGAGAATGATTTATACTCTGCCCATTGCTTTTATACTTCTTAGAACTCCCCTATTACATCAGATTCGCATACACATCCCAGTTAAACTTTAAACTTAGATAGATAACTTTAGTTAAGTAACACAGCCTCAGCTTTTAATTCACTTCATGCTTACTTCATCTCTCAAGTCTTTTTATGTCCATTAGGGAAAAGAGAGCAAAACCACAGAAACAATCATAATCATTCCACATATCTCATAATCATTCCAATAATTGCATATTGAGAGTAATCCCATTAACATGTCCTGAAATATATTTGTCTAGTTCCTCCAAGGGCAGACATTTCATATGTGTCTACTACATTATTGTTTACTGCATAAAAATCTGGTCCTTTTGTGTGTGTGGAAAGCTCAGCAGACACCTGTGAACCCATTAAACCTTAATAGTAATATTATATATTTGAACACTGAAAGATGCTCAGTACTATTTCTATTTCTTTTGTTTACTTCCCTGGATGTCATTCTCGGTATGTGTTTAATTGGTATTAGCAAAAATGTACTGAATGGGAGTGCTTTAATAAAAAAAATTTCATTATGGCCATTTTCCTATTCACTGTATGCATGAAGAGATGTTTGTTTTGGAAAGCAATGGGACGGGAAAATTGTACCCATTAGCACTTTGAAGCACCTCTGTATATAAGGAGGACAAATCAATCTAATCACTTAATTGACTTATTTATCAAGCCCTAAACCATGTGGAAACAGCTCTTAACTCACGATTTAGGCATTTTTAAGTAAAGTGGCCATTTAACAAAAGTCTAACATAGGCGATTTCAAAGATATCTCCTGCTTTAGGCAAATTACCTTATAATACCGCAGTCCCCATAATACTCAGTGGAGACTGTGGTATGGGCAAATTTATCAAGGTCTGAAAAGTTTAGCTTTTTGGAGCTTGACCCCGATGGCTAAAATCATTTGAAGATGGCGTTAGCCATTCAATCCTATGGGGAATATCATCGCAGTCGAGGGATTTTCAGTTTCGTCTCTGGCAGCCTTCCTCCTATCCCCTGCGTTACTTAACGTAAATGACCTTTGTGCATGCACAGTAAAGGCTCCAGGTCAGAACCTGGAATTATCTTTAGTGAAAAGTCATGGCGGCCTCCTATCTGATGCGCTGTCCCAAGTAAATTGCCCAGTTAATTCATCTGTCATCGCTGTGATGACAGATGATAATTAACTGGGCAAAAGTGAGATTAATAGTAAAACGGCCCCCAAGAGATATAACTCCTAACAACTATAGTAAAGAAGTAGTATAGGGTGCATCATGTCTCATACTGACATTTCACTGCATCCTCCACCTCCGTCCCTCCTCTTACCTCCAATATTTCTCCTTCCTTAGGCTAGTTAGGAACTGCCATTGCATTCAACAACGGTGACACTGCATGTCAAAGGCGGCACCGAGTGACCGGCGTGCAATCACAACATTTGTCTGAAAGTAATATGCTCCATATGTACTGTACACCCCATTTTCACCTTTTGTTGGCATATCTAAGCAGACACTTTGTACAAAATTTTTGGGATGTAAGGGAATTGTTCAGGTGACAAAACTGAGGTCACATCCCTTGTGCTGCCATGTATTACATTAGAATCATCTAGAGACAACAGAAAATGTTGAAACTGTTCCGTAGATTATTTGCCTCATCCCTCATTTGTCTACAGAATTTTACAGCTTTTTCAATTGATGGAAGTGTTCCCAGTCCTACCCCGACCACACCATACAATAGTATGAGATGACCATCGTCATCCCAGCTTTATTTATTTAATTTAAATTCAGCAAAATGTGTATTTTCAATTGACAGTGCAGAAGCAAATGTTGAAGTTTGTATTCCCAGAATTTCGAACATCTATGAAAAACTCTGTTCCGCCATGAACTTTGACCTTCCACAATTGCATCCATTTGTAGAACCAATAACATATTGATTAAAATGCACACTTGAATTCAAGTCAAGTGAAAAATATTTGTGCTGCACCTGTATAATTCTCTACATACACAAATGACCCCTTCTGTGACATTATTAAAAAATCAACAAATTATTTGAAAAAAATCTTACAAACAGTAACCTATAAGACTCGGGATTGTCCCTGGAAATCGTGATATGAAGTACTAGGCACAGTTTATTCTTACAAGCACTATCCTGTGTGTGCTTTAGGCTTTAGGAAATCTCAGCATGTTAAAGCCAAGATGACTTCAGCCTTTTCTTTTGTAACATAGCAAAGCCACTGGCGACTCTTGAACGATGTGGGACTGATGCGTCCTCCCCCCATCGGGACAAAAAGGGAGCAATGCCAACGTTCATTCATAGTCATACCCCCCATGGCGGGATGCACGGCCTGAGAGCAAGCCCAGTATGTTTAATACAAGCTGACACGGAGCAGGAGCTGGGGAGGGAGCTACACTCAGCCTAAAGACTGCAAATGACAAGAACAGTGAAGAAACTGTCAACAGCAACAAGGCATAAAGGAGAGCAAGATTCTAAATGTACACAAATAAGTAAAATGTTATGTGCGAGTGCTTCTACAGAACACATACATCACAGGTCGTATTACCTGTTTCTGAATCTGCTGCACAAGTAAATATTCATACTCTTCTGAATCTAAAGATTGCTGACTTCCAATTGAATTGATAAAGCCCAGAATTAGTTGTCCTCCTAGTTTATCCTATATATTAGAAAACATACATAGTAAAGAATGATCAAATTCAATTTCAATGTTCTTGGGGGCTATAGAGAATGTGATGTATTGTAATTAGTTGAATACAAATTTTTAAGATACACTCCTTAATGATAATATGTAAACAGTCCATTCCAAAAGGAAAATTAACATAATGCTTTACTCATTGGGGTATTAGAGCATGGCACAGAATATTTAGGTAATAGATTGTTTTGCCCTTCTTTGGACTCCTCCAGGGTAGGGCCGGCATGTGACAAGGTAAGCCATACCTCCCAACATTTAAAATTCCTAAATCGGGTTGCCTCCACTGCAAAGGGAGCAAGGTCCATGTCATTTTAGAAGAGTGATCAATTTACAATATGTATGGCCACACCTTTGGGGCATTGTAGAGTTTCTGAAGGTCTAAACCACCAACAATTCCCCTCCCCCAAACACCATGGTGGGTGCAGAGATATGTTTAAGTCGAATAATTGGATGAAGTCATTTTAAATGAATAAATATTGGTTATTATAGAATCCTATACGATTGCGATTTGTACGCACCGGTGTTAAACGTCAATCACACAGGAAAACACAGCAAATACACTTAAATTCACACGGAAATTTTAGCATATTTATTAGATCCGCTATATTTACAATGAAGGGGCAGAGACATGGGGCCTCATTCATTAAGGATCTTAACTTGAGAAACTTCTTATTTCAGTCTGCTGGACAATGTTACAATGCAAGGGGTGCAAATTAGTATTCTGTTTTGCACATAAGTTAAATACTGCCTGGTTTTTCATGCAGCACACAAATACTTGATAGCTTATTTGTACACTGAAATTTAAAGTTGATATTTTTATGCTACATGAAAAAACAGTCAGTATTTAACTTATATGCAAAACAGAGTACTTATTTGCACCCCTTGCATTGTAACATGGTTTTGCCCAGGAGACTGGAATAAGAAGTTTCTCAAGTTAAGATCCTTAATGAATCAGGCCCATAATTCTCAACTGTCACCAAAATGGGAAAAAAGTCCTGAAATGGGGGATTACAGGATCTCTCAAATTGGACTGTCCTGAAATCAGGACAGTTGGGAGGCGTGTTCCAAACACCTGACTACCATAAATGTGTTCACCTGCTACTTTAAAGGCTGCACCAGCCCCAGGATGGCAGACCCTGCCATTTTCACACTCACCAAGCACCTCCTCTTACCTCCGGGGTTGAACCACAACACCTGTACCATACCAAGGCCCATCGACATGTGATGCCAGGTACATCCAGAGCTTAACCACAGCCCGTACCTACCACGGCCTTCGACATCCGTACCATACCAAGGCCCATCAACATGTGGTGCCAGGTACATCCAGAGCTGGACAACAGCCTGCAGAACTGGCCCGCGTATCGTGTAGCCATTTTTACCAAAGCATGAAAACCTGCACCTTGATCAGGACTCGGGAATGGGAGGGAGGGATTGTTGTTCTGGGCTAAGAGAGTGAGCTAACTCCACCCCACCCCTTTTAAACTGATCTCTTGTCCCTGCCCCTTCATGCCACTTGTTTGCAAATTACCACACCTACTCATTTTGTTAACCCTTAGTAATCCAAAAATGGTTATGTACTCAAACCACAGCTTTCAGTTTCCCTTGTGTTTCATCCATCCCTCAGTTCTAAATCTTGTTGAACGGTGGCGACGAGAGCCACTTAAATGCAAAGATGGAAGGTCAGACCATTTCACCACCGACCCAGGATATAATCCTTAACTAGTGTCCGGTGCTAAATTCTGGCAACAAAGTGACTACACCACTTCTGGAATCGACAATGATGAGTACTCATAAAGCAGGTCAAGGGGTCATCCTCACAAAAGGACCAAGACCCGTGGCCAATCTGCGGAAGCACCATATGCTTCCGCGGATTGGCCATATATAGGAGGAATGTATGGAGAAGCCCGGACACTCCCAATGGATGTTATTGGTTGGGTATGCAGATGACTTAACCCCGAATGGGTAAGTGCTATGACAAACACAAACACATGATTTTACGTGTGTTTGGCTCATGGTCTCTCTTGTCGTAGTCCCATTGCTTTTTTTACTAGACTTCTGTGTTCATTTGCTGGCTTTGTGCGTTCAATCACTGGTAATTTCTTCAACTCTCCTGTTTTTTGGTTGTTTAAGCATAACTATTACTTTAATGTTTAAACCAAAAGTTTATTTTAAAAGAAGACATAGTAATGATGATGGTACATGTGTCAAAATTGTTTTATGTAGTATCTTCTACATACACCAGCCTCTTAAACAAAAAAATTTCCCTTAACCGTTCATTCACTCTATATTAACATAGAACACAACTTTAATTACATTTAGTTTTTTTGCTAAATCTATGTGGGTAAATTATCTAATTATTAATTGATTAATTAATATTGGTTTATGTTGACTTTTAATTATATTGTGGATAATTTTGAATAATTTTATTTTTTTATCAGTGGTTAACATCTAGTACGAACTTTTGATAATGAATTTCTCTGTAGTTCATTCATTTAATCTGTAAACAATTAAATGTTATTTATAGTATATAAAGTTATGATAGATTCAGGAATCCGCTGATGTTATATATCTGAATTGCAAGGAATTATCTCTTATCTATGAGTTTGCGTTGGATTTGGCGTCTACGACAATACTGAATGTGACGTCAGATGCTACTTTTGGTGCATTTCTCCCATGTTTTCACCCATCTGGTTTCTCCTTTTCTAGTATCACAAGTCCATCTGACACACTAAAGAAGGTTTAATCTACTACTCTTTATATATTGTATTCTGTATGCAAATTCGTTGTATGAATACACATCTATTTATTATGTTCTAGACCAGTAATGGGCAAACTTTTTCAGGAGCAGGCCAAATAAAAAAGGAAAACTTTAGGCGGGCCAATATAATTTATTAAAAAACTCAGATATCGAAATATATAATACAATTTTTTTGAATGGGACGGGAGGGTGTGATATAGATTTCATTGCAGATCCGTCTTTCTGGTGAGCCACTAACTGACAACACAGCAGCCAATCGAAATCCGCCTTAGTATATGGCCCAGCCCATCTCTTCTCACTTGACTTTCAGCCATTAGGGGGCAGGCAGGTGTTTGAGTGATTGACATACGAAGTGTCCTTTTAGGAAGGAGGAGGAAGTGTAATGGAGGAAATAGCTGGGAAGGCATAAAAATGAAGGTTCTGACACACAGGGTCGGTCCTAATAATTTTATGCATATTTACTGAAATTTTTTACAATATTGGCGGGCCGGATAGAACCTCTAAGTGGGCCGGATCTGGCCCGCGGGCCGTAGTTTGCCCATCACTGTTCTAGACTCATGGCTGCTCTCTGTCTCCCAACTCCAGTGAGTGATTGAATGGTGCCATCTGGAAATCCTGATCTATCTAGTTAAAGAAGCCCAATATGCATGGTGCCTTATACTTTTTATTTACAAACTTTTGTCATTAATATCTAGTCGATAGATTCACATTGTAAAACCAATTTAGTCCTTCTGCTTTTTCTTACATAACCTCATTGCACTCCCTTCTCTGTATGATCATCATCTTCAGCAGCTATTTATATAGGGCCACTAATTCCGCAGCGCTGTACAGAGAACTCAATCACATCAGTACCTGCCCCATTGGAGCTTACAGTCTAAATTCCCTAACACACACACACACAAACCGAGAGAGACTAGCGTCAACTTAATGGCAGCCAAATAACCTACTAGTATGTTTTTGGAGTGTGGGACTAAACTCAGAGGAAACCCACGCAAACATGGGGAGAACATAAAAACTTCACAGAGATAAGGCCATGGTCGGGAATCAAACCCATGACCCTAATGCTAGTAGGCAGAAGTATATATATATATATATATATATATATATATATATATATATATATAATTGTTGTTGTTCAATGATAATGTCACATTCACAGTGTCATTCTTTTTTTGTGGTCACTGTGAGGAGCACTGCGAAACAATTTTTGATTATGAGACTGCCAGTGATAGTATGTGGGAAGACGGGTAATTTGTAAACATAATTTAGTATATTTTAGGCATAGTGCCCCAACTTATGTAAAAAACATTAATTCTGGCAAAAAAATCCCAAATCCCACATAAATGTGTGTCCCCATTTAGGTCTGGACAGTTTGTCTACCTAATTATGTCTATTTAATACACCATAAAAAAAGTGCAGAATTTTATGTCACTTGACATTGAAACTTTATTTCTAAAAACTAAATTTATATTTAATTTTACTAAGACATAGTTTTCATGTCTTATAAACTGAAATATACATTTAGTTTTTGGAAATAAAGTATCAACGCTAAGAAAACAGTGTGAGCCTCTCTCCCTTAGTATATATTTGTAATCCATATACTGTAAAGCAGATAAAGTGAATGAGACAGGAGTCCGAAATTCTTGCACTCCATCCCGATAAGCTTTGCGTCATTCTGCAGGTCCGACAAGATGACTTTGAGCACCTATTTTAATACAGACCTGTGGTGTTACTATTTACCAGCACGGTGGCGTATATACATAATAGGATTATCCTGGGAAGCAGCTGTAACAGTAAAAACATGATCACAGTGCCAGTCAATTTCAAGATGAAATATATCAGTGCTGTGTAGGAAGATTTAGTCAAGCTGCAGGTTCACAAAAGAGTTCCAGAGTTAAGTGTTTTCCTTGAGTATGTGTCTGTAATAGCACCAGTCTCAGGAAGAGGTGACTTTGGGTCACAATCTTCACTTTACATTTCACCTTTTAATACACAGAAGTCCGGGCATTATGGCGCCTACTTGTGACATCATCTGTAACAAAGCAATTGACCTGTGGCCCTCAGTTTTATATGGACAGAGTCAGAGGTCGAGTACAGAAGCTTGGCATATGTTTCTTGAAAGCAGCGGTGAAATATAGTCTCATTTTGCTTTCTTTTTATATCTGTCTATTTATCCAGACTTGTCTACTCTCCCGGAATTCCCGGGAAGCTCCTGATTTTCGGGGAGTCCTCCCGGACTCCTGGAAGAGTAGGCAAACCTCCTGGATTTGCCGAAATTCACAACATTGAATGGTTGGGGTGGGGCTTAATTGTATCATTAAGCCCTACCCCCGCTTTTCAATGCAGGGAATTTCAGAGCATTTTATAGTGGGGGCTGGGTAATGGTGACGCGACAACGTTACCACGCCCCCTCGTACCCACTGTTTTGAAAGTTGCCACTTATGTATTTTTTAAAATTGTGTTTGTGTTATTTAACTCTTACACAGCCTCTCATTACCTTGTGTCAGTCTATCTATTGTTGTACATTTACCATGGTCCTATTTAACTTTAATTATAGCTTTCTTAAGCTCCTTCAATTTTCTCCACTGAATAACGATGCAATATCCCTCAATCTGACAATTTCCTGTCCCTTTTCTCACCCTGCACTTCTTTCCATCTATTCCATCTGGGCAGCACGGTGGCTAAGTGGTTAGCACTTCTGCCTCACAGCGCTGGGGTCATGAGTTCCCGACCATGGCCTTATCTGTGTGGAGCTTGTACTTTCTCCCCGTGTTTGCGTGGGTTTCCTCCGGGTGCTCCAGTTTCCTCCCACACTCCAAAAACATACTTGTAGGTTAACTGGCTGCTATCAAAATTGACCCGTCTCTCACTCTCTGTGTCTGTCTGTGTATGTTAGGGAATTTAGACTGTAAGCTCCAATGGGGCAGGGACTGATGTGAATGAGTTCTCTGTACAGCGCTGCGGTATTAGTGGTGCTATATAATAAATGGTGATGGTGATGATCTATTAAAAACAAAGGCAGTTATTCTATAATAGCCAATATTAATTTTGTTAATGAGATATGATGCGTTTGGCTCCGCCAATTTTTATACATGTGAATCTGCCTATCAATGACTGGCAAATACATAATAATCTACATGGTGAATGAAGAAGAGTAGCTTTACATCCACCATTCCTAAATCACCATATGAGCCACTTTATATGTAAATATAGCGATTCAATTTTGCACCTCTTCAAAACTGGCAGAGATCAAGTCTTGTCCTGCATATTTAATGGGATGAATTTTGCGCTTTCTTGGTACACTTCTGAAGGAATGCACATTTCTATGCCCACTTGAACAATGTAAAATAAAGTTTCAAACACAGAATGTGACAGATGTACAACTTTTTCAAAACTGCTCCATCATATATGAACCTTATTCTTATTTTTTGCATTAATTTTGTTGAATGTGCCCTTTTCTGTGTATAATTACCCTTATCCTACTTTTCCTAAAAACAAAACAAACTAAGAGGACCCTGCAAGAAGAGAAAGAAGATACCTTACCTACTTAGTGACAAACAGGTAAGTCCCCGGCGTTCAC
Source organism: Mixophyes fleayi (assembly GCF_038048845.1). NCBI lineage: Eukaryota > Metazoa > Chordata > Amphibia > Anura > Limnodynastidae > Mixophyes > Mixophyes fleayi. Next base: position 308,074,518 of record NC_134405.1, on the reverse strand, counting down.
GACATCTTCTGGTTTTGAACTAAGCTAATCTAAGGAGGTTCTCTTTAGTCCATTCACTGACCAATGCGTCAAGCCAATCAGTGCTCACCGCAGGAGTTTTGAATTTCCGCGCTGAGCCAAACCTGAATGGGTCATAGCCCTGCCCCCACGCAAGGGCTTATATATGGCTGTTGCAAATGACGTCTGTACAGTCTGTCGGCATAGCTAAAGAGAGAGGAACTCCGAGACTAAGAAAAAAGATGACGGAGACCAAGAAGCAGGAGAAAAAAGCATAGATGACGTAGAAGATGGATCGATCAACCCAAGAAGACTGGAGATATCGGTCTGAAGCTGTGAGGACTGCTGGAGACAATCCACAGGAGAAGAAGCAGGAGGAAAGCATTAGGCTGTCATGGTTCTCCCATGCTGCTAATGAAAGCTGCCAGAAGAGGGTAAAGCCTTCTAACACTATTCTCACAGGTCTGCACTTGCACTTAACTTTTCCTACATTCGGACATAAGGCCCATGGGCTTATTTTTCGGGCACCAGGCCCCTGGCACAGTTAGTTGGGCACAAGACCCAGGGCCCCTTTAGTTATATAGTAGGTTACACCTTTTGTTTGGGCTCATTCAGGCCTTTAGCCCGTACACCCCCTATTACATCTAGGCTTAGAGCTTAGTTGGGCACACATCGCTCAGGCTCAGACACTGTGGGCATTCTTTAGTCAGGCACAAAACAATAAGTAATGATTATCTTAGAGACCACTACCAGATATCATCTTTGTCCCTGTTTTCACGTCAAAAATCCCTGGTGGCCATTTTGTAGAACATAGATTTCCTATGTCCTTCATTCCTGTGTCCTGAAGTCAGGCCCCCATTAAAGAGAGGTTGTTTTTCCTGTGTATTAATTGTGTGGGTCATCATTCTTTCGCTGAATTGTATTGTGGGTGTCATAGATAAAGTAGTACACTACACTTAGTGTTAGAAGTATGCGCAGCATACCAGTTATATAGGGAGTTGGTGGCACCAGGGCACTGTTGTTGTTGTTGTAGCTAACACTAGAGGGGGTGGCGAGTACTAAACAAGGAATAGATTGTTCTGTGGGAGAGCTGTTAAATCTCACCCCTCTCTTATAACCCATTGTTGGGCGTTCCAGACAACTATCAAGAGGAGAAGTTATCCCTGCTTGAGTGTGCCCCGTTCCGTTTCCATATTGTTTAGGCCCCTGGTGAATAAGATATTTGGGTGGAAGTCTCCCCTAGTGTGAATATCTCTAGTCCCGCACCCAGAACGAAATCCAGCCCATCACCTCTGACATTCCCTCTTTCTTTCCACTCTGCACTCTTTCCCAAAGTGCCCCTTAGGCAAGCCCATCAAAGTGATGTTACTGGTAGATGGACCGATCGAAATCAAAACAAATTGCTACAAAAAACAGCTAAAAACAGCTGCAAACTATAGCAAAAGCGTATTTATCTCGGGACTCCACTTCACTGACAGCCTGTAACAATTGTATTTCTACTCTCTCCATTTGTAAGTAACCGGGAGTGAAAGGGAGTCCCAGAAATTTCCCATTGCACATACACAGTGAAACTGATTTGGGATTTTAGTTGCATTAATATAAATAAATAAAAAATAAAAGTGAATAAGCATTTTTAAAAAGACCAAAAATTCTGTACACATGACAAATGCTTTAACCAAAAAATAAACTATTCTTTTAATTTTTTTTTATTTGTTTAACCATTCTGACAGATAACAGAACAGGTATTGCAGTGGTGCAAGTACCTGTCATGATAAATAGGTGTCACTATGCATAGGAAAGCCTTCACTGGTGAAAAAGTCGGTCCGGATCATTTATTGGGATGAATTTTTTTTTTTTAAAAACCTATGGCTCTTTATTGATTTAATTCAAAACAGGAGTTTTTACCATCAATAGAGCTTCTCACCCATTGCTAATTCAGCCCAATGGCTCTTTTAATTTGTTTTATCTTTTAGTTTACGAAGAGAGCAACACTTTCACAATCTGTTTTACAAGGTGATTTTATCATTTTGGGTCATTTGCTTTGAAATTTGGGAATCGATGTATAAATCTTTTATTAATGGTTCAAACAAAAAGTTGTTTAATGGGTAAACAATGTTGTTTATAAAAAGATATCTGTTCCATTTGATTTTTTTCACTTTTTCAATTTTTTATTTTCAAAATATATTTTAAACAACAATGACATTTTTGACAACATTCTGAAGCATTTTTACTGTGACCTTTTCAAAGTAAATGTGCGGCTTTGAAACACTGATATTCACAGAAACTCCAACTTTGCAGAACTGTTTTTCTCATTTCTACTTAGGCATATATGAATCATTCTATTATTCTATTACTGTCCCATAGATTGTAAGCTTGCGAGCAGGGCCATCTTACCTCTCTGTATGTATAATCCAGTATTGTTTTATCACTGTTTGTTCCCAATTCCAAAGCGCTACGGAATCTGCTGGCTCTATATAAATAAATGTTGTTGTTGATGATGATGATGATGATTCTATCTCAAATAACTGACGTGAATTTGGCAGATGTAAAATATATGTATAAATATGTTACATATAGTAACTTCATCAAAGGGATATCAGATATAGAACTGCATCTCCGATCTCACTCATATATAGTGGGCTATCCAAATGCTTTCATTTATGCAATAGTAGAGGTCATGTATTAAACCCAACCTTTGTGCCATATTTGCACAATTGCACATAGATGTATGGATTTGCAAAGGTATAGGTGCTTGACTTTGTAGAATAGGGAGTAGAATGTGCCCTTTTATATGCTCAAGTCAATGAGAAGTGAAAACATCATCAAGCAGTACTGCCTGCTATGACGTTAGGTGAGGTCTCCCACCCAACCCCTGTTGTGTATTGTACTATAACTTCCTGCCTTTATTTTATATGATAAATATACATCCTGCATGTATTGTACTGTACTGTTGTACTTATTGTCTTCTTATCATCATCATCATCCTCATTTATTTATATAGCGCCACTAATTCTGCAGCACTGTACAGAGAACTCACTCACATCAGTCCCTGCCCTATTGGGGCTTACAGTCTAAATTCCATAACACAGACAGAGAGACAGACACACAGACTAGGCTCAGTTTTGTTAGCAGCCAATTAACCTACCAGTATGTTTTTTTTGAGTGTGGGAGGAAACCAGAGCACCGGGGGGAAACCCACCCAAACACGGGGAGAACATACAAACTCCTCACAGATAAGGCCATGGTCGGGAATTGAACTCATGACCCCAGTGCTGTGAGGCAGAAGTGCTAACCACTGAGCCACCGTGCAGATTCATATAACATACACTTTGATGTCTGACTAAATAAAATATATGGACCCTCCATGTTTACCATTTGAATATCTCATTTATAAAAATCTAATTTTTGCAGATCTCCTACATCTAAACTCGCATCTTTTATCTAACTTATGCTAGTTAGGAATGCCTATACCACCTCTTTGGTCTTTATAGAAGGGCAGTGTTTGCTCATTCTGTAGCACCAGCCATTTGTTATGCAAGCCAAACAGAAAAAAAAATGCTACAGCGTATATTTATCAATAGCTTAATAAAAAAGGTCTATCACAAATCAAAAGATCAGATCTAGTTTATTATAAATTTAAAAGAACATCTGTATTGCAAATAACACACTATCTGTAAAGTGCACAGCATATAGTAAAATTATATGGCATATAAATTAAACTGCCATCACATAACCTATAAAAACACAACTGTTATAAATGAGGGACCACCTCCTGCATAATATACTAGTCCAAGACAATACAAACTTCGGACCTACTGTCCCAACAAACCTGACACGGTTCTATGCTTTCTTATACTGCAATTCAAACATATTACATAAAGGCATTGGTGTGTGGGAACACGATATCCGTTATCCGGATCCACTGATTTGGAGCAGGTTTCCGCTGACTTGTATCGGTGAATGGGGAATGATGTTATACAAGCTACAGTGCGTATAGCTATCTCCTCCATTGGGATACTGCTCTCCGCATTGTCAGATAGCCATACAGTGTTATCTACTCCAGTGTACAAGGAATGTTAGCGGACAAGCTGCAAGGAGTATAGCCATCTCCTCCACTAGTGCAACGTTCTTCGTGTCGGCCAATATTCGTATAATATTGTCCACTCTGAAGAAATATGGCCACAAGATGGAAATAATTAGCAGCAAAGGTTCATTAAAATCAATTTTTAAACATCTCTAATGCATTTGGTTACATATAGTAACTTCATCAAAGGGATATCAGATATAGAACTGCATCTCCGATTTCACTTATATATAGTGGGCTATCCAAATAACTAACCACACAAATAGCTGTGTTGGCTGAGCAGTAGTTCATGAGAGACAACTGAGTTGATCTGCAAAAAGTCACCAGATTAACTCAATAATAACCCAAACTAAACCATTAAATAAAGAGACAGTCATATTAATTAGAAAGCATCCAAAGCAAAGATACATAAGACATAATAAAACATAATGGGCCTAATTTATTAAGGAAAGTAAGTCAATAAAAGGAGTACATTTTTCTCCTGGAGAAACCATGTTACAATGCAAAGGGTGCACATTAGTTTATTATTTTGCACATAAGTTAAATACTGGTTGCATTTTCATGTAGCAAACAAATATTTGATAGCTTTAGTTTTACAATGAAATATAAAGTTGATCTAGGACATGACCTACCTCAACTATAAATCTGTCCCCACATTTTAAATTTAGCTTCCCCTCTAATGCAACATGGTTTTGCCCAGGTACTCTGTTTTTTTTTTTGCTTTACTTTCCTTAATGAATCAGGCCCATTGTTTCCAATGAGTTTCTAAACAGTACTTCTCAATAGAAATACAATCTGTATTAGCTTTAATATCAAAACCTAGCTAAAACAAAACAGCATGAGTATATCTAGACATATGTAAATATATATAAATGTATGAGCAACTGCTTATGTAAATAATAAAATATTAATATGATATAGCTCCCCTAAACTAATAAATCAATCATAAGGGTAATATATCACTGTAAAAAATACCACCTTTCCTATATCTGAACAACGTTTGAATCAAATCATAAATAATAACATCTGAAGCCATGATTATAAATCCCAATAAGCATATTATTAAATATGATTCATATAGAACAGAAAAGACCAAATCACTCACTGTAAATAACATATTCAAAAGTAAAATCTAGATATATTCTCAGCATATATGTTGCACTAAGCACAGTGTGAAATCACATAACATATTATAACCCTAGTTGTAATCTGAGGAATAATAAAGACAAATATATATAAAAAAAAAAACAAGTGATAAAGTCATAATTGTGATATTAACTTATAAAATATTATTCAACTTTATAGCTTCATTGAGACTATCTGGATGAATTTAATTGATCTGATGCATGCAGTACAATTCTTGTCTACATAAGTTTCTGAATATATCGCCACCCCCATTTTTAATATTTATACAATTCAGTTTGGCACATCTAAAACACTAAAACATCTACATGGAGGATTTGGTAACCAATTTAATCTATTACTAATCTTTTTAGAATCTTTAGTTTCTTCAGATTTTCTTTAGCTTTTCAAGAATTAATGCAAAAGAGGTTCCTTAAATTGGTTCCCTTTTTAAAGATAGCCACAGGTTGTTCAGGGAGAAAAGACTGAAGAACAGGACCTTGTTGCAAAGTTGTATATATAATTCTTTGGGATAATTTTTCTAATTCATTGGGCCTGATGTTATATTGGAGGGGGAGGTTTATTTAAAATGTGGAGACAGATTTATAGTTGGTGTAGAGCATGTCCTAGATCAACTTTTAATGTCAGTGTACAAATAAAGCTATCAAGTATTTGTGTGCTACATAAAAAAACAGCCCATATTTATCTGATGTGCAAAATAATAAACTAAATTGCACCTTTTTGCATTGTAGCATGGTTTTGTCCAGGAGAAAACTTACTAATTTTTTTGTTTTACTTTCCTTAATGAATCAGGCCCATTTTGTGCTTTTTTAAAAACACACATAAATCAGCCATACGCAGGTCCGTATTTAGCAAGGAGCAGATGTAAAGATACGGGGGTAATGTAACTCTGCACCCATGTACAATGTACAACCATTTGTAAAGTACATTGTACACGGCCCTATAGTTACATTACACCCTTAAGAGCAGCGTTAACAGCGTCACCTCTGTCATCAACGTCATCCAGTCCCGCCGGCATCTACTTTCTTCGGGATTGCTTCAAGTTGCTTCACAGAAGAGTCGTGATTTATCCTCGTCGAAGAAGCAGCCGTCCGGACTCAAGATGTTGTGGTTAGTCTTGTCGGTGCAATCAACACCGTTATTTCGTACCCCACCTGTAATATAAAGCCCCAAAAGAACACACAGAAAACAAAATATTCAATCAATGTCATCTGTTAATAATATAGTCATTAATGACAAAACATTAAAAAATAATATAAAGGTGTTTTTTTTAATATTTTTTCCTTTCCTAAAGTACATTTTATTTGGATGTCATTTATGCCTACTGTACAGAATATGCATTTTTACAGATTGCAGACACACTTACACCTGACCAGTAGCTGGTGCTATTAATATGATTGATAAACACGTACCTTAGAGATGCCCAAAGCCTACTGGGGCGCACTGCCAGACTGCCCACACTGGAAGTCTTCTTTTCTTAGCACCCTCTGCCTGCGTTCCCGCTCTAGAATAATGTGCTCATCCTAGTGCCATATGCATTATGACAGCATCAGTAAACGTGTCCAATCGTGTGACCAATCTGGAATTGTGCCTTCTGTGATAGCTCTGCTTTATTTTAGTAAAAGTTTCTTAATGATGAACTTTGCTCTTTTGCACTTAGAATGCAAGCGTTTTGCAATTCTAAGGGGGCAATTCAATTGGCTGGTAACATGGGTATGAATAATTCATCCATGAAATTGCATTTTTTTACATTTTGTACAAGTTTTTTGCAAAGCAACAACAACATAATTGCTAAAACCTGTGAATGTGTCAGAATGTGAAAAACAACTGCTATTATTTATTTAATATTTTAATATGTATAATAACATGTTGTAAAGCTGGAAGCAACAAGCCTCTCAGAGAGACTGGATATGGAAAGTCCAGGGTGACACCAAGGCAGTGGAACAGAAAAGAGATCTGTTCAGAACCGTTGTCAATCGTGAGAAAGATGTGGGGCTGGGGGGGAGAGGAACTGATGAACTCATGTGAGGTCATGTGACGGCTGCCACCGGTCTGCCCAGAGAATAAAATCGTGAGTTCAATTCCCGATCATGGCCTTATCTGTGTGGAGTATGTATGTTCTCCCCGTGTTTGCGTGGGTTTCCTTCGGTTTGCTCCGGTCTCCTCCCACACTCCAAAAACATACTGGTAGGTTAATTGGCTGCTATCAAAATTGACCCTAGTCTCTCTCTGTCTGTCTGTGTGTGTATGTTAGGAAATTTAGACTGTAATCTCCAATGGGCAGGGACTGATGTGAGTTCTCTGTACAGCGCTGCAGAATAAGTGGCGCTATATAAATAAATGGTGATGAGTAGTTGACAGGTGAGGGCTGGACGGGCCGCCTGTTGCCCACCACTGTGTTAAATGCTAGTTAGCATTGGAACATCCATGCCAAGCTGGCAGAACCATGTATGCTATTATCATCTACTGCGTTCTGGTTACACATCAAAAATGGCCTCCATAGTAGAGGAGGGCTGGCAAATTTTGGCCCAGGGGGCAAGACTTGGCTCAGCAGCCTATTCTAAAGGAAAAAAATGGAGGTGGCCCAGTGACTCAGTCCAAGTTAGCACACTATGGGAGCGGCCCGAGGGCAGAATTCCCCCAGCCCATCCTGCCCTTGCTCCATAGCATTTAAAAGGCATAATAATATGCCAAGCTTTTCCTTTGAGAACAGAAAAAACTTCTTTGTGGCAAAAGCAGTTTTAAAGTGTAGACTTTATTATCTAAAAAAAAAATTCTTAGAGATTCTTTCTCTCTTTCTCTCTTTCTCTCTCTCTCTTTCTCTTTCTCTTTCTCTTTCTCTCTCTTGCCTTCGAAAATAAGAAGGAAGTCGTTAATAAAAATTTTAATTGGGACGAGCAGCTTGTAGGCTCAGATCGTTTAAATTACAGTCTGTTTAGTTCCCGTGTCTGTTCCACTCAAAGCTGATAAACCAACAGTATGTCTGGAAGGAAATAATTTCAGTGCAAACATGAAACAGAAAGAAACCGTGTTAGATATATATGAATTCTGAATCAATATCATGTTTAATGAAGAGAAAAGTGTAATCAGATTTCATCCCAGCCCTGTGTAATCAGAGTGTACACCTCGGGAGCTAGAAGCTACAGCTAGGAGTCTTTGGCCACTCTTCCCCCAAGCTATTCCATGACATTATCTGTTTGACAACAGTCCACAATGTTACCATATTGATTAGCAGGGTGTTGTCACCATGAGAGTGTGAGAGACAGAATATTTTTTAATTCAGTTTGATATTCTCTGAAGCTGACATTAATTATCTACATGTGTATAGTGGTAGAATTGTATTTCCCGTAAAAAGTCAACTAGGCATATACCTAGAGCAGAAACGCTCATGGTACAGCATAGCTATATTATATTAATTTTATTATGTTGTAATGAATTTAATTTTATATTATCCTCATTAGTGTTTACACATGACATTTTTTTATATTATAATAATGGATAGGGAGCTTACTAAACTGGTGTGAGCATGTTGGGTACACAATTACTACTCTGAAGCCCATTAGCTTTCAGACCCTCATGTAGAGCTGGACATGTCCATGCATACGGATGAATAATGCTTAACCATAAGTCCCTATGCAGAACCAGGAGCATCCTAGAGATACTACTGTTTATGCTTAGAGAGGTGGAATGGCATAGGCAAATCGAGGGAGAGGGGGGTTCCTAGTGCCTGGAAACCCCCTCCAAGCCTGGGGCACTGTATTATTGAGATTGCTAGACCCTGCCCCTACTTCACATGGCTCTGTTTGAAAAGAGAGAGCTGCATGCACCTAACAGTAGTGCACGCAGCATATTATGGGGATAGGAAGAGTTGGAGATCATCCAAACACTGTCTAAAATGATAGCTACACCCCCATGCACGCTGCTCACGCCCACTGGTGGCATGGTGTGGAAACCCCCCTCTACAAATCCTGCTTTTGCCCCTGAATGGGGGGAAAGAAGGGGCGTGCAAATGTAAGGCAAGAATGGTAAGAGCATGTCAACCTAATTACACATTCACAAGTTGTATCACCTCTGCAGATATCTTGTCAGGAGGCATATCGTTTGAGGATCCCCCCAAGGGATTCAGGTGAAAAATAAATTGGGGTGTATGCTGGTACTTGTATTTCTACAACCACCAACATACCCAAACGCATTAAATATGCCAGGGTTTGGTGGGACCTATAGTGCAATAGCAAAAATGCTGATTTGACAAATTTAACTTTGTTACCCCACACCCACTGCCCCGTAGTGCTGTTTTTTTTTCATTTTTATTTTTGCAAGTCTGATCCCCCAGAGAATTTAACCCTGTGCTCAACAAGTGAGTGACATTAAGACAGGAGGAGCCCTTGCTGCGAGATTTCCTGCTATAGTGTCCACCGCCCAGCCTGTCATAGCCTAGTGCTGGTAGCAGCATTTTCAGCGGGACTCTGCGCTGTTGGTACTCCATCATTGCCACTACCTGCCCAGACAAAAGAGCGCTAGTGCTGGTAGCACTTTGGGGAAGGGGCTTTTTTCAAAATAAAATATATATATATATTTCTTGTATTTTTCGATGGTAAAGTCATTATCAACTTGATGATGATAACTGCCATCTCTACTGCAAGATGATACGCTTAAAGTGATGATACACTTTAAATGCATCTTCTTGCAGTAATAAAATTTTGCAATAAGGCAAGAACTGTCAAAAGCATGTATTCCAATATGCTCCCCGCTCTTACGCGTATTCCTATAACAGCAAGTTTAATGCATTGAAAACCAATGCATAATATCATGTTATTTTATATTATGGGACAATGCTGGAGTCTGTATATAATTGCAAACACTTTTAGTACAGAAACAATAATATCCTGCTTCAAGGGTTATTTTCCAATCACACTGAGATAAAGACAAAGTGCACTTCCCAGTGAGAAAATCCATGTGCATGCCGGCTAGCTCCATCACATTCTAATGAACAACCCCTTAAGAGTTTGCAATTCTCTGTGTTTTTATGATTATTAAAATCTGACACCGGTGTGTGATTTGTGCTACTTCTTTGTTCCATTAGACAGGCAGATCCCATTTACACACTGAGATGTACCCAGGGGCGGGGAGACCACAGAGGAAGACTACAGTAGAATGCAATAAAGAGTACAAAACTATCAAACATAAAGAATGCAACACAGCATACGAATATGACATTGTAGTTACCACTAAGGAATGTAAATCATTAGAGTAAAAAAAAAAAAAAGAACAGAACAAAAAAAGATATTGATATTATGTGTCAATGTGTCATTATGTGTTATTCCTTCTACCATCATGGAGCTAGACGTTCAGTGTAAATTTATCATTAAGCCTGAGCTCAGTTGAAAAGACTGGAACACCCATATATAAAGGCACTGTTCATAATTATTCTCAGCCATCTTCCATATAACTGTGGTGATCTTATTCTAGTTTTTATTAGGATCATTCCTGGGTTAGAGCTGGTGACTATCGTCAACTCCGATACAGAGAGTCATAAAGCCCAGACCTTTATTATAGCGCTATAGGGATAGGGATATAGTTAGGGAAGGGAAGGGAATTTGTTTGGTCTGAATCCGTGGTTCAATAAATCACTGCAGCTATCTTTAGCTACTATCTCAATATAAGTTTAGTCAGTGGCGGAACTACCATTGGTGTAACAGGTGCAGTGCCCCAGTGCCCATAGAGATAATGGGGCCCGCTGCATGGCAGATGCAGAGGCAGTGCCTGATCAACCAATAGGCTGATCAGGCTGCAGCCTGGGGCGCTAGGACCTCGGGGGCTCCACGCAGCGACAGCAGCATGCAAAATTATTTATTTTACAATTTATTTTTTTACCAACTCTGTGCCCCCGAGCCGCCCCTTTTTCCGACACCACGCTGACACTGACGCTCCCGCTCACTGCCCCCTCCGCCTCTTCTCCTCTCCTCTCCTCTTCTCCTCCTCACTGGCTGTCGGGCGTGATGTCATCATCACGTCCCGACAGTGTCAGTGAGGAGCTGCGGTGCTGCGCTGAAGAACTGACTGCCGACTGGTCTGGAAGCCAGGTATGTAAAGATTTGCAAAATAAACAAAAATTAATCCAGCGCTAGGATAGAGATTTCATTGCTAGTGTAAGCAGTACTTTGGTGTTTATAACGTTACTGGGTGTCTGAATGTGTAATAATCATGTGATAAAATGTAAAGGATTGTGTAGTTAGATATATCGCACTAGTGGTCATGTAGTGGAAAAATCTTGATAAGGATAGCAATATAGTATAACATGTTAACGTTTATATGGTTAAAATAAATTATGCACATGTACCCCACAACAATGATCAATTCATATATTGTCATTCCACAATTAGGGACCAGGTTGTAAATTAATTTCAGTTCACAACTGTTCATATCTTTTAACAATCTGGATCATATGAACAGATATGAACTGAAATGAATTTACAACCTGGTCCCTAATTGTGGAATAAGAATAGCTAAATGACAACAAGGCTGCAAGAACATGCAAGACAGAACAGCAAGAACAGGTAAGAGAATCTGTCTAAAAAAAATTTGCTGGCTAATACGCCTGAATTTACCTTTAGTGTTTTTTGGTATTTTTGTGTGTGGGGAAGGGGGGTGCCGCGGGTGTATTAGCCTAGGGCGGCCAGAAGCCTTTATCAGGCCCTGTGCAGAGGGTCGGGGGCCTTTGTTCCCTTCTCCCTGCCTCCCTGCACCGGGGCCCACAGCTTCCTAGTTCCGCCTCTGAGATTAGTATTAGTTAACAAGAATATTATTTGTTAACCAATGTATTAAGGAAAACACCCATTGCTTTCAGTGCTATTATAAAATAATAATATCACATTATGAATCTTCTGAGAGCTACAAGCTTTTCTGGGTCTAGTACCTATTTCCTTGAAGGAGTTCTGTGGCCTATTGCTAGGCCAGTCACTCTCTCCCAAATAGTGACAATACCATTCCCCTGGTTTGGACCTGCAAAATCAGCGTGTTAAAGTATGTTGTACACTGGTTGTTTAGTTAACATGTTAAACTTATCTGTCCAGTTGGACAGAGTCTGGCTTTGAGGCCTAAGATGTCACTAATTTCTGTAAGTCCTTTTCAAAATCATATATTGATCCCTAAAGTCCTGAAGTGCTCATGGTAGGTCTCTCTCTCCCTCAGGCCGGGGGTCTGTTTCTGTCTTCTTCATTCTTTCCCTACTCGTTTCCATCCTTTCTATATTCACTGTCAATTTTTATCTCAGAAAATCCCACTTTTGACTTTCCATGCACTAATTATCTTCCTCTCTTCTGTCAGTCTCTGTCCCCTTATATTCTCCTTGATCTGCTCTGTCTCTCTCTCTGTCTGGATCTCTCTTTCAGTACTTTGCTGTCCTATTATATTCTCCTACATCCACTCCATCAGCTCCTGCTCATCCAGTTTTGAAGTTTGGAACAACCTGTAGCCAATCAGATCACCAGAATATTCACAGCAGTATGCTCAGCTTGTGGGAGGCAGTGAGCTGTCCATTAGATTAATTGTGTAAGAAAGAACAGTGTTGCATGTGACAGGGTCATGATGTTAGTAGGTGAATGGCAATAAGCAGGAAGCCACAGAAAGAGATTGATGGTGAAAGGAGCAGGGTCTTCCAGCAGCACAGGTTATTGATACAAGATTTTGGTCAAACTGATACAGGAATATTGTGGTATCCAATGCACCTCTATATCAAACAAGGTTCATACATCCAACTTGTTTTTCCTTTGGAATGTTAGATGATATGCACAAATACCTGGGTTGGGTACTATATAACGAACGTCTAAAATCCGACACTACTTCATTACTAAACCATGCACCTTGTACAGGCATTGCCTCCTTAAATTATTACCTGAACAACTCGGATCACATTGAGTCTCTTCAATGTGACGTCATCAGTCGCTGCCGGATTGTTCACGTGCCACAATTGAGGAAAGTCTACGTTGGAAGGTGTCAGTGTTTTCAGTCATTCGGCGACCTGCTCTTCGGTTTCATCCTGCCGGGGTAAGTAGTGTCGGATTTTACACATTCGTAAAAGTGAATACCACCGAAATATCTGGCCTAAGCAGAACTTAACACTTGGGGATACAAGTTCAACTAATATAGATGACCGTCTCACCCTACTCGTTTAAACAGTCTTATTTGTTTAAGAATAATACAAATCTGGGATATAGTTAGAAACTACTCTTCCCGGTCACTGCTTACAGAACAGCTCTCATGGTGTAATTTGTCAATATGCCAATGCTATTTGAAACTTTAAGAAACAGTGGTTGAAAAGACCATTTGCCATGGAATCTCTTGGTATAACATGAATGTGAGCCAAGCACCGACAAAGTGAGAACTTAGTGAAGGTAGGAAATATTGACCTCTACAGGCAAAAAATACTAAAAGACTGATTCATTAAGGCACGCAAAATGAACATATTGGGCCTGATACATTAAGGAAAGTAATTAAAAAAAGAGTAACTTTGCACCTTGGCAAAACCATGTTACATTGGAGGGAGAGGTAAATTTAAAATGTGGGGACAGATTTATAGTTAGGGTAGAGCATGTCCTAGATCAACTTTATATTTAAGTCAAAAAATAGTCAAAAAATAAAGCTATCAAGTATGTGTGTGCTACATGAAAAAACAGACAGTATTTAATTAAGTTTGCACCCCTTGCATTGTAACATGGTTTGTCCAAGAGAAAACTTACTCCTTTCTTTGCCTTACTTTCCTTAATGAATCAGGCCCATCAGCCCTGGCTATGGGGAGATACCGTATATACTCGTGTATAAGCCGAGTTTTTCAGCACATTTTTGTATGCTGAAAAAGGCCACTCGGCTTATACACGGGTGAACTTACCTGGTGTCCGGTCCCTCGGCTGTTAACTTCTGCATTGGAACGCATATTCGTTCCAACAACAGGAAGTTCGGCATTTGGAACGCAAACTTGCGTTCCAAATGCCGAACTTCCTGTTGTTGGAACGCACGTGCGTTCCACTGCGGGGTAAGCCTAGCATCTCTCAATCTATTTCCTGATTGGCTCTATACCTCCTTTCTCAACTGCATATTACTCGGTTTGGCTGAGAGGGCGAAGCGTACCCTTGCGTTCGCGGTGCACGCCGGGATTTGTAGTTTACTTAAGCTTTTGATTAAGGATGGAACTCCGTTTTCCAAGTAGCATTGCGAAACAGCGTGGTTCTCGGGCGGCTTATAATAAGAAAGGACGGCTGGCTGAAGCAATCAAATGCCTTAGGTTTGAAATATATCTATCTAAGTTTGTGACAGTTAATTTCGTTTTCGTTAATCTGACATTTAAAACCAGATACAAGGCAGGTATGCACTTGATATGTCTCTGCAGCATGTGTGTAATCCAGCTGAAATATTCTCTCTCTCCTTTTTTTTTTTAACCTAAAACACCTTTCCAATACAGATGTAAATTAAAAAATTACACCTGTGAAAACTGTACTTCATTTTACAACTCTCTCTCATATATACAGGGATGCCACCTGTCAAAACTGTACTTTTCAGTTTTTTACAAACCCATCAATTTACATCACAAAAGAGCACCCTAGGGTATTGCGTACATTATCTTTCGTTTATTTAGGTTAGGTTGTACCCAATGATTTTATAATCATTTATGAATGTTGCCATGTACTGTTATTTATGGTTTAGCTAAAAATGATTTCTAGATGGAACCTATCATTTTTATTTAGGTTTTTGTGGTTAAATTAGCGCTGTTTTCCAACCTAGGCTTATACTCGAGTCAATAAGTTTTCCCAGTTTTATGTGGTAAAATTAGGTGCCTCGGCTTATATTCGGGTCGACTTATACTCGAGTATATACGGTAATTCTTTATGTACTATAAATATTTTTCAAATGCCAAAGTTGCTTTACTTCTTCCCTGTCTTGTATCTGTCATTAGAGTCTAACTTCTCAGTCTGCATCTGGAGATAATAGGAGAAACATCCCAAAATGCAGAGCAGTATCATATATCACCCTCATAATTAAGGTGTTTTGGTTCCCTACACTTCAAGTATTTTAGAGGACATCTCACGTAGCTCAAATATTGAAATCAAATTAATCAGGGCAAATGTACTTCTTTCCATTCTGGCTTCAGTGGACCCCCATTGAGACAGGTAAGCTAATGCCATCCTGAGATAGTCACAGTTATTCCAAGACACGGTTATTCCAGGGTCCCCTTTTCCCCCTTCCGAGGGACTGGAAACACGGTTCTGTCAGAACAAATATGTTCAATGACACAGCTGCAGTCCGTCCACTGGCGAGGCTAACTTCTGACGCAGTTACAAAAGGTCTTATACCCGAATAGGGAAACTCCCCGGACACAGTACATATTAGGTTATAATCATAATTGTTTTAATCCATTGGTTAGTTAATAAATTCCAGTACCTTATCTCTATTACATGCACAGTGGGCACTGGTCAACACCCCAGAGATGGTAGGTTATGGGTCATCTGGAAATTGGCCAATATACACTTGTGCAAATTGACACTTACGCAGAAAACTACTAAACTAACTGCAAAATAGCCCTGAGGACTCCATTTTGTTTCTATAATTACACCGGATTTATGGCTGATTGCAATGTCTTATAGACCACTATGCATAGAGAATTAGAATGATCTATATTCCCCGATATATCCTGTTACTCTCATATGGAGAATGAGTGTGCAATATATGTTTCCCTTTGTTTTTTTTTTGCATGTACAGTGAAAAGTATCCATGGGGTAGCACTGTAGCTTAGTGGCTAGCACTTCTGCCTCACAACATTGGGTTCATTAAATCGATTCCTGACCATGACCTTATCTGTGTGGAGTTTGTATGTTCTCCCCATGTTTGCGTGGGTTTCTTCCGGGTGCTCTGGTTTCCTCCCACACTCCAAAAACATACTGGTAGGTTAATTGGATGTTAATTGACCCTAGTCTGTGTGTGTGTGTGTGTGTGTGTGTGTTAGGGAATTTAGACTGTAAGCTCCAATGGGGCAGGGACTGATGTGAATGAGTTCTCTGTACTGCGCTGCGGAATTAGGTGCGCTATATAAATAGCTGCTGCTGCTGATGATCCATTATCTAGAATGCTTCAGATAAGGCTTTTTTATGTCATTTAAAGTACCATGCCTAAAGTATACTAAATTATGTTACCAAGCAACAGCTATACTTTTTGTATTTCTGGTTTTCAAAACCTTTTGGAAAATGGATCTTATGTCTGTATTAGGCTTGGTATAACACAAGCTCAGCTTTTTGCTCTTTTCGGATGCTGCATTTTCCATTGTCAAACATATTTGTGCCCACTTGCATTGGCTATTTGTGCCCACACAGATTGGCTGAAACCGGGTGTGAGGTTGGACCCAGTATAAATGGGACAGCGATTGTGGTGATTACAAATTGCCCTGGAGCGAGATCAAGTGTTCTTTTTGAATTTACCTGCTATACAGTTGTGGTATGAAGCTTTATCTAAGATAGTTTCCAGATATATGGAAAGGAACAAATGTTTTTGAAGTTTTAGATAACACACATTCAGATAGTGTTATCTAAAAAAATCTCTAGTTTGTTTATTTGGATTCCATGTAAAAGAATCTTGATTAGCCACAGACAAAGTACTTACTTACTTTGACTTATGGAGGCTACATAGATAGTATGTTAATACAGAAACTCATAAACCGTGTCTTATGGAGCCTTTGTCTGTGTGAAATAAAAAATATATATGTTTCCATTATTAAGTACAGAAAAAAAGTATGGAACATTAATGAATTAAAACTGTACGCAGAAGAAGGGACAGTAGACTGTGTATAAAACAGAACATAATTATTAATGTACAACTAATCCTGAAAATATGTTCTTTTAAATCTCTATTATTTGGGTCTGAACATTAGTCAGACATTTATTGGTAAATGTATCAAGCTGCAAGTTTTCTGCTGGTTTGAAAAGTGGAGATGTTGCTAATAGCAACCAATCAGATTCTAGCTGTCATTTATCTAGTACATTCTACAAAATGATAGCTAGACTCTGATTGGTTGCTATAGGTAATATCTCCACTTTTTAGAGCCAGAAATTCGCAGCTTGATACATTTACCCCTTTATTCCCTGTGAAGTATACAATCTGATTTCTCAATCAGAGGCACACAAACATACACCGGGGTAAATTGAGTGAGCAGCCAATTAACCAAACTATATTTTTGAACAGTGTTAGAAACTGAAGCACCCAGAGGATATTTTTTTAAAGCAGAAATGGCAGTAAGTTTGTCATAAAATGTTTGCAAATTTACTCTAATAGGCATGATTATTATTTGCTGCTTCAGTACCAATCCCCGTTACACATAGGATCTTATTAATAAATTTATCGCCGGCATGTATCAAAATAAATATCCCCGAGTTACTTGAGCGATACTCAGTTGCATGTGTGATGCCCGGAGCGGTAAAAGTTAGCTCAAAGCTTTGTCGTGTCAGTCTCGGCAAATATACACATTCGTAAGACTCAGCACATATTTGCATCAGGACTTTGGACTTGGGCAGCACGTTGGCTAAGCGGTCAGCACTTTTTCCTTACAGCACTGACGTCATGAGTTCAATTCTTGACCATGACCTTATATGTGTAGAGTTTGTATGTTCTCCCGGTGTTTGCGTGGGTTTCCTCCGGGTGCTCTGGTTTCCTTCCACACTTCAAAAAACATACTGGTAGGTTAATTGACTGCTAACAAATTGACCCTAGTCTCTGTGTGTGTGTGTGTGCGTGTGTGTATGTTAGGTAATTTAGGGAATTTAGACTGTAAGCCCCAATGGGGCAGGGACTGAAGTGAGTGAATTCTCTGTACAGCGCTGCGGAATTAGTGGCGCTATATAAATAAATGGTAAAATATATTTCAAAAAATATTTAATTTATTTGGAAAAAGTAAAAAAGATATTTAAGAATTAATTCAAAAAAATCCTTTTTTTTCATGATTTTGTTCTGCTATCTCCATTCTGAGTGTTAAATAGGTTTTCCCATGTAAAGGTATATTACCGTCGGCAGAGATATCGCTGACAATAACAATGTTATTGCCATAACTTTTTTGAACTATTGGTCAAAGTGAAAATAAGCCTCATAAGAACCCATGGGGTCCTAGAGAATTTATTGGTTTGACAACTCCCTCCCTCTGTTTGTCAAACAAAGACCAATAATAACTACCGGTAGTTAGAGTAATCTGGCCCCCTCAGTGCAGATAATTGCTTGGTTGCTATAGGTTACAGCACACCATTACATTTGCATTACTTTAATTAAAGAAGTCCTATAAATAACAAAGGTCCACATTTTTGTTCATACATATCAAATACATATTTTAAATTGTGTTCTGAGCAATGTTTGTGAGTTCCAGGGACAGAGTTTGAAGATTTGTGTAAAGAAACTTTCCTAGCTTGTCTTAAGTTAGAGCAGCTCAGCAGTTACACCGGAGAGGTGAACATTTGAATGACTGCGGATCATATTATGATCGCTGTAACTTATGGCCCAAGGGTAGTCTAAATGATTGGCTACAAAGATAAGCTGTGATGTGTGGAATGCAGAGGGACCGAGACATGATGGTTCAGCTGCTCTGTCTCACTGCAGGGAAGTCATTGTTATGACTATTTTCTCTCCTGGAGGTTTGTGTGAAAGTTACTATATGATGAGTTACATAGGCTAGTGATATCCAGTAAACTGCTTTACAGCTACATAGGGGATATATTAAGGGACTGGCCCTCATCTGTAAACACAAAAGTAGTCAGGAGGCCATTTGTTTCCCCTCCACACCACTCCCATGTATGCCCAAAAGTCTGGAAATGCTTATTGCAATGACAAGAAATTATATAATGTTGCTATTTATTAAGATTCTTCTGCCGGACAATGGTACCGATAGGAGTCATCTCAATCTCAATCATAATCACTTTACTAACAGGTTCTGATGGCCTTTTCACAATTTGCAATGGGAAGGATCACAAACCCTGCCAGGGAGGAATCCAGAGATCTCTCCCCTGCAATGCTCACAGCATAGAATAGAGCAGCCAACACCACCTTCATATAGGGCTATAATTCTCTAATAATAAATAAGCAGGGTACTTTAATCCTCCGAAAACTGCAGTTTTCGGGAGAATTTCCTGTGATAAAAACCTCTTCAGAGACTCATAAATAGGCCCCTATATCACTTAAATATAGAAGCCTGTAAATATTAAACTGATATAGTAATAGGGTATGTCTAATGGGAACAGGTACAATCATTGCATAGCTGAAGGTAGGTCATCAGGAAATTTTCCTTTCTGCCCCGACTCAAAATCTGCTCTTCTAAATGTAGCAAAAATATAGAGGCAATAAAAAAAATAGTAAAAACAGTATACAGTATGAAACACAATAACTTGCAGCTTTCTCGAAATGGAAGAAAACTGAACCCAATGTCTGAGAGAGAGAGAGAGAGAGAGAGAGAGAGAGTTGGAGGGAGAGAGAGAGAAAGAGAGGTAGGGAGAGGGGGAATAGAGAGAGAGAGGGAGAGAGGAAGGGAAAGGAAATGATAGAGAGAGAAATGGAGAGGAGGGAGAGAGCTAGGGGGTAAGAGAGAGAAAGGCAGAGATAGGGAGAGAGCAAGGGAGGGAGGGGGGGAGGGGGGGATAATGAGAGGAAGAGAGAGAGAAAGGAAGAGAGATGGAGGAAGGGAGTGAAAGAGAGGGAGTGAGAAGGAGAGAGAGGGAGTGAGAGGGAGGGAGGGAGACAGAAAGGGGGAAGGAGAAAGAGAGAGATTTAAGGAGAGAGTGAGGGAGGGGAAGAGAGGGGGAGAGAAGAATATAGTGAGGGAGGAGAGAGAGAGAGTGAAAGAGAAACAGAGGGAGAGAGAGGGAGGGAGAGGAAGTGAGAGGGAGAGAGAGAGAGAGAATGGCAGAGAGAGGGAGAGAGAGAGGTAGAGAGAGAGGGAGAGAGAGGGGAAGTGAGAGAGAAAGAGAAGGGGGATAGAGGAAGAGAGACATAGTGAGGAAGAGAGAGAGAGAGAGGGGGAGAGAGAGAGAGAAAAAGGGAGCGAGAGGAAGAGGGATAGAGGAAGAGAGGGAGAGAGAGAGAGGGAGAGAGTAAGGGAGGGAGAGAGAGAGGGATAGAGAGGAGAGAGAGGGAGTGAGAGGTAGAGAGGGAGTTATAGTTGGAGAGAGAGAGAGAGAGAAAGGGAGAAGGAGAGAGAGAGGGAGAGGAAGAGAGAAGAAGAGAGAGGTAGGGAGATAGTGAGGGGGGGAGAGGGAGAGAGAGGAAGAGAGTGAGAGAGAAGAGACACAGTGGAAGAGAAAGAAAGGGAGAGAGGGGGAGGAAGTGGAAGTCAGAGGGAGAGAGAGAAAGAACAGCAGAGAGACGGAGTGGGCAGGTGAGAGAGAGAATAAGAGAGAGAGAGAAAGGGAGAAGGAGGGCTAGAGAGAGGTAGAGAGGAAGTGAGAGAGAAAGAGGAGAGAGATAGAGGAAGAGAGAGAGGGAGGAGGGGAGAGATGGGAGACAGAGGGGGAGAGAGGGAGAGGGAGGAGAGAGGGAGTGAGAGGTAGAAAGGGAGTTAGAGGGGGAGAGAGAAAGCAAGAAAGGGAGAAGGAGATAGAGAGAGAGAGGGAGAGGAAGAGTGAAGGAGAGAGTGGTAGGGAGAGAGTGAGGGAGGGGAAGACAGGGGGAGAGAGAGGAAGAGAGTGAAGGAGGAGAGAGAGAAAGTGGAAGAGAAAGAGAGGGGGAGAGAGATAGAGGAAGAAGAAGTGAGAGGGAGAGAGAGAGAGAGAGAGAGAGAGGAAGTGGATGGGAGAGAGAAAGAGAGAATAAGGGGTCTATTTATTAAGGAGCACGTAATATGAAATATACTTTTCAGTCCTCATCGCATAGATGAGGATTGAAAGTTATCTCATATTTACTAAAAAAAACAACACAGGAACAGCCGTTTCAGAAAACGACTGTTCCTGTGAAATGTACCACTTACCTGAAACTTTATTTTCTCCTTTTCTCCTGTGGTCGATCAGTGATGTTCTTTGTCATCTTTATAATAATTCTGCGCATACGCCAATCGCAAAACTCGCGTATGCGTACAGAGCAGCCTAGTGAATAGCGAAGAAAAATTAGCATGTGACAGGGAGGGATCACATTATCCCACCACACGGGCGCTGTGCAGCTCTGCTCTTCGGAGCAGAGCTGTCTTCAGTGAAATTTTTCAATTATTTTAATGAGCGGCAGCTTCAGTTGGCGTACAGTACCATGGAAAAAAGCGATAAAATATCTTTTTGAACATTAGTAAATAGCGTTACTAAGCAGTGCCCATACACTATTATGGGGACTGCTCAGTAAAACAAAAAGATATGCAAGCTATCTGCTGCAATGCAGTGATAAGATAAGAAATGTGCGGTTTTTCGGGCATTGAACACACTATTTTGTTTCATAAATACGCCCCTAAGAGAGAGAGAGGAAGGTAGAAGGAGGGCGAGAGAGAGTTGTAGAGAGAGAGGGAGAGAGAGAGAAAGAGGAGAGAGATAGAGGAAGAGAGACAGAGAGAGGAAGAGAGAGAGAGAGGAAGAGAGAGCGAGTGAGAGAGAGAGAGAGAGAGTGGGAGAGGGATAGAGTGAGAGAGAGAAGGGGAGAGGAAGAGAGAAGGAAGAGAGAGAGAGAAGGAGAGAGAGAGAAAGGGAAGGAGAGAGAGAGAATGTGAATGAACAGAGGCTGCAGTAGAAGTGAGAAGGAAAAGTATAAATCACTGTGGCAAGTAAAACTGTAGGCTACAATTTAGACATGGGAAAAAGGGACGTTAAATACTAACGATTGCAACAGGACGTGTGCTCAGATGATATCGGGAAACTATTTGTTTCCACAAAGGACAGCATCAGCCTGTTCTGGACTTAAATTTCTCAAAGTGTTTACATCTACTGGGACTCTTTGTATTAAAAAATATGAAGTCAGTTGAGAAAGGCGAGGTGTAGGTAGGTTGCAAATTCTGTTGAGAGATACCTCTCTCACTCTTTCTCCCCAGCAGTGAAGAGAAAGCTAAGACATAAGAGGCAAAATATTGAGGAGCGCAAATCATTTAGATTAATCACCAACTCCTTCTTGCCAGCAGTTTGGCTCTGTTTCTGCTATATGCTTGTGAAAACCTGCTGACGAGAACAACTGGACGACACCCATTCACTGCCAAAGAAGACCCTACATAGGCTGCCAGGCCAAGCTAGCAATTTTTCTCTAACACTGAGAGGTATTGAAAATAAAATATTCACTTGTTTTGAAGAACTGATATATTTGATATGGTGGATTTCTGATGTCTAACGTTAAAAATGTGTAACTCAACGGCTTGGTGTGCAGTCTAATTCTGGGTCATTTTTGTGAAGATAGTACAGTTGCATTGGTTATTTGTATGCAAAGAACTCAACATTGCACACAAAGATATGTTTAAATGCATATACTGTAGATATTTAATGCTATCCCTGTATATATTATAATTCTTTATTTCCATCAGGTTTTTCTCCTTATTTAATGGAAAATAAGCTCTTGTTATGAAAAAGAATATATTTTATAAAAAATAATTAGAACTGAGGGATGGCTTAAGCCCGAGGGAGATTAAAAGCTGAGGTTTGTGTACATAACTAGTTGGCCTCACTAAGGGTTAACAAAGCAATGGAAGGTGTTGTGGTACCTATGTAAGTGCCATAACGTGCAGACTCAGGAGAACAGGCTATAAAATCTCATGGAGTAGACATCCTGTCTTCTTGGATCCAGGAGAGCTGACCTCCCTCCCATTCCTGGCTGCTGGATCCGGGGTTTGTTGGCCGATTCTGGAGTTTGCATTCCTGCTGGTGTGCCTGGCGGTAGGGGAGGTGCTCCCCATGTCTTTGCCTCAATTATGCTGCAGACCCGAGGTTGTGTGAGCTGTGTGGTGCACAAGCTCTGGTATCTGGTATGGATGCTGGTGCAGCCCGGGGGTATGAGTAGTCACATGGTGCACGGGCTGTGTTATCTGGTACAGGTGCTGGTGCCGCTCTGAAGGGCTACGTGATGGACGGGTCCGGTGCTAGGACCATGTTCCTGTGGCTAGTGCAGCCTTTAGCAGCATGGAGAACACTGTATAGTCAGCAGGCAAGGTTGGTGGAGAGCACATTGATGGTAGTGAGGCGATTGGAACCCATTCCCTTCGAAGAGTTGACTTAGGTTCGTTGCAGGTACAGCCACTGGGGGCTGGATTGTGGTGCATTACGATTAGCCGAGAAGGGTTATTGTCCCAGTTTAAAGATAAATTACAAGGGTGCGCTCAAGCAAAATGGTGGATAAGTACTGATATCCTGAGGGTGGGTGACTCATGATGGGACATCCAGATTGGTATTGGGCTCTTGCCGATGCTGCGTACAGTGTTCTCCCTCTACCAGATCAGTGAGCGGTTATTTAAATAAACAACTTAATTTGCCAACAAGTTGATGTCATGTATTTATTATATATGATAAGTGTTTAGGTTAAGATTAAGGGTTTATAGTTAAGTTATCAACCTCTAAACATTTTATATATTTTATTAAAAAAATATATATTTTCTCTCTAACATCTCAACTTTATTGCCTTAGTAGGTCTCTTTTTTTAATGTTGTGATTATTATTATATTAACTTATATTTTCCACTGCACACTCAGTCGCTAACTGGTAGTTGCCCTAATATAGGCACACTACCACACACACATATACACACACCAGGGTAATACATTCAGAAGTCTTATCAGTACTGTGTATCTGTGGACCATATCAGGAAACCAAAACACCCATTGGAAAGTCAGGCAAATATAAGAAATAACATGCAAACTCCAACCAGACATTAGTTTGGGCCCGAGGTGAGTGGGACCCAGTGATGCCTATTTATTTGCCCGGGCGCCCCGCATGAGCCAATGCATGCCTAGCGAAGCCCAATTGGGAGAGTAGAGTAGGGGCATATTGGGGGCATAGAAGATCATCTTCACCCCACTCTCCAACGGTGCCGTGGGGGCCGGCGATTGCATGTTACACCCCTGCTTGTGACAGTTCTTTATTTTATTTTTTCTTTACTTAAAGGTCCACTTTTGCTCTCTGCAACAATTCTTCAGCAGTTTAGTCTGTGAATGCATTGCAAGTTCAAAGGGGTCCATTGTAGTAACCTTCCAGAGTAGACATTGGCTTGATATGTATGATTTATTGGTCTATATACCAGAAAATCACTGCTCTAGGTGCCTTTCAAAAAGCAAGTATGAAGCAGTAAGTGATGAAGGTAATTGCTAAAAATATGAATCAAATGGGAATATTGATTAGCAAAGGTGATGAATTGGTAATGGGGGGGGAGCGTTAAATCAGTGATTTTGAGAAGAAATACTTGCAGTAAAATGCCTCTCTAGGAATTTTAAAAAAAGTGATGAAATGGGATCTGTTGAACCATCTACATGCATGGATGTGGAAGCAATGTGATTATTGTTTTGCCACATCCTTGCATCATACAAACTGATTTTGTGATCTGGGATCTAAATTCCTCTGTGTTGTCTCGCATGCTCCAAGCACAGGTCTGTGTTAACAGCAATGCTCATTTCTGAACTATCTAAAAAACACAGATGGTGCATCATTCCATCATTCCACCGTCCCATTGGTTTCTTACCAACCTGTCTTGAACTGAGCTTTAAACTACTAGTCAATATTCCTCTTTCGCTCTTTTGTCATCATATATGTCTACTGAAGGCTGTATTAAGTAGCTTTCCTGAGTAGGGTGCCTGGTGCTCCCATTTCGCATGACCTGACTAAGCAGTCAGCATTCACATCCACAATTGGGTTGCAACAACGCGTCTGCATACTCGGTTGCTGTAGAATTGGCGGTTCGAACAAACAGTAATTAGTCCAGAAAGACCTGCGTCTTCCACAGAGGTAAGAACCATAACTGAAGTTTTACTGAGCATCTACTGGAAGCCAACAGGCCTGTCTCCACTGCCTGGGTTACTGTGGTATTACAGGAGTCCTCCAATTTAGAAGGTCTTTGATAGCCTTGTGACTTATGTAAGTGTCTCTTTGTGCCTGATGTATGTACTCTCTGACGTCGGCTTGGTGGAAGACCACATGGCCATTGGGTCAATTTTCCTACACTCCTGCTCGGATTTTTCAGCTACACCAAAGCCCAAAGGATTGTCAGCCATGGAGTATACAATGACCCCCTGGTACTGAGCTGTGTTCTCGGTTATCCTTCCCAGTCCAGACTTCAGAACATGATTCCCATACAGGGTTATATTCCATCTACAGTATATTCTACTCATATTTCAGTGCTATTTTACTTATTTTGTAAGTGCTCTTTTATGTCTCCAGCCCGCCTCTGTAAAGTTTCAGTGACTTGTTGTGGTAAGTCCTGGTGGCATCTGAATACTAGAGAACGCCTCGCATAGAATGTTGGGACTGTGATGGTTTAACAAACACAGTGGTTCCAGATCTCTGGTTTCCTTCTGACTGTTCTTGTTCTTTCTGCTCCTGCCAAGTGGCTATTTTCATCATATGATATAATCTCGAGGGAAGATACTTGATCCTCTTCTGCTGATTGTTACATAAATGTGTTAAAGTATAGGCATGGGCTATGTAATATGGAGTGCTTGGAATTTATGGTTTACCTTCATTCGGTGTTTATATTAAAGACACATTTTATGATAGATGTGGCCGGCTGAATTTATGTTAATAAAGAAGAGGTGACAGACATGCTTATCAATGCCTATTGCAGTCTTCTTAATCCACCCGTGCATTGTTATCATCCGCCAGCCAAGTGCTGATCTAAACAGACATTTACACATGCCCAGGTAACAGCAAAAGGCTTAATTTACCGTCCACCAGTAAAATCTATATTGAGTCATTTTCAATACTTTTTATTCCCTGTTGTACAGGCCTGCATAACATGTTGGTATTTTTAATAATAAAGGATAATAATAGTGGAGAGAGGAAAGCGTGTGGAACAGGCGTGACATTAAGTACTGGTTTGCAGTCTCTGAAATAGATTGAGCTATTTCTGTTATACCCTCATGTTACCATTTATATGCCGTTTTACAATTTAAGAAAAAGTATGATCTTAAAAAATAATAAGCAGGAAAGAAATAATATGTTTCTGGTCATTTTGTAGCCATAGAGAGAAAGAGGGAAATAAAAAATGAACAGGGTATAAATATAATGTATATATATATAACATACAGCTAAAAAAAGCTAGAAAGCATTGGACACTCACCCTATAATAATGAAAAATGTGGTGCCTAAGTCAATAAAATGTTAAGAAGCAAAAAGCAAAAACGGCAATTGTGAAATGCAAAAGAAATTAGGGATATTTATTTCATAAAGATAGTGACGTTTTGAGACCAGTGTAGATAAAGAGATCACAGTGGTCTTGAAACGTTGCTATCAATCTAAAAAAAATATCCTTTAATCTAAAATACAGGCCCATGTTAACCAAGGTACAAGCCAGTTCAATAGTTGAGAAATTTATATTCAAGCCTTGCAAATCTCTATTTTTTTTTTACTGTTGAGACAGTTTACTATTCCTTCGAGCAATTTTGAACAAATTGGGTTTCAAGGCAGAACAGGCTGCTTCAGAAAGGTGTGAAGTTCACGTCAAACAATTTTCGAGGTCCAGTTTTTAGTTCACCATTTTATTTTATATCTGTAAACTCACATTTTACTAAATTTATAGTCTATGAATAGAGCTGGGACACTATGGACAGATCATTGTGCTGTGTGGTGTGTTTAGGGGAAGAACTGAGAACATTTAAGGCCAAATTCTGCAAGTGGAATGTGCAAAATCTTGTGGCCAGATGCGGAATGAATTTTTATTTATTGATAGGCCCAAAGAGTACACTTTATTTTCTAGAATGATGAGATTCTGCTTCCTTGACTAAATGAACATTATTGGGACAATGCAGGCAATCAGCGTCCAGTAGATAATGCAGTTGTGTGGAGGTCAATCAATATTCAATATTGTATCACAGACAGTAAGTGAAGTTGGTTCATCAATGCCACACATGCTAATGACCATGCTGACACTGTCCCTTCTCCCCTCCGATACACTGAACTGAACTAAGATTAAGATAACTGGCTTCTGAGTCTGTCACTGCCACAGTACGAGGCAGAGTGGGGTGGCTTGGTAGAACAGTGCAGTCATTGTAGCGTTAATGGAATTCTGTAGAGATAATCACAATCAATGTAACAACTTTTAGAACCTCAGTTTGAGATATTTCAGATATGAAACCCTAAGACAGATCTCTCGTCAATACCTCTTTTCCTGAAACCTCCTTTCGTGCTATATGTTCTTTTCACTGCTGATACTCCATTGGGACATCTCCTAATCTTGCTCTTAATGAATAACATTTATGTGCATTCAGTACTGACCAAGGTGGGAACAATCTTTACATTTTTCAGCTTTATCTAATGACCTCAGCCCCCTCCAACATTCTATTTAATAGCCGAACACAAGTCCCATTCAAGGTCAAAAGTTTGGCTTTTGTTTAATAGTTACTTTAACCAGTATCACATACAGTTTCTGAAAAACACATAGGGCTAGATTTACTAAGCTGCGGGTTTGAAAAAGTGGGGATGTTGCCTATAGCAACCAATCAGATTCTAGCTTTCATTTATTTAGTACATTCTACAAAATGACAGCTAGAATCTGATTGGTTGCTATAGGCAACATCTCCACATTTTCAAACCCGCAGCTTAGTAAATCTAGCCCATATAGGGGTAGATTTATCAAACCTTCTAAAAAGGAAAAGTTGCCCATAGATCAGGGTTGGGACTAATATTTTCTGTTTTTTGCCTTTGTAAATGATGGGAGGTATACTGTATGTACTGGCTAAAAATACCCCACCCACAATCTACAATGGAAGGCAGCCATTAGTGACACCACTGAGGCAGTTTATGATTGATATTTATGATATATAGAGTCGCAATTGGAGTTGGACACATTAGACATAAAAAAGGTTATCCCACTAAGGGGTTAATCGGCGATCACAGAAGATATTGGAGGAAACAATATTCAAAGAAAAAATTTTTAGTGTAAAAAAAACATGCACAATAAACAAATATCCTCCACTGCTGCCAGCCAATGCTTTTAGTGCATAAAAAAACAACATAAAAAATTGACCATAAAGAAAAAAGAAAAAGGCTGCGCTGTAGGAGGACTAAATATAGTCTATATAACCAAAAATACAATTAAATTTATCTGGAGTATCTCCCAAGGAAAGAAAAAACCTAATAAAGATATTAAATACCATTTATTACCTAAGGATAATGGTTCAAGTGTAAATAAGCAAAAAATACACACAACTAAAAAAATAAATAATCTAAAATACACATAAATAACATGTGTGATACATATAAAAAAAACCTTCAGTACTGAGGTAATTAGGCCCTATAGCCACTAGCAATAATACTGGATATTAGTTATGCTCTGGGTAGAAAAGACCAATTCACGTAAATAAAAAAATGTCCATCAAGTATACATCCCAAAAGATGATAATTATCAAACGATGTAATATTAAAAGAGCCAGGAGTTCTTTATAGTAACCACAAATCCGAGGCCAAACTTCATCCAAGTATTATTCCGGCGTATACAGATATTCACCACCCATGTGCCTCCCAATAGGTAATGTGAGAACTAATCCTCCAAAAGTGGCTCAGGATACAATCAGGTAATGTTTTAGCTTACCGGTACCAATTTCAACCCTCCGGAGGGAGTTCACATAATCAAGCAAGCTCCGATATAGTCCCCGATTCCGTCGGACTTCTACTCCGCTATGCACGGTAAAGTGCAACCTCAATTGCCGTATATCTTGAAACGAAAGGAACACAAATCCCGTTCCGTCTTTAGGTCAAACCAGCATAGATCAATAGATATGCAGAAACAGTGTGTCAGATGAAGACAGTCCCGGCTGACACATTTAGTGCTTACACTAAGCACTTTCTCAAAGCACTTTGAGAAAGTGAGGTTGCATGGAAAGAGAAAAGTATTGTGTATAACAAGAGTTAAAAGCGGTACTTAGGGGCCTATTTATCAACCTATAATCCCCCTTAAATTGCAGTTTTCATGGGGTAACTCATTGAAATAACAAGGCTATTTATTAATAAAGGACCCCTGCATTTCCAGCCTCTTCAATCGCAAATCCAGTCCCCATAGGTGTCTATGAGGACTGCAATTTTTCCCTATTTATCAAGCTCCAATATTCGGAGCATGATCCCGGCAGCTAATGCCTTATGAAGATGGTGTTAGCTGTTATAGCCTATGGGGAGAGCAACACAGGAGAGGGATCTGTGGTTCCTTCCCCTGCAGGCTTCGTGCTCTCCCCGTCGCAATTTCTGCCTGGCCATAGAAACCTGTAAGTAAAGTGAAGTCACTTTACTAGTGATTCACTAGTGATTGCTCCTATCGGAGCGGCTGTGCCAGCTAATCAATTTTAATATATTGCCATGTCAATTAATTTCTTATTGTAATGATAAAATTAATGTGAGCAATTTTGCGATTGGTCATAAATAGACCCCTTAGCCTAATGCAGTAGATATTCTATGATATCTCCTGTGTTAGTCTTTTGTTAAATAGCTATGTTACTTAAAAATGTCTAAACCATGCGGTAAAAGCAGTTGCCGCATATTTTAGGGCTTAATAAATAGTCCCCTTAGACAGAAGATAGATTGTAAACCTGCGAGCAGGGCCCTCTTACCTCTCTGTCTGTCTGTAATACCCAGTCTTGTTTTATTACTGTGTATGTTCTCAATTGTAAAGTGCTACAGAATTTGCTGGCGCTATATAAATACATGTTAATAATACGATAAGAGGGGCCATATTCACTAGAATGAACACGAATATCTTTAACTGTTTTGTTTTAGATAGTACTCCCTATTCCCTAAACAAAGGCTCCCCTTAAAGTTAAAATTACATACTGCCAATAAATATACAAGCTATTACCCTGGCATTGAAAAAAAACAAAAAAAACAAAACAAAACCATCCACAATTAAAAAAACGAGTCACTGGTGGAAGGGTTAATCCAAGTTGTTCGAAGGCCCGAGTTCACCATCACGACCCCAAAGGCAGAACATAAAACAGCCAGACACATGGGATCTGGCTGTGATTACAAACATCTTTCATCATTAAATATTAACGCTCCGGCTGCTTACAGGCACGCTGCAAGAGTTATAGAATTTAATTCGATCACAGCGGAAAAAAAAACAGGTTCAAATAGTGTTACGGGCAGAGAAAGGTAGAGGACGGAGAGTTATGGCCTGCTGAGGCGACATCACAAACTGCTTTTTAAATAACCTTCTGACCCTGATGTAAAGCAGCTCCAGAAAAGGGAGGTTTTATCTTGCAGAGTTATCAGGGAATTTCATATGCACTGTTCATGCATTTTGTGTGTAATAGAAAGATCAGCTACATCATGGAACCACTGTATATAACTGGTTCAAATCGGAGCACAGGAGTGTAACATTAGATTTTTAAAAGCATGTTTTGACGCAACTTTGTGATCGCATCATAATGACGATTTTTGCGGTGAATCGCTTGATCAAGGCCCCCAAATTTTCCACTTCATTAGAAAATGGGCAGGATTTGGGAGGATGGCCTGCGCTCTCAGGGGTCCAGGAAAAGTACCCGCAACTTTGGAGTCTCCCGAACATTCCAGAAGAGTAGACAAGTATGGTCTCGTTACGCTCTGCTTATACGGCACTTGCCGTATTGAGACAGACACAATACACTGCTAGATACATACAGTTATTATTAATACCATTTATTTATATAGCGCCACGAATTCAACAGCGCTGTACAGAGAACTCACTCACATTAGTCCCTGCCCCATTGGGGCTTACAGTCTAAATTCCCTAGCGTACACATACAATACCCTATGTGGAATATAAATTCACAGCAGAACACACAAGGAATAAAATTAAATTATTGTTACCTGTTAAAAATATAGTAATTAATGTAAAAAAAAATGTAAAAAAAAATTATTTTTCTTTTTTTTCCCTTTTGAGATATATTTCTCAGGATATTATTAAAATGCATAGTGTGGAAGTTATCATTATCTCACACAATACCATTTAACTAAACATCTTATTAAACCAAATAACGACACGGACACCAAATTAATGTTTGTAATGAATAATAAGATTTATTAAAATGAACTTATAACCTTAACCTCCTGAGGACTGTATGGCGGACGAGAGCAGGGCAGTCAGCAAAAGCAAAACCAATAACGGTGGAAAGGTCAGACCATAGTACCACCAACCCAGGATCATATCTTATCTATTGGCCTGGAGCTAAAATCTGTCCACCGGCAAGGCTACACCCCCATCTTAACTGCCCGTATTAACCTGTATATACCGGCCGAAGGACCTCCTCACAGGTGGACCAACCATATGATGACACCAACTAAAGGGGGGTAGTGACAAGATGAACCCAGCACCATATGCACAGCTAACGACTGCACTGCTCTCCTACCCTACTATATAAATCCCTGCCTAAATATTCCAGAACAACCAACAACTACCAATTGCCGGGTGGGAGGGAGGGATCCGGGAGCAGGTACAGATAAATACTGCCTGAGCTGTATTATATAAAGATCCTTAAGACCCTCCTCCAGCTCCTATTGGCTTCTATTTCTTGAAAGCTTCATTAACTGGTGAGTACCCTAATTACTCACACGCATGATTTAACTGTGTTTTGTCTAAATGTCACACTTCACTAATGTCTACTGAACAGAAAATGCATTTTTACAGTTGCTCTTGACTCTAAACCCATATACTAGCATGCACACGCCATTGTCATCACTATCACTCGGAACTTACACCTATCTTGTAACCATGGCTGAAAAAACATGTGCCCAAAGCTTGAATCAGACACTACTGCGTGCACTCAACCTTGGCACGCCCTTATTGTACATTGACTACGTGCATATTCCCATTCCCCTATGCCCATTTGCCTGGCGTAAGTGTCCTTTGTGTTCAAAGATGAATTGGACGTTGCTGCCTTCACTGGCATATAGTCTGTGTCTGGGAATGCACAGTGCGATTTTAACGCAAAATACGGCACGTATCAGCATTTACCTTTGTTTAATGAACCAGGCCCCTAGTGTTTAAATCCGGCATACACAGGTTGACAGGTGCAAGAAAGGTAACACTGAACAAAGTGGGAGGGGTAATGCTGTATAGCAGTATTTGTTACCCAGAACAACTGTTTCTCAGGATCGGCAGTGCTGTGTCTTCTAAACTAATGCTCACTGGTTATGTACCATATTGTATTGGCAAGTATGTATGTCTAAGACTCATAGATTTATTGGGAGTAAGGTGTCTGAAAGTGGAGATGTGCTTTAAAGTTAGCTATTATAATTATTATTTATTTATGAAATGCCAGGGATCTTTTGGGATTGCATGCACAGATGTGAAATTTGATGATTGCGGCTGACACAACACCATCAAAAGACTCCATCCCGTAAAAAAAATTCTGTATCTCATTTTTAGACCTCTTATCAAGAAGGAATTTATTATAAAAAATACTACTTGTTTGACTAATTGGAAGATTTAGACATTGTTGGATTCTGTTCAGAGATGAGTGAAATGTTTCATCAACTTTCATTAAATTCAGTGTTTTGAGGTCATCAGGTCAGATTAGGAAGATCATGCTGAAAAAACTTGGAACAAAATCGCAAGTAAATTTTTAATTGTTTTGAACAGTAAATTCTATAAAAGACATAAAATAAGAAACTGAACAAGTAATTATATAATTGAATGAGCAGTTGTTATTTAAAATCTTTTATTTAGTCTTTTTTAAGAACCAGTAATAAAAGATTTGCAAATCAATTTGGCAAAAATAGGACCACAGACATAATTACAAATTATCCCCAGCCTTGATCTGCATTTTACTGATTTATATCTCCTCCTATATCAAATTTATCCCCCAACTCCCTATTGGGCAGCCCGGTGGCTAAGTGGTTAGCACTTCTGCCTTACAGCACTGGGGTGCTCCGGTTTCCTCCTACACTCCAAAAACATACTGGTAGGTTAATTGGCTGATAACAAAACTGACCCTAGTCTCTCTCTGTCTGTTTGTGTGTATGTTAGAGAATTTAGACTGTAAGCCCCAATGGGGCAGGGACTGATGTGAGTTCTCTGTACAGCGCTGCGGAATTAGTGGCGCTATATAAATAAATGGTGATGATGATGATGATGATTGCACACTCTGAACTGTACTTGAGTGTACACATCCTACAAATGCAGCATCCGTTTTCTCCAATTAGTTTCTCTAAATAATAATTGCCCATAAAATGTAATTTGTGGGTCACAACACTAGAAACGGATCATTGTGCCATTTATATTGGATCTTCATGACATTCTTATTGTTCAACAATTGCATTAACAAACTGTTCATGTAGGACACTGCATTTTGGATAACTGTTGATATATCTGTAAGCATCGGGGTCCACAGAAAATTTTTAGTGGGGCAAAAATACTAATTCTATAATCTACTTTCCCTCCAATACCTTCCTCCCCAAATCATGACCTCCTGTATTGATTCTTCCCCAGATCATGTCTGACCCTCCATTTGATTCTCCCCCTAATTGATTCTCCCCTAGATCAATGCTGATCCTACCCCATTCTCCTCCAGATCAGAATTGCCCATTGATAACCCAACACAAACCCACACACACTTTCTCTATTTACCTGTGATGAGGACAAGTTGGCTCACAGGCAGCAAGGACCAGCAGCAACAACAGGCCTGCTCTCACAGTGAGTAGGAGCAGTTGTGTCTAGTGCAAGATGAGACTCTGGTTAGGTCTTTTTCACGAAACAAAGAGCTTGGCACTACAGTATGTGACAACCTGGCAGTGAATCACTTCCCGTTTCCAACCGTTGTGCAAAACGGCTGTTACACAGTACCAAAAATTATCTTTGGTGGTACCATGCACCTCAGTTTGCAAAAATGCACCTAGATTTTGTACCAAAGCACAAACGTTTGCAGAGTCAGATGAAAATGTCTGTGGAAGAACAGAAGCTTGCTCTGGACGATGGGTGGAATTGGACAAAGTGAAGACATTCCTTTGCCGGGTATGAGTAGCCACACACCACCTTGTTTTGCAGAGTGGAAGAATGAGATTATTAAAATAAGATAACCACCTCTACACACACATAAGCACCCTTCTTGTTTGTGGAAGTCTCTCCCAAGAGCAGAAAGTAGGGGTGCACTGTGATATGTGCTGAGTAGATTATCTAGATGCACCGGTACATAACTAACTGCTTTTGCTCTGCACATGGAGTAATCATTATATATGAGGTTCTGTGTTCATTTTCAAACTCTCCCTTCAATACTTTGACAGTGGGCCTGCAGGGGGAATGTCTGTCCTCTGCTGTATAATGCTTGTCTGTTCCATGCCTCAATAAGATAGAAACGGTCAAAAGTTTATATAGTTTAAAGGGAAAAAAAACAACATCTAATGTCTGTGAAGGCAAAAAACAGTGGGCCTGCAAGATCTATCCAGTTGCTATTCTTAAAAGTTTCTGCTAACATTAGATCCCTGGTGACTAAACTATTTTATACAGGGATGTAGTGAGGTCATGGTAGCTGTAGCAAAAGCTGGAGCAAAGTAATCAGAAATAACTCATTGTAATGCTGGACAATGCAGCACTTGTTCTATAATGCATTCTTCAATGTTCTATGGAATGTCACTTCACATAGGAATATGTACAATAAAAACCCTAATGTATTAATTCTGGTCACATTATTGTACATGTTTTCTGATATTTATGACCTTTTTGTTTCTATCATCTATTATTCTATGTATATATTTTTACCTGTTAAAGCTGCACACGTGCTCAAGAGAAGTTATATCAGTAGCAGTCGGAGTTGCAGGGCTTTGAATGGGTAACGTTACATTGGACTGTGGTATGTTTCCTTCTGGCTATAGGAAAAGTTGTTGTAACTCCTTTCAGCATCGATAATTGCTCAGCAATCAATTGATTGGATATCACTGGTCCATCACCCCCGCCTCCCCCAGGCAAAGTAAACGCTAATTACTCCTTCATAGCCTACTCCTACAAGCAGGGTTAATACTAACATCCAACATGGTCCTAATCCTATAATCCCCTCCTCAGCCTAACATTAACATCCCCAAAGCTTTATCCTTCCAAGCTCTGAAACATAGCTATCCCCTACCACATAAACATAGCTATCCCCTACCACATAAACATAGCTATCCCCTACCACATAAACCTAAGAACCGAGTTTACCACCACAATGACAATCGTTGCCTGTTCAAGCACTTGTATACTTGGCGTCAGGAACAATGTTCCTGCTATTCTGCAAGCAATTTTCTCACAGGGAATTAACTAGGTACTGGTACAAAGCCATCTGAGTAAAGGAAGATTGATTCCTCCCTAGTACAGTGTAACAGTACCATACTGCTAATGCCAAAAGCATTGTTAGATCAGCAGTGGGTGAGTGTGTTGATCTTGTGGAAGGCAGTGACCTGTCCACTTGTGTGATTACATTACAGGTGACAGGGGGCAGTATCATGATATCAGGAGGGGAACAGAGACAAGAGGGATGCTGCAGCGAGAGAGTCTGTAAGTGGAAGGAGCAGAGTCTCCCAACAGCACAAAGTAGTGACTATTAAGTAGTGATGCCGTCATCAAGTAATCAGTTTGACTTTTTATGAATAGTAGCCACTGCAAAGAAACTAAAAACAGGATACTTCAGCAACATAAAGATAAATAGAAGTTCTGTCTTATAGCAGTATACTGGATTTAAAAAGCCTATTTTTCAGAAAGTTGAATGTAGCAGATCCAACAACTGAACTCATAACCTCCTCCTTATAGGTCTACGACATCAAACCTTAAAATGCTCACTCAATCATCTTCTTTGTTACACAAGGTTAAGGTCATTTTATGGGACTTTGCTATGCTAACCTTTGGTACCAGTTTTGAGACATTGCCCATGTACAAAATATCAAAACATATAATAAAACTTCCAGCTATGATAATGGGCATTTGTCCAGATACACAAAGTGAAAACATACGGAAATTACGCCAAGCATGTAGAACAAGACACATGGTACAATTAAATGGGGAGTCTGCTGGTCCATGTATAAAGGATAAAGTCAGGTCCAGCTCAACAATGCATACAAAGGCATATCTGAAACATGGGGCCTAATCTCAATAGGGGAAATGCAATCATTTAAAATTATGCCA
The DNA here is from genome assembly GCF_038048845.1 of Mixophyes fleayi. Lineage (NCBI taxonomy): Eukaryota > Metazoa > Chordata > Amphibia > Anura > Limnodynastidae > Mixophyes > Mixophyes fleayi. Next base: position 308,038,070 of record NC_134405.1, on the reverse strand, counting down.
AAACTCACATTCTACACAACAGTGAACCATGCGTTGTACCCAGGAGTGATTCACATATTCCAGTCATCAGTAACCAACACATTCTACCAATTAACCAATGACAGACACAGCATTAAGCAACACTTTGGTTCGCAGTGACCAACACATTCTACTCAGCAACTTGTTAAATCACAAAGAATTTCTAGGGCTTATGTGGAAAATCTGTGTTATCTTGTGAGTAATGTAGTTGTGTTGGGATATTCAATTTACAGCCATAACCAAAAGTTTTGAGAATGACAGAAATATTGGTTTTTACAAAGTTTGTTGCTTCAGTGTTTTTAGACCTTTTTGTCAGATGTTGCTATGGTATACTATAGTAAAATTCCAAGCATTTCATAAGTGTCAAAGGCTTTTATTGACAATTACATTAAGTTTATGCAAAGAGTTAATATTTGCAGTGTTGACCCTTCTTTTTGAAGACCTCTGCAATTCGCCCTGGCATGCTGTCAATCAACTTCTGGGCCACATACTGACTGATGGCCGCCCATTCTTGCCTAATATTGACTCTTTGCAATCAAAGCCTTTGACACTTATGAAATGTTTGTAACTTTATTTCAGCATAGCATAGCAACATCTGACAAAAAGGTCTAAAAACACTGAAGCAGCAAACATTGTGAAAACCTATACTTGTGTCATTCTCAAAACTTTTGGCCATGACTGTAGAAGCAAAAACATTCTGTGCCATGGTGCATTACTGACTGCAACAGACTCTACTCCAACTGTATATAGCGCAGAGGTCAGACAGAGGGAAAGAAAAAAAAACCAAGGTAAAATTATACAATATAATATGGTATAATAATATAATATATATGTAGGACCCCTGTATTACTGGCTCCTAGAATTATGACATGAAAAGACATAAAATTAAACAAATCCACAATACCCATTGTTTATTTAACAAGAATTGTTCATTATGTATTATATGTAGGGGCTAACAATATAATAACAGCCATAGTTTGGATAAGGAGGTCTATTTATTAATGGTGGGTGTTATTAATTTCATGCTGGATGTGGTTGGAAGGTTCGGCTTTACAGGGGGGTAAGCTGGCACTGGTGTGGCTGCTAGTGGTACTTGCCCCTAGAATCAGTGTATGATAAGAGATGGATTTCGCCTTAACCAGACAGTAAACAAATGTTTATTGTTTATTTAACTAATTTGTCCATTTTGGAGGTCTTGAGTCACCATGCAATCTGAAAAACAGTAATATCATTCAAATAGCGGAACCACTAAAAAAGGAAATCATAAGTTCTGAACATCCAATGCTCCAAAAACTGTAAAAAAAAAATAGCAACAATTTGAACAAATTTTTAAATTAACCTCACAGATAATATTTTTTTTCTGCTATAAGTACAAATATACTCTTTGTTTATTGATTGAATAAGAATAGAATATTTGCCCAAACGTTGCAAATAGTTTTTCCAACCAAAGATGTACAGTCAACTTTATTCTGATCCCTGCTCCTGCTACACCTTATCTGCTTGAGAGAGTTAAAATAAGCAAAGTTAGATAAAATACAGAAGAAAAAATGATAGGGGGAGATCAGCGCAGAACACTTAATGTCACAGGATCACGAAAAAATAAATCTTCCCTCTAAGAAATATGCAACATTCTGAGCCCAAATTCTGAATGAGTTGACTAAACCAGGGAACAGTTTTGAAAATGTAGCTCAGGTACCATGTAACACACACACACACCATTAAAATAGGGCTTTAAATTCCACTTAACAGAATCCAACAGTCAACAGCCAGGCGGGATAATAAGGCTTGTGTTTTATTAGCAAAATGATTTAATAGAACTTAGTGCAGCTGCAAGACTCTGTCATGCCATAAATTTTCAGAGACCGTTTTTTCTTTTTTGTGTCATCTCTCTTCTTGTGATAATGAAGGGGATTTGAATAGCATGTAATGTAGCTGGTAGGCCCAGCACTTCTAGCAATTTATCAGAGCCAACTCTACAGAGCTCTCACTAATGAAAGCATGGTTAGATGTAGATATATTTTTAAAGCTGTTTGAAAAAAAATAGGTGGAAAATCTTTTATCATACAAGTTATTTTTTAGACTCTTCACAGAGATCTCTATAATATTTAAAATTCCATAATATAGTCAAATGACTTTTATTGTTGTTAATGTAAAAGTTTACAGCATAATCTTTTACAGTCTTTTCTAAACGAACTCTTTGGTTAAAAAATAGATGACGTAAATCTGCCAGTGTGTGAAACTTAGAAGACAGTCGAAAAGGTAATCAGATAAAAATAATCCACTAGGGATAATTGTTATTCGGAATATTTTTTTCACGTGTTACACAAGGTTGTCAGTGTTGCTTGTAAATGTTTTCAGGAGTCGATCTATTTTTTAATTGCTGATGTACAGGAATGGGTAGTCCTAGGGCCTGACGTAAAGTTGGACGTAAGCCCAACAGCAGCCACAGAAATCCGCTTTGCCGCACTGCACATGCGTCTTGAAGTGCGTCCGGATCTTGAATGACTTATACCTGTGGCCCTTCACACCTGAAGAGATGCCTTGGAGGAGGTCATATTCAGTATGGAAAGGCATGAACGTGTAAATGTAGAAAGCCCCCCAGAGATGCAGCCTAATTAGACCTTGAGTCCGGAATCCTGGTGTAAAGATACGTGCTGTAGCCTGGGTTGGTTACTATAAAGCAGGAGGACAATGAGGATGGAATTCAATTCCCCCCAAAGTAACGCCGCACTAAAACTATTACCGTTATTACAGTAGTTTTAACCGGGCTTTCTGCAAAAAGCCGGCATTAGAACTACCGTAATAACGTAAATTACGTGCACTATTACCGTAACAAAGTTAATAATACGCAGGCCGCATTACTATAACACGGAGACTCACAACGTGGGATTCCCCTGCCATAATGTGAAACTAGAGATGTTCACTGACCCCCGTGTTTTGGTTTTGGCAAAAAAGCCAGAAAGCCCTTGCGTGTTTTGGTTTCGGTTTTGTATCCCCATTTATTTTCTAAAATCCCTATTTTTTGGCTAAAATCACATAATTTGGCTCTTTTTTTGATCCTACATTATTATTAACCTCAATAACATTAATTTCCAGTCATTTCCAGTCAATTTTTGTCTAGTGAGAAGAACACTGCTACCCCTCCTGTTTCTGTATGAGCAGTGGCACTGAGCAATGTCACTGGAGACTGGAGAGGGGCAAGAACACTGCTACCCCTGTTTCTGTTTGAGCAATGATACTGAGCAATGTCACTGGAGACTGGAGAGTGACAAGAACACTGCTACTCCTGTTTCTGTGTGAACAACGGCACTGAGCAATGTCCTTGGAGACTGGAGAGTGACAAGAACACTGCAACCCCTGTTTCTGTGTGAGCAATGGCACTGAGCAATGTCACTGGAGACTGGAGAGGGGCAAGAACACTGCTACCCCTGTTTCTGTGTGAGCAATGATACTGAGCAATGTCACTGGAGACTGGAGAGTGACAAGAACACTGCTACTCCTGTTTCTGTGTGAACAACGGCACTGAGCAATGTCCTTGGAGACTGGAGAGTGACAAGAACACTGCAACCCCTGTTTCTGTGTGAGCAATGGCACTGAGCAATGTCACTGGAGAGTGACAAGAACACTGCGACCCCTGTTTCTGTGTGAGTAATGGCGCTGGATTTCCTGGGGAGGGAGGTACTTATGGAATCCAAAACCCGCGAGATCTAACAACGCATCAAAGACGTTTTGCCTCGATTCAGATACGAGGACGCGTGAAAGTACCAAGCTGGCTCACGAGCCTACTCGGATCCCCTAAGTTCGGGTGGGTTCGGTTTTTAGAAAACCGAGACCGAGCATCTCTATGTGAAACCAGACCCATCTCGGACTTAAGATACATGCAACGTCAAATACATACATAAGGCTATAATTTTGCAGCAGTAGGTTTACGCCTACAGTCAGGCTGTAAAATGTCTGTCTACTCTACATCAAGGCCCCTTATTAGTATATCAAAGCAGAACTCTATTCATTGTAAACAGAGCTTAGTTTGTGCTAGATATCGCACTTCCATAACTTCTTTTTTCCCATAGTCTTTAAAGACAATTTAATTCTTCTCCCAGCAGGTCACAAGTTTTTGAGTTTCACTTCTTATTATGTGAGTTCTACTTTCTTTATCTACAAATTAAGCACTGATTGTAGTTGCCCGCCTCCCTGATCTCACTGCACTTAGAGATTCAGGGCCTGAGTCATGTTTGAAGGCAACTTGCACGTCGGGTAGGTTTGGATAAAGAAAAAAGCATGCAACTTGAGAGCAGTTCTGTCCGTATTCAAAACCAAGAGTATCTCAAGACACGTTTCAATTTGAATCTGGGAGGAAGTACGCTCTGTCTAAACACTACTTACCATACGCAGACAGACAGTACAGAATGTAGTGTACATACATGTATAAGTATAATGAAAGGTCACTTCAGAATGCAAATTGTATTTGATCATAAAAAATAACTTAAACGTATAGTCATCTATATAAATATTTATTTTCAAATATATTCTTTTTTTTACACTACATAAATAAAGATAATTTCAATACATACAATACGTTATAATAGCATATCTTAGTTGCATACAGTCGTTCCGTTACAGCTACTGTCACGCATGCATGTAATTTTTAAATCAAAGACTGTGAGTTGTCAGTCTTCGCAATTAGTCAACATTTACACCTACCCTGTAGTGGGTGTAAAAAATATGGTGAAAATAAGCATAGTTACAACAAACACAGGACTTGAATCTGCTGCATCTGCATCAGAATGCCCTTACACTACATGGCCTACGTTAGTCCGCCCCTAACCTCCCCAGTTCACCCTCTCAAGTCGTAGGCAATTGTGTAACTTGCGTTCAGACATGACATGTATCTTTTGTTCATTTACATAATGACCGTTTCTGGGTATGCACAGAGCTATTTCAAACAAGATGCGCTACGCAAACGAACTTACATCTGAACATGAACACATTGTGTTGGGGGCTACTGATGTAATGTGATATTAATGGAGTCTATTAATATATTGTAGGGGCTAATAATGCAATGTGGGTTCTTTGTTTTAAATGTAATTTAATGGCAAGAATAGTTGGGATAAACAGGTCTATTTATTATTGGTGGGTGTTAGTAGTTTAATGTTGGAACTGGTTGTAAGGCTCAATTTTCGAGGACGTGGATAGTACCTAACTGTTCGAAAAGGGCTCCAACATTTCTAGGTTCCGGCCAAGGAGCAAGAGAGCCTAAAACACCAGTCGTAGCAGATAGTCGAAACCACAACAATGGCTAGTAGAGAGCGGCAAAGTCTGACAACTGTCAATTTTCTGGTAGGGCAGTCTCATTTGTGGAGAACTGTCCCATACAGTCAGGACTTTGCAGGGATGGTCAAGAGTGGTATGTTCCACTTCAGGCTGCTCTCACCCCTTGGTGTTCTTTATGGTGGTTATGTATGCAGTGCCGGATTAAGGGAATGGAGGCCCCTGGGCTAAGGGGGCCTCCATTCCCCCTGTGAGGCCCCCAATGTGAGCTGCCCACCCCCCACATGAGGCCCCCCAAGGGCTTACCTGTCACTGCAGTCCTCCTTCCGCAGCGCGCTGTAAGCTCCTTACTGAGGAGATCTCGTGAGAGTGAACTCTCGCGAGATCTCCTCAGTAAGCAGATTACTGAGCGCCGGGGACGGATGACTGCAGTGAAAGTGCTCAGCAGCAATGATCGGGCTGGGGGCGCCCCCACCCCCGGACCGGTCAATAATGCTGCTGAGGACTTTGAAGGGCCCCCTGGATGCCCGAGGCCCTTGGGCTATAGCCCAGTTAGACCTCGGGTTAATCCGGCCCTGTATGTATGTAATGTTACTGATTTTGACGAGAATACCAGCCCACAGAGTTGGATTGAACATATAAAAAATTGGCACAATCTCCAGTGGATTGTATTATTAGTTCAGATTAAAAAGTCTATTTACCTAAGAAGTTGAATTTATAGGTACATTCCTTGAAAGATATAATTTGCTGGCTTCTCTTTACTTTGTAAACCAGAAAAGTAATCCAACTATTGTGTAATAAATGGCGGTACAATTTCTCAGTGTTTACCTATTACATTGCTTTGGAAAAATATGATGTTTTCTACTTTCTATATAGCACAATAACAAATTATTATCAATTTCTCAAGAAACTACAAGTAAAATGCCAACTAGCTCATAAGGAGGACGTGAAGACTTGTTACCAATGTGGGAGTTACTGACAATCTGAGTCAGACTCTTATCTGAATACATTCCATATTTTATGCAGCAAATTATCATTTTTCTTTACTTTGCAGATATTTCTTGTGTTTTATGCCACGTGTTCTCAAAGTTATATACCTGCATAAATATATATCATTTTACATATGTTAAGTTTTCCATTTACAATGTACACCATGAAAAAATGTGCAGACTACAAACTACTACTCAAAGGGCCTCATTTAGAGAACACAATTTTGCGGCCGGAATGTACGACTAAAATATGTGCAGGAAATTGGGTTCTTACCTTATCTTAAGATTCATGAAACTCAAAATAGTTTGAAGGAATGTGGCAGCATCAAGGTACACTTTAAGTGTATCTTCATGTGGCTGCTTCTTTAAGTATAATAAATATTTAAATAAATAAAAATGAGGGAAAATTTGCCCTCATCAACGCTCATAGCTTACAGTTAATGCTGGTTAGAAACAGTCTGGGATCCCCAACAAAATCCACAAACCATGTAACAGTGGGACTGGCAAGGCCTAGTGCTGGTTAGCACTGTCCAACATGGGGCTGAATTTCCTAGATGGATAGGGCCATATCAAAAATGCAGGGACCCCTCCTCCTGTTGATGCTTGTAGACCAGTAGTACCAAATATAAAGTAACAGAAGAAATAATGTGTGCACCTGTTATGGGGCGCTGCAGTAATCACACTAATACATACTTGCCAACTCTCCCGGAATGTCCGGGAGACTCCCGCATTTTGCGAGAGTCTCCCGGACTCCCGGGCGAGTGTGGCAATCTCCCGAATTCTGCCCACTTCACTAGGAAGTGCCCACTTCTCGAAACCTTGGCTTGTTCTTTGGACCTTCCTTGCTCGCTGCCCGTCTTTGACCATTTGCATCGTTCTTGGTTACCCTGTCTATACTGCCTGGTGTGCTACTACTCTCAGCTTCCATTACCCATCAGTACCTGTTTACTAAGATAAGCTTCTACTAATCTGAGTACAAGACCTAGGGGCATCCGAGTACCTGTGAGCATATCACGCTCTACGGGGAAAGGCGGCTGCTATAGGTGAAGACCTCTATCTGCCTTGTTCTAAGAGCTGCTCTAGCTTCCAGCGGCAGCCATAACAGCACTACATTAAAATTATTTTAATATAAATAAAAACGTACCCATTCCCATGTTTTCATCCTTATTTCACACCATAGGGTTCTTCAGAAAGCTACCAAATTGTAGGACAACATAAGTAGAGACCAAAAGATTACCCTCTGTAAATAAATGTGCTTAGGTGGTATTTTATAATTCATTCCATTTGAGTGTTCCAGCTCTAACCGTCAGGCTGTTAGCTATGAAAAGAACAGAAGTGGAGGATAAATATCGTCCGGTGTCACTCTATGCTGTATTTGTCTGTAGTTCACATGTGTTCCGTATAGCTGGTTGTACAGTCTCTTTGTGCCTTTACATCAGTGTGATACTTATGTAACTCTCAATCTTGTCATTTTCTGGATTATGAGAGCAGCATTATGACACTGTGATGTCTCTTTCTGTTCTCGCTCCTCTAGCAGACTTCATAAGCAGTTCATAATAGAGAGCAACTACAGCGTATGCATATAATTTATCCCTATTTGCATATCATTTGTAATAATGGGTGCTACGACAAAAACTCTATGCTCTTAATAGGAGTACATCCTGGTTAACACCGCATTAATTGACATAGGGAATACTTTATCATCATTAATGTAACATTGTTAACTTCACATTTAATAGGCAGATAGCTTAGTTAATGTTATGATGCGGGGGATTTGTTCTTAAAGGGAGAATACACCAATACAGTCATTTTGGTTTAATCAGTAATGCATAGTAATTACTTGTAATATAGTAACATGCTATTAATCTGCATAACTGTAATCATCAAAAATGAGCAAAATCAAAGTAATTAGGCTGCAGGAAGCATCGAGTGTGCTTGACATCAAGAGTACATCCGTATCTCATACTATGCATTTAAACCTAACGTACAAGCAGCTAAATCGATTTAAATTGCAGGTTAATGTTTAGAAATAATGTTGTCACAAAAGCAAACGTGATTTGTTTTTGCTTCTGCAATTTGAAAAGCTTCCATTTCTTATTGGGTAATTTGTCATGATTTAATGAATTAATATATCTTTTTTTGCTTAAAATCGACAACTACGCATCTCCTAGTTCATTTCTTGGACAGAATAGGAGAGAAGGTGGACAATGGACTGTAAAATGTAACATGATTCACTACAACAGGCCTAGACAGGCCTAGGCCTAGACAACCCGTGGCTCTCCAGGTGTTGTGTAACTCTCAGCCCTAACATGCACGCATACCTGCCAACTCTCCCGGAATGTCCAGGAGACTCCCGAAATTCGGGTCGGTCTCACAGACTCCCGGGAGAGTTGGCAAGTCTCCCGCATGCGGGAATTACCTTCCCGAAATGACGTAATTCGCGGTGAATCGCGTCATTTTGTCCCTGCCCCCAGCGACAAAACAGCATTTTCATTGTGGGGGGCGGGGCCAACCACCGCCCACCAGTCACGCCCATCTCCCGGAAAAGACTTGCCAAAAGTTGGTAACTATGTATGCATGGCTTGCTGGGATTTGTAGTTTCACAACACCTGGAGATCCACAGGTTGTCCAGGCAAGCAAAGCAACATGATCCGAAGCTTCCTCAGTTGCATGTGCAGAGGAAGGACTTTTTAAATATATGTTAAAATTCAACATGCATACTGAACACATGCTTTGCATTGTTATTTTGCTTGAGGTAGAGATGCCCTTTTAAATACTTCATCTTGGCATGTTTTAATATGATCTCACTTCAAGTGAAATTTGGAGATTAGGATTCAAAATAAAAAAAAAAGCCTGCATACTCAGCAGGGGCTATGTATCAAGCAGACTTAATTAAAATCACGGGAAGTCTCCTATAGTGGTCTATCAAGTCTGCCGCTTTTGACAAGACTTTCTCATTCAGCCTGAGTTTCCTGCAGCTTAGACATGCTGGATTAATTGATGCATAGGAACTAGTGGAAAACTATGGCAGGTAATTTAGAAATCAATAAATGCTTTAATCGTAAATGTGTTAAACAACTTTTCACATGAAAACGCACAGCGGCATTAAAATATCACTGAGCAGACAGGTGCACCTGATTTGTATGCCTCATATACAGTTAGATTCTCAGTCTTGTTCTTATGAAGTGGAGGGCTATTACTGAGGGGTACTTCAGGTATGTAAAGGCTGGATTATGTTAAAGCATACTTGCCAACTCTCCTGGAATGTCCGGGAGACTCCAGAATTCCAGGTAGGTCTCACCGACTCCCGGGAGAGTAGGGCATTTTACTGCATCTGCCCACTTCCTGGTGAAGTGGCCAGGATTTGGAGCTTTCATGACACAATTCTCAGGGAATCGCATCATTTTGCCCCGCTCCATGCGGTAAAGCCGGTAAAATGATTGAGCAATGGGGGCGGGGCAAAATGACGTGATTCGCCAAGCCCCACGCCCACACACCCACCTCTCCCCGGATCTCCTGGAGACTAACATTTAAAAGTTGCCTAGTATGTGTTAACTGTGTTAAAGGTCTAATGATCTAAAGTTACCCCTCTTTCCTCTAGCCGGTAACAAATTGGGGGAAGAAGAGAAGCTCATCCAGTGAGTTTCACCTTTGAGAGTCAATTACAAAACTGGAAAAGTAAGAGTCTGCAGGTCAAATGCTGATTTGTGAGGCCACGTCCCTAATGTTGCACGGGCACAGGCATTGATTTGCATTTTAAGATGGCGCTGCAGGAGCAAACATTTTCATCTAACAATGGGTGAAGCTTGCAGAGTGTGGTAGGAGCATTTATACATCTATGTAGCTTCATGCAGAAGTGAGATTTCGTTAAACAAGATTATTTAAATTAAATTCAAAAGATGGAGAAGGCATATTTAGGGGGGCATTTACTGTTAAGCAAGATGGGTGGGAATGTCATGTGTTTTCTCCTTACAGAACGTATGTATCCTCGCAAATGTTAGCCTATCCTATTAATGAGATGCATTTTATACAGGCTTTATTTTAACAGGAAAACAAATTTCAAGGCACATTTTGACTAAAGTAATAAAAAAGTAATAAAAATATTAAAATGTACAATGTGTAATAAAAACAGATCCTTTACCTCACTCTCATGCATATCTCCCAGCATTTGGGTAGGAGGCCTCGGAATAGAAAGTGTGGCTATGGCATGATTGGGGTGTGGCCACACCATTATGGTGGCGTGGCCACACGTTGGGGGTGTGCCTAGCGCTGATTAAGCGGTAGGCTGCACATTCTCTCCTCCCCTCCAAAACCTTTATTACATGCTCACGGCACCTGTTCACCACTGCTCTGCCATGCACAGCAGCATTGAACATGCAGTACCTCCCTAATTTCAAACTGATCGGGACAAAGCTCTCCTGATCTGGATGGTGGGACAGAGCCCCCATGTCGGGACTGTCCCGCCTAAATCGGGACATTTGGAAGGTATACCCTCATGAGTAAATTAAGACGTAGACCTTAGAGTGTGTGTGTGTGTCTGTGTGCATGTGTGTGCGTGTGCGTGTGTGTGGAAGGGAGAATAGATATTAAGCATCAATGGGGCAGGCAGTGATATACATGATTGCATATTCTCTGTACAGCTCTGTATATTATGATCACACTATATAAATAAACAATACTAAACTAAGCAGTGTTTTAGGTAAAAAAACAAAATATTATCGAAATGGGTGATCCAAACGTGGAGGTAAGATGGGCTTTGAAGTTACATTTTACTCTTTTCACCATGCGCATTTCCAGCCAGACCCACAAAAAGTACAACGCTTTCTGGTAGCAATTCCAAAAATCAGAATGATGAAATGCTGCATGCTCACACATATTTTGCGGTTCTTAAATTACCTTTATTGAGAGAAGACCTCAGGAAATTATTGAAAAACTGCTTTATGCTTCGAGTAAACCATTATTCAACCCTCAAAGCTTTTTTGAGATATATATATATATATATATATATGTATATATATATATATATATATATATATATATATACAGATGTATATATTGTCATAAGATCGAGTTAGGAGGTACCATCTCCTGGAGTAGACAACTGAACTTTACAAGCAATCAGCCAAATATGTCACCCCAGACCAGTGCTTTGGTTTAACGAGCCTCATCTATTTTTATTCCCTAGTATGAAAATAAACAAAACATAAGCAAAATCCTTGCCTGTCTTCTAACTAATACACAGGAGCACCCTCTCTAAAGTGAGGATCACAAAATGCAGTTATTGAGAGCCTGTTTGAGCTACTTCTCAGCATTTTACCAGCACAACGCAGGTGCAACTCCTGATTACCAGCACTGACACAGGTAATTTGAAAGACCAGGAATGAGCCTTATAAATGAAGCCCACCCTTCTCTCTCCATTCATACCCCAGAGACTATTACCAGCTTTACCTAAAGCTGAAACAAAGTTTAAGAAAGTTTTCCCAAACACAACAATCTCCCTGAGGTTTTAAAACGTACAAGAGAAGCCTGTGAGATATACATCTGCATTTAATAACTTTCCCAGCACTTATGGGAAACGAGTGTGGCTTAAGGGTGGAGGATGCCCTTGGGCTCTCAGTGTGCGCCTAGAGGCTGCCATGATCCAACTATTATTTAGGCTTTATTTTCTTTTTGCAGTAATCACTATAGGGTTTTCCGTTTCAAGTCACCATGTCCAGGAGCATGAAAAATAATGCGGTCCTCAATTTTTAAACCTGTATGTAGAGTTTATTTTAAGAATAAAATTACTAACACGCTCATAGGTATTTTAAAGGATTTTTTACAATGCCATTCAAGGGCAGAGCCTGACTATCCAACAGGCTGACTAGGCTACAGCTTAGGGTGCAAAGCTTTTGGGGGGTGCAAGATTATTGGGGGTGCAAAATTGTGACAGGGAGAGGTATAAACTAAAAGTAATGTTAAAATATAAGTGGATAGTTGTTCTAAAAATGAAAAAGAAAACATGAAGAAAAATCTTAGTAAGGTTTTAAACTTGACGTATTCCCATGGTAAAGGCTGAAGACAATGAGTCATCCTCTGGCGGACGCTTGAGTAGGAGAGACACAGATGGCGACAGGCACAGCCTCCCCCTCTAGGCCATCTACATCTGTAACACTTGTTCACACCTCTATTCCACTCTACATTTCTCATTTTAATGAAAGTGAAATGAGTGACAAAGGTTTCTGTAACCTATTTAAAAAGCCAAGTGAAATTGAGCTTCAAAATGCAAACATAAACATTAGTGGTTGTGGGTGAAGGAAGACAGGTTTTAAATTAAACTTTAGCCTGTGGTGGAACGTGAGAGGGGTGCTACAAGAACATTAGTTTAGGATGGCCTGAACTCCTAATCAAACCCTGTTAAAAGGAATATATGAGCATACCTGAAGCATCAAGTTCCCAAAAAATACTCTCTAAAAAAATGCTAATAGTCTAAATTTGTAACAGAACATTTCTTTGCTCTACTTTTCCTACTAATGGTAATGGATATAAAATTTAAACACTGCCGGACATTCCCTAGTTTCCTTTACCTTATAAAGTAATGACAAATGAGTACCTGTATGGGGATAAATGAAACTAAACACCAACCTCTTATTACCAGCAATGAGCTTACCTGAAAGGGCTAACTTTTTCCTCCAGTTTGAAACAACCAATCAGCTCCCAAGGGGCGGGGTAACCATGCCTTTATAAGCTAGTATAGACAGGAAGTTGTTCTCTTCCCTGCAGGATTTCCACAGAGGAGGTCAGATAGGAAGGATTTTTGTTTTTAATTTTCTTATTTTACACTTTTTCTGTGTTCCGCTTTGTCTTCCCTGTACTTTGCTGTATTTTAACACTCTCAGCCTCTCTGGCTGTTGCATTTTCTCCACTCTTTTTTTATGTCTTTCACTCCACTCCAACCACCCCCCCCCCCCTTCGTTTCCATATTTGTCAGCGACATTCCCTATTCCTACTCCTACACCATCTCCCCCTTCCACCTTACAACACCATCACCCATGCCACAGCCTTCACATCATTCCCTCTCTCCTTCCTCCTTACACCGCTCTCAACCGTGGATGCAGCCTTACCAGTGCCCGGGCAGCGGAGGGTTCTCGGGTCTCTTGCGCTGCCCCCGGGCACATTCTTCAGTGCCCAGCAGGGTGAGAATCGGCTTCCTCTGCTGTGCCACCCTCTCACGCTCAGTCACCTCTCCACTGGGACACAATAGATGCTCATACACTGCAGTTTATGCACCAAGCACCACTAGCAGCAACCCCCCCCCCCCTAATTAGTGTCTACATGAGGAGACGGGACTCCAACCCCAACAGGATTGGTCCGAATATTTTATAATTTTATAAAGATTTTTCCAAATAGCAAACAGAATCTGATCCTAATATTATGAGTATGATTTGGAATGTTTAGCTTCTAGAAGCATTAAATCCGACCTGTGAACTATGTTTATAGCGGAAATCAGGAATTAGATTTGGTCAAAGTGAAGTCTTGTTAAAGTGTTTACAACTTAGCAAATTCCCAGACTGAATCCTGAATTCAGTGGATCCCATGTATTTATGTTCCTTTGTGTACAATTATATTACTGCACTCTTGAACAATTTTACATATGTATTTTTCTACACGGCACTGTGTACCTCCAATGGACCTAAATGAAATAGTTGGAGACATTGACAAAATTGTCCACTTGACCAATTCAAAAATACAGCTTATGAAAGCAGTATAAGTTTACAGATGGCATATATTTGTTAACAATTTCTTCCATGTCACCTACAGATGTCAATGAGAGTTCTCTCAGTGGAAATCTCTGTATAAATGGAAAGTGTGTAAATATGATCGGTACAGACCAATGCTTCTGTCACCCAGGGTTCCAATATACCCCAAACAGACTGGTGTGCACAGGGTCGGAGGCTGGCTTGAACGTACAGCGGTGGAGTCCTCGGAGTGCTGAGGTCAGCTGGAATCAGGCTCGGGACGAATAGGAGATGGACGCTGGGGTATCAGTCATTTACCTGCACAGTGAGTATGAGAAGTTTGCTACTACAGGTGGCCCGAGCTCCGAATCCGAAAATCCTGGCACCGGAGATGGGTCCTCAGATCAAGAGCGCAAACATTGTAAATTTATGTGCATGATACACACACATAAGATGCGGGAGTCAACATGTATGGCTAAGGAGGGGTCGCGCAGCTATGACGATACCCCAAGGGAACGACATGGTGCTATGCACTATTGCGGCTATCCTGCAGGGTCTGAGGGCTAGCTCTCATCAGAATATTGATCAGGACATATACGGGAACATGTTTAGCATTGCACAAACCGGTAAGAGGAAGTTAGCACAGGCTAAAGCAAATGGTGGTCAAGCTATAGAGCTTACTAAACTCCTAGCTGCCAAAATGACTTGGATACAAGCAATTCTATCCCTATAATTGTCGGATAATACTCGGTTGTCGCTCCTCAATGTGGAGGATATGACATCTACCCTATTCAATCACGACACTACTCTAACAATTAGAGGTGCCAGACACTATTAAATAAACAAAACATAATGGTACAAGCAGTTAATATGGATAATAAGACTGATATGAAATAAGACAGGATGAAATCTGAACTCCCAGATGCACAAATAAATATGATAAATTTATTAAGCATATATGACATCAATACGATTCATTACAGATACCAACTTAAAGTTATTTGTTTCTATACATAAAAACCTGTTTCGAAGTAATAATGCTATTGTGTAAATTACAATATTGAAATTAGTATTTATATACGCACAACGTAAACAGTTTTACTCCAAAGAGCAAAATGGGGATATTGAGATCTTTGTATAAAAAGTATCAACAGTTGCAGCAGATAATAGTCGAAGATATAAGCAAGTGGCCAGTCACCTAAATTCTCCAAAATTCATATAAAGAGCAATCGATCCTCCCTGTGTTGATTTAGTAATACATAAAAAATAGTGTCACGGGCACTAGGAGTTTTACCCAGAATTCACCAGATGTAGCCTTACTCACCAGAGGCGCGGATTCTAACACAGTGGCTGGTCTTCTCCAGGAGCTCCCGCAAGGTAGTATGGGTTTTAGCGGCTTCCACTGTGCAGGTCACGGCCCCCTGGGGAGTATGGTGTATATATACGGTACAGCAAAGCACAATAGATACACGGCACTACTTAAACTGAATGGAAGAAGGAATGTCAATGATATATATATATATATATATATATATATATATATATATATGTCTCTGAGCAGTAGAAACAATAATAACTCGTCAGAATGATGAGCAGTAATAATAGGAGAGTTCCAATTGCTTAGCACGCAGGTAGTATAAAACAGGCAGATGCTTGACAACTGAAGGAAGTCTATGCGAGCAGCCAATCATACAGTAGTAGAAGAGTCAGCGACTTGCAGCTATACTACCGAGGCACAATAGAACTCAGTCCTGAAAATAGGTAACACACGAAGTAATCAGAGTAAGCTGCACCTGGCAGGTATTACCACTAGCATGAAGTGAAGGCTTGACCAGGGGCAGGTAGAATGCAAGGTAGCCTGAAGCAATCTGCGGCTGGCAGGTATTATCACCGATGTGAGGAAAGACTTGTCCAGAAGCAGGCAAGATACAAGTAGCGTGGAGCAATCTGCGGCTGGCAGGTATTACCACTGATGTGGAGTGAAGACTTGTCCAGGAGCGGGTAAGATACGAGGTAGCATGGAGCGGTCTGCGGCTGGTAGGTATTACCACTGATGTGGAATGAAGACTTGTCCAAGAGCAGGTAAGATACGAGGCAACATGAAGTGGTCTGCGGCTGGCAGGTATTACCACTGATGTGGATTGGAGACTTGTCCAGGAGCAGGTAAGATATGAGGTAGCATGGAACAGTCTACAGCTGGCAGGTATTACCACTGATGTGGAATGAAGACTTGTCCAGGAGCAGGTAAGATACGAGGTAACATGGAACGGTCTGCGGCTGGCATGTATTACCACTGATGTGGAATGAAGACTTGTCCAGGAGCAGGTAAGATACAAGGTAACATGGAACGGTCTGCGGCTGGCATGTATTACCACTGATGTGGATTGAAGACTTGTCCAGGAGCAGGTAAAATACAAGGTAGCGTGGAACGGTCTACAGCTGGCATGTATTACCACTTGTGTGAAGTAGAGACTTGTCCAGGTGCAGGTAGCGTCCACAGCAAACAGGTACCATAAGCAGGAACAGGAAACTCTTTGGTATCTCAACAGAATGAGGACCAAGAACAGGCAAAGGTAATAGGGCAACAGGTGTCTTAAGTAGTGAGGAGTAATTAATTATCCAATGAGGATAGGAACAAGGTTTTAACAGTCTGTAGGTCTGCATATTGCGCAAACCTCTGGTCAAGATGGTGGACGGCTGCGGCGCAAGACAGGCGCCGGCAAGAGAGAGAGAGACCCATGTCTAAAACTAGAGGAACTAACAGTCCGGTGAGTGACATGCTGTAAAGTGCACCCGCTCCATTTAATATAGTGTTTTAATTAGTATGCAGACAAAGTTGGGAATTTCGCATATCCACAAACATGTTATCCAATTGCATAAATAACAGTCTCTCTTTTTGCTATTAGCTGGTGAGTTGAATCCTCATCCTGTGTTGAAGCAAATAGCTGATTTTGGAGTTCTCATCCCCTCAATTCAATCTGTGCAGCCCGATTTATTTTGCATTAATTGTTGTTTGCCTAACCCACAGAGGTTACAGAGAGCCTGGAAATTATTCCTGCTCGGTTTTGTCTTTATGATTCAGTATATAATTATAGATTTGAGGGGCAAATATCCAGCAAGAGATGGAGGGGTGAGGAGTGGTGAGGCTAGTATTCCGTTTGGCTTTAAGGACATAGCAATATGGATTAGCTGTGCAGCAATACCGTCATGAGACGACCCATTGACCTGACTTTGTCGCCGGTGGTAGTCACTAACACGACTACCACTAAACTAACAACAACTTACTAGACTTCATAAGGCAGAATCTGGGAATCACGATAGTATGTTAACATCGAAGGTTTCAGATCACTACTTGTCACAATCGGGAACAATGCAGAAGCCGGCAGACAGAAAGTCATGTGACTTTCTTGGAGTATACTATTATTAGGGGTGTTGAATGACTAAAGCAGGGAGTGCTGAATGGACAATATTTAAAACCAACCCTTCTACTTTGTCCATTCAGCGCTCCCTGCTTTACTCATTTAACACCCTGAACAATAGTATACTCCAAAAAAGTCACATGACTTTCTTTCTGCCGGCTTCTGCATTGTTCGCGATTGTGACAAGTAGTGATTAGCAATCTTCGCTGTTAACATACTTTTGTTGTCGCTGTAGTAGTAGTCAGAGACAGGTTCCCAACCCTTTGTCACGCACACTGATAACTACAGCGCAGTCTTAATATTTCGTACAGTTTTTCAACGGCATATGTTGGAGATTTTAAGTAGGTGAGCTTGGGGCGTCCTCTAGGATTTCCCTCGACTCTGCTAAAATCACAGGAAAAATAGAATACACATTCAGCCAAAACAGAATCTTGTGGAAAAACCTTTTAGAATCCAGGAATCTATACCTGAATCCTGAATTTGCTGCATTTCAGTTTATTTTCATTTTGTAATGTTTATATATCCAAAGTCCTTAAGAGAATTCAGTTCCTTAAAGTAAATTCTTTCAGGACCCTCCATTCCTGCCTGTTACCAGTTCCCACTACTGTCCTTGTGCTCAGTGTGGGTACAGTGGACACCTCAACTCACATTGCTCACTGCAAGAAAAAGTCAAAGAACCTACAGTAGAATGAAATATTAGTTTTACACTAAAATCCCAGCCGTGATTCTTTTCACAATCTGATTCTTCTTTACCCGCTTCTTCATTGGTAACCGTACCCTCGTCACATTTTGCAGGAGGTAAAAAAAATAGAGAATAATGATAATAAAAAAAGAAAGGAGAGGAAAGACTGCACACAGCATGCGGACTGTACAGATACAAAACATAACAGTTTGAAGCTGTGTGTCCATGACCCACAAGCTGCATGGCTGGGGAGAGAGACAGGCAGATGAAGGGAACCAGTCTGACAGATCCAGGGCTGGATGCATAGTTCGAGGCACACCCGCAGCATCCGATGAGATGAAATGGCATCACTAGACAATAAAACCAGGGAGTCTGAAAATAATGATGGGTGGTTATGGGAGATTTAAAGCAACTTTATTTCTTACTTTTTTTTAACAGTATTTATTTTTTGTCTTTTTTCGTCCCCTCTGCTCCAGCACTTCATTATATGTCCTTTCATCTATCATTTCTAGTTATCCATATATGTGAGATATTCCATGGGTTGTCTTTTGCGTTCATTTTACCTTCAACCTCTCTGTACACATTACCTTCCTTTTGTTAACGCATCTGGATCCGCTTGCAGCATTTTTAATCTATTCTCCTCATATACAATCCCTCAAAAACAGGGTAACATATTGTATCAAGGGAACAGAGCTAAGAGACAGACTGAGCTAATATACAGCCCAAAAAAAAGATATTTTTGTAGTTGCTATGGATTTTTGAACAAATTTAGGGTATTTTGTGGTTGTTGAATTCAAAAATTAAAGTTTTTTTCAAATTGGTTCTAGTTCTTGAGAGAATGGAGACCCTCAATTAATAGGGAACATAGCCACCTGCATATGGGAATCTACCAGAGCATTCTAGAAGGTGAGGCACGCGAATATTCTAGGTGTTCACTCTGCAATCATTCTAGAATATTCCCCCTCCATATGTAAGTGATTGGTCTCCCAGTATTTTGGTCAGAGAAAAAGAAGTTCTTCACGATGAGGTTGCTTAAACAATCCTAATGCATTCTGCTACATTAGTGGTGAATACTAGCTGCAAAAACAAAGGACCAACATCACAGACTTTGTAAAGCAAGCTTATCTTTTGTATTTTGGTTTGACGCTTGGAGACCAAGACAAGTCTTGGGCTCCCGTAAGTTTGTGTAGAATGCTTACAAAGAATAGGAAAAGTTTAAACTTCGGTGTAGCTATGGTGTGGCGAGAGCCGGAAAACCAGCAGGACGATTGTTATTTTTGTGTGATTAATGTGAAAGGATTCAATCGATACAAGGAACTCAAGTGTGAATATTCTGATTTGGAATCAGAAAAGGCGACCTGTGCAAAACACTTAAGATGTTTCCGTACCAGTGATTACCACACTGCCCGACCTTCCATTGTCAGATGTAGGAGAAATTGAGGACTTAGGTGGCAGTAGTAGAAGTGAATATGACAAAAGCATTTCGACAACTCAGCAGTTCTCCGAAGAAGAACTCAATGATCTGATATGGGACAGCTGTCTGTCAAAGCATATATCTGAACTTTTAGCATCCAGAGTAAAAGAAAAGAACTGTCTACAGCCAGAAACTAAAATAAGAGCTTAGAGGACAAGAGATGCAAGACTTCTTCCTTCCTTAGCCTCCATCGTGATTGTCCTGATAACCCACATAAAAGAAAATTGTATAAACAGCGTTTTACTATGCATTCATTGTAATTATCTGGATTAGCTTACTATATTTATCTGTTATTATACCGAATAAAATGCCATTATGTAATTCATGTGTTTACTTTTGTATGATTTGAGACAATTTCAATGTGATTTGTACATTGGCTGTCTGACTTTTTGCATTTTTATGTTTTTAATGGGGTATCAATTATCTCAACAATTAGAGCCACTCCAGCAAAATTGATGTCATATTTGGAATCAGCACCACAAAGTTTCACAAAATCAGTCTATTGTTAAGTGAAGCCATTTTAGCTGAGGGCACTTAAAATGCATGGATTATGTTTTCAGGTCCTTACCCATTAGGGGTTAAAGTTGTTTTAGTCCCAGCCAATAGAATCCATGGGGAGTGGTTTCAGTCACCTCATTAGAAACTCCCATGGGCTTCTAGACCTTTCCTTCCTGTGATTTCACTGATGCAGGAGCTCCCTGGAGACAGATAAGATCGTTTTTATTGCTTTAGCTTTCTATCTTTTCTAACTCCCTGTTTTCATCTTTTTCTGTTTAATCTCATCCTTCACCTTATCTTTTAACCCCCCTCGTTTTTCTTTTTCTTCATTTATTTCTCCTCTTTCTCTTTTTTCCTTCTCCCCCTCCTTTTTTCCCATTCCCTCATTCTTCTCCTCCCCTCTCTCAATTTTCTCTGTTCCCCTGTATTTCTCCTTGCCAAAAATGTCCAGACCTAGGAGATCAGCGGGCCCCCCTGCACGTCTGTCAGACGGGTCACAGCTCCCGGCCGGGAGTCTGCGCCCGCCTGTTACTTTATCCAGCTCTGCCCCCTCTAGTGAAGCGCTGGGAGCACTGCCTGAAAGCGTGCATCCCAGCGCTGTTAATATTGCTGCAGGGGACTCCCCTGTCGCTGGGTCTCAACGGAGATCTGGGCAGGGGGGGAGGGGCGGCGCTCGCAGGTCCCGGGCTCCAGAGAGATCAGCGGCGCTGGCTGCCTCAGGGGACGCCAGCGCTGCTGTGCAGCATAGTCAGCAGAGGAGGAGATCTCCTTCTCCTACCTCTGCTAGGTCCAGCCAGTCCTCCCTTCCTCCTCGCTCTCCACCTCCCAATTTGGCAGGTCAGGTCTCCCCCAGGGCAGCAGGGGGAGAGGGAAGCTTACAGGCACTGGCTTCCTCTTACAGTTCCCCCGTTGGTAATCACCTGATAGCTGTGAATGAGGTAAATTTGGAGTCACAGCATGTCTCTGTTTCTGCCACAAGTCACAGACCCTGGTTACACAGCAGCAGTGGTGACAGTATACCTCAAATTAATATTATCCCCCCACTTATGCCTCAGGGATGGATCAGGGGTAGAGTGCGCCCTCATATGGCTCATAATGTAAGTTTTCAGCCCATGTTATCTTCTCAATTACACACACCCTCACCACCTCAGGTTGGGCCCCCTATACAGTATAATTTCATATCTCCAATACAAGCTGCTAATGTTCCTCTGCAGAGGCTTCCATATAGCGATTCAATCAATGTCGGGGGTCACCCCTCGGCGCTGGTTCAGTCTGGGAGCTTTCAGCAAAGCCCAAACACAACGCTTAGTCCATGGGCAAGACCAGCAGTAGCACAGGTGGAGGCGCCCCACGGGAACCTGCCTCCCTGGTCACTACCGTATCCTCCTCCTAATCCAGATAGGGTCCAGCGGCCAATGCAGAATTGGATGGCACCGTATCCACCTCCTTATGTTTCAAGTTATGGGCATGCTTCTAATGCAAGCATTACAAATATACCCGTCCCTGATCTCAATAGCTCCCCCTTTGGGTTTGGTTCCTCCCAAGATCTGGCCCACCCACCAGCCCCAGGTTTTTCCTTTGGTACGCCTGTCCCAATAGAGTCGTTAAACAGCATTTCAGGAGTTAGGGTTAACCAGTCGTTTGTGTCTGAAGTAGCTAACATACATTCTGTTTCAGTGACGGCAGTATCGGGCGGAGGGGCGGCCGCGCCATTGCCAGAAGTTATCACAGTGACGGGGAGCTCTGCCTTACAGACGGAGCCAGCAGGGGATTCGGCTTCAAGAGAAGAAACATCAACCCAAGCACTTGCGTTACCAGGGACATCTGCGCAAAGTGGTGAGTGTGATTCTATTTTGGCACATCGTTCACATACACGCAGTCCTCCTTTAGCTACCACTAGTGAAGAATCAGATGAGGAAGGTCAGGGTCCGTGTAAGCTTTTAAAAATCTTAACAGAGCATTTAGCGAAGCCCGCTAGGGTGACCCCTTCAGGCATAGCTCCACCCACGGCTTTAGGCGGTCCTATGGTACGATGCGACAATACAGCATTGTTAAGAGGCGTGCATCGCAGTTCAAAGGATAGGATTGACAAAGGGTACTATGTCGATTTGTTTATGCTCACCTCTGCAGCCAAAAAAGAATTGCTGGCTGCCTGTGGTAAGGGAGGAATGGGTGAAGAAAATTATAGAACGTTCTCAAACTGGTTGAGGGGGTATTGTATATTCTCTGCCATCTATGTGGAGTCTAGACCGGACACCAGGGCGGATGTGTGGAGGTACCTACACCTGATTAATGATCTGTGGATTAACGCGGGTGGTACAATTTGGAGGCGTTACGATGAGAGTTTTCGTAGCAAGGCAAACAAAATGCATACTATCCCATTTGGGTGTAAGGACGTTGAGTCATGGATGGCACTGATGCTGCCAACTGAAGATGCTATGCCTCCTGTAGTACCTAGGTTTCAGAGCCAGGGGAGGCGTAGTACTCCCCAAAACAGTAAGAACAGATGTTTCGCGTATAACAATGCCTCGTGCGGAAGGGGTGACTCTTGTAGATATAGACACGTATGCTCCAAATGCCGAGGCAGTCACCCAGCTAAGGATTGTACCAGGCAGTCATCAGGAGTGGGTAGGGGCCGCGGTGCGCCAGGAGGTGCTAACTAAGGGGCCATCCCCTATTGATTTAAAAGTTCTAGATAAGTGGCTTAGTTTTTTCCCAGATGTTGTTCAAGCCCAGTATCTATCCCAAGGCTTTCATCATGGTTTTCAGCTTCCAGTAGTAGGAGAAATTAGGTCGTCATCGGGCAGGAATCTTAGGTCAGCAGTCTTGCTTCCTGATGTGTTGAAGGATAAGGTTATGAAGGAGGTTAGCTTGGGTCGTATGATTGGGCCTTTTGATTCCCCCCCCAATTCCTGATTTGATAATTTCCCCTGTAGGAGTTGTCCCTAAGAAGGCTGCGGGTAAATACCGTCTAATACAGCATTTATCCCATCCTCCCGGTTTTTCAGTTAACGACGCAATAGATGTTAGCTTCAGTTCAGTCAATTACCAGTCCTTTGAGGAGGCCTTGACTTTAGTTAGGGGCTTTGGGCAAGGGGCTTTATTGGCCAAGTTAGACATTGAATCGGCATTTAGACTGCTGCCGCTTCACCCAGAATCTTTTAGATTCATGGGCTTTAGGCTACAGGAGGGTTTCTACATTGATCGCTGTCTCCCCATGGGGTGCTCAGTGTCATGCGCTCTTTTTGAAAAGTTTAGTTCGTTCCTGCATTGGTGCGTACAAGCAGGAACGGGTCATCAAGGAATCGCCCATTATTTGGATGATTTCTTGTTTATAGGTCCCCCTTCATCCGCAGTGTGTGCAGACACGCTTTTTTCAGCTACGGCATTGTTCAAAATCATGGGGGTCCCAGTGGCGCATGACAAGACTGAAGGGCCTAACACATGTTTGTCATTCTTGGGCATAGAGATAGACACCATTGCAGGTTGTTGTCGTTTGCCTGAGGAAAAGATAAACAAGTTGGGGGCAGCGGTTTCTGAGGCGATTAGTTCACAGGGTAGCTCCTTGCGTCAGGTTCAGTCTCTTCTCGGATCGCTCAATTTTGCATGCAGGGTGATACCGATGGGACGTATTTTTTCTAGAAAATTGCAAATGGCCACATCAGGCTTAAAAAGGCTTCATGCCAGAGTACGCCTATCGGCGGAAATAAAGGGAGATTTGAGAGTATGGGCCAAATTCTTGCAGTCTTTCAATGGAGTGCGGATATGGCCTAAGAGACAAGTCTCGAATGTTTTGTTGGAATTACACACAGATGCCTCTGGGGCGAATGGTTTTGGGGCCATTTTTCAGGACGAGTGGTGTGCAGCTCCTTGGCCTGAGGGGTGGCGTCAGAGCGGTTTGGTGGCAAATTTGCTGGTTTTAGAGTTATTCCCAATAGTTTTAGCCATTGATCTATGGTGTCATAGGTTAGCGGGCCAGAATGTTGTTTTCTGGTGTGATAACCTTGGGGTTGTGCAGGCAATAAATCGCCAAAGCGCTACGTCATTGCCGGCAGTGAACCTTTTACGTAGACTTGTTCTGAAATGTTTGGAAAATGATATAATTTTCCGGGCCAGACATGTACCCGGAGAGGTGAATAAGGTGGCAGATGCGCTTTCGCGTTTCCAATGGCGCCGCTTTAGGGAGCTAGCTCCTTTGGCTCAATTAACCGGCATCCCTTGTCCTTTCTATGCATGGCAGTGGGTCGAGTCGGAATGATCGAGTTGGCGGAGTCATCCTTGGCGCAATCCACAAGACGTGCGTATCAGTCAGCGTGGAGTCAGTGGGAGGCTTTCTTACAATCCAGGGCCCCAAGTACATCAGGTCAGGCGGAGGAGATTTTAGAGTTTATGTGGGAAAGATATAACACGGGTGTTAAAAAGGCGGCTATGGCCTCAGTGTTAGCAGGCATTTCTTTTATGGCCAAATTACATTCAAAAGTTGATCCCACAAGAGGTTTTATTATTTCCAAGGCTATGAAAGGGTGGGCTAGAACCCGCCCTTCGGTTCCTGACTCTAGGCGTCCCATTACGGTTCCCTTGCTTAGGCAGTTGATTATGTCGCTTGCGGAGGTCACTTCTAGCTCCTATGAGTCCACTTTATTCAGCACAGCTTTTTCTATGGCGTTTCACGGAGCATTTAGAATTAGCGAACTTGTGGCTAAATCGAGAGTTTCCCTAGGTACAGCCCTTTTGGGAAAATATACTTTAGTTGCTAGTACGCAGGTCTCCATAAAAATTGCACGATCCAAAACGGATCAGTTTAGTAGGGGTCATTGGGTCACCTTGTCCCCTTGCAATGATACGAGTATATGTCCGGTGGCTTGGTGTAATAAATTTTCAGGAATAAGGCCTAAGGATAGCGAGGCTTGGCTAGCACACATGGATGGGTCTCCTTTGTCCAAGTTTCAGTTTAATGCCATTTTTAAAAGTGCAGTGATAAAGGTGGGGTTAGACCCAAAATTTTATGGAACGCACTCGTTCCGTATTGGAGCAGCTACAGCTGCTGCCATGGGAGGGGCCTCCGTACCCGATATTAAATTGTTGGGGCGATGGAAGTCCGATAATTATAAAAGGTACATTAGACCGTAAGGCAATTATATGCTCATGTTTTGCATATGTTATTTCTCTATTGTCTATATTTGGTTCTCTTGCTTTACGTTTATCTTTCTGGTTCTTATCCCCCCTCCTCCTTACTCTTCCCCCCCCCCCTTCCTCGGTAATCCAGGGCGAGAGCTGCTTGCCGTGTTCAACGGGGGCATGGAGGGATTTTTTCCCAATTTCTCCTACGGATTAAGGCCTGATTAGTGGTGAGCCTCCGGGGTTTTTTGGGTTGGTTCACCTTCATCTGGGTTACCGTTCCTTTACTTTCTTATTTGATTAAACCTGTTTAGGTTGGTGACATTTCCCGCCTAGGGGTGTTAAATCGTTTTGGGTTGGTACCTCATAGCTTATGTTAAACCATGATTGGTTGGTATGTTTGCATGTCTGTATCATAAATCACGCAGTGGTTGGTAGTCGGGCATAGAACCATAGAATTAATATATTGTCATGTTGGTGTAACATACGGTAAACCATGACTTATTTCCCACCTCCTGTTTAACCTTTAAAGGTTGGTATGTTTTCAAGGCACGTATAGGCGTCATATCGTATTCCCATTGAGCATATCTATTCATCAATTCACCTCATCAGATTGGTAAAGGTAATACTGTTATTAGTGCCCCCTCCCCCTTAAAATATAAGTCTAATAGGTTGGCATTTATAGCCTCACATACGTAGTTCCCCTCTCTTTAGCTTAAGCAATTTTATTCATCATTGGCCATATTAGTCTTCTGGGCTATTAGATAAGCAGTTCTATCATATATTTAGTCATATAAACCGGTTGGTTGGTCCATTCTCCCCCCCCCCCCTGTCCCACATTTTCATACGAAGTTGGTATTAAACCTTTGCGGTTGGTTGCAAATATGGACAATTTGTTTAAAGTATGCAGGGGTCAGGGTCATTGCTCTTCAGAGCTGGTGTGTCTTGGTGTTATGTATGCATATAGGAGGAAAAAAGTAAAGGTTACAGGGCCTGTGTTGTCCCTGGTTTATATTCCAGGAATATTTTGGAATATTTGTTACTACTCCAGATCACCAATTCTTTCTATCTTCGGTTTACAGGCCTGAAGATAAACATTTGGATAATGGGACACTCATTTGTTTATTGGGCTTCAAAACATCATTTGGCGAATGAGTGGTCTAATTTCCCATGCCCGGTGGATATAAAATGGATGGGGAAGAGGGGCCTTTGCTGGCCATTCCTGTTGTCTTGGTTAGAAGAGGAATTGGCAAAATCACAACATCCTGATATTATTGTTTTGCATCTTGGGGGGAATGATGTGGGGAAGACTAAATCATTGGCCCTCATAATAAGCATTAGAGAAGATTTACGTGCTATTCGGGCACGATGGCCTACAATTGGGATTTGTTGGTCCAACATTGTCCCTCGTTTATACTGGAGGTTTCCCATTCGCCCCTCTACGCTTACTAGATTATTAAGAAAAATTAATAGTGTTACGGGGAAACTGGTTAGAGAATTGGGGGGGGTAGAAATTTTCCACCCATCCATTAAGGCGGATAATACACACCTGTTCCGGCCGGACGGTGTTCATTTGAATAAAGAGGGGATGGGGTTTTTCATCAGGGAGATCTATGAGCAATTAGGTTTGTGGTTTTGTGCTCGTGGTGGCGGGCTGGGAACCCGTTAAAGGGTACCAGCTATGGTAGGAGAGCAGTGCAGTCAATGACTAGTCACAACGGTGGTTAGGATATTTGGCCGCACGTCACTGCCCCTTTCAAGTAACATTACTCTTGATCCTTCTGAGTGGAGGATCCCTTGGCGTGCTTTGCGTGGCCGTCAATGTTGAGTTCAGAGGGAAGCAGTCATGCTGACGCCTGTTTAACACCGGCCAATGTTAAGGGAGTATTCCTTGGTTTAGTTTGAATGCCATTTGGGCATTGCAGTATTTGGTTAGATGATTAGTTGTTTAGTTGACTGCAGTTTGCTCTCGCCACCACCAGGTGACTTTCATTTAATTGGTTTATGATTAATAAAAACTGCGACCTTTTGCCAAAGTAGCTATACGTGTCTGTGTCTTTATTTCATTAGATTAAGTAACACTTTTAAAGTACAAAGGTTGGTAAGGTGCGTGAAGGAAAAGGACATTAGCCATATGCGTTTTATGTTAAGTGAAGCCATTTTAGCTGAGGGCACTTAAAATGCATGGATTATGTTTTTCAGGTCCTTACCCATTAGGGGTTAAAGTTGTTTTAGTCCCAGCCAATAGAATCCATGGGGAGTGGTTTCAGTCACCTCATTAGAAACTCCCATGGGCTTCTAGACCTTTCCTTCCTGTGATTTCACTGATGCCTCCCTCCCGCCCAGCTAGTTATTGTTTGATTTAACAATCTTTTTTACAGAGGAGGCGCAGTTGGTGGGAGAGCAGTGCAGTCAATGACTAGTCACAACGGTGGTTAGGATATTTGGCCGCACGTCACTGCCCCTTTCAAGTAACATTACTCTTGATCCTTCTGAGTGGAGGATCCCTTGGCGTGCTTTGCGTGGCCGTCAATGTTGAGTTCAGAGGGGAGCAGTCATGCTGACGCCTGTTTAACACCGGCCAATGTTAAGGGAGTATTCCTTGGTTTAGTTTGAATGCCATTTGGGCATTGCAGTATTTGGTTAGATGATTAGTTGTTTAGTTGACTGCAGTTTGCTCTCGCCACCACCAGGTGACTTTCATTTAATTGGTTTATGATTAATAAAAACTGCGACCTTTTGCCAAAGTAGCTATACGTGTCTGTGTCTTTATTTCATTAGATTAAGTAACACTTTTAAAGTACAAAGGTTGGTAAGGTGCGTGAAGGAAAAGGACATTAGCCATATGCGTTTTATATGATTGGCAATACAGTGAGTATTGACCAGTTTTATATATGTCTCTGAGAGGTCTGGTTATGTGTTAAGCTTCAGTTCTTTTAGAAAGCACAATGCATATCAAGTCTAGTGATCAGTCCAGTACAAGTTAGGCTCATGAAACATCTGGCTGTTATGGATTAACACCTACATTATTTTATCATCTTAGTTTCTCATCCTCATATTATGCTGTAGATCCCAAACAGTCTCTGACTTCCAGGGACAATCACAGGACCAGGGAATTCCAGGATCTTGTAGTTCCTTCCAATGGAATGTCTACTTTTTATTCCACTAGTCTATATATAATTTCCAGTCTCTGTTTTTATAGTCCTGCAGGGTAAAGGTCTGCTAAACATTAATCATTTTCTATCCCACTTTCCCAGTGATAATTTACCCTCCCAAGTTCCTTTTCCCCTTGGTTGCGTAGGGCATCAGTGATAAGCCTTGGTATAACATCATCATCCTTATCGTGAAGTTAGCCATCCTCTGAGTAGATTTGAATAGTCATGAGTGTGAACATGCCTCAGTGATCAACACTCTAACACAGAATCGGCTATAAAAACAGGAAGAGACTGCTCCACCCCCTCATCACCTTGAAAAGAATAGTGAGTTGAAACATGGATTGATAGGGATTTTGTTTCTTATTAGTAACTCTGAACTGTTTGACCACTTGTTGACTGCTTGTTTCTCTGTGTTTGTCTCACACAGCCTGTCGTTATTTAACAATTCGTTTGTTTTTTTGTAGGAATAGTGGTTGTCCCCAAGCATCGGGATGCCGATTACCACCGGATTAATGAACGCTGTGTACTTTTCCATCTGGTATGAGTCTCACAGATCAGAGTTGCCACTTTCATTTTATTATTGTATTGATGCTATTTTATGTGCGTGTAACATTTTATATTTTTATGCCGTATTCAATGAATGAACAGAAGAGAAATCTAAATCACATCAATATTTGGTGTGACCACCCTTCAACAGCATCAGTTCTTCTAGGTACACTTGCACACAGTTTTGAAGGGACACGGCAGAGAGGTTGTTCCAAACATCTTGGAGAACTAACCCCAGATCTTCTGTGGATGTAGGCTAGCTGGAATCCTTCTGTCTCTTCATACAATCCCAGACTTACTCAATGATATTGAGATCATGGCTCTGTTGGGGCCATATCATGACTTCCAGGACTCCTTGTTCTCTTCTTTATTATGAAGATAGTTTTTAGTGTCATTGGCTGCTTGTTTGGGGTCGTTGTCCTGCTGCATAAAGTCAAAATAATAAAAAAAAAACTGGTGTTTAATCTGTACTTCCCATGTTTTAGTTATAGAATATTACTTTCATCAGGGATATACTACCATAATATGCCGTCCAACTTATTACTGAAACAATACTGAATGCATTTCATTGGTATTCCTGCTCAAAACCCTAAAGTCCAATTTGTTTATTGGGAAGTGGGAACATTAATAACAGCACATATATCTATCCGAGTGACCTGCTATTTGTATTTCATCTTTAGCATATTCACAGAGTGCTCACTCTGCCATTACATTTAGGGTTCCTGGTGTTAGAGTGTGTTTCTCATTTTTTTATTGGCATTTTCTTTTGTTTTATATATCTGCCATCACGCCATTGGAGACTATTGTTGTGGAGCTACAACCCTATGTTCACAATGAAGTTTGTTGCTACATTTAAATAAAATTAGTGACTTTCCCTATGTGATTTGTATTTTGCTATATTTGCATATTATCATGGATATTATTTGAGAGTTAGGGATTTATGGTAAGCGCCTGTGATATACATTTTTCTTTGTTTCAATATATCTTTTGGTCTAGTGGTACCTTTTTGTAAAATATGGCAGAAATCCATAGAGAGCGCTAATAAGAAGTTATACCTATTATTAATTTTACATATATCTATCCATATAGTATTTAATACAGTCAATATGTCAAATAATCATCTTTGCAGACCGAACAAGCTGAGGAAGTATATGAAAAAGTCCAAGCCAGTGCTAGCAAATACCATGCAAAATGTATTAAATCATATCCTTAAGCAGTCTATGTTACACTTAATCTTGCAGTCTTCATCAGTGTGATAATAAGCGGAGAGATGCGCATGGTCTCACTGTCAGGACAGGTATGTTGGGGAAGAGAAGGATGGCCCAGAATCTCTGGGAGTAAGCGTCTCACCTCTCAATCCTCTGGAGGAGGTGAGGGAGATAATTCTGCCTGGCCATGAGCTGGGTCAGCTCATAATGCAGGAGGATAGAAGGTGCTCCACAGGCAGAACACAGGCTCAACATTGTGCAAATGGTCAAAAATGAGTTAGTGACAGTGGCGGGCTCGGTCAGGCCGCTATTAGGGCCGGGGGGTAGGCCAACCGGCTGCCCCCCGACTGCAAAATACAATTCTTTCCCCCGCGGCCACATCTGATGACATCAAATGCGGCCGCGTCAGCGCACAGGCGGCCGCATCACATGACAGGGGATGCGGCCGCGTCATCAATGACGCGGCCGCATCCCTTTTCATGAGATGCGGCCGCCTGTGTGCCCCCCGGCCACGCCTCTCCCAGCCCGTGTCTGGTTAGTGAATACATGATGTCTCTTCCGCTACACGTTTTCATCTGTTATGTGTGCCAGAAGAAAACAAGGGACACCTATTACCGATCAACAGACAACAGCGCTGACTACTGATGTACACAAATACCACTAGTAGATCCGTAGAGTGAAAATGTACACTTTAATAATAAAAACAAACCATACAGATATGAACATCACTGGCCAGTGGATATAAGACTGAACATATTAGAAATCAGATATATCCGTTGGAATAACGAAAAACATTCAGTACAGATGGTATGTAATCTAATTGGTCACTCAATGATAGGTGACAAACTATATGTCCCACAATATGAAACTGTTGTTGTCCAATGACCCGGTGATAAAGACACGAAGTGGAGCGGTACTGTTGGTATACGTGTGGCCACACTAATATCATGCAAATGATTGACACCGTTGATAAAACACATCACTTCAATAGATCTTGCACATGTATCCTGGAGGTGAATAAATGCCATATTTTCCGAATGCAAACACTCTTAGGAAGGAATTAATGTTACTTACTGCATTAAGCAGTTAGCGCAATACAGACCTGGTCCGATGCTCAGTCCCGTGATAGGGTCTGTATGCGCCTCATAGCATGGTAGGACTCCGTAGAGCCCGAGATGAAGCCGTAACTGAAAATTCAGATCCTGATAGAAAAACTTCAGTAGCGGCTAACACAGTCGTGACACCATGAGTTGTAACGATCATACAGCTGAAGATGGAACAACCTGCAGGAAATAATAGAAAACAGTAACAGGGTCAAGGAACTGGAATGTCCAGCAGCTCCAGCGGCTCAGTGATGTATCCAAGTCACCTGACGCGTTTCTTCACCTGCCGGGTGATTTCTTCAGAGGAAGTGTTCTGTGGTAATCCAATACCTCTTTAAATATCCTAAGTATAATTAATCAATCTACAGCTGGTTCAAAGTGGACACTTTGTACATTTATCATGCTTATAGTAGGATATCAAAATTCAATCATCTCCATTTAAAATATTACAACAATTCATATATAAGGAAAAGTATCTATTAATTGCAGCTCATATTCAGCAAAAACAGAACACTTTTGTATAAAAACAATACATATAATGATAAAAATGATAATAACATCCTCACAGCACTGATCATATTACGTCAATTCCGGATCCTATTACCGACAACAGACACAGCCCTTTGAGAAAGTCTGCTAGTCAGATGAAACGCGTTGGATATGCCCCCTAGGGCCATCATGTAGGAAGGAAGCACTGTGCGTGTGTTCCACAATGGAACTCACGCTGAATCTCTGACTGATATTACACTGTCACCAATGGACTGGTCTAAGCATGTGGAGGCAGATATATTCCATCATACTGGATTGCCATTCCAGCGTAGGATTTGCTGGCTGACTGAATTACACTTCCGGTTCTGGACTTTATCAACACTTAAGGACTAAGGGCCTGATT
The DNA here is from genome assembly GCF_038048845.1 of Mixophyes fleayi. Taxonomy (NCBI): domain Eukaryota; kingdom Metazoa; phylum Chordata; class Amphibia; order Anura; family Limnodynastidae; genus Mixophyes; species Mixophyes fleayi. The sequence continues at coordinate 308,005,982 of NC_134405.1, read as the reverse complement.
CATTAACAATTTGTCAGGCCTATTGGTGAAAGCTATAGAGCAGGTGAATGTTACCAGGAGAGGGGATGATAGGTTCAATCTTCTCTGTAGACGTGAAGCCTACTAAATTTTTAAATCAAAAACTCTATCGCCACATGGCCTTAATGACTGTGTAGAGCTAAATAATTTGTGAGTCATTACATGGGGGCTCTCTTTATTTATGTCCATTGCCCTCCTTTAGGGAGGCTAGTGGACATACTTAATAATCATATACCTTTTGGGTTCTAGATTTCATAGTTAACTATATTATCTTCAATTACTCTATCATTGTTATACTGCTTTGTGTGCGAGGAATTTGAGTCAGTATTATTATGTACATATATCAAGTGTATTTGTGAACTATGTTTGCTTTGATATAGTAACTGTTTATGATGAGTGGTATATAATTAAGATATTTTATGGACAGAGACCATTTACTAACCTACCGTGGTATGTACAACATAAAAGATTATGTAACAGTCTCTTTACTCCGGAGCAAGAGTATAGTAAGGTCATGTGACCATCTGAGACAGAATGAAATCACCGGAGCAATTAGACGCACGCGGGACTATTTAAACACCTCTGGTATTTCTTAGATTCAATCAGCTTCTGATGAAACGACTGTAGCCGAGAAATGCGTCAAGCCTCCTTACAAGACATACTGGCTATTGAGACCCCGGGGTTCTAATCAGTGTGCACTCGAACTGTTACATGTTGCACTAACTTATGGTGCAGCATAGAAGACGGCTCTTCATATGCTGAATCGCTTAGCCGCATCAAGGAACAGGTGATATCTCAGCAACAATCAAGTTCTGCCTAATACATTGTTGCGTTTGACCTGTGAGGTTATTGAACACACACGCAACTTTGTTGGATTATATATCTGAGTTCAAGTCCACTCTGTCGGACCTGTCCACTGCATTTATGTGTGGACTAGGAGATTGTTCTTTATATATGCAGCTGTGTTGGTTGATCTTATTTGAAGTCAGTTCACTATATTAGTGGTAATAGTATCGGGACATCTGTATATATCACTCTAAGGGTTATTTGGATTCATCTTCCCGCTATTCCACAGGCTGGAAATTTGTGAACTAATGTGATACGTCGACAAGGTTCCGTTTTTGCTACTAAGACTGACATTTATCATACTTGTAATGAGTTCCGTCTGTGCAAATCAGATATCTATTTCTTTAATCCATACAAGTGAGCCTGTTCTCCGTATCGGTCTTGCTTCACCTGATCTAGAGTGCAAATTTAATTACTTCCATTCTATAGATTGTTTTATAATTTATGCTATTATATGCACTTGTTAGAATTTTAATGCTTTACATGTGACAGTTCTGTGGTTTTTGAATTTTATTCCCCAATGGTGTTTATGGCCATATTCACAAGAATATTTGTATTTGTATTTTAATAAAACTACTGTGAAGTGATGTAACTAGCACCCCTATTTGTATTGTTTATGTTTTCCTTTTAGGTTTGTAACCTATTTTTGGGGCTGCTGTTCTACACTTCTAAGGTCTATCCTACCGCCCTATTCTATGTATATTTTGTCTTGATTCATTAAGGAACTTAAATTAAGAAGTTTCTTATTTCAGTCTCCTGGACAAAACCATGTTACAATGCAAGGGGTGAAAATCAGTTTTCTGTTTTGCACATAAGTTAAATACTGTCTGTTTTTTCATGTATCACATAAATACTTTATAGCTTATTTGTACACTGAAATTTAAAGCTGATATTTGTGTGCTACATGAAAAACAGACAGCATTTAACTTATGTGCAAAACAGAAAACTAATTTTCACCCCTTGCATTGCAACATGGTTTTGTTAAGAAACTTCTTAATTTAAGTTCCTTAATGAATCAGACCCTAAGCAATTAACCAGGCAGTTAGCCTCGTCCTCTTCTTTCTTTTTATCCTCCATTTTATCTTCACTTTCACATCATGAAGTTACTCTGGACTGTGTGTTATAGTGGTTGACATCACGTGTTGACCTCAAGTTAGATTAAGCTCAAATGCACATGTACATATGATTGTTTTTTGATACTTATTATTTTATGGTACTTATTGACTGTTTTAGGTATGTTTTAACTAGTTTTGGTCCTTTAACAATAAATTATGCTATTTATTTAATTTTTTATTTATTTCTTTCGATATTTACTGTACAGCCACATTATCATCCTTAGCCCCCATTTCTTACCATATCCTTATTACCACCCTGATAACCTTAGGTATTGCCGTGCACATCCATAACAGGGTTATTTGCACCCCATCATAACATCTATTTAGGGAACTTTCATTTATTTTTAGACTTCCCCCACTTGTTTTTGATCTAGCACTAGACAATTCTAGAGACACAACCTTGAACCCATTATTGGCAATACATTTACTCTTAATCAAATTCAATAGAGAGCATAACAACTTTTATTTCTGAAGGTTTGTCTATGTGTGTGTCTGCATATGATACCTAAATGTAAATAAAGTAAAATGTATACTTAATAAAGAAATGCTCACCTGGTGGCAGGGCCAGATTAACCCTAGGGCTAACTGGGCTACAGCCCAGGGGCCTCGGGCATCCAGGGGGCTCTTGAAAGTGCAGTCCTTCCCCGGCTTGCTGTAGTCTCCTTACTGAGGAGATCTCGCGAGTCTCACTCTCTCGAGATCTCCTCAGTAAAGAGCGTACAGCGCCCCGGGGAAGGACAGCGTTGCCAGGAGAAGGATGTGAGTGCCTTGGGGGTGCTCGGATCATGGGGGGTGGCTCGGATCATAGGGGGTGGCTCAGATCACAGGGGGGGGCCCTCATGGGGGAAAGAAGGCCCCCTTAGCCTAGGGGCCTCCATTCCCTTAATCCGGCCCTGCCTGGTGGTCCAATGGTGATCTCTTGAATTGACACTATTGCTATTTTGGGGATGGATTTTTTTTTGCCCTTTGAGACTCCTCTAGACTAACATAATTAGAATTTTTTCAAAAGGCTGAACTTAATGGATCTGTGTCTCTTTTTAACTTTACTAACTATGATACAGATTCCTCTCAAATTTACTCAAGTCCACACACGCTGCCTCAAATCTGTCAGGACCTAATAACAACTTCTCAATCTTCCATAAATATTTCACAAATCCCAGAATCACAAGCAAAGTTTAGTTTATCTATGACCTCACAATGGGTTTCCAAAGAAAGGACAGCCCTTATCTGACTACCCTTTACACCATGCTCAAATTAAAATATCCACAAACTGCTACAAAAATAATGGATCAGACTTCCACTATATTTACGAGACCGCTAATCATGCCTCATTAAAAAACCTAGTCGAAACCTGGTAGTCTGACTGCAAAGAATCTAATAAGAATAAAAATATAACAGTACAGCCACACAGAAAAGAATAATGGTATAAAGTTAGGATTGTTAAAAGTCCACTGCAGCAACCTTAATCCCCAAATACATGATTCTATGCAATTGTTTTACTCAACAGGCATAAAATATGCTTCCTCAATATAAAAGATCCCACAATTATGCATAAACATGAACAAGAAAATGATGTGTCATTGACCAAACCAAGGCAAAAAAGACAACATTTTCCTTTCCTTTAGAGAATATTAAGACCTGAGATTTTGTGATTAGAGGAAAAAATGTTCAGAGCACAAGTAGAGGACATCTTCCATTGAAACCTAAGCAGTGGCCAACATCTAGTCAAGAAGGCATGGAAAGCGCCAACATTCCACCCAACTTTACTTCAGATCCCTTCATCCAACAGAAGCCTCTTCCAGCTTACAGCTGCCAAAACATCTTCACAAACATGGTTTAAGAAAACCATAGTACCAAACATCAGCTTTTTCAACCATTGGATTGTCAGCAGATAGTGCATGAATTGGACTTCTCTATAGAGAGTCAATGAAAAGGAAAATCCAGAAAGTGAGGTTGCCAGAACTATTGAACTATTTGAAGATTTGAAGATACCGATGTCAGTCATAATTGCGATGGACCTAATGTTGACACTTAACCTGCTGACATGAAAATGTTGGCAGGCTAAATGCCAACACTTACATTATGCAGACAGGTTGACAATGCCGTTAGTGTGATTTGCAACATTCACAATGTCGCCAATCACAATGCCGACATTAAAAGACCAATGTCGCTGGGTCTAGGGTATAGCCGCTGGACCCAACAGCATTGGCCTTTTAATGTCGGCATTGTGATTGACGACATTGTCAGTGTTAATGCTGAAATTAGGTCCGTCGCAATTAGGTACCCTACCCGAAGATACATGGCTTACTTGACTAGTGCATAGTCATAGTTGTGCAGAACAATAGCGAACATAAATGGTATACAGCAATAGGTAAAAAGATATAACTTTTCCTGGGCTTAAAGATTCAGAAAGCAGCTTGTCATAACGGAGTTTCACAGACAGTGGAGTCTTGGGCTCTGATCTAAATTGCAATACAGGCCAACTTTCCAAAATGATTAGGCTGCCCACATTACCCACTCCAAATGAGTGAACAATGCCATGTATAAACATGATTAGTAGCAACACAAATAGCACTCACGGTGCCTGCACCTATGGTCTCAGGAACCAACACCAGCAGCTAATTTACACAAAGGCATTATGAGCTCTAGAAAATAAGACTCAGTTTTATAGCTTTTTTATTCTCAATAAAAGTATCTTTGTTAATAACTGTACATTGTAATTAGGCTCTTATTTAGATTGTTATGTAAATGTTATATTTTTTAAAATTAAATGACGGGTACACTTTAAGACTTACCTAAGGAAAATATTTCAAATAAACAATGCACTTGTATTTTTTAGGTCATGCTGAAGTTTGCAATACCACATGTTTGTCAAGAGTGCAACATGTAACATATTTGGATCCCAAATCAACAGCAAAGAGTCCCTGCAAAATACATTTGTCACATAGCTTAATAAAATCTCTGCTGGTGTAAATGATGTAATAAATGTTTATACTGTAAGCTATGCACTAATAAAAACTTGTAAACATTTTCTTTTCAAGGGTTGCCGTTGCCTATTAGGAAGGGTACAGGTAAATAATGGATAAAAGAGGTTTTGATAAACTATTTATGCCTGAAAAAATCACAGGCTGCTGTCACTTTCCATAAATGGACAATATTGTTGCTCTTAATACTAATTTGTTCCTATGTTTGCTAATTGTGAGCACATTAAAATACTCTGTGGTTTTCTAGCTGCTATCATTACAGATGAGTAGAGGACTGATGTAAATAGGTGGTGTCAATTTTGGACAAGACTCATTGCCTGATTTATTGCTCTTGTTAAGCACAATGTTTATTTTGGCTCGGGGAGCCTGGACCACTGATTTGGGATGAATATTACACTGAATCTAGCACTGATTAGGGAGTGACAGACCATGAAGAGATGTGAAGCTGACTATGGGGCTTAGGTCATATCGGGCAGGTCAGGGGTCATTTGAATAAGTGCAAGTTCTGTGGAAAGAATCCATCTTAGGGATAGTAGTCAGGACACAGGTTATTCCTTAAATCTGCCCACTTAGGCTGAGTGATGTGAGAGGTCTTTGAGGATGGTACTGCACAATGCACAATACAAGAATGTATGACCTACTGTTCAATTATTGCAATTTGCTGATAGTTCAGCACAGGGGCGGATCTAGAAAAATGCTGTACCCGGGGCGAGATAGGGGGGGGGGGGGCGATTTAGGCCCCGCCCCTTTCTAACATCTTAGGCTGCTGATGGCTGCACACTATGTGCAGGTCTGTCCAGCCGTGACAGGCAGGGACAGTGTGCTGCCCCGCTGCTCTGATTGTGTTTTAAACACAGTCAGAGCAGCCGGGCAGCACACTGTCCCTGCCTGTCACGGCTGGACAGACCTGCACATACTGTGCAGCTGTCGGCAGCAAGTGTCTGCTAGGGGGGCCCTCCTGGATCCACCACTGGTTCAGCACTAGAAAGTGCACACATCCTATACTCTGGACTTCCTTGTTCCAAAGTTTTATGAACGCCAAACGGATGATATTCTCCCTTTGCACATTTACTTTCTATCCGTTAAAATAAAGATGTTTACTCTATACCTGACATAAGACACGGTCACAGGTTTCAGTTTTGGCGCACTAAGGTCACAGTTTTAATTGCATAAATGATGGGGCATGAAAGCAAATGCAAACAAACAAACGAAGGTAAGGATGGCCAACCAGCCCAGAAACCCAGGCGCTAACTTAACAGCTTCGGAGGGACTACACCCCTTCTGGCCTCAAAGGGCACATTCGCTGAAATAATTCCAAGGGCATTCACAGAAATGGCCTTAAAAGAGACATAGATCGAAGGGGGAAGAATCCTGCAGCCAAACATAAATTAATACGCCATCTATTAGCCGCTGACTGCACTGCTCGCCCATTAAAAGCTGGTTTAATTTAACAGACACACAGCCTTTCTCCACCTTACTGCAGAAACTCCGCCAAAGAGCCAAATATGTGGGCTATAAAAATTCTTAAACCTTCGTCTGTGAGATGCACCCCATTGGGTCTATGAAGATGAGGGTGGCAGAATTTAATTGAAGGGTTTTGGATTATCGCTCCCCTGGAGTTCTTCATGAAATTAGAAACAGACCTGTTAACTTTGTCCATGACCAGTCCACTACAAGTACCCCTCCAATTTAATCTAGGAATGATATTGTAGCTGGGCCCAATAGATTTACCTTTACACAAGCAAGTCGTTGCCCCCTAAATGAATCTCTAAAATATCCGGAGCTTTAACTCTGGCAATGATATTAAGCACCAAATCTTTGAAACCAGTCCACCACATCCACCTCCTAACAATCCACTTGATGTCCACCAGAATGCTATAATTAGACAAGTCCCGTGCCAAGAAATGTCTGGCATCATCATCATCATTTATTTATTTATATAGCATCACTAATTCTGCAGCGCTGTACAGAGAACTCACTCACATCAGTCCCTGCCCCATTGGGGCTTACAGTCTAAATTCCCTAACACCCACACACACACACACACAGACAGACAGAGACAGATAGACATAGACAGACACACAGACTAGGGTCAATTTGTTAGCAGCCAATTAACCTACCAGTATGTTTTTGGAGTGTGGGAGGAAACCGGAGCACCCGGAGGAAACCCACACAAACACAGGGAGAACATACAAACTCCTCACAGATAAGGCCATGGTTGGGAATTGAACTCATGACCCCAGTGCTGGCAGCCCAGAAAATAAAAGAGTGACCAAGCACCCAAACTTGAAGGGCCTTTGGGAAATGATTTCTTATTCAGAATACATCCCGAGGGTCAATTATATGCATAGTGGCAAATTTACCACCATGAAACAATCACAACAACATGAATAAAAGTTGAGATGCATCCAGGAAAGCAAGGCAAGTCCTCACCAGCATGTAGACACTGGGGGAGGGTGCAGGGGAAGAGGCAACTCATATGAAGGCAAAAAACATAAAAAACCTTGAAGGTGCTCATGCTATGAGGCCCTTCATCCGAGGAATAATTAGGTAAATCCCTTCATACCCTCACCTCCAAAGGTGACAAGCAAACAATTCCTGGTTTGCCAACAGAGCATGAAACTACAATTTAGCGGGTCTTATGTATTTTTTATAGGCAGAGGATTTCCAACCAACCAATAGTTTGATGCACTTCATGGAGGACCCTGCTACTGTGGTGGCGGAGGCGCTCTATCATTGTAACACATTTCTTAAAGATTAAACCAAATTGGTATTTGGTAAGAGGTGTAGAGACAATAGCTCCAAAGCAGTGTAGAGTTTAAATGCAGATATCCGCTCGCTAACTCTAAGGGACCCAAAAAAAGCATTGGATGAGGGCAGAATATTGAAAGAGCAGTTAGCGGAGTTGTCCAACTCCGACAGCCTCGCTAAACGAGGCCATGTGACAGTGGTACTAGAGATCTGATCTGCCGCCAGCACTATGCAGACTGGCCTGCTCCACCCAGGAAGGAGGAGAGAATGCTAGAAGAGATGCGGTCACGTAGCCAGGCAGAGGGTGGGGATCAGAGCATAGCGGCGTTGCATAATGGGAGCATGGAAAGGGCAAAAGAGAACAAAAGAAAATACACAGAGAGGGGATGAATAGCGGGAGTGTGGGAAGCAGGGCTGGACTGGGACTAAAAATCAGCCCTGGCATTTAAAATACACAGGCCCACCTCAGGTCCAGAAGGAAAAAAATCGTGAGCCGTCGCGCAGCGGCGGCGCCAAAAAGGGCGTGGCCAACATGGGGCATTGACACATACATTATAATAAAACATTACATTTATTATGCCCTCCCAGCCACATCAAGCCACCCCCCCAGGCACATTATGACACCCCCAGCCCACTGTACTTATCTATGCTGCTGACATCCATCAGGGTGGGAACTTCCTGTAGAGTGAACAGGGAAGCTCTTAGTCTCACAAGATTACCAAATCTTGTGAGACCTAGAGCTCCTCGGCTTGCTCTGCAGGCTGTGTCCTGTCCAGGGACTGGGAGCAGCTATCAGATTCCTCCTGCTAACCAGAGCTGGATTAACGCTCGGGGGGCCTGGGTTATTTAAGACAGGGGGCCCCTATTATGTAACATGGTTATCATATTAGACACAATGTTAGACAAATACACAGGCAATACTGTGTGCAATACTGTTAGGTGCCCGCAGCTTTGCCTTCACAAGCAGTACAGTGTGAAGTGGGACTTACCTCCCAACTGTCCTTGTAGTCTGATCAAATCTCACTAAACGAGACAGTCATCAAAATTCGGGACTTCCCCACCTGTGTTCTTGTCACTTACACCACCTGTGGCTGCTGGTGTCTTTAGTTGCTGCTTGTCTGGATCCTCGAATGCTGGAGGCCCTATTTGGAAAAAAAAATGGGTATATGTCATTTAGAAACCTCCAACCAGCCCTGGTGTTTAATCAATGCAACCCATGTTTTATAATTAGGCCTCCCTCCAGCCTCAGCATTAAAATTGTAGTATTCACGTTTAATAAATAAACCTATATACCTCCCTCCAAACAACCCCAGCAATAAATTAAATCGCATTTACGTTTAAGAAATATACCTATTTCCCCCAACCATCAATGCCATTAAATAATTCCTATTCACATTTAATAAATAGACGTTATTTTTTCCCCAAACGGCCCCACTTTCAATTAATAGCCCCCAAATCATATTATGCCACAATAGTGTCCCAGTTCGTACAATAGTGCCCCCAAATTATTTTATACCACAATACTGCCCCCGGTTAATATTATACCTCAATAGTGCCCCCAAATCATATTATGCCATACAGTAGTGCCCCCAAATCATATTATGCCATACAGTAGTGCCCCAAATCATATTATGCCATACAGTAGTGCCGCAAATCATATTATGCCACAAAGTAAACATATTAACAACACTAAATTACATTTGCATAAAATGTGAGGTTATATAAATATCCAGTAGGAATATACAGCCCCCTCACCTCCCCCCGTGTGGCATCCTCACTTTTCTACCCCCCCCCCCCTGCCTTCTGTGTGCCATTCTCTTCCCCCTTTTCCAGCTTTCTGTGTGCCTTTCTTTTCCCCCTTTTCATGCTTTCTGTGTGCCATTCTCTTCCCCCTTTTCCTGCTTTCTGTGTGCCATTCTCTTCCCCCTTTTCCTGCTTCTGTCTGCCATTCTCTTCCCTCTTTTCCTGCTTTGTGTGCCAATATCTTCCCCCTTTTCCTGCGTTCTGTGTGCCATTCTCTTCCCCCTTTTCCTGCTTTCTGTGTGCCATTCTCTTCCCCCTTTTCCTGCTTTCTGTGTGCCATTCTCTTCCCCCTTTTCCTGCTTTCTGTGTGCCATTCTCTTCCCCCTTTTCCTGCTTTCTGTGTGCCATTATCTTCCCCCTTTTCCTGCTTTCTGTGTGGCATCCGTCACCCGCTATCTCCCCCCCCCCCCACCGTTTTACTGTACTTACCTTTTCATCTTCTTTTCTCCTCCTGTTTCTGTCTTCTTTATTCTTCTGTTCCACGCTCCTCAGACCCGGCCAACTCGACAGTGCAGCGCGCAGCGCTGCCCATGTGATCTGGTAGCTGGTTCCTGGGGAGGAGCCAGCCACCAGGCTGTCAATGCACGATGTGTCAGTGCATGGTGTACGCTGTCAGTACACCGTGCACCGACTGCCAGGGACCAGACCGGCCCATCTGCTCATCGGCCCTTCTGGCATTTGCCAGAAGTGCCAGATGGCCAGTCCAGCCCTGGTGGGAAGCAGAAGCTGGCAGAGGAAGAAAAGAAAAGGGGAAAAAGAATGTAAAAAATAAAAGGAACAAAACAAAGAGATAAAGAAGAGAAGAAAGAAAAAAGTACAAGGAAGAGCTGATTAGCAAAGCAAATTAGCACAGATACATATACTCTTCTAAGTAAAAGAGAGAGGCTTGTTTGTCACTCTCCTCAGATCCTATTGGATAATTCAAAACAAGACAGTAAAAACCTTAATCCCTGAAATGCAATGTAAGCCTGCAAGCCTGGTGTTGACTGCATTCATCCCTATGCAGGTCTTCATTTATTATTCTGAATGCACATGAAACAGAAGGAGTTCCCTAGTGATCATTAGAAGTGTTGAAATTATTTAAATAATTTGTCTTCCCTCTCTTGACTCGCTTGTTCTGACTGTGGCATTACAGTTATTACCCCCTGACAGTTTCAAACTATAATTTTTAATAATTCCTCTGAACCAATAAACCGCTGTCAGCAAGTTTCCTGCTATTCACTGCGCAGATTGAGTTGAAGCCCCTAAAACCACCATTACCAGATGAGATGCAAACCTTACCAGATTGGTTTACTTATTTCTACACACAACTAATCTTTTTTCCCCAATATTTACTGTCTGTTTAAAGTATATTTTTTCATTGATATTTACATTTTTCAAGATGTGTGATTATAGACATTTTGATGTCCCCCTGTACTCTATGTTGCCTTCATAGCATGGTGAATGGAGCACTAACAAAAATGATAATAGTGATCATAGCCGTCACCTTTTATTGGATGACAGACCCTAGATGCTGCATGCTCAATTTTGTCATAAAAAGTAAATTGGTATGAACAGCCTTACGTGACAGCTTGAAAATGAATTAGCAGAAGTCATTTTTGGTTGCCAAGGGATGCAACACAATTTTATCCAATGCAGTGGGCACAAAAGAGCTGTGTGTAACCCAGGGCAACAGACGTAAATAACTGCTCATATCCAAACCTGGCTGAAAAGCTCAGAATGAAACTAGAAAAAAACAGACATACAGTATATTTAGTAAAAATAGCAAAAGCTCATATACAAGCCAAGAAAAGAACGTTATCTGAAGGTGGACAACGCCTCTTAATATTTAATAAATCAGTCTACTGCCATTTACCATGCTGAAGAGATTGATGGCATTCTTATCATCAACTCGTTGACTCCCAAATTCCAATGCCTCAGAGTCTGGCTGATGGAACTATCTCCAATCATGTACATACCAAAGAGATAGATTCATAAGGATCTGGGTACTTTAGGATATTGCAGTGCGTTACAGTTCAGTTATCTCTATTCTAAATTAGAAATGATTTCTTAACGAAACAAAGCTATTCTATCCCATCTAAGAAATCATCTTTATTTAATTATTATAATAAATAATGAATACATTATATTATTATAATTGTTTCATAAATAATTTTCTCAATTATTACCTATAAACTTATTCTGCAGAGCTGCAATTTTGACTATATTTTAATGATACATACGAGGACAATTTGTTTACAGACAGATTATATAATCTAGGAATGCAGCTGATAAGTAGTTAGGAAATGTGGAGGCATGCATGTCCTTTCAGCTACTTGCTTTATAGTTGCGCCTTTGCCAGGGGCGGGCTGGCCCGGGGGCCAGGGGGGCATCTGTCCCCCGGGCCGCTCAGTTTATCCATTGTTAGGGCCGGCCGCCCAGGTCCGCCTCCTCCCCCCCTCCGGCTGCACTATAACCTAATTATTACCTAATTATTATTAAAATGTCATGTGACCCGCGCCGGGCCTTTGCGCATACCTTCTGGCATGCGAGCGCACATTTGGGCCCATGCTCTATGACGTCTCCCTGCTCACTGTAAAGCTTGCTCAGACTTGCTTTTTGCATTCTAGTTCTGTATACAGTGGCCGGAACTAGTGTGTTTGCAGGGGTGGGGGCAGCCACTACAGGCCCCTGAGGTGAAGGGGCCACAGCTATGGTGGGTCATCCCCTCTGAGGCTCCCGCACACTCACACTAGGCACCTGTTCTATTCTGTATTCTTCTAGACCTTCATATATTTCCTAATTATATCTATTATATCAATCTGCCAGTCCTCATCAATGAGGCCAACTGAGACCTGTGGTAGCCTATGGTATTACTTCCTGGTTAAAACCAGGGTGACAATTAGATCCGGCAGCCTAGGTTAGCCAGCGATAGCAGCAAAGTGAGTTGACTTCTGTGACAGTCCGATACAAATACTTCATTTATTTAATCTTTTAGTCTACAGTATTTGCCTTCCATATATAAATGTTGTTTATATCATCAATTCTTACATTACCTTTCATTGGGTTCCAGTTTGGGAAGCTAACCAGATCCCAATACTACAAAACATTTAGTTTTGTGCAAATGCACCTACCTGACCACTGTGCACATACAGGAGTTTATATCCACTTTTGGAAAGTACCTCAGTGTGCAAGCTTTGCACGGCCATTTGCACTATTGTGGCCCGAAATTTGGATATGTTGGATAAAATATAAATGTCCATTTAAACTCTTGTCTACTGTATTGGACAGATTCAAATTTGTGGGGACCCGAGGCCAGCTAACTTGTGGGGGTCTCTCTATTTTTCCCTACATTTCTGTGCGGTTGCTTTATGTGCAGCAAAGAGGAATAGGAAGCCACATGCTCTCCCCCATTTTGTGAGGGAGCTTCAGTAAGCCAGAAGTGAGATTTTGTGTGTGAAGTAGCCTGTACAGTTTAACAAAGCCAAATACAAAAGTGGAAGCTGCTCAAATCAATTTATAGGCCATAACAGGTGCTTGAAAGGGTGGGGTTATCCTGCAAGGAACATACACACAACATTTTTTCCCCCAGCACACTGCTATAGCCAGCAACAGATCTGCCATTTCTACTGTAGATAAAAATGCAAAAGTCTTTGTTGCACACATTTGCAAATGTATGTTTAAGCCATCCGCCACGCCAAGGCGCTTTTGCTAATAGGATTGTCCTACTCTAAACAATGAGAGTCCCATAAATTTGGGCCATACATATGTGTTTTAAAATTGAGAGCCAACTTACCAAAGAGGTACCCCAGAAGCCTCCAAACAGTAATTCAGTGCCAGTACCCCCTCTCAGCTACTGACACCAACATGCCTCTCAGACAAATACAAAAGTGGAAGCTGCTCAAATCAATTTATAGGCCATAACAGGTGCTTGAAAGGGTGGGGTTATCCTGCAAGGAACATACACACAACATTTTTTCCCCCAGCACACTGCTATAGCCAGCAACAGATCTGCCATTTCTACTGTAGATAAAAATGCAAAAGTCTTTGTTGCACACATTTGCAAATGTATGTTTAAGCCATCCGCCACGCCAAGGCGCTTTTGCTAATAGGATGGTCCTACTCTAAACAATGAGAGTTTAACAAAGCTTCATTGTGAGTCTTTTATTCTTTATGTCTATTTTTCTGAATAAAATTCTTGTCTGTTTAACCTCATGAGCTGTGATATTCTTTTTGGAAAAGCTTTATTTACAGTATAACAAGGGTTTGTAGTCCTTTATTACAACTCTGTATTGGCACAATGAAGCCTATATTCACCACAACCTTTGTTTCCCCTCAGGTGTGGTTTGGCACTTCACCCAATCCCAGTGCTTACTAGCCAAGGGTGTCTAGGATCTTTCCAATTTCGAAAGTATTTGCTCAGTGAGCTTGAAAATGGCTGTATGTGTCTCTGGCTCAACAGGAGCTTCATCCTGTCACATCCTCTCAGTGTCCTTCTCCTACATTCCTATGGAGAACGTTTTATGTGGTCTGTGCTGTGCTAATCAAAAACGACAAGAGATGGGGTCAAATGTTATTTCTACTTAGAGAAACAAACCGGCAGTGGGCTTAGACTGTCTTTCATGCTGCCCTTGTTTGATTATATGGGTAAATGTTAGTGACAATATTTGTTTATGTAAATTATATATGTGTAGCTAAATCCCTAACAAGGATTACACAACGCCCCTTATTCTGGCAAACTATGAGAAAGACAGAAGATCTCCACAAAAGTAAAAAAAATTCATGTTGACTTTCCTGCAAATCTTCCTTTATTATTAAATGCCATCCATACCTAACTTATAATTGCTATCCTGTGCTTGCAAGTGTGGTGAAAATGGCTATAAGAGCAGGAGCCAGATATCCAGATCGCCATTTTAGAGATTTCAAATAACTTTACTTAAAAAAATTAATGCAAGTCAATAAAAGCAGTGTTTTAATCACACAGTAATAATAAACACAGTCTTTAGGACAATGTAACACATTCTGGTAACTCTCCTTTCTGTGAATCACAATCACAGTCCCCTTTGGAACAGTCGTGAAGGCACTCCTCTATCATGCAACTTCACGGGTTTTCCTTGCACCCCATAGAGGTGCGCAGGAAAATGAGCGAGGTTCAGGTAACTTAATGTCCCACGGCTCATTGTGGGGCACTACATAATAACCTCACCGATGCACTTCAATGGTCCATCCAAAGACGCACTGTGCACAAGTGTAAACATCACATCAAAAGTCCAGCCTCCACTACTTGAGCATCACCACTTTCAATAAAATAAACTTTTCCATTTTTGTCCGAAAATGCTGCTCAATTTAGTCTTCTTTATGGCTTAATTTTAAGCCGCCTAGTGGTTGATCCAATATCCAACTAAGAATAAGGACACAGGAGACTTGCTTGGCAGAGAAAGGTCCTAAATTTCATGAATTAAATCAATTTTAGTGGTAGCGAAGAAAAGCATAAGTCAACCAGCTCCCAACCAATGCTTGCACAAAAATGTGGGACCCATCGTTCATGATGCTTCTAGGCCATGAAGCCCCACTCTCCCGTGTTTGGCTCAGTAGCTGGGGCCCCTCCGCACAGCCGGTGCCCCATAACACCCCCTAACAATGAATCTCCCTTTTGAGGGAGAGAGTTCTGCATCATCTATGGCCACTGATTGGTATGTTTCCCGCCAAATCAAAACCTTTCTGAAAAGAAAAGATACATTGCAAAGTAGGCAGGTATGTATAATACTCAGAGGTAAGAACCACAAAAATAAGACACACTATACTCAGAAGCAGATACATTTCCTGTGCAGCCTTTGTGGCCGCATCATGAAGCTGTGTAATAGGGGTGTCACGGTTACAAACAGGAGTACAGCTAGGAGCCACGAATATGGTGAAAACACTCTGTTTATTGCAGAAAAGTATAAATAACAGGTAATCACGAGTAGTAGTAAATACTAGGTGCAAGCTGATGCAGGTAGCAAAATGAATGTTCAGAAACCAGCAGGTACACAGCTAATGCAGGGAAGCAGGAGGTATGAACAGTTTCCAAGCAGCATGTAACCAGAGGAGCAAGGCAGGAGGAAGAATCCACAGGGTGCAACAACAGGATATGACATCAATAACCAGCAATGTGTGCTGGGAGTGACAGGTATATATAAGGGGAATGAGACACACCCAGGTGCATGGAATAATTAGTGAACAGTGTTAACTCCTAAGGTACTAGGAGCACAACAGGCACAATAGCAGCACCTCTGGTGAGCAGAGGTACTGCTGCTAAGACACAAAATGAACACAAAATAGTAAAGTCTGATAGTCCAGGTTAGGAGCTTCCATGCAAAGCAGTATGCTGCAGGCAGATCGTGACAAGGGGGTCCTAAATGTTTTACTTAATGTTTTTATTTTTATCATGGGAATTTCCCATTATTCTGGTGGCCCTCCTCTATCATTGATTCTGTCACCCTCCTCCAGAATCCTTATTAAAATATCTTTTCATGGTTCCATCTGATGTGACAATGTCAGCTGTTTTTCCAGCTACTAACTGCACATGTACAAACAGTTATCTGTACTGTGCTACAGGCTGAGAGCACACCAACAGCTCTTTGTACAGTACAGTCTGAGCAGTGAGTAAGAGGCCACATACCAGGCACCAGGTGGTAAGTGTTGTATGTGTGGTGTACTATATTACACAATATTAATCCAGTAAGTAGTACATATACATCAGGTGGATTATTACAGGTGCTTTTATTACTCTTTATAAGACACATTGCTGAGATTTGTATAAAGACTATCAGAGATTAAAGTGAGCCAGAGAATAGGTAGGAGACAAACTTGAGTGGGTTGGTGCCATACATGGTGGTTCCTGCAAGACAGAAGACTATGTGAAAATCCTGCCAGAAGTTCTTATAACAGCCTGTCAGTCTCCTCTAGAGTGACTATGCTGTAAGAGTACCAACCCTCTAGAGTCACTATGCTGTACGAGTAACATCCTTCTAGAGTCACTATGTTGTAAGAGTAGCATCCCTCTTGAGTCACTATGATGTAAGAGTACCATCCCTTTAGAGTCACTATGCTATAAGAGTAGCATCCCTCTAGAGCAGGGGTCAGGGATCTTTTACCCCCAAATATATTTAGATACGCTGACATTACCCCCTTGATTTGAAAGGAAAGAAATCATATATTATTAATTATTGGAATTTAAAATTTATTGAAACTATTCAAAATTTCTTTGAAAGCTTCAACTTCAAAACTTCAGATTTTCGAGAAATGATGTTGCTTCATTTTTGATACGAGAGCATCAATATTGGGGCATTTTGATGTCAGAGCAATTTGGATACAGTCTTCAGCGTCCAATCGATTTCTTTGCTTTGTTTTTATGTTCGTTAGAGTGGAAAATCCTTGTTCGCAAAGGTAGGTTGCCTCCTCATGTGCAATTTTGAATGCCTTTACAGCTGTTGACATCCAAAAATATTTCAAATGCAATAGGTGCTTCATTATTGCATCGAAGCTCAAGAAGTGCCTCCTTTAAAGGGGTCTACAGTCCAACTGACAGCATGTGAATCGGGAGCATTACCCTCAGGAGTTTCATTTTTACCCCATTTGGGGTAATTTTTCCCTGCTCCCTGACCACTGCTCTAGAGCCACTATGCTGTAAGAGTATCATCCCTCTAGAGTCACTATGCTGTAAGAGTATCATCCCTCTAGAGTCACTATGCTGTAAGAGTAGCATCCTTCTAGAGTCACTATTCTGTAAGAGTATCATCCCTCTAGAGTCACTATGCTGTAAGAGTAGCATCCCTCTAGAGTCACTATGCTGTAAGAGTAGCATCCCTCTAGATTCTCTATGCTGTAAGAGTAGCATCCCTCTAGAGTCAATATTCTGTAAGAGTAGCATCCCTCTAGATTCACTATGCTGTAAGAGTAGCATCCCTCTAGAGTCACTATCGTGTAAGAGTAGCATCCCTCTAGAGTCACTATGCTGTAAGAGTAGCATCCCTCTAGAGCCCCTATGCTGTAAGAGTATCATCCCTCTAGATTCACTATGCTGTAAGAGTAGCAACCTTTTAAAGTCACTATGCTGTAAGAGTATCATCCCTCTAGAGTCACTATGCTGTAAGAGTAGCATCCCTCTAGAGTGACTATGCTGTAAGAGTAGTATCCCTCTAGATTCACTATGCTGTAAGAGTAGCATCCCTCTAGAGCCACTATGCTGCAAGAGTAGCAACCTTCTAGAGTCACTATGAAGCAAGAGTAGCAACCTTCTAGAGTCCCTATGCTGTAAGAGTAGCAACCTTCTAGAGTCACTATGCTGTAAGAGTAGCAACCTTCTAGAGTCACAATGCTGTAAGAGTAGCATCCCTCTAGATTCACTATGCTGTAAGAGTAGCATCCCTCTAGAGTCACTATCGTGTAAGAGTAGCATCCCTCTAGAGTCACTATGCTGTAAGAGTAGCATCCCTCTAGAGCCCCTATGCTGTAAGAGTATCATCCCTCTAGATTCACTATGCTGTAAGAGTAGCAACCTTCTAAAGTCACTATGCTGTAAGAGTATCATCCCTCTAGAGTCACTATGCTGTAAGAGTAGCATCCCTCTAGAGTGACTATGCTGTAAGAGTAGTATCCCTCTAGATTCACTATGCTGTAAGAGTAGCATCCCTCTAGAGCCACTATGCTGCAAGAGTAGCAACCTTCTAGAGTCACTATGAAGCAAGAGTAGCAACCTTCTAGAGTCCCTATGCTGTAAGAGTAGCAACCTTCTAGAGTCACTATGCTGTAAGAGTAGCAACCTTCTAGAGTCACTATGCTGTAAGAGTACCATCCCTCTAGAGTGACTATGCTGTAAGAGTAGCATCCCTCTAGAGCCACTATGCTGTAAGAGTAGCATCCCTCTAGAGTGACTATGCTGTAAGAGTAGAATTACTGCATGTCAATATATCATGTTAAACCTGCTATTTTGTGAATAATTTTGTCTTTTTGCTTATTTTATTAAAGGAATTTCAAATATATCTGATTTTGCTTTGTCTTTTTCTAAATGTCAGACACAAACCAATGCAAAAATGAACATTATACAGTGGCATCCTAAGACCCATCCTATCTACTACTTACACCTTTTACATTGAACATGTGATCAACTACAAGTTGAAGGTACATGGAATAGAACAGCGGCTCATTCCAATGCAAAAGAAGATTAACAAAGGTGAGAAAACAATGAGTTATATTCACTGCAACTGCTGAATTTTAATGTTTACTAAGATGATAAGGAGTGTGGGGCTCATGTAGAATCTGATGTAACACTACTTTTTTGCTTACCATATGTTTTCTGTAGTGGTGCGCATGTACACCAAAAAAGTATGTGTTCATGTGCATGTAGACTTTGGTGCAACTTACATTTCCTACCTCGTACAGGGCTGTAGGGTGTTCATGTAATTGTAGCTCAAAAAAACCTGGCCACAAATGCACATACGCCTGTAAGGTGTCTGTAATTCTTGCTGGTGCTTAATATGCAATGACGATGTTGACTATTAGCCTCTTTTGATTGGCTGAGGGTGTACTGACCCCTCCAGCTGATCGGGCAGCATGGTGGCTTAGCGGTTAGCACTTCTGCCTTACATCACTGGGGTCATAAGTTTGATTCCCAACCATGGCTTTATCCGTGTGGAGTTTGTATGTTCTCCCCGTGTTTGCGTTGATGTCACCATGTAATTTGATTTCACGTCCACATTATTTAATTGACATTTTCATTTCCAGTTGGACTACTGCAGGAAAAACATTCCCCTTGGATTTTTAAAGAGGAATAATACAGATGTATTTAATTAAGTTCAATTTGTGTTTGAGTTTTTTCTATGTATGTAATTACGTTTTATGTGGATCTTCAAACCTTAACAATGTCAAGACACTATTCTCTGCTGTGTATGTGACATTTTGTTACATGATTAAATTGTATACAAATTTTGTAATGCAACTTTTATATTTACAGCCAATGCAGTTACGCCAAATCTCTACTCTATCCCTATGCGAAATATACACAATTTTCACTGTCTTGCCATATGTCCAACTGAACATATGCAGTTAAATGCGCTTTCTCTTTTCCTGTGTATTTTCTATGTGAAACAAATTTCCAATCACTGTCCAATCGCTACCATGACTCTCACTCACTGCCCCGTAAATAATTTGCTCTGTTTTAATGTTTTATCTGTATATTTGTTTATTCAGTATGTGCTATCTTTGTATTTTGCTCTTCATGTATCATGTAATGTGCAATGGATCAATGCTTTCTGTATATGTCATGTACAGCGCTGCGGACCTTATAAATAAAATATAATAACAATAATGATTCTACATGAGCTCCTATGTGTACTTTTTTATCCATTGTCAGTGACTAGAAAAATGTGCTGCTGTAATAAAGAAATCCATTAATGACAGAGAACAGGGATGTTATATCTCATTAAGTAAGAGTTGTTTACTATAATACATGGTTTATTAGGCATGGTTTGGATATATGGAGAACATATCGAGCTAGATTGGTCCTATTGGATTTCTTTTCCTTCCCAGGATCCTTTTTTAAGTCTTGTAATACATAAATCACTGTTTACACCTGACTTTCTCATGACACCTGCCTACACGGTATTGATTTTAACTATTATACAGAGCTGCCAGACAGGTGACTGAAATAAACATTATTCAAACCTCAATACTACTTCACAAACGTAACACACAATGCTGGCTAATGGCAAGAGAACTCTACTCAATTAGTTCAGGTCACAGTGACTCCCCTATTAAACATTACTAAAATACATGAAAATGTTCTTTCAAGCATTTTATGTTTTTGGAAGTCAAATTTTCTCACTAAATGCTGGAAGTGGAACAATAAAGTTTTTTTTAGATGGACATGTTATCCAACAAGTTAGTTATTTGCCTTTTGATGGTGTTTATTTTGCTATGCGTGATTTCAGTACTCTCATTCATAGAAATAAAACAAACTAATTATCATTTTAAACTGCAAGATGCAGTTAGTTTTCTTTATTCTAAAACAACTACAGAGTTTTCCATTAAAGGGTATATTAAACCATATATGAAACATAAAGGTAAAAAGAAAATATACAGGTCGTCCTGTCTACCTGACTTAGCACAGCATCTGCAAGCTGGGGCAGTTGTTTCAGGGAGTAAGATTTAAGAAGGAGCACAATTAAGACAATATGCATAGAAGATGACACTTTAAAAACGGTTTATTTATTTATTGGTAGATCTAATAATTATTTAAAAGTACAATATATGCATTTTAAAGTATAAGCAATTCACATACACATGGCTATGGTTATGGTAAATGTTCAGTGCACATTTTTATATTTAAATGAGGATCAAAATGAGGTGCAAGTGTCTGGGCGCTTTTGCTGATGGTCTGTTACCTTTATACCAATAACCTAGAGCAGCGTTAGTGGCCAACGGAGTCGCTTCTTAATTTCCAATGGTACACAGCAAGGATGCCCCCTCTCACCTTTAAACTGTGCCCTTTTAATTGAACCATTAGCCGCAAAAATTCGCTCCAACAATGCCATCCATGGTTTCCTTGCCCCCGCTTCTCGCAGATATTAACACTTATGGCTGTATGTCAGGATACAAAATAAACCCCCAAAAGACAGACATTCTTGATTTTCACCTCACGGACGACATTAGATCATCTCTTGTCCAACAATTCCCCTTCAAATGGCATCAAAAGAAGATTAAATATTTAGGCATCCATATCACTAAGCAATACAGCCAGCTCTTTCAAGCTAACTACCCTAAATTGCTCTCCTAGGTCAAATCTGACCTAGAAACCTGGGCTCAACACCTCATCTCCTGGATAGGGCATACAAACTCGATTAAATGAACATTATACCCAGATTTCTTTATCCTTTTCAAGCTCTACCTATAAGTATCCCTCCCTATGTGTTTAAATTACTACTCCACTACATGTCACAATTCATGTGGAGACGGAAACGCCAGAGTTCGGCTTCTCGACCTACAGAGATTGGCACAGGGTGGTGGCCTAGGGGTTCCCAATTTCAAACATTATTTTCTAGCGGCGCAACTCACCCAATGTGTTTTGTGGAACACTCCTGGCTCCTCCAGAGTCTGGGTCTCGATCAAAGCAGAAAGCTTGGGTATCTCCTCCATCTCCTCTCTTCTGTGGTTCCCTCGTCCTAACTGCCCGCACTCTGCTACTTGTCACCCAGTTGTACTTCACTTGTTATCCCTCTGGGATCAAACGAATACAAGTTTTAAGCTGGCTCCTACTCATAGCCCAGTCATTTCCCACTCTAGAATCCAAGACTTCTCCCGTGCTGCCCCCTTCACTGGAACGACCTCCCTCGCTCCATTCGTCTATCACCCAATCTGTGCTCCTTCAAGCAGGCTCTTAAAACTCACCTGTTCCTTAAGGCCTACCAACCATCCACTTAACCTCTCACCTCTTCTGGTTCTCCCCTGCCCCCCTTTCTCTCTCCCCGTTGCTTCACTGGCTCCCTTATGTACCTGATTCTGTTTACCCTCCCTTAGGATGTAAGCTCGTATGAGCATGGCCTATCTTCCCTCCTGTCTCCATACCTGTTCTTCCGCTCCGTCTCTACTGTATCTGCCTGACTGGAGTTTCTGAAGTACTGGTACTTTGTGTTTATTGTTCTGTACTGTCTTACCCTGTATAGTCTACTGTTTGTACCATGTACGGCGCTGCGGAAACCTTGTGGCGCCTTACAAATAAGCGATAATAATAATGATTTCACTCTTTGACAATCCAAAATTTCCACCAGATTGTAAATTGTCGTCTTTTGAACCTTGGAAACGGAAAGGTGTTCGCTATCTCGATGATATCACTAGGGAGTAGGACCTTTCCTTACCTTGATTTGATGAACTTAAAATAAAATTTGCAATTCCCAATACACATTTCTTTCAATATCTACAACTAAGGAATTTTTGTTCCACTAATAAATCAAGTTTGGGTACCAGACCATTATTAACCTTTTTGGAGTTGCTTTCCCTTTGGCAGTCCTCTACTAAAGGTCTCATATCCCTTCTGTATTAGAAACCTAAGGTCCCAGATGCAGGCGATTGAGACTCACATAAATGGGCTTGGGAGGAGGATCTGGGGGAGCAACTAGCTAATGAGGACTGGGAGGAATAAGAACCAATACCACTTTAAGTTCCATCTGTGTAAAGTTAAAAGATAACTCATATAAACTGCTGTTTTTTTGGTACTTGCTTCCAACTAGCCTACATAAATTTGTCCTGACTCATCAAGTAGTTGCTGCAGAGGATGTGCAATGGATGGTTCTTTCCTCCATATAAGGTGGTAATACCAAAAGCTAACCCCGCTCTGGATGGAACTTCGAACTTTGCATCCCAGTTATTGCAACTTGATATCCTCTTCTCCCCTAGATTCTTCCTCCTCCCTCTTGGGATTCTGTCTGCTACTATCCACCAAATGAAGATGTTTAGACAAATAATCACTGCTGCCCTATGACAAATAGCTGCTGATTGGAAAAAACCCCATGCCCCAACACTACAGATGATCATTGGTAGATTCTGGTACATATTTAAAATGGAATATATGACTTGTATTATTCACAGCACATCTAAATCTTTAACAAAGTATGGGCACCATGGGCCTCCTATTTTCATATTCAAATCCCCTTCTTAACGTGATTTGTTCTTACTTGGCTTCATCCCACCTGGAACCTTTCCTTTACCCGCTACCCCACCCCACCCCTCCTCTCTCTTTCTTCTTTTTTCGGTTTCCTGTCTCTTTGTCTTTTCTTCCATGTGGCTCGCCACAATGTCTCCTTCTCTGACAATACCATCCAACCTCTTTCTTTCATTTTCTCTCTTTTTCTTTTTGGTAAAACTGGATCAGTCCCTATAACTACTAGTCCTTCAGATGGCCACTTATTGTGTCATTTGCACCCAATCACTCCTACTTATGCTAAATGTTTTTACTCATTTTGCTCTGTTCTTTGCATGTTTAGGTGCTTGTTGTTATCCACTATATGTCATTACGTATTGTTAACAGTTGACTTTTGCAAAAAAAAAGTCTTTACAATAAAATTTAAATAAAAGGCACAAGTCGTCAAAAAGCGGCATTTATACTATAGGAACTGAAGGCTGAGATAAACATGAAGGAAATTAAAAGCCGAGGCTGTGTCATGTAATGAAATTTATCCCTCTAGGGTCAAATTTCAACTGGGGATGTGTATGCCAAACTGATGTCATAGGGGAGGGCCAAGGAGTAGTCTTTAGAAGTGATGGGCGGAGAGTAAAAATCATTCTCTGAAGTTTCAGGATGTTGCCCGGCCACCCTCCCTGGTTTGGATGGACCTTTGTGCCTGTTATGGCTTGTTTATGCTGTTCTCTCATTGCCTATAGTCAGTTGCTGGTGTGGTGGAGGTCCTGGATGGCGTGTTGCTGGAAAATGCAGTACAGTCGACCGTCAGTGGTGCAGCTTGTGGTTGCGATCCTTTCAGCCCAGAAGGGTTGCAGGTTCATGGAGTGCCTGGGATTGACTGTCCTGGTGAGATATGTGCACCCGAGGTGCTGTTTGGTTAACCACCCCTGTTTGTGGATGTCTCATGGTTAAATGCTGGGATGTCCTGGTTGCCTGGCGTATGTCGTACTGACTGCTCTTTTCTCTACCACCATATTGGTCTGCAAAATAAACTCCTGTCACTTATTTAAAGAAGTTAAATAAATTATTAAGAGGTTGAAGTGCAGTGAAGGATATAAGTCGTTAAGCATTTTATAAATGCACAGTTTATTCTTTCATAAATTACCTTTAAGCCTGGCACCATTCGAGAGGGGCTATAAGCGTGATGGTCTCTAGACTGTAAGCTCCCGCAAGCAAGGCCATCTTTACCTTTTGTCTCAAGTCTGCTCCTTCTTTATCAACCTCATATGTCCTTATCCTGTCCCTATGCATATTATTTTATTTATTTTTTTGTAGGATATTTTGAACCAAATGTCCTGCGCTGAGTTTTGCGACAGCTTATAAATAAACAATTATGATGATGTGATGATGATGATGATTATGATGATGATAATGACGATGATGATGAATATCTTTGATGAAGGCATATGGAGGCAAACCCCTTAGATATTATTGATGAGAATGATCTCACTAAAGTACCTGCAACTATAGCTTACACATTGTATTACTGCTTTGAAATATACACCTGGATGCAGTGTGCTGGCAGTGCTTGTGTCAGCCTTATTTCAGTAAATGTAATTCCTAACTCCTGTAAAAGCTGGATGTGTATATCTTACAGTTACTTCTCCCCAACTCTAGTGTAGATAAATATAGTATATTTACCTTAGATGTCACAGCATGCATGATTGCAAAACTTAGCAAAAATGCTTACATATCAGCACATTTATGACATTGTATTTCTAGGTTAAGTCTCTCCAGGCATAACATAGCTGTTATATTGTGATTGTAATAAAATACCTAAATAGGAATAGCCTTTAATGGTGTAAGTAAATTAATCACATTCTTAGATAAATTAATCACAGCTAATCCCCTAACCCATCGCTTACCAAAGGGGAGGGGGGGGGGCGGGTCCCAGAAGTTGACTGACATGGTGTATGGAGCTTACCAGCTGCAAAGAGCAGTGTAACACAGTCTCATACGTTAGAACTACAAGTCCCAGCATCCCCAAGCCGTGAGGAGCCATAAATAACATCAGAGGCAGCAAAATATTGTGGTATTATGTTATCCTATTCACAATCTACTTCAAGTGTATGAATGTGCCACACTAGACCCTTAAGTTTATGGGTTATACAACACTACACCTTTTACCATTATTGTTTATAGAACAAACCACGCCACCCACCAGTTGTCAGGTTTCCGGTCTTTTGTTACCAGGCCATTATCCTAATAAATGTGTCTTGTGACTTATCCCCTTTACCAGTGAGTGTTTTTTCCTGTATGTGGTTTTTGGTGTGTCAAGTTGTGCTTTCCTCAACCAACCTTCCTGATAGACCCTGCAAGGACCCACAACCTAAAGAGGGAAGCTGACTCGACTGAAGACATAACATAGCTCTACCCTCCAGGTGCATTGAGAAGGCGGGGTCAGGGGTGTGTGGGCAGGGGCTAAATTTATAAGTAGAATTTATTGAAATCACCAGTATATGAGAATAGTTTGTTTGTTTGTTTGTTTGTTTGTTTGGGGAATATCCCTTCTCTGCATACTTACAGATCTTTTTATGAGGATTTTGCATCATAATGGCAAACTGTTGACATTCATCACAAAACTGATTGCTGAGTCAAGGTACCTGTCAGGAATAAGCCCCTCCGGCAACTCCCTGATTCAATATCTTATCATATATTCACACAGTCAGACAATATATCACCTCTATTTTGTCAGGAAAACCTCTCCTATCTTTACCAGTCACAAACCGAACTTTGCACACTCGTGACTTGGAAGTGTCTATGGTATGGGGTTACACACGATCCCAGCACTCAATGTTCTCCTCACCTATCGCACAGGCTACAGATTTGCTGAATCGCCCTCAAACAGCGCGGACATAACCACACCCACTTCGGTTTTGCCGCCACCTATTGAATAAGGGCAATAGAACCCCAATATCCCGCTGGCACGCAATGAGCACTCCTTGTTACACACAGTTAGCAAGGCACACACCAGCAATAAAAGGGTTAACCCTTAACTCCTCAAGGCTCTATGACACAAATGTACAGGCAGGCACACACTAGGCTTGGTATACAAATATATTCACAATTCCCACCTCAGCCTGTCACCTGTCAGGTTTAGCATGTTCAAGCAATTTGTAGCTCCCCGGATAAGAATTACCTAGTGTGTCCCACTGACAGGGAATTTTGTAACTGGAAAGCAGGTCAGAGTGGAAGTAGGTATTCTGCTGTGCCAGAATTAAGGGGTTCCCACTTACAGGAGTTTTTGTGGGAGGGAGGCGTTCTCTCAGGCAGCACCCACAAAGAGAAGCAGTCAGTGGGAGGTACAGAGAGTGTAGGTAAGAATGCAGAGGTTAGCCCACAGCTATTGAAAGACCAGAAGTCCTAGCTGAATGAGATATTTAACCTCTTCTTAACCCTTCTCACCAGAGAAGCTATTGAGACCCAGCTAACAGCTATTCCAGTGGAGCCAGGGGGAATCTGTGGGAGTTGGCCTGGGCAATGACCTGTCAGTCAATCCCCATGCCATCTCTTTAAAAAGGAAGGTGTCGTGAACATAGAGAACTTACAGTTATTTATAAGGGACAAATCATAGCTGCAGTGTAAATATGTTATATCAAATGAATCCATTGATTAGTTTAGCTAAAGTGTAAAATGTTAAGACAGAAAGTATGTTGTATGTGTGTATTTGATGGCTCTGCACATCCCAGTGGGAGAAGATAACCATGTCACCTGTAGCAGCTTCAAGGGCTCTTGCTGTGAGATATATCCTGACACAAGTTAGTTTTTGGACTCCTGAATAGACTTTGTGGGGCTGGTCACAGCTGGACATCCTTGCAGCCCAAGACAGCATTTTGAAGGCCTATACAGGTATATAGAAATATGAGTTTCAAAGGAAAATGTCTTCATAGTTCATATTTTGGGAAATCCGGGTGGCACTCCATACTGAGGAGCAGAAATCACACCAGGATTGTGAATGACAGGTACAGGTGGTATCCAGCAACAGCTAACATCACAGATCTTTCGAAAATGTATGTCACATTGTCAAAATTTCATCATATTTGGTATATAAAGATGGACAAAGTCATAAGGGATTTATTTATATTAAAATTGGGTCTGTGTGACGCTCCACAGAAAAGTTAGTAGAGTTGAGTAGTAAATCAGAAAACATGCAAATGGTGATTGAAAAAGTGTCACACGCCACAACCCTCTGGGGGTAGAAAGAGGTGTGGAAGTGTCTTTAAAAGGTTGTGATGAATGTACAGCAAATTGTCAGACTTTTTGGGAAATCAATTCACATTGATAAGCTGCCCATCTTCCAAGCCAATTTCCCTTGGCCAGAAAAGGCAATTCACGTAAGTGCTACTGAATGTAACCCTTTTTATTTTAAACTGTTTTGCTTGTTATGTCAATCTATTAATTGTTTATTCATTATTTATTTATATGTGTATGCCCTGTACTTTTGTATATTAAATATATAATTGAATATGTTGCGTCTTTGATACTCTAACAAATCCATTAGCCTGTTAAGAAGAATATAGCTCAGCCAAGTTAACCCTTTGAATGTCAGTGTGATTTGTTGATACATTTGATTAACAAGCTGTGTGTGCTTGCATTTACATTTGTGTAACAGTCTGGAGGTGTAAAGAGTTAACCCTTTGCTTGCTGGTGTGGGTCTTGCTAGTCTGTGGATAGCTAGAGGCCTTCTGTGCCAGTGTGGGACAGTATATTGGGGTCCTATTGAATAGGTGGTGGCAAACCTGAAGTGTGTGGGGGTGTGAGCGCTGTTTGGGGCGATTCAGTAGGTCTATAACCTGTGTGATAGGTAAAGAGAGACTGCGGGCTGGAATCGTGTGACCTCATACAGCAAACACCCACAAAGTCATGGCAGCTGGGAGTGTGTTTGTGACAAGTTCATATTTCTATATACCTGCATAAAGAGCCTTAAGGTTTTGCCTCGGTCTCCAAGATTTTCACCTAGTGGTTCTTTTGTGCTTACAAAACCTATTGAAAGGAAGTCAATTAGGAAGTGGAATACATGATCAAAACAATGGATATCTAGGATCTGAATATCTTAAACTGGCTTCCTCACAAAGGGTCTGCTCAACCTAATTACCACCTACTGGTAATGATGACGATGATGAGATTCGTACATCTCATCTAATCCTAACTGCAGTATAAGGGCCCTAATGCACTGGCATTTAACTTCATGCTTTAACTAGCATTTTATCACTGGTAAAAGCATGTAAACAGGTTTGGGAATGGAACCAATTTGTTCCAATGACCCTATACACACTAGCATTAGATTTGTGGGAGGGAGTGCTTGCGCTGTGGCGATGTTTTTCCAATGCTGAATGCTCCATTTACTCTATTTAACGTGCTGGAGTAAATGGAATGCTCTCCACTCAAACACCCTTTTCCTCTCTCTCCCCGAAAGCACTCTTTAACCACCGCATATCATGTCATTGACGTTTAATGCAAAGGCAGTGGGTAAAGGCCCTTAAGACATAGTAATGTTTAAAAGGGAAACTTCAAATATTTTCTTATTTTATAATTCATATTGTCCACTAGATAGTAAGATGTCTACAAGTTAATGTTTTTTTGTAAATGCTTTTACATCTTCTGTTATTGTCTGTTAGAAAAATAACCACATGATATAACTATAATCTACTTTGCACTTGACTTTTCAGCCAAAAAGTATCAAGTGGAATAATCTGGTCCCTTCCATAACCCTCTCTTCTCCATTCACTACTATAGAACCACCACTATGCAGACCAGTTAACCCTCAGTATTGTAGAGAACATGATAAGTTAGAATGACCGTTAGGCTACATACCCACTGCCATTTAGGATGCTTTTTTTAGCAATAGTAAAAAAGTCAAGTAAAACACATCTCAAACTTATATGTGTTTGATAAGCATTTCATATATGCTTTTACTTGAGTTTTGCTAGTATTTTAGAGGTGATATAATTAAACGTGCTACTCCAGTGCGCAAATAAAACACCAATGGGCATGAACTCAATCCAAACAAGGATTTCTAGTGTGAAATCCATCTTCTTGTACCCTAAGGCTGTCAAAAATGCCCAAAAAAAACCTGCAAACCTGGATTAACAATCTTTACATCCCTATTATGAATTAAGGGGTATGATTAAAATTTGTTATAAATACCACTAGGGTCAGACTGGCAATTTAAGGTAGAAGAGGATCAAGGCCCTGATTTATTAAGAATCTTAACTTGAGAAACTTCTTATTTCAGTCTCCTGGACAAAACCATGTTACAATGCTGTTTTTTCATGTAGCACACAAATACTTGATAGCTTATTTGTACACTGAAATTTAAAGTTGATATTTGTGTGCTACATGAAAACACAGTCAGTATTTAACCTATGTGCAAAACAAAATACTAATTTGCACCCCTTGCATTGTAGCATGGTTTTGTCCAGGAGACTGAAATAAGAAGTTTCTCAAATTAAGATCCTTAATGAATCACGCCCCTACTGTGGATCCAGAATCACTAACACCTTATAGCATATATTAATATTTACAGTGTACAATGTATATGCTATTATAGTTATTGTTGACCGCCGCACTCCTCTGTGCCATATCATACATTCATTTTGTCTTTAATGTGGGTGTTTCACACTGCAGTCATACACTGCCTAGACTAATGTGCATTACTTGTCTGACTTGAATCAGTAGAGAGGTTTGCATTCTGAAAATCAAAACCTTTGTATATCTAATTGTAAGGCGCAAAGCAATACAATAAAACATGGAAATATAATGCCTCTTTCAAATGGTTAAGTTTTTCTGTTCCCTACTTCCTTTATCCCGGCGCTTGCCAGCAGACAGACACCATAAGTACAAACGGGGTAGAAGCAGCATGTTCTATGTCACTTCCAATTAGCAGATTCTTTCATCTCTCTGCAGGGTTTTTCTTGTTTTCTTCCCGGCAGAAATCAATGGAGGGTGAGATTTCTTAGGCTGTTGATGCCGGCTGTCTTCAATCCGGTTTAGGAAAGATGTGTTTTCCCCATAAGAGCCTACAAAAGTCTAGCAGAAGATGGGAACTTAAATTAAGAGAAGCATCAATCAGTATGGAAGACTCTTTTCCAAATTTCGAGTTTGACCTGACACTTCTTTCGCTCCGATGTAGTACTTACTTCATTCAAATCCTTAAATAGCAGCAAAATTGTATTACCCACTGTGTATTGTTGAGAAGAGTGTCTATCAATCCTCACAGACAGAGGCTAATTGTTTGAGCCGTTACATTTTAAAGACATTATTAGCTCAAGATAATTAACTTCCATGCTGCACATAGAGATATTTGGGTCTAATCTTGACATGGCTGCAGTGGTGGATTAAAGCTACAACTTTACCCTGGACAATTTCGAAATCATGGCTCCCCACTCCCTTTTTGTGACTGGTCACCCACCCATGGTTCTTTAATATATAGATGTCAGACCACATTTGAATTTTTCTTTTCGTTTGAAAATTCAGCAAGCCCCTCATCCTCAAATTTATTATTTATTGTAATTGAACAAATAAGTTTAAATGAACATTAAAGCCGAATTACAGCCATGAGCCCGAGGTTACTGCTCTAATGGGGGAATTCAATTGGCCGCGTTACTCGCAAAAGTAACGCAGCCTGCGCACTATTACCTTGCATACAGTAATAGTGCACATTAGTACAATTAGTTTAGTCATTTTTAACACAGATATTTTATTATTTAATTGCTGATTTATTAAGAAGGAATTAATTTATTAAGAGGAATGAAAATTAAAATGCACTATGCTAATAATCATAACTAGAGTCAATTATCTTTTGTCAAATGTAATCGTAGTCCATTGCTGATACATTTCTACATTTATTTATTTTTTGTCTGCCCCTAAAATGATGTCACTGTCAGTTTTCCTCTGGCCCATTATCACAGTCAGTGACAATGTTAAATTATATCACACTATTATTTTGGGCATGGTCACTTAGATCATTCTTTGAAATTTCGGCTAATGTCTCTGCAAAGTGATAGCGTTAGTAGAGGTACAAACTCCTTTTTGTGACAGCTGCAGTTTGTGTTTACTTTTAATCAGGTACAGTCAATTAACATCCCAGTAAGAAAGGAGACGTAACAGGTGAACGCTGTGACTTTACTGATAAGTAGGCATGATTTTAAACTGTGTTAGCTAGAGGTGCTCAGGCTTGGTATTCTGAAAACCCGAACTTGGGGATGCGAGTAGGCTCGCGAGCCGACTCATTACCTTTGTGCGTCCTCGGATCTGTATTGAGGCAAAATGTCATCGTTGCGTTGTCGGATCTCGCGGGTTTTGGATTTCATAAGTACCTCCCCAGCTGATCCCACGCTATTGTTCACACAGAAACAGAGGTAGCAGTGTTCTTGTCACTCCCCAGTCTCCAGTGCCATTGCTCAGTGCCATTGCTCACACAGAAACAGGAGGGGTAGCAGTGTTCTTGTCACGCTCCAGTCTCCAGTGCCATTGCTCAGTGCCATTGCTCACACCGAAACAGGAGGGGTAGCAGTGTTCTTGTCACGCTCCAGTCTCCAGTGCCATTGCTCAGTGCCATTGCTCACACAGAAACAGGAGGAGTAGCAGTGTTCTTGTCACGCTCCAGTCTCCAGTGACATTGCTCAGTGCCATTGCTCATACAGAAACAGGAGGGGTTGCAGTTTTCTTGCCACTAGACAAAAATTGACTGGAAATGATTGGAAATTAATGTTATTGAGGTTAATAATATTGTAAGGATAAAAAGAGCCAAATTATATGATTATAGCAAAAAAAAAAAAAAAAAAGGGGGGTTTTACAAAAAAATCGGGATCCAAAACCAAAATACGCGAGGGTGGTTCTGCCAAAAACAAACCAAAACCAAAACACGGGGGTCAGTGAACATCTCTAGTGCTAGCACAAGACAAAGTTCATGTACACCTATGTTAGATCCATACCACATAATAAAATAATAATAAATTGACAAAGCATTTATGCCCATTAAAGAGCATTTTTTTTATAAACGCAAATTATTCCGTTTTTATGAAGAGTCCTCTGCAATGAACCTGGGTTGGTGAGAGTAGAGTAAGTACTTTATTTTTTTAGTACAGGGACACAGGTTATGAATGAGTCCTTGCATTAACAGACTGGCTATGTAAATCTGGACAAATATAAGTTACATTTAATGCATAACTGCATTGCACATTCACTCCTACAGTTTATACCATGCAGGTATGCAGTACCAGCAGCATTGACATGAATAACAATATGTGTGAAGAGCAGCCCACTAATAGTTCAGAAAGAGTTCAGGCCAGGATTTTGACAGAGAAGACATCCCACAATTTTGGAGAAATGAGTAGAGTGACTCTAACTCCCATACCACACAGCAGATTTGGCAAGCAAACATTTTATTACATTTGTAGGACCTTTATATATTCTTCATATATACATTGTATGTTAATTTCAGAAATATACTTTTGTTCCACTTTATAATATGTTAACATCACTTAGCCATAAAAGTTGCCAGGGGATCCATACCTAAGTGGCCCATAGTACTGTCTTTGTTTCTAGAAACAGATGAAAAAAGTATCTACTTCTCTTTGGTGCCTTAATAACCAATAACCTACAATGGGAGCTTATACCTGAATCTATTGGTTTACCACACTATCATACTGACTCCCCCATCGGCCTGGTGCCTATAATTTGGTCAAAACTGCCCCCCGCTCCTTGTATTTTTTCACTATAATCATCTCTAACACCAAGGACACAAGTAGAGAATCAAAGTCCCTGTGATCTTCACTTTATAATAGTACCATTTGCCTTCATGAATGGCACCAGGTATTATTTATAAAGTCCATGGGACTTCTCAAGAGCTAATTGCTTATCCCTACTTAAGTCTGTAAAAACAGAGTTGTAGTCAGAAATAACAAACGGGTTATTGTATTATATTTTCAGCACATTGTTGCTGACATTTGTTCCAACACACAAAGCATTATAGAAAGGTAACATCACACATATCCTGTGTGTTATCCATACGGTCAATTTACTGTAATTCGTCTCAGAGCTATTGGTTTTTAAGTCATATAACAGTCATTCTATATGGTGCTAATAGTTGTTGTCCTTTGAGATCGTGCACCTATATTAAGCAAAAGGAAAGTACTGCTGATTGTACATAATAAGTGGTCTTAAAATGATGGCCTTTAACAAAGTGTAAATTAAAATGCGCAAAGGAAATGAAAGTAATGAGAGTGCCAGTAGTAACATAGTAACATAGTTGATGAGGTTGAAAAAAGACACCACTCCATCAAGTTCAACCTATTTTGGATCTCCTGCGATCCTTCACTTATGTTTGAAATTGATCCAGAGTAAGCAACCGCCAATCTGTTTCAATTGTGAAAATCCCCCCAGACTCAATATTGCAGTCTTATTTTTACCTATATTCACTACTATCCTTAATTTTAATTAACGGTCGTATCCCTGGATACACTTTTCTGCTAAATATTTGTCTAACTCTTTCTTAAACATCTATTGAATCTGCCATCACAACCTTCCCTGGCAATGAATTCCATATCTTGACTGCCCTTACTGTAAAGAACCCCTTCCTTTGCTGGTTGTGAAATTTCCTCTCCTCTAAACTTAGGGGGTGACCGCGTGTCCTGTGTATAGTCCTTGGGTTAAAAAGTTCCCATGAAAGCTCTCTGTATTGACCCCTAATGTATTTGTACATAGTAATCATATCTCCCCTTAGACGCCTCTTTTCTAAAGTAAACATGCCTAAACTGGCTAACCTTTCCTCATAACTTAATGACTCCATACACTTTATCAATTTTGTTACTCTTCTATAAACCCTTTCTAATTCCAAATTATCTTTTTCATAGAGTGGTGCCCAGAACTGTATTGCATATTCAAGATGAGGTCTTACCAATGATTTTTACGTGGCAAAATTACACTGTCTTCCCTTGCATCTATGCCCCTTTTTATGCATGCCATTACTTTATTTGCCCTTGCAGCTGCTGCTTGACATTGAGCACTATTGCTAAGTCTACTGTCTACTTTGATGCAGTTATAAATGTACCATTGCACCAGGAGAATGGGCAGGTGTAAGGTACCCAGGCTACTTGAGCACAATAATCTTGCCAACACCAACCAGTGGAACGCTCTTACACATAAATTTGTTCTTCTTACCTGGAAGTCCCCTGGCCATGTAGAGAGGATACCACCGTTGCTGCCACCTGGTATGGCCTTAACTAAATTGAGGTGCTTGGTATCAGACTTCCATCTTATGCTGTATAGTTGTTCACATGATTTAGTTGTAGAATTTCTCTTAAGGAAGCATCTGCATAACAAAATCACCTAACGAATGTGCACCTAGCATGTGTGAGTTATTTGTTTACAGGATTACACAGCTCACTGATACAGATAGGACTGAGAGCAGGGGTAGTATCTTACATTTATATAGAAAATGTATTCACAATAGTTATTGTAGAGACTGCTATAACCATAGGGTTTACTGCCTACAGATGCTCTGTGTTCAGTGGAGACGTGACCTGTTTCACCCCTGCATCTAGCACAATACAGTCCAAATTACAAAGGATAGAAGCCTAAAACAGCAGTGACTTTGGTTTCTCAGAAAGCACTTTGGAGCTGCACCTAAAGACAGCAACGTGTTCATGTGTAAATTATCTGCACAAAATACAATTTGCTTTGCTAATGGGTTTCCTTTTTCTTTTGGACATTCTGTACGAGGAAAGTTTTCAGAAATCATTCCAGCCCAGGCGTTCCTATATTTCTCACTTCAGTAATTTGTCAGGAAAGATCGCCTAGTAAGTCCATTGGACCGTATCTTGAAGCACATTAACCCCCGGCTTACCCACTGCTGTTATTTTAATGTACTCCCAGATTTACTTAAGCTTGCTTGTGTGGAAGAGATGTGTAAAGGAGTCTGGTGGGAGGGGGTGTAGGAGAAGAGTAATGAGGCTTTATAAGGTTATTAATGCCCGCGGTTACATTTTGATGGAAGCTCATATAATCCTATATGAAGGAAACACGCTCTGCTGTGTAATGTTACTAAATTGCGTAAGGGTTAAAGAATTCAACAATGGCTGAAATGCATGGGAAAATTAAAATGAGGAATAAGCCACATAGTTCAATGTAATTTTTGATGGCTCTCTAAGAACCGCTTAGATGAATTGCAAAAGTAATAGGATTTATACCTAATGTTGCTATTCTGTTTTTTGGGATTTTTTTTAAATAAAATTAAATAACTGGCAACAATGACTAAGAAATGGCTGCAGAACAGGTTAAAAGATTTTTTTTTTGTAATATTTACAAGGCTTTGGCTTGGATTATTAAATCATTTAGTTTTTTTTTTAATCAGTTTTTCACTATTACATTGTTGCAGTGATAAATACAACATAGAGTTTATATAACAACGGATAGCTCATCACGTACAATACAGCCATCAGCCAGGTTGTCATCCTCGAGATGCATATAATATGACCTAAACAAACAGACTGTAACAAAGCAAAACTCTGAATTACTGCAACAAATATCACCATTTAATATTATTGGAATTACTTTACAGTTTTAGTTATTACTCTGTGCAGTCTATACCTATAGGAAACTTTTTACATGTTCACAACCTTCTTTTATTGCATAGTTTATTAAATAACCCGCTGTCCAATTGTTGGGGATTTTTGTGATATCCTAATTTATTTGAATATACTCATTTGTTTCACTTTTCTATACTTTTTCTCAGGCAGATGCAAGGGCGGGCTGGGCCTGGGGGCAGGGGGGCATATGCCCCCGGGGCCGGACAAAGAAAGACAATTATTGGGCCGCTCCTTACAGACTAGGTGGCTGGCCCCTTACCCGGGACGAGCCTCCTTCTTCCGTTGGCCGCGGAGCCTTACGATCCATCCCCCATCCCTTCCTCCAACTCTGTGTGCTGCTCTATTGGTGTCACATGGGACGCACACCACGTGACTGGTGCCGTCCAAAGTGTGAAGAAGAGATTAAGAAACTGCACGGCGCGCATGGATGGAACCAGGTAAGTCAGGGGGGTGCGGTAGTAGTATGTAAATAGTGTTTGTGTGTGTATATATGTATGTATATGAATGTAGTGTGTGTGAGGGCTCAGTATATGAATGTAGTGTGTGTGTGTGTAGCATATGAATGTAGTGTGTGTGTGTGTAGCATATGAATGTAGTGTGTGTGTGTAGCATATGAATGTAGTGTGTGTGTGTAGCATATGAATGTAGTGTGTGTGAGGGGGCCAACAAATGAATGTAGTGTGTGTGAAGGGGCCAGTAAATTAATGTAGTTTGTGTGAGGGAGCCAGTAAATGAATGTAGTATGTGAAGGGGCCAGTAAATGAATGTAGTGTGTGTGAGGGTGCCAGCATATCAATGTAGTGTGTGTGAGGGGCCAGCATGTTAGTGTAGTGTGTGTGAGGGGGTCAGCAAATGAATGTAGTTTGTGTGAGGGGGCCAGTAAATGAATGTAGTGTGTGAGGGGGCCAGTAAATGAATGTAGTGTGTGTGAGGGGGGCAGTAAATGAATGTAGTGTGTGTGAGGGGGGCAGTAAATGAATGCAGTGTGTGTGAGGGGGCCAGTAAATGAATGTAGTGTGTGTGTGAGGGGGCAGTAATTGAATGCAGTGTGTGTGAGGGGCCAGTAAATGAATGTAGTGTGTGTGAGGGGGCAGTAAATGAATGTAGTGTGTGTGTGAGGGGACAAGTAAATGAATGTAGTGTGTGTGTGAGGGGGCCAGTTATTGAATGTCATGTGTGTGTGAGGGAGGGGGTGATCTTAATATAATGTGGGAGGTAGGCTATTAATTTAATTGTGGAGTGCAGATGGGGACTAATAATTGGGTGCTATTTTATTTGTGGGGTTATGGTGGGTAAATTTAATTTAACAGTGGGGCCTTAAAATTGATGATGGGGTAATTGGACTGTTAATTTAATGCTGGGGTGGTTTGGGAGCTATTAATGTATTCTGGGCTGTCTGGGGATGAGGTCTATTTATTAAATGTTATTATGAATTATTTAATGCCTGTGATTGTTGTGGGAAATGGTTATATTTGTTAAATGTAAATGCTATTTAAATTATTGCTGGGGCTGTTTGGAGAGAGAGAAATAGGTTTATTTATTAAATGTCTATGCTATTATTTAATATCGGGGCTAGTTGGAGGGAAATAGATCTATTTTTCAAATGTGAATACAATTATTTTAATGTTGGAGCTGGAGGGAGGCCTAATTATAAAACGTGGGTGCTATTTTGATTTAACATTGAGGCAGATTGGAGTTTTTTAAATCTCATGTACCCAATTTTTTTTCCAAAAGGGCCCCCAACATTCCAGGATCCAGACAAGTAGCAAATGATCTAAAGACACCAGCTGCCACAGGTGGTGAAGGTGACAAGAACAGGTAAGAAAGAGCAGGACAGTCTGCCAACTGTTCTGAATCTGTTGGAGCAGTCCCAAATTTGGGTGACTGTTTTGCTTAGTCAGGATTTGGTCTGACTGGAAGGACAGTTGGGAGGTATGTTTTGCTTCACACTGTACTGCTCATTAAGGCAAAACTGTGTGCACATAACTGTAGAGCACACAGTATTGCCTGTGTATTTGTCTAAAATGATAACCATGTTACATCATAGAGCCCCCCCTGTCTAAAGTACTCCAGGCACCTCAGAGCCTCAATCCAGCTCTCAGCCAGGGTGTCAGATTGACACCTAGTGCTCTGCTCCTCCTCCCAGTAGCAACCCTCATATTATTTGTTTTAGGTTAACCCTAAAACAAATAATAACCCTATTAGTATATAGTGTGAAGCAAAAAACAAGTTCTTTTGCTGGCAAAAACATCAGTGAGTGTATTTACAAAACTGCGAATTTGAAAAAGTGGAGATGTTGCCTATAGCAACCAATCAGATTCTAGTTATTTATTTAGTACATTCTACAAAATGACAGCTAGTATCTGATTGGTTGCTTAAGGCAACATCTCCACTTTTTCAAGCCCGCAAATATACCCCTAGGTTTTTAAAGCAAAATGGCTTTATGTATTTTGATAAATCAGCCGCAATGATCAGTACTGTAATAGAACATTATTATATAATCTATTGCTATATGATTTATACCCCATTATATTCAGCCAGGTATGTGTAAAAATAAATAAAAAAATAAAGTACTGTAGGGAGAAGGAACATATATAAGAAATGCAATATAAAGTGAGGTTTGTTTTCTTGTTGCATTATTTTTTTCATTATTTAAGATTTATCAGTTTTAATAATAAAGTATCGCTGGCTTAAGCAATGCTAAAATAGCCTTTTTTATATTGATAAATATATATATTGTACCTAAAACCACACTTTAAGGATGGGCCGCTACTTATGGGCCAGTGCAATGTGCTTGCCCCCCGGGCTAAAGTCTGCCAGTCAGCCCCTGGACAGATGACACACAAATACAGTGCCTCAGTGTTATTGCTAGCTTCTACTGAACACTTTGGGTCTGAGTCATTAAGGAGAAGAAAGCAAAAAAAGGATGTTACAATGCAAGGGGTGCAAATTAGTTTATTGTTTGCACATAAGGTAAATACCGGCTGCTTTATCATGTAGTGCACACATACTTGATAGCTTTATTTTACACTGAAATTTAAAGTTGATCTAGAATATTCACTACACCAACTATAATAATGTCCTCACATTTTAAATTTATCTCCCCTCCAATTCAGAATGGTTTTGCCAAGGTGCAAATTTACTCATTTTTTTCTTAGCTTTGCTTGCCTTGATGTCTCAGGGCCTTTTATGATACATTGATATGCTTTTTTTGAATTAGTGGTGGCCCCTTTTGGCTAGATATTCTTCAGTCTGAAGTGGAGTGTTTTGTACTTATAGTGGTTGTATTACATTTTTTTCAAGAGAGAATGTTATATTCATGACAGCTGCCATGCTTGTAGAGATGATTTGTATATATGAACATAGATAAGCATTGCAGTAAATGCTCAAATAGTAGTGTATAAAAATGCTATTTCTATAAGATATGGTAACTCCAACAGGAAGAGGGGGGAGCGCTGTCACACTATTCAGTTACAGATGGACAAAGCCGCTACCATCGGCAGGGACACCCCTTCACTGCCGAAGTGGGATATACAATGTGTAGAAGCTGAAACAGGATGAAAATGTCCAATAGCGAACAGGTGGGCTCACAATTTATTAAGAAAATTAAAAATACTAATTGCACTTACAAAATCATTAATAAAGCAAGCATGTATTAGGTTAACCCTTTTTGTCCCTCCTGTTATTCATTTCGCTGATGATCCCCATCAACAGGCGAATGGAGAACTCGCTACATGCTTGTTTTATTGCTGATTTTTTAAGTGCAATTTGTGTTTTTTTTATTTTTTAATACACGTAATCTATTTTTTCTCTGTTTTCACCGATCTGCCTTTTCTACAAATATTATAAGGTCAATCTGACTTAAATATTTGTGTTTTATTTTTCTCTCCATTCTATTTGGTTCTGTCATATTGGAAGTTGGGTAAAGTGGTCTTACCCACTAGGCTGTTTTCCTTAAGAAGGGGTCATGGAAATACTGTATATATATATATGTATGTATGTATTCCTGATGAAGTGCTGAGGTGCTCTCCATCAAAAGCGTTGGGTGGATGTGCTGCATAGTACATCTTTCTGTGTTGCCGCTTGTTCTGGACCTGTGACAATGCTGCTTATGAGATGCTGATTCAGATAAGCATTATTTTTAATACTTTCTTGTATGTGTTTTTAACCGCTTAAGAATAAACACTTTGGAAACATTTCTACACACGTGTGGCCACTTGATGTGACTTTTTCTTTTTCTCTTGGGCAGAGCCGTAGCTTAAAATTTTAGCGATTGGGGCTAATAGGCAAAATGCCGCCCCTAGCCCTCAATTTTAACCAAATTAACCTAAATCATTCATAAACTACGCCTCTCTTCAGCCTTGCGCCCTGGGCGGTTGCCCATATTGCCCAGCCGTAGTTACGGCCCTGCGCTTGCGGTTTTATCCTGGGATAGTTGTATGAGGATTGCAAATAAGCCAAGATTTATTGTTACCTTCTAAGCAGTGTTTATTAGATGCACATGCATCTATTTGGTGTTAAATGATTATTGCACCATGAGCGCTCTCTGACTCTGTTTGTTTATCCATTTTTAGATTTGCACTTTTGCTGGTTGAGGAATCAACATTTAAGAAAGATTTCATCTTGCAGCCCTGATAACAGAACTTATTTTTAATACATATATATATATATATATATATATTTATTTATTATTCAGATTACGATATAGCAAGAGGTATCAATATATAGCTTTAAAAATGTGAAACAAATGAAGTTGTGGTGGTGACAATAAACAGCTCTTCAGCTTTGTTTTCTAGTAATGTTTAGTACCATGGTAGTATTTTACTACAGGATGACATTTGACAAAATGGGGTATTATAGTCATTTTGGATGGAAACAAACTCATTAAAATTTAACTACTGGCAAGAGGATTGATGGATAAATACAGAGGAAGGATCGCCTGGGCCAGATAGACTGCTGTTTTCTTCCTCCGAACTGTAATATTCTAATTGAACTCCATTGCGAGCGGTGGAAGTGAACACAGGAGAATTGGCAAGTAATTAGTTATTTTGTTTCCCATGAAAAACACATAGAGAATAGTTAGTTGTAATTGTTTTATTGTATCTCCTTTAAGTTTAACACATATTACAAAAAGTATAAAATATATGTTCCATATATGAATGGCTATAACCCTTGATGAAACCAACTTCTATATCATGATTTGTTATCTATTCTATTGCATGGGCTAATGGGGTAATAGGGGAATCATTTCCTCCTATCGACCCAAGTGCTTCTACTTACATAACAATAGGCGTCCCAACTCCTACCACGACCTCATACCATGCACAACTCCTACCACAACCTCATACCATGTACAACTCCTACCACCACCTCAAACCATGCACAACTCCTACCACCACCTCATACCATGTACAACTCCTACCACCAACTTATACCATGCACAACTCCTACCACCGCCTCATACCATGTACAACTCCTACCACCGCCTCATACCATGGACAACTCCTACCACCACCTCAAACCATGCACAACTCCTACCACCGCCTCATACCATGCACAACTCCTACCACCGCCTCATACCATGTACAACTCCTACCACCACCTCAAACCATGTACAACTCCTACCACCACCTCATACCATGCACAACTCCTACCACCGCCTCATACCATGTACAACTCCTACCACCACCTCATACCATGCACAACTCCTACCACCGCCTCATACCATGTACAACTCCTACCACCGCCTCATACCATGGACAACTCCTACCACCGCCTCATACCATGCACAACTCCTACCACCGCCTCATACCATGCACAACTGCTACCACCGCCTCATACCATGTACAACTCATACCACTGCCTCATACCATGCACAACTCCTACCACTGCCTCATACCATGCACAACTCCTACCACCACCTCATACCATGTACAACTCCTACCACCGCCTCATACCATGTACAACTCCTACCACCACCTCAAACCATGCACAACTCCTACCACCACCTCAAACCATGCACAACTCCTACCACCGCCTCATACCATGCACAACTCATACCACCACCTCATACCATGCACAACTCCTACCACCACCTCATATCATGTACAACTGCTACCACCACCTCATACCATGTACAACTGCTACCACCGCCTCATACCATGTACAACTTCTACCACCACCTCAAACCATGTACAACTCCTACCACCACCTCCTACCATGTACAACTCCTACCACCACCTCATATCATGTACAACTCCTACCACCACCTCATATCATGTACAACTCCTACCATCACCTCATATCATGTACAACTCCTACCACCACCTCATACCATGTACAACTCCTACCACCACCTCATACCATGCACAACTCCTACCACCACCTTATACTGTGTATAACTACTACCTCCGGGCTAGACAATTACAAGGCAAAAGAGACCAATGTCTATGTGATTATATACTTTCAAGCTGTGCTCACCATGTGGTACACGCATCTGATTGGGTCTAGATGTCACTGGATGATGTCACAAGGAAATCCCTGGTGTGTGCCTATCTTCCTCCTGGTTATTTTTTATAGCAGAATAGCTGACAACATTGCTGCAGCTTGTATATTCATGGCAGACTGTTCTGAATGCAGAACATCAGAAGTAAAGATGAACGAAATACATCTATTTTGGTTTTGTTGAAAAAAATTAATGTCTTGTTTAGTTTTGGTTTTGGCAGAAAACAGCTTTTTGGTTCTATATTTCACCCCAAATTAAATTTTTATGAAAATGTTTAATTTTATAATGACATCCATACAATTAGCAACATTGGGAGCAGCACAGGCCAAAGACTACAGTGATCTGGCTCGTGAAAGTTTTACCTACCTTCCATATTAATTTGATTTGCGTAACAGATCAATGAAAAGTGAGCTTGTTCTCTTCATTACATACATTACATACATTAACCTAGTATTTTTTTTGTCTTGCTTAAAGGCCAAACGTCTTCCCTCAGGGTAGGGTTATGCGTTTCTGCTACTAGGAGATAGCATTGGATGCAAATGAAATAGAGTGGCAGAACCCCATAGCGATATTTGGATGACAGTTTAATAAAAATAAAATACATTAGCTGCAAGTACAAGGAAATTAACTTCCTACTACTAGTAAAATGAAATTAAATTGGGTGCAAATTAAACAGGCTGGTAGAGTAGCCCCAGAAAGGAAGATATATGGCAATTTAATAAAAAAATAAACTTCCTACAAGTAAAAGTAGATGATCAAATGAAAAGGAGTGACATAAATACATTAAATAGGATGGCAGTTTAATAAAATATTAAGGAGGACAGATAACTGGATTTGTTAACAGTGCATGGTGACGGCATGTTATGGCCACCAGTGCATCATAAACTTGTAGAACTAGCGGAAGAGGTCTTTACCTATAGCAGCCGCCTTTCCCGTAGAAACTGGTTATGCTCACAGGTACTCGGATGCCCCCAGGTCTTATACTCAGTGTAGTACAAATTTATGGCCACACAGCAGCACTCAGGAGTGGAAGGTAAAACACGGAGTAGGGACAGGCCAGAGGTCTGCAGACGGGAACAGAGATGGTAATGTCTGACTGGCCTAAAAGAGCACAGACGGAGACGTCAGATACAAGCAGGATCAGGGCCATAGGCAATGATGCAAATCCGAAAACAGGCAGAGAGTGTCACGGGCACTAGGAGTTCTGCCCAGGATTCACCAGGTGACTATGCTTACCAGAGGGGCGGAGTTTGCACAGCGGTCCTCTGGCAGCAGGGTGAATAGTGGAACGTATATAACAGCAGATGGAGAGAGGATGCCAATGGAACTGATGATAGTCAGTGACTTGCAGCTATACTGGTAGATGAGTCAGTGACTTGCAGCTATACTGGTAGATAAGTCAGCGACTTGCAGCTATGGTGGAAGACAGGTTTCAACCATGGAGAGCCGGGTGGACGTGAGCAGGTGAAGGAAGGTAATGGGAGAGTCAGTGGTCTGCGTTCAGCAAGTTGTACCACTGCTGTGAAGGGAAGACTTGTCCAGGTGCAGGTAGGTAGCGGGAAGTCAGTGGTCTGCATTCAGCAAGTTGTACCACTGCTGTGATGAGAAGACTTGTCCAGGTGCAGGTAGGGTAGCGGGAAGTCAGTGGTCTGCGTTCAGCAAGTTGTACCACTGCTGTGATGAGAAGACTTGTCCAGGTGCAGGTAGGGTAGCAGGAAGTCAGTGGTCTGCGTTCAGCAAGTTGTACCACTGCTGTGATGAGAAGACTTGTCCAGTTGCAGGTAGGTAGAGGAGGCGTCAGTGGTCTGCGGACAGCAAGTTGTACCACTGCGAGGAGGTGAGGACTTGTCCAGGCGAGAATAAGTGAAGGAGTGAATAGAGTCAATAGTTGTATGCATACAATGAGAGCACAGAGGAACTTGCTCCAAACAGATATGCAGCGTTATATCTAATAGTCTTTAGAGGGTATGGATACCGCTGCTGAGTAGGGAAGCTTGTCCTGAGCGGATATGCAAGGTAACAGTTGAAAGTCAATAGCAAGTAAGCATACCGCTGATGAGTAGAGAAGCTTGTCCACGAGGATATGCAGGCACAGCAGGAGCGCTGAACGGCTGAAGCGGGTATGGGAACCGCAGGTGAGCAGAGCAGGTAATCCAATAGATAGCTGAGGACACGAGCAGGATACAAGAGTCAGTGGCGGGTATGAGAACCGCTGATGAGCGGAGCAGGTAATCAGCAGGAAGCTGAAGACACAAACAGGACACAGGAGTCAGTAGCGGGTATGGGAACCACCGATGAGTAGAGCAGATAATCAGCAGGAAGCTGAAGACACGAGCAGGACACAGGAGTCAGTAGCGGGTATAGGAACCACCGATGACTAGAGCAGGTAATCAGCAGGGAACTGAAAACACGAGCAGGACACAGGAGTCAGTAGCGGGTATGGGAACCACCGATGAGTAGAGCAGGTAATCAGCAGGGAACTGAAAACACGAGCAGGACACAGGAGACACCTTCAGAGACTCACAGGGAATGAGACTC
The DNA here is from genome assembly GCF_038048845.1 of Mixophyes fleayi. Taxonomy (NCBI): domain Eukaryota; kingdom Metazoa; phylum Chordata; class Amphibia; order Anura; family Limnodynastidae; genus Mixophyes; species Mixophyes fleayi. Next base: position 307,961,139 of record NC_134405.1, on the reverse strand, counting down.
AAAATCAGGCAACGAGGTAATGAGCACAGGTGCCTTAAATAGGGAGAGGTGCCTGATCCTCCAATTAGATTAAAAGTAAAGGTCATAAGAGTTCTTGGGTGCTGCGCATGCGCAGTCCATCAAGATCGCGGACGGCTGCGGCTCAGGACAGACGCCGGCAGGAAGGCTAGAGAACCACGCACCAGCGCAGAGGCACTCACGGTCCGGTGAGTGACAGAGAGTCAGGGCAACAAGCAATGGTTCAAGTCCAGGTACAGGCAGAAGGTCAGGGAACTAGCAATGGTTCAGAGTCCAGGTACAGGCAGAATGTCAGGGCAACTAGTGATGGTTCAGAGTCCGGGTACAGGCAGAAAGTCAGGGCAACTAGCGATGGTTCAGAGTCCAGGTAACAGGCCGAGGTCATACACAGAAAGCAATCCAAAGGTATTCACCAAACAGCACAGAAGCAGGCAGCAAACTGGAACAGTGAGGCTCAGTACTCACTGCCTTAAATAGTACTGAGAGTCAATCAGGGCTTTGCCCTGAAAATCATCCCCAGGAACAGTTAATTAATTAATTGTAAGTTTCATTAGCCCGCAGACTGTAGGAGTCCCTGCGCACGCCACCCAGCTGCCCTGTGTTGCCGGGGCGTGCACCTCTGTGAAATCGGCGTCCGGCCGTTGCCTTAGCAACAGTTGGACCGAGAACCGGAAGTGATATCCCGGTCATCGTGGGAGACAGGGAGCATAAAAGGGCAGGACAGAGGCGCAGGAGTGGGAAGTGAAGAAGAAGAAGGCTCTATCATATCAGGTTGAGGAGCATGGCACAGATTGTTGAAGACAGAGTCTCTGTAATCAAGGGACACACCGACCAAGAGAAGAAGCACCATCAGGATGAAAGAACTGGAAAAACAAGGAAATGGCATAGAGAAGATTTATTCCCTATGTGGAGCAGGTAAGAATGATTGATATACTTTTCACAGGGTCCACTATCAACACTGTCGGTCAAAAGGCCATGGGCACATTTTTGGGCACTAAGCCCTTGCAGTAGATAGTCGGACACAATTTCAGGGGTGGTTCCAATTGTGAAGTGCATCCACTGTGTTATTATCCTGTGTTGAAGTGTTTGCATTACCTGTTTATTATTCTAAAATTAAATGCTGTCCTCCCTATCCATTTTAGTGAATGGGATAGTGCACTACACCTAGTCTGCTGCAATGTTACACATGGACTCGGAGCAGGTGTTTGAGCCTTGTTATTTTAACAAGATTAGATTGGTGGGGTTTTCTGTTTGCCCCCACAGCAGCCGAGAGAATGAGTACACAGCAATCAAGGACGTTTCAGGTAAATGGTTCCTGTCCTGTTTGTTATTTGTTTGTCCTTGGGTATCTTGAGCTTGTTCCCTGCAGGGAGCTGCTGATCGGCATCTATAGATAGGTGGACCTAAGAATGGCGAGAAGGTGAGGAATCCCTACAAGGTCAATTGGTACAAGACTTCAAGGATAATTGATACTCCTCAACATGGACCCCTTTTGCGGATGCCCCAGTGGTGGCCTTGTGATCAGACAAGCTTTATGCGTATTGTTGTTTTTCATGGGCGTTAGAAAGCAGGCCAAATGAAATAGTAGGGTAACAGTTTAATAAAAGATTCCCAAGGGTAGCCCAGTGTTTAATGCAAGTACAATGTATGGCATTGGGCACACATGAAACAGAGGCAAAGAGCAACCCTACATATGCATGAGAACTTGCAGAAGATGCATGACCTTGGTGGGTACTTGCTTTTGCAGTGGGCATTCTAGTAAGAACAGTAGTAGGACAGTAGTTGCCTCGCCACTGCAACTGGTATATTAGATGTTGGATGTTTTTTTTTTTTTTAATAAAATGAATAACAAGCATTATTTTGCCATTATGTTTTTTCTGATCACTAGAAATAGCTGTTATCATGAAGCATTTTTTGGAGGGCCATGTCTGAGATTTTCTTCTTACATGACCTACTTACTAATGCAAGTAGTACTACTGCCAGTACTAGTAATACTAGTAGCAGGATGCTCCTGTTCAGTAGACTGATCCAAAAGCTGATGAAAAAAGCAGTAAAATTGTGCACTGCAAATAAATCAAATGACGGGTGTAGTACGAGTTATGGGTGCTGTAAGCACCGACACTGTTTACTCCCACATAATCATTCCGATAATGAACAGTGCGACATAGAAAAAATAACTAGTTACCAGTAAAAAGACACAGAGGAAATCCGGTGAGAGGACATCGCAACACTTCCAAATGACGTCAGTTGCATGCATGACTTTTGTTTTTTTAAAGTGGCAACGCACGGACTATGGTAATATTCATTTTATTCCTAACCCTAACTCCTAACCCTAACCCGTAACGTAAATGTTATACTTACCTGGGTCCGTGCATGGCCGATTTAAAAGACGAAATTTCCAAGTCACGCACGCAACTGACGTCATTTGGAAGTGTCGCGATGTCTTGTCATCAGATTTCCTGTGTCTTTTTAATGGTAAGTAGTTATTTCTTTATATGTCGCTCTGTTCATTATCAGAATAATTATGTAGGAGTAAACAGTGTCTGTGTTTACAGCACCGATAACTCGATTACCTCCGCAAATGACAATATTCTCTTGTTTTACCTGCCAGCCAACCAGATACATGCACAAAGCGATAGGGAAAGGAGGGAACTACAGAATTGTGGTAACCTTCAAATTATCCACTGTCACACAATATTGTTAATAGAGGTTTTGCTCTCTGGTTACTTTTATTAGAGTATCATAATTATACATTAGTGTTTTGTGTGTGCTCCTTTGAGCGTTCTCTCTACATATTGTTCTTCTCCCACCCACTAATAGCCGCAACTTCTGCCACGTCTTCCACACAATATTGCTTTGACCATTTTGACACATTTGCGGTGAATTTCATTTATATAAACAACAACTGGAACAACAGCATTTTGCTCAGTCACTGACACACATACACAATATTATTTAATATAATTTGAGAAGATTTTCAATTTAGTAATCAATATAATATAATATTCAATAATAGGTCAACTGGTAGTAGTCTTCTTGACTTGAATAGCCTTTTTGCTATCTGATTTTATTTTCACAGATTATTATATAATTTGTTTAGATAGTGTTTCGCATTTACTTGCCTTGCGTGAGCACAAAATTGATTTGATCAGTTTGACACATTTGCAATGAATACAATGGGGTGTATGTTTACTAAACTGCAGGTTTGAAAAAGTGGAGATGTTGCCTATAGCAACTAATAAGATTCTAGCTGTCATTTTGTAAAACGTACTAAATAAATTAAGCTAGACTCTGATTGGTTGCTTTAGGCAACATCTCCACTTTTTCAAACCCGCATTTTAGTAAATATACCCCAATGAATTGACTTAAACAATAACTTCAACAATGGTATGCCAATGCTCCGCCACCGATATACACAATATTGTGAGTTTTTCAGCTTAATAATCAATAGTTTTCTATATATAATCATTGAACTTGCAGTCTTCTTTTTTTGCTTTTATATGTATCATTCCCACCCACTTTTTGTTCTATTCTCTGCAGCACAATATTAATTTGATCAATCTGGCAAGTTTGCAATAAAATGTAATTAAATCAGCAATAACTGACTTTATTGCCATGACACACACACACACAATATTGTTTAATATAATCTGAAAAATGTTCAATTTAGCAATCAATATAATGTAATATGCAATAATAATTCAGCTAGTAGTAGTTTTTTTACTTGAATAGGTTTTTTCTTACTCTCTCTCAGAATATCATACATTTTACATAGTGTTTTGCTTAAGTTATGTTTTTAGCATTACCTCATTTTCAACTTAAGTATTATAAGCTGTTTGAAAAAGACAAAGGGGTCTATTTATTAAGCGGTAAAGAGCTTAAAATCCTGCAAAAGTGCCGGAAAATGTTTTTTTCACTGCTTTGTTCCATTTAACAAAGGCTTAACATATAAGGAATCAGAGATTTCTCCTGCCTTAAGCATCCTTTAGCTGTTTAGCACCATCCCCATAGACCTCTACGGGGACGGTGAACTGAATCTATTCATCAATCAGAGAAAAGCTTGCTTTTCACCGCTAGCACTAAAAACAACGGTGTTACTTACCTTTTCTAATGGAGTGTAGTCCTGCTGGAGAGGATCCTCTCCACAGGCTCCATGCTCCTCCTCTCCTTTCGTCAGAGTTGACTTTACTGCACATGTGAACGAAACACAGGCGCATGCACAATTAGTTAACTTCGCTTCTGCAATGGATCCAGTTCCTTTCGCAACAAAACAAGTTTTGTTGCAGAGAGGTTTTCTCACTGAGGATGGCAGGGCAGTATTCTTGGATAGCAGTGGTACATGTTTTTGCATCGCTTCAATCAGCAGGGACGCTGATCCTTAAGTACTGCTGCCCTCCAATCATAAATAGACCCCTAATATAGTCAAAGAAACCAAAAAGAGTAACTGACAATCACCACTGTCTATTTATATTTGTATATGCCTGATAGAAAGAGGGACAAGTCTCTGATCTACATCTTCCCACTTCAGGTCTATAGGGCTGTGATTCCCTTTAAATTAATATTCGCTAATTAAGTGATTACTAATAATATTATTATTTTAAGGTTGTTTGCATCTGCATAACACTGCATCGCTCCACTGCACTGCTCTCTCTGCAGACTCAGCGCACTCCAGACTCTGACTCTCTCCCACCTACTTCCCAATATGATATGATGGCCGTCATGAGGAAGGGGGGCTATATATACACATTTGCACCTGGATGCACTTGGGTGGGGACATTAATTTTCTGATGCACTCTAAGCAATGTAATAACACACTTCACAAATAGTCACCTGTAATATAGACAGTCCCCATATTCATACACTGGGATTAATCTAAGCCTTATATGAAGTTAAAGGTTTACGTAAAGAAAGGGGTGGGGCTAAAGAGGTAGAAGTGTGGTGTGCAAGTTTACACTTTTACACAGTGTCCTCTGCCTCTCTCTACTTCAGAACACACTTTTACTTTGAAGAAACAGTTCATGGTAGTGGAGTGGGGGCATGCACCATGATGTTCAGTGGATAAACCATTAAAGTGAACCGGTGCAAAACCAAAGCCTTTTCTGGTGTTCATCACATGTACTGTATGGACAGTTAACTCTTGCTGGTGTATTTTCTTACTTCACTTACTTAGTTTTCTTATTTTCATGCTTCATCCAACTTTCACCATGACAGCTGTGTGTACTTCTTATAAATGTTGTGTATGCTGGTTTCACTATGTGACTGATTGCCGACTCAGGTTGAACGAATCACAGGCCCATCCAATGTGCCCTGTCTACGCTGCCTTTATTCTCTGACCATAACACACATGCGCTTTTGTAATGATTTTTTTTATTGGAAAAATAATTCCTATTTATTTTTGTGCAGAGAGTTAAACGCTAAAGAAATAAATGTATAGAGTTGCAAAGTTTATCTTTGAGTAAGAAAATATAGTTCTACAGATTTCCTTATAATAATAATCTTAATAATTTTGATTAAAACATTTAAGCCTGCATCCCAACGTCAAGGGTACCTCATTATATGCAGGTCCTACTCTGACCTATATGCTTTAGACACCATTAAAATGCAGTTAAAATCAGATGCACTCACCTCCCAGATATAGGGGTTTACATCTAGCTAAGGCTGGCTTGTGAGCCACACCCAAATGAGCATTAAATAGGCTTGATGGACAGCAGCTAAGATAACATAAGGCATTATGTTGAGACATACCAGACAAAAAATAAGCCTGCGCTCGGTATATCCCAGCTGCATGATAATATAAATGCTCATGTATGTGTACAAAGCAAAAAGACAGTTGTCAGCGCTTATCCTTAACACTGCTTATTGCCATGCAGCTAGTACCATGTATAATAGTATAATATGGGATATACTGAGCAAAGGCTTAATTTATCTTAGGATTTGTCATAACAAAGGGACCTGCCAGTGCCGGAGAGTGTCTTTATCATCTCCATTTCCACATGTCATATGCCACGTCTTTGGTCCCCACAGCAGCCACTAGTGGTAAGCGCCGGCTTCGCTGTGGTGACTTCTGAGCGAAATCAATAAATAAATTAAATAAAAACTTCCTGGCATGCTGTGGGCCTATTTAACGATGGAGGTCTGGGGCTGCAGATCCATCAGGCCCATTGTTAATCCGGCCGTGGCACTGTGCTAATTGCATGCTGATAGCCTGCATGGGACTGCAGGGATACAAGAAAGGCACGTGTGTGAGAGCCAAATGTACTTTTAATGCAAGTGAGTTTAGAAAGTCATCACTATTCTTCACTAGTAAATTGTGTGAGTAGGTATAGTAAAATTACAGCGTACTCTGCCAATGGAACGTTAAATCTCACCATAATAGTCTCCAGCACAGATGTAATGTGACCAGATCATTTGCATAACTCATGCTACAGAGGCAGTATTTATGAATGTCAGAAAATTACGACATTTTTACAACTTGGTAAATTGCTGAAAATTACAATGCCATAAATAAGGCTGCCGTCTTGCCTCCAATGTAAGAATCGACCATGGTCAGATGCAATATTTTAAAAGCCATGATTAAACTACTCTATATACAAATTAAGATGGTATTGCAGCAATTGTCTACTGAGCAAGCAGTATGTATCTTTTAGTCCAGTAATATTGCACAGTGCTTTGAATGACTAGTTTACAGTCCATTGTAATGTTTTGATTGGATGTGAACTAACTACTGCTTGGAAATGGTGCTAGCTAAAATCTGAGGTGCAGGGTTCAATAGGAGCCCTGGTTTTCACCAGAGACCTCCACAATAAAGTTTGAAGACAATAAGTCAATTCCCTGCATTGTTCTTTAGAACAACAACGGAAACAGACACTATTACAGTAGTAATAATAATAGATGTGCATGAATAACTTTACGGTTATCTCAAGGCTGATTCTTGCTCGCAGCTCTGTGAGCCGCAAGCAAAAATCTGTGTTAATTACTGTAGTAACGGTAATAATGCATGGAATTGAATCTGCCCCTATGAAAGGGTATTATCTGAATATAATTAACAATAGCACTTTCAATGCAATAGAACATGAATAACAATAACAAGGCAAAGATACATTAAATGCAATAGTATAGAGATTTAGTGAATGCAAGGCATTCTTAAGCAAAATAGTTTACTCAGCTCTATAGTAAAAGATTGAGGCCATGTATCAGTATCATGCCACTTTAACACCCTTTGCAAGGATCACTGGCTAACATAGTTATGAGAGGTTACACTACAAAATTAAAAACAATATATAAACTGCAAATGGCGCAAAAGAAGCCTGCACACAAGCCTAGCACAGTTATACCTAGCTGTGATAAAATCAAAGATTAGAGAAGGAAGCAATAGGCATAACACTTTCAATACCCTATCAGACAAAATATAAAAGTAAAAGTAAAAACACATGTAAAATAGTTATAAACAACATACAATGTCCAATAAATTTCTTCACTATTCTTAGAAACTTCAAACGATATATAGGTCCTCTTTCAGTCCCCGCTCCCCTTGTGAATATTCTCACTGGAACAGGAGATGCTGGTAACAAACCTGACTTAGTATATGGCTGGGTACACTTTACAGAAACTTTCCAACCAATGTGTTATCTACAATGACTGTACCAACTACTTAACAAAGAAAAAAAAAGTCCCGATCAGCATGCTTATTCATGCGTACACACTATACATGTTTTAAATAAAGATGAGCGGGCTCGGATTTCGGTAATCCGAGCCCACCCGAACAGTGCGGATCCGACGGGATCCGAGCACTGTTCGGGTACTTCCGGCCGCCAAAGCAATCCAAAACGAGGCTATGACATCCAAGTCTGGCGTCGGATCTCGCGAGACTCCGATGTCATAAATTCCCCACTCGCGGCCGCCATCTTCATTCTGCCTGCGATCACTGAAGAGGGAGGTTGTTTGGGAGCCCCTGTCCTGCTTAGTTATTTTTTCAGTGGTTATTTGGGAGATCCTGTGCTCTGTCCTGCTGAGTCCAGTGGTGCTTTGTCCAGTGCTCTGTCCTGCTGAGTCCAGTGGTGCTGTGTCATGTGCTCTGTCCTGCTGAGTCCAGTGGTGCTGTGTCCTGTGCTCTGTTCTGCTAAGACCATTGTTATTTAAAAATTATTAAAAATTATAAAAAAAATATACAAAAATAATTAACAAAATATAAAAAAACTATTAAAAAAGTCTATAAAAATTTCTACTGCAATATATGAATAGGTTCACTGTTCATGCAGTCAATAAATATTAGTACTGCAATATTTAAAAATACGTTTACTGTTGCTGCTGTACCAAAAATGAGGTACTGCTATTTCAAAATACGTTCTCTGTTGCTGCTGTACCAAAAAACAGGTACTGCAATTTCAAACTACGTTCACTGTTGCTGCTGTACCAAAAAATAGGTACTGCTATTTCAAACTACGTTCACTGTTGCTGCTGTACCAAAAAATAGGTACTGCTATTTCAAACTACGTTCACTGTTGCTGCTGTACCAAAAAATAGGTACTGCTCTTTCAAACTACGTTCACTGTTGCTGCTGTACCAAAAAATAGGTACTGCTATTTCAAACTACGTTCACTGTTGCTGCTGTACCAAAAATAGGTACTGCTATTTCAAACTACGTTCACTGTTGCTGCTGTACCAAAAAATAGGTACTGCTATTTCAAACTACGTTCACTGTTGCTGCTGTACCAAAAAATAGGTACTGCTGTATAACTCCAGTCCAGTGGTACTCTCCTGTGCCGCAGATAATTTGTAAAGGCTTTGCCGAGTGTGTGTGGTTTAGGGGTACGCTATCTTGTGCTGCATATAATGGAGTACTAAAATTTGGAGGATAAAGTAGCGAAAGATCAAGAACCACTTCCTCCTAATGCTGAAGCTGCTGCCACTAGTCATGACATAGACGATGAAATGCCATCAACGTCGTCTGCCAAGGCCGATGCCCAATCTCATAGTAGAGGGCATATAAAATCCAAAAACCCTAAGTTCACAAAAATTAGCAAAAAAAGAAAATTAAAATCATCTGAGGAGAAACGTAAACTTGCCAATATACCATTTACGACACGGAGTGGCAAGGAACGGCTTAGGCCCTGGCCTGTGTTCATGACTAGTGGTTCAGCTTCACCCAAGGATCTAACCCCTCCTCCTCCCCACCCCTCTAAAAAATTTAAGAGAGTTAAGCTGTCATCAACAACACAGCAAACAACTCTGCCTTCTAAAGAGATGGCATCACAAATCCCCAAGGCGAGTCCAAGGGTGTTGGTGGTTGTGAAGCCTGACCTTCCCATCACTGTACGGGAAGAGGTGGCTCCTTCCACCATTTGCAGCATGTCCTCATATCCTGGAAGGATCACCCACAGTCCAGTTACAGATTTGGCTAATGAAGGTGTGAATGTTGTACACCGGGAGGAGGATATTGATGTAGCTGGCGCTGAGGAAGAACTTAACGAGGAGGATGCTGATGTGGTTATCTTAAATGAAGCACCAGGGGGGGAAACAGTTGTTGTCCATGGGATGAAAAAGCCCATTGTCATGCCTGGGCAAAAGACCAAAAAATCCACCTCTTCGGTCTGGAGTTATTTCTATCCCAATCCGGACAACAAATGTATGGCCATATGTACCTTATGTAAAGCTCAAATAAGCAGGGGTAAGGATCTTGGCCACCTAGGGACATCCTCCCTTATACGTCACCTGAAGAACCGTCATAATTCAGTGTTTAGTTCAAGACCTGTGGCTAGGACTGTCAGCAGTCCAGGGACACCTAAATCCCTTGGTCCTGTTGTATACACACCAGCAACACCCTCCTCGTCAACTTCTTCTACGATCTACATCAGAGAAAGTCCTGCAGGCCATGTCACCGGCATGACTGAGTCCTCTTCAATCCGGGATTCTTCCGGAGGATCCTGCAGCGACACGCCTACTACTGCTGCTGTTGCTGCTGGTAGTCGGTCATCTTCCCAGAGGGGAAGTCGTAAGGACACTACGTCTTTCACCAAACAGTTGACCGCCCATCAGTCGTTTGCCATGAGCACGAAGTACGACAGTAGTCATCCTATGGCAAAGCGTATAACTGCGGCCGTAACAGCTATGTTGGTGTTAGACGTGCTTCCGGTGTCCGCCATCAGTGGAGTGGGATTTAGACGGTTGATGGAGGTATTGTGTCCCCGGTACCAAATCCCATCGAGATTCCACTTCACTAGGCAGGCAATACCCGGGATGTACAGAGAAGTACGAAAAAGGGTCCTCAGTGCTCTGAAAAATGCGTTTGTACCCACTGTCCACTTAACCACGGACATGTGGACAAGTGGTTCAGGGCAAACTAAGGACTATATGACTGTGACAGCCCACTGGGTAGATGCATCGCCTTCCGCAGCAACAGCAGCAGCTGCATCAGTAGCAGCATCTCCACAACGGCTGCTCGTTCCAAGGCAGGCAGCGTTGTGTATCACCGATTTTAATAAGAGGCACAATGCTGACAACCTCTTAGATAAACTGAGGGAAATAATCTCGCTGTGGCTTACCCCACTTAGACTCTCCTGGGGATTTGTGGTGTCAGACAACGCCAGTAACATTGTGCGGGCATTACATATGGGCAATTTCCAGCACGTCCCATGTTTTGCCCACACAATAAGTTTGGTGGTGCAGCATTACCTGAAGAGTGACAGGGGTGTGCAGGATATGCTTGCGGTGGCCCGCAAAATTGCTGAACACTTGCGGCATTCTGCCAGTGCCTACCGCAGATTTGAGCAACATCAAAAAAGGCTGAACCTGCCCTGCCATCACCTCAAACAAGAGGTTGTGATGCGCTGGAACTCCACCCTCTATATGCTGCAGAGGATGGAGGAGCAGCAAAAGGCCATTCAAGCCTACACAGCCACCTACGACATACGCAAAGGAGTGGGGATGCGCCTGAGTCAAGCGCAGTGGAGACTGAATTCCGTGTTGTGCAAGGTTCTCCAGCCGTTTAAACTTGCCACACTAGAAGTCAGTTCCGACACTGCCAGCTTGAGTCAGGTCATTCCTCTGATCAGGCTGTTGCAGAAGCAGCTGGAGAAAGTGAGGGAGGAGGTGGTAAAGCATTGCGATTCCACAAAGCATGTAGCTCTTGTGGATGAAGCCCTTTGTACGCTTTTCCAGGATCCGATGGTGGTCACTCTTTTAAAGTCAGAGGAATACATTCTGGCCACCGTGCTCGATCCTCGGTTTAAAGCGTATGTTGTGTCTATGTTTCCGGCGGACACAAGTCTACAGCGGTGCAAAGACCTGCTGGTCAGGAGATTGTCTTTTGAAGAAGACCGTGACATGCCAACAGCTCCTCCTTCATTTTCTTCCACACCTGTGGCTGCGAGGAAAAAGCTGAGTTTTCCTAAACGACCCACTGGCGGGGATGCTGAGAACATCTGGTCCGGACTGAAGGACCTGCCAACCATTGCAGACATGTCTACTGTCGCTGCATTGGATGCTGTCACTATTGAAAAAATGGTGGAGGATTACTTTGCTGACACCATCCAAGTAGACATGTCAGACAGTCCTTATTTTTACTGGCAGGAAAAAAAGGCAGTTTGGAAGCCCCTGTACAAACTGGCTCTATTTTACCTGAGTTGTCCTCCCTCCAGTGTGTTCTCGGAAAGAGTTTTTAGTGCAGCGGGGAACCTGGTCGGTGAGCGGCGAAGGAGGTTGCTTCCGCAAATTTTGAAAAAATGATGTTCATAAAAATGAATTATCAATTCTTCAATCAAGAACAGCACTGGCCTCCAGAGACTACAGAGGGTCCTGTGGTTGTGGAGTCCAGCGGGGATGAAATGATAATGTGTGAGGATGAGGAAGTACACACTGAAGGGGGCGAGGAATCAGAGGATGAGGATGAGGACGACATCTTGCCTCAGTAGAGCCCGTTTAGTTTGTACAGGGAGAGATGAATGTTTTTTTTTGTGTGGGGGCCAAAACAAACCAATCATTTGAGCCACAGTTTTGTAGGCCCTGTCGCTGAAATGATTGGTTTGTTAAAGTGCGCATGTCCTATTTCAACAACATCAGGGTGGGTGGGAGGGCCCAAGGACAATTCCATCTCGCAACTCTTTTTTTGGCATTATGTGCTCTTTGGGGCCTAGTTTTTCAAACTGCCATCCTGTCTGCCACTGCAGTGCCACTCCTAGATGGGACACCTAAATCCCTTGGTCCTGTTGTATTCACACCAGCAACACCCTCCTCGTCAATTTCCTCCACGATCTCGATCAGAGATAGTCCTGCAGTCCAGAAATATTAGTACCAGAGATTAAACTACGTTCACTGTTCCTGCAGTCCAGAAATATTAGTACCAGAGATTAAACTACGTTCACTGTTCCTGCAGTCCAGAAATATTAGTACCAGAGATTAAACTACGTTCACTGTTCCTGCAGTCCAGAAATATTAGTACCAGAGATTAAAATACGATCACTGTTCCTGCAGTCCAGAAATATTAGTACCAGAGATTAAACTACGTTCACTGTTCCTGCAGTCCAGAAATATTAGTACCAGAGATTAAACTACGTTCACTGTTCCTGCAGTCCAGAAATATTAGTATCAGAGATTAAACTACGTTCACTGTTCCTGATTGGTTTGTTAAAGTGCGAATGTCCTTTTTCAACAACATCAGGGTGTGTGCGAGGGCCCAAGGACAATTCCATCTTGCACCTCTAGCAAACTCTTGCAAACTGCCATCCTGTCTGCCACTGCAGTGCCACTCCTAGATGGGCCACGTGTTTGTGCCGCCGACTTGTGTCGCTTAGTTTAGACATCCAGCTACCTCGGTGCAACCTTTTGGACTAAAAACAATATTGTGAGGTGTGAGGTGTTCAGAATAGACTGGAAATTAGTGGAAATGAATGTTATTGAGGTTAATAATAGTGTAGGAGTGAAAAAAAAAATGCCTTTTAGCACTTTTTATGCTTTTTTAAAAAAATCAGAACCCAAAACCCAAAATCAGAACCAAAACCTTTCGTGGGGTGTTTTGGCAAAACAAATCAGAACCCAAAACCTCAAGCTAATCAGAATCCAAAACCCAAAACCCCAAAAGTGGCCGGTGCACACCCCTAGTTTTAAACAATTTACCCTCAGATCTGTGCTCTCCAACTGTCATAACCGTTGGCTGAAAAGATCATGACTCTGTAAACCCCATGGTAATCCTGATCGTGAGTGCATACACACTGCAAGATTGGAAGGACATCGTTCCAAAGCTGAACGAGATTTATAGATCTGCTGATCAATCAAATCTAATGATGATCGGAGCTTTGGAACGATCCTTGTTCATCGCTGGAGCGTACACATTAATTCAATATTGGGCCAAACTATCGTTTCTCGCTTGATTAACTCAATACTCGGCTGAAAACACTGTAGTGTGTACCCAGCTTATGTTTGGATCACGAACAGATTTGTGATTTGGTGTTACAATTCATAGATTTAACACATCATATGTTTCCTTAATGCACCTTATTTCTGAGATTCTTAACAGGGATTGGTTTGCTTTCTCTTACTGCTATTATACATAGAAATCAAGGAACACCACAGAGCGCCCAGGAGAAGGGATCCTGTATCGTGGCAGAGACGCCGCATGGCTTCCCACATTAGAAGATCACCATCACCCATCACAAAGCGAGATCATCCCACCTCCAAGACTGCACGGGAAAAGGGATCCTGTATCATGGGAAAGACACTGTACAGCTTCCCACATTAGAAAATTACCATTACCTATTACAAAGCACGATCACCACACCTGTAAGGTACTTATAAACCCCTAACAATAAGCAGGGGGTCTACAAGGCATACATTTACGGATATCATCTGAGCAGCATTATCCGAAATCAGGTGATGAAAAGACGCTGTCAGACGCCATCCCCACTTCCCCTCCCCTGCCAATCAGTATGCATAAATAACGCATTTGAGAGGCGGTGGAGCACTCTCCCTCAAAAGGAGGAATGATTGGGAAGTTAGGTTTAATATGAAATGTCGACATTCATAATGTTGAAAGTCATAATATTGACACTGCTATGATGTCGACAGTGTCACTCACCGGACCGTGAGTGCCTCTTCCCGGACATTTAGGAACCGTGGCCGTCCACCATCCTGAGGGTCTGCGCATGCGCAGCCCTTTTCTATACTTCAGTGTATACCCCTTTAACTTAATTGGCAGATCAGGCAACCTCCCTATATTAAGCACCTGTGGTCAACACCACGTTGCCTGATCTTGGAGTCTCATTCCTCATGAGTCTCTGAAGGTGTTCCTGTATTACTCGTGTATTCAGCGCTGCTGATTCCTGTGGTTTCCAAACCACTTCTATTTCTGTGGTTCCATACCACTTCTACCTTCAACTGTATCATCATTACTGTTTGCTCATTGCTATCCGCTGCCCCCGTGCACTCCAGCTTTTACCTCATTCACCTGCTTCTCATCAAGTCTGTTTGCTGATTTCTATCCGCTGCCTCCGTGCACTACAGTCTCCTGCTTGCAACCCGCCTGTGTTCAACATCGTGACTGCCAGCTGACTACTATCCGCTGCCTCTGTGCACTACAGTCTCCTGCTTGCAACTTGCCTGTGTTTAACATCGTGACTGCCAGCTGACTACTATCCGCTGCCTCTGTGCACTACAGTCTCCGGTTTGCAACTCGCCTGTGTTCAACATCGTGACTGCCAGCTGATTACTATCCGCTGCCTCTGTGCACTACAGTCTCCTGCTTGCAACTCGCCTGTGTTCAACATCGTGACTGCCAGCTGACTACTATCCGCTGTCTCTGTGCACTACAGTCTCCTGCTTGCAACTCGCCTGTGTTCAACATCGTGACTGCCAGCTGATTACTACCCGCTGCCTCCGTGCACTACACTCTCATCTCATCTTTGCTGTGACTTCCTCGTGACTGCCGCTTTTCATTACCATCTGCTACACTTCGTGATCATCTGCTCCTGCCCTGCGCTGCTCTCCTGTTTCCCATCGCTGTTGGTTCCTGTGGTTGCTACTGGTTACCTCCGTGTGCCGCTGAGTCCTGCTGCTGTGGTCAGCGCTATCCTCCATCTCCTGCTGATCCACTCTCCACGCCTTCACGTGTTCCACTGGTCTCTACCCTCTGCTGGATCATCTCCATTCTCCTGGGTCTCCTATGAGTCCAGTTCCACGTGTTGCTGACTCCTGTGAATTCGTGTCCCTGTTGGTCTACTCACCTGTGCGCTGCACCTGCTAGACCGCTGCCTCACCTATCCAGGGACCTCCTATCCAGGCGGCCTCCCGCCGCTCAGGTACCGCTGCTATCCCATCTGACTGCTACTGCTGAACCACGGTATGCATACTTCTCATTGACTGTGCTGTGTATTGCATATCTTGCTGGACTGTGTTTGGTTCTCTCTGGAGTCTGCTATCCGCTGAGTCTATTGCCATCATTGACTGTGTTATAATTGTGCTGGACTACTTCAAGAGACTTTCTAGATTGCAGACCTGCTCAGTCATTTATATCTATATGTATATCTATATTGTGCATATTACTGTGGATCGTGTATAAGGTGCCTGTGTATATCCTGTGTTGCAGTCTTCCCCTGTGCACCTCCTCACATATCTATTCAGTGGTACAACTTGCTGATGTCAGACCACTGATCCCTGTTTCCAGCATCACCTGTTCCATCATCCTCTCACATAGCAGTGGTACAACTTGCTGCCGCAGACCACTGACTACCCGGATACCTCCACTTGGATTCCATTCCTTCACTCAGACAGCGGTACAACTTGCTACCCGCAGACCGCTGACTCTCATCACCTCCTTGTTTCTGTTGGACATTCCTCCTCACTATAGCAGTGGTACAACTTGCTATCGCAGACCACTGACTACCTTCACGTGTCCTTGTCCATACAGTTCCTTGTGTATTATTACCTCATTACTACCAGTGTTGCTAGTCATAGACTTTCCTGAGCATCTCATCGGCCATCATTTCATGTTCCGTGATCACCCAGCTACCAGAGTACCCTATTACCATCTACATTGCTCTGGTAAGCCTACCATCTGGTGATCCCTGGGTAAAGACTCCTAGTGCCCGTGACAGTAAGATCAGGCCATGACAGACCCAGATGTGGAACCTACCGCCAAAGAGATGCTGCAACATCTGGTTAGCCGTGTGGAGCAACAGGATGCCCGCCAACAGCTGTTACTTCAGTGTTATCAGTCATTAACCTCCCAAGGAACATCTGGACAGACTGTGACAGCTACTACTGAAGCTCCTGTGCTTTCCTCCGTTTCCCCATTGCCATCCCAGGTGTCTATAGCTTCCACGCTTCACCTGCCTACTCCGTCAAAGTACGATGGAGACCCCAAAACTTGTAGGGGTTTCCTTAACCAATGTTCAGTCCATTTTGAGCTCCAACCTCAAAATTTTTCTACCCATCGTTCCAGAGTGGCCTATCTTATCTCTTTGTTTTCAGGACAAGCCCTGGCTTGGGCCTCCCCTCTGTGGGAGAGGAACGATCCAATATTACAAGATAGTGCCAAATTCATTTCTACATTCCGAAGTGTGTTCGATGAACCAGGTCGTGTGACCTCCGCTGCTTCCAGCATCCTCCGTCTGCGACAAGGATCTCATACTGTAGGCCAGTACGTCATTCAATTTAGGATCTTAGCCTCTGAACTTCAGTGGAACACTGAAGCCCTAGTTGCCGCCTTCTGGCAGGGGCTTTCCGATAAAATTAAAGATGCACTGACTACCCAAGAGCTTCCTTCGTCACTTGAAGATTTGATCTCTCTATGCCATCGTGTTGATATGAGATTTCGTGAAAGAGAGGCTGAGAAAACGACTTCTGCTAAAGCACCTTTTCGCTCTAACCCTCAATTTCGTCCAGTGTCACCCGCTGTGATTCCCATGGAGATTGGACGTTCCAAGTTATCTTCTGAGGAGAGGAAACGGTGAGTCAAGAATAGACTCTGTATCTATTGTGCTGATTCCACTCATGTCCTCAGCTCCTGCCCTAAGAGATCGGGAAATGCCAGGCCCTAACTAGTTCTGGAGAGGTGAAGTTAGGGTCCCTGGAGTCCTCTCCATCGTCTATGAAATCTAAAGTCTGCGCTTTTGATGTGACTATTTCCTTTGCTACCAAGACCTTTGAGTCACAGGCATTGATTGATTCCGGAGCAGCAGGAAATTTTATTTCCAAATCGTTAGTTAATCAATGGTCTCTACCAATGATTACCTTAAAAACTCCCATTACTGTGACGGCTATCGATGGATCACGTCTCATCAACGGTCTCATCACCCAGAGTACGTCTCCAGTAACCCTTCAGATTGGTGCTCTGCATCATGAAGAGATATCTTTTTTAATTCTTCCTGTTACGACAAGTCCGATTGTCCTAGGCCTTCCATGGCTTCAGTGTCACTCTCCCCAGATTGACTGGCGCACCCCTCAAGTCACGTCTTGGGGGCCTGAATGTCACCATCATTGCCTTTCCCAAGTCATTCCTCTCAAGGTACAGCAAGCTTCCATTTCAGCTATTTCACCGGGACTCCCTTCTCAATATGCTTCATTTACCGATGTTTTTGATAAAGCTCAGTCTGAACGTCTTCCTCCTCATCGTTCTTGGGATTGTCCGATTGATCTTCTTCCTGGCAAGACTCCTCCCAGAGGCCGGGTCTATCCACTCTCGTTACCTGAAACTCAAGCTACATCTGAATATATACGGGAGAACCTCCAGCGTGGGTTCATTCGACCTTCCACCTCGCCCGCTGGAGCTGGGTTCTTCTTTGTCAAAAAGAAGGATGGATCATTACGCCCTTGTATAGATTTTCGTGGACTCAATGCCATTACTATCAAGAACCGGTATCCCATTCCGTTGATCACTGAGCTATTTGACCGCATCAAGGGAGCCCGTATTTTTACTAAGTTGGATCTTCGTGGTGCTTACAATTTAATCAGAATCCGTTCCGGTGACGAATGGAAGACGGCGTTTAACACCAGAGACGGGCATTACGAATATCTGGTAATGCCTTTCGGGCTATGTAATGCCCCCGCTGTTTTTCAGGGCTTCATTAATGAGATTTTTCGGGACTTATTATATGTATGTGTCGTCGTCTACCTGGACGACATATTGATTTTTTCACAGGACCTGCCTTCTCACCACCAACATGTGGCAGAAGTCCTCTCCAGGCTACGGAAAAATTCATTGTTCTGTAAATTAGAAAAATGTTCATTCGAATTACCCCAGATTCCATTCTTGGGGTATATTGTTTCCGGAGTTGGTCTGAAGATGGATCCTGACAAAGTAAATGCTGTACTACATTGGCCCCAGCCAACTACTCTTCGTGCCATCCAGCGTTTTTTAGGTTTTGCCAATTACTATAGACGCTTCATTCAAGACTTTTCTTCCATTGCCTCTCCTATTGTGGCCCTGACTCGTAAAGGGGCTAATCCTAAGCAATGGTCTACTGAGGCTATTCAAGCCTTTCAAACATTAAAAGAGTCCTTCTCTTCGGCTCCAATCCTTCGTCAGCCTGATGTGACACTCCCTTTTTTCCTAGAAGTAGATGCCTCTAATGTGGGCTTAGGAGCTATTCTCTCCAAACGCTCGGAACAGCAAAAATTCCACCCTTGTGCCTTCTATTCTCGGGGTCTCCTACCCGCAGAGAAGAATTATACCATCGGAGACAAGGAATTACTGGCTATCAAAGCCGCATTAGAGGAATGGAGATACTTGTTGGAGGGAGCTCGCCATCCGGTGACGATCTTCACGGATCATAAGAACTTGTCATATCTCCAGTCTGCCCAATGCTTGAACCCTCGTCAAGCAAGATGGTCTCTTTTCTTTTCCCGTTTTGAATTAATAATTACCTTCAAACCAGCTGCCAAGAACAAAAAAGCTGATGCCTTATCTAGAGCCTTTGCTACGTCCTCTGATATAGAAGAGGTTTCCAACCATACCATTCTAGACCCCAAATGTATCTCACTGGCTGCTTCATCCACCAAAACGCTACCATTTGGGAAGACCCTCGTGCCTTCTACTCTAAGGAGGAAAATCCTTTCGTGGTTCCATGCCTCTCGTTTTTCTGGACACGCCGGTGAACACAAGACTTTTGAGATCCTCTCTCGAAGTTACTGGTGGCCTTCAATGAGGAGAGACGTCAAAGAGTTCATTGCTTCCTGTGAATTATGTTCGCAATTCAAATCCTCCCGCAGAACCCCAGCAGGGTTGCTGCGACCACTACTTATTCCGTCCAAACCATGGACCCATATTAGTATGGATTTCGTTACTGACTTACCACCTAGTAAGAACCATAACACTATTTGGGTGGTAGTGGACAGATTTTCGAAGATGGCTCATTTCATCCCTCTGTCTGGTTTGCCTTCCTCGTCTATCCTGGCTGAACATTTCATTAAAGAGATCTTCCGTATCCATGGATGTCCATCTGAGATTGTGTCTGATAGAGGAGTACAATTCGTGTCCAGATTCTGGCGAGCCCTTTGTAAAACCTTGGGCATACGATTAGCACTCTCATCTTCTTACCATCCACAATCCAATGGACAAACCGAACGTGTCAATCAAGATCTTGAGACTTTTATAAGGATATTTTCATCAGCCAATCAAGACAACTGGGTAGAGTTACTCCCTTGGGCTGAGTTCGCCCATAACAACATGTACCATGAGTCATCATCCAAAACTCCATTCTTTGTGGTCTACGGTCACCATCCGTCTTTTCCGGAATTTCCTGCCCTCCCGCCCACCCAAGTTCCTGCGGTGGAGACTGTTTGTCAGACCTTTAAAAATATCTGGTCTCAGGTTAGAACCTGTTTAAAGAAGACATCTGTCAAATATAAATCTTTCGCTGATAAGAAGAGGCGGGCTATTCCACCACTAAAAATTGGAGATCGTGTCTGGTTATCCACAAAAAATATTCGTTTGAAGGTTCCATCCATGAAATTCGCCCCTCGTTTTATTGGTCCATATAGGATCATTCAAGTTATCAATCCAGTATGTGTGAAACTCCTTCTTCCTAAGAGTCTTCGGATTTCTAATGCCTTCCATGTATCTTTGCTCAAACCTCTTATTATCAACCGTTTTTCAACTCCTCCCTCAGCTCCGCAGCCAGTTCAAGTCCATCAGGAGGAGGATTTTGAGATTACCGAGGTACTAGATGCAAAAATTTCGCGAGGAGTCCTCCACTTCCTCGTTCATTGGAAGGGCTTTGGTCCTGAGGAGCGCTCTTGGATCAAAGCTGAAGATCTTAATGCTCCTGCCCTTTTGAAGAAGTTTTACTCCAAAAATCCGGACAAGCCCGGTTCCAGGCGTTCTGTGCCCACCTTTAAAAGGGGGGGTACTGTCACTCACCGGACCGTGAGTGCCTCTTCCCGGACATTTAGGAACCGTGGCCGTCCACCATCCTGAGGGTCTGCGCATGCGCAGCCCTTTTCTATACTTCAGTGTATACCCCTTTAACTTAATTGGCAGATCAGGCAACCTCCCTATATTAAGCACCTGTGGTCAACACCACGTTGCCTGATCTTGGAGTCTCATTCCTCATGAGTCTCTGAAGGTGTTCCTGTATTACTCGTGTATTCAGCGCTGCTGATTCCTGTGGTTTCCAAACCACTTCTATTTCTGTGGTTCCATACCACTTCTACCTTCAACTGTATCATCATTACTGTTTGCTCATTGCTATCCGCTGCCCCCGTGCACTCCAGCTTTTACCTCATTCACCTGCTTCTCATCAAGTCTGTTTGCTGATTTCTATCCGCTGCCTCCGTGCACTACAGTCTCCTGCTTGCAACCCGCCTGTGTTCAACATCGTGACTGCCAGCTGACTACTATCCGCTGCCTCTGTGCACTACAGTCTCCTGCTTGCAACTTGCCTGTGTTTAACATCGTGACTGCCAGCTGACTACTATCCGCTGCCTCTGTGCACTACAGTCTCCGGTTTGCAACTCGCCTGTGTTCAACATCGTGACTGCCAGCTGATTACTATCCGCTGCCTCTGTGCACTACAGTCTCCTGCTTGCAACTCGCCTGTGTTCAACATCGTGACTGCCAGCTGACTACTATCCGCTGTCTCTGTGCACTACAGTCTCCTGCTTGCAACTCGCCTGTGTTCAACATCGTGACTGCCAGCTGATTACTACCCGCTGCCTCCGTGCACTACACTCTCATCTCATCTTTGCTGTGACTTCCTCGTGACTGCCGCTTTTCATTACCATCTGCTACACTTCGTGATCATCTGCTCCTGCCCTGCGCTGCTCTCCTGTTTCCCATCGCTGTTGGTTCCTGTGGTTGCTACTGGTTACCTCCGTGTGCCGCTGAGTCCTGCTGCTGTGGTCAGCGCTATCCTCCATCTCCTGCTGATCCACTCTCCACGCCTTCACGTGTTCCACTGGTCTCTACCCTCTGCTGGATCATCTCCATTCTCCTGGGTCTCCTATGAGTCCAGTTCCACGTGTTGCTGACTCCTGTGAATTCGTGTCCCTGTTGGTCTACTCACCTGTGCGCTGCACCTGCTAGACCGCTGCCTCACCTATCCAGGGACCTCCTATCCAGGCGGCCTCCCGCCGCTCAGGTACCGCTGCTATCCCATCTGACTGCTACTGCTGAACCACGGTATGCATACTTCTCATTGACTGTGCTGTGTATTGCATATCTTGCTGGACTGTGTTTGGTTCTCTCTGGAGTCTGCTATCCGCTGAGTCTATTGCCATCATTGACTGTGTTATAATTGTGCTGGACTACTTCAAGAGACTTTCTAGATTGCAGACCTGCTCAGTCATTTATATCTATATGTATATCTATATTGTGCATATTACTGTGGATCGTGTATAAGGTGCCTGTGTATATCCTGTGTTGCAGTCTTCCCCTGTGCACCTCCTCACATATCTATTCAGTGGTACAACTTGCTGATGTCAGACCACTGATCCCTGTTTCCAGCATCACCTGTTCCATCATCCTCTCACATAGCAGTGGTACAACTTGCTGCCGCAGACCACTGACTACCCGGATACCTCCACTTGGATTCCATTCCTTCACTCAGACAGCGGTACAACTTGCTACCCGCAGACCGCTGACTCTCATCACCTCCTTGTTTCTGTTGGACATTCCTCCTCACTATAGCAGTGGTACAACTTGCTATCGCAGACCACTGACTACCTTCACGTGTCCTTGTCCATACAGTTCCTTGTGTATTATTACCTCATTACTACCAGTGTTGCTAGTCATAGACTTTCCTGAGCATCTCATCGGCCATCATTTCATGTTCCGTGATCACCCAGCTACCAGAGTACCCTATTACCATCTACATTGCTCTGGTAAGCCTACCATCTGGTGATCCCTGGGTAAAGACTCCTAGTGCCCGTGACAGACAGTCATGATGTCTATATATTCATAAGGTCGACATTTAAAATGTGTATAGTGTTGTAATGTCAACATTCAAAATGTGGACATAGATGTAAACATATTAAAACAGCAATAAATGTTAAAAAAGGCAATAAATGTAAAAACAATGTAATGTAGTTTTAATTTGTTTACGTCTGTTTATTTATGTCGACATCTTGAATGTCGACTTTACAATCCGGTCTACATTTTACATGTCGACTTTGTAACTGTGTCGACTTTATGAACATGTAGACATTATGACTGTCGGCATCATAACTGTGTCGATATAATGACTGTCGACATTATGGTAGGGACATTTTAACTGCCGCCTGTTTGACTGTTGACATTTTGACTGCGCCGACATTTAAACTACATCCTGGGAATTTATGGCGCACCACTTTTTGCACGTGGGTCCCAGCTATTGGGCCGAAATAGGAAGAGTGGGGCTCCACTGCCTAAAAGTGTCAGAGTACTTTATGTTTGGTTGCCACAATCTGGTGGAAGTATGGCTTGTAGCTGATTACTCATGCTTTTATTCCACTTCACTTTAATTAGTTTATTTTCAAATGCATGTTGTGACCTTTATTTGCCATACGAGCTTTATGTGTCTTTATTTATTAGGTAAGATAACACTTTCTAAGGGCATTTAAGTAAAAGTTAAAGTGGGATCAACCGCTAGGCAACTTATAGGAGTTTACAGATCAGGAGAAGCCATCAAACTTATCTGAGTGTCTACCTGTGGGCCAGATATCTAAATTGTAATTGAAATCTGGAATTTTTTCTCTTGTGCGGAGGGTTTATTTATATTCCCTACCACATATATACATTTTCAAGTTCCAAAAAACAAAAACAATAAAAAAATAATTGCAAGTTCTTTTCATGTTTAAAAACAAATCATCAAACATTCTGTAACTGCATTATTATAAGTGTATTCTGAACGACAGGTGAAATGTCACATTTAGAAATTCAACTTTCGACAAAAATAATAATTCATTCTTGAATCTAGGGAATATAGATTTAAACTCCACTGGGGCAGGGGCTGATGTGAATGATTAAATATTCGTTGCCAAGTGCTGCATAATATATAGGCATTATGTAGGTCAAGGTTATTATCATTATTATTATTATTAAATAATAATAATAATAATAATAATAATAATAATAATAATAATAATAATAATGCCATATAATAAAATCTAATCAGTCTGCAAATTGGTATTAAAATTTCAGAGGCCCAAAAATAATGAATGTGTCAGAGGTCCTTTATTATTCTGTCCTAGTTAGGAAGAATTTAACAGAATTGCCAAAGGATTTTGACACAAATTGCTGACAAATTTAATTGTTTTATTAGTAAATGCAGAAATCCTATAAAAAGAAAGAAATATAGGAAAACTTAAAGCTAAAGGAAAATCTATGTGACATGTTAATTCACAAATCCAATGTCCTCTTTATAATGTGCCCGTACCAAACTTCTATTTAGTGAATGCGATATCAATAACTTTCTTCGCTTAATTCAAAAGGAATCACGTAAACCATGACCTGCACCTCGCCAACACCTCAGTGCTTTTATTTGATTGGATTCCTACCAGTTGGCTATAAGTCATGAGCGTTCAAAGGTTCCTTTAATCCTTATTCCTCCAATTCGACCGGTAGAGAAACCACGGAAGCAAAGAAGATAAATAAGACTAGCGTGATATAGTTATGCAAATAATGATCTATTGATTGATGCCTTCGAAAATATGAGATCTCTCTCCATCATCCTCCATTTTACAATATTAGTATCTTATATATATAAGTTAACCCGTGCATGATACTCATGCATTCTAGTCAAATCAAGCTACTTACGGTGTTAAAAAGGTTCTTGTCATGCATTTGGGCCATAGCCCAGGCCTCACCCACCAACCACTCCCCACTGTCAACCCCGGCAACCACCAACCACTCCCAACTGTCACTTCTCCTTCAAGAAATATATATATATATTTTTTAAATCTTTATAAACACTTTTAACAATTAACAAATTAAATTAACAAATTAAAAACATCTTAGTATACCAAATTTCAGCCCTTTCTGAATTTTTTTTTACACACACACTAAGAATTTAGTAGGTCAGTGTATAACTCCGCCCAGCAGGTGGCGCTGCAGCTTGGTTTTATTTTTTCCACACACACACATACAGACTAACACACGCCACTAGACATTTATATATTAGATATATATATATATATATATATATATATATATATATATATATATATATACACAAGTTAACCCGTGCATGATACTCATGCATTCTAGTCAAATCAAGCTACTTAAGGTGTTAAAAAGGTTCTTGTCATGCATTTGGGGCTAGGCCAGGCCTCAACCACCAACCACTCCCCACTGTCACCCCCGGCAACCACCAACCACTCCCAACTGTCACTTCTCCTTCAGGAAATATATATATATTTTTTTTAAATCTTTATAAACACTTTTAACAATTAACAAATTAAATTAACAAATTAAAAAACATCTTAGTATACCAAATTTCAGCCCTTTCTGAATTTTTTTTTCCACACACACTAAGAATTTAGTAGGTCAGTGTATAACTCCGCCCAGCAGGTGGCGCTGCAGCTTGGTTTTATTTTTTCCACACACACACAGACAGACTAACACACGCCACTAGACATTTATATTATAGATATATATATATATATGAATATTTGTTCATTTCTAGTAGGGCTTTGGGCATAATTCAGCGCTAGAATTCTTAGATATTTTTTTTCTTGTACTCTCCTAGGTAATTAACTCATGGCATCTAACTTTCAATATTCCATCCAAAATTTAATTTCCATATGAATTTTTACTTTGGATGGATCAAGCCCTAGCTTATTTGATTGAAAATATTTTATATGTCCAAGTCATACAGAACTATTTTACTTCCTGTTTACAGTTTATTTATAATTATTATTTTATTTATTTAAATTGATTTATTTATAAATGCTAATGCACTCCCTACTGTAAATTACATGGATATTAGAAGTCACTAAGGAGTGCAAATTATATGTACAAGATTTATTATAATTCAGAATTGCAGAAGTGTTATTCCTTATAATATATATGTTTTAGTAATGAACACTGAAATAGTGACATTATAACTCACCAATTTGAAGCCGTAACACTAGATATCACCATTTATACAATAATCATTTACAGGCATTTACAAATATATATTAATAATAATAATAATAATAATAATAATAATTGTGAGAAGCAATATGCTATGAAAGGATCTATTCAGCCACACGAGTCCTCAGGTTCTGATGTTGGAGGTTCACAATAATTTTTAGCACAACTAGAGACACATTAACTAAGGGACCGTCTTGCGCATTTACAGGCATTATATTGACCAATGTCCCATTCCCCATATTTTGTCCCTGACTGTCATTGTTGGTTTGATTTCAGTTGAACACATTGGGCTTGATTCATTAAGGAAAGTAAGGCAAAAAAAAGGAGTACATTTTCACCTGGACAAATCATACAATGCCAGGGGTGCAAATTAGTTTATTAATTTGCATATAACATAAATACTGACTTTTTTTTCATGTATTACACAAATCCTTGATAGCTTAATTTGTGCACTGAAATTTAAAGTTGATCTAGAAGATACTTTACCCCAACTATAAATTTATCCCCACATTTTAAACTTACCGCCCCTCCAATGCAACATGGGTTTGCCAAGGTGTCAAGTTACTACTTTATTTTTTGCTTTACTTTTAATATTTTTTTTTTTCCTTTCCTTTCCTTAATGAATCAGATGAATCAAGCCCATTATTAGCAATGTGTTTTGTTTTTTTTAATTGAGTGAACAGAGTGTTGTAGATCTTGTCAACAAGCTGTATGATATGTTGTATGGTACCCTCGTCAGCACAATGGTCCCCACTGCAATGTATTCCAGCTCAAACTATCTACCTCTACCGCCAGA
The DNA here is from genome assembly GCF_038048845.1 of Mixophyes fleayi. Lineage (NCBI taxonomy): Eukaryota > Metazoa > Chordata > Amphibia > Anura > Limnodynastidae > Mixophyes > Mixophyes fleayi. Next base: position 307,934,785 of record NC_134405.1, on the reverse strand, counting down.
GTCCATTCCCTGTTCTGGGATTTGTTGTACTGTTGTCTTTCCTATTTCTGGAAATTCCTATTGCAGGTTCTATGGCAGGCAACAGGTAGACGTTTGGTTTAGGGCGGCATCAATTTCACCTCCACTTATACCTATTTTTTATATGTAAGTTTTATGTAGTTTATAGATATGTTATAGTGAGTTGGGAGGGTGTACAATAGATTAGGTGTTACTATTTGCAATGCTTGGAACAGATACAGCAGAGTGAAATGATCCTTTGTTCAAGAAATTGCCTCCCAAATGAAACGTTTTTTTTTGTAAATAGCCCTTGTGACAGTTTTATTTACAGAAATAAATGAAAATAAACAATCTTAATCAGGATTAAAAATAATTATATTTATTAGGGGTGTGCAACGGCCACTTTTCGTGTTTTGGGTTTTGAGTTTTGGGTTCTGATTTGTTTTTTAAAAAGCATAAAAACTGCTAAAATCCAGATTTTTGTTCTAAACTATGTAGGGGGCTGCTGACATAAATGCCCAGTATTCTACAGAGGGAGTGAGTTTATTGTAGACAAATGAAGCAACCTGGCGCCCCCACATCCACTCATCCACATCCACTCCGACATGCCATGCGTAGATCGTCAGCTATTTAATTAGCGCAACTAATTTCGCAACTCAAGCGTGTTGGGCAATAAGTTAATCCGCAATACTTTACATTGCGTTGGACTGAATGATAATAGATGACAGGTTGATAATTCTATGGGTTTGATGCAGGGATTTGTAGCACACTAACTTATTAAAGCGGTTTTCCTCCCTTTAACTAAGACCTGGGGCCCATAGTGTTGCACCGAGGGCCTCTGTCTGAGACTTGTAGTGCTGCCAAGCAGTGGGACATGGTGGTAATGTCGGGGTTGGGATAAATGGTCATTACACTATAATTAACTGAGCAACAATTGCCCCCTTTGTATCACTTACCCTCTCCCATGCACATCAACTTCTTCTTTATAGTTGAATTAATTATAAATGAACTTTTCTGGCTGCACATTTGAATTATCCAGCATTTAGAAAGTGTATTGTGTGAGATGAAAAGATTATCAGGAAAACTTTGAAGTAATTTGCCAAGGAAGGCGAAAGATGTGTGAGATCCAGTAAATTTATTTAAGTAGTCTGTAAGTCACAAGGTGCCCGGAGTCCAGAATCCTGAATCTCTGATGGTGTCTGATCATCATTTCTTCACCCTAGGAGTTATCAGGAATCACCTTAGTTCATGCAGTCTCTGAATGTTAGTGTATGTAAGCTGGATGTGTACCTGAGGGCAGGTGAAGGACGCAAGATGCAGACATAAGTGCAGACATAAGTCACACTCACCCTGTAGCAACCTGCGTGCAGTATCAGCTCCTCACACTTCCAGCATCTACACACAGCTCTCCCGCAGCTTCCCTATTTTTTCCCACAGTGGGACAGTTCAGAGGCTGTTGGTGCGGAGATCAGTCACCGAGGTCTGACATAAATCCAGTGCACGGCAGCGGCTACGCATGAGGAGGCGGGGGAGGAGGTGCTGCTGGTCCCAGGGTGGGGTGGGGGGGGACTAATATGAATCAGGATCTCGCGAGATCCGACGCAGCGATTATGACGTTAAGCCTCGTTTTCAGTTTGGAGTCCCCCGGGAATACCCGAACAGTGCTCGGATCGGGCTCGGATCCGCACTGTTCGGGGGGGCTCTGATTTACAAAATCCGAGCCCGCTCATCTTTAGTTTTACACGATTTACCTTCTTGACTGTGCTCTTCATCTGTTATCAGTTGAAAAGATCATGACACAGTCCATAGGGATCTCTGGACACTGCCGGTCGTGAGTACATGCACACTGCAGGATTGAAACAACATTGTTCCATCATTGAATGAGATTTGTAGTTTGGTTTAAAAATCAAATAACAATCACAATGTGCTTTGGTACGATATTTGTTCATTGTTGCAATGCATACACAATATGCATAATAACACATACATGCATAATGCAATATCGGACCAAACAGTTGTTTATCGTGTGATTGGTCCAATAATCGGCTGAAAAACCTGTAGTGTGTACCCAGCCTTACATTATAGAGAGAGGGAGAGAGTTGAGTATGTTCCACAGTTATCAATGGACAAAAGTATATTGTACCAGCGATTATTTAAACAACAAATACCCTTTAATACAATTATTTTCTCCTCCAGCAAGTATATGTTATTATTGTTATATATTGTTATTGTTATATGTTATTTTTGTTATATGTATATGTTATTTTCCCCTCTGATGTTTGTGATGGTTGGTGGTTATAGCTGTGGCTACTTTGGAAATATCCCATTAAATTATTTCAATTATTAACTGACAACAACTGACAATATTGAGATTGCACATAAGATTTATTATCAGGTACAATTTCAGCCTCCTAACAATCAATATGCACATCATCACCCTCAGTAAGGACAACACAGGATGCATAATTGACATGTACAATTTTATTGTTTGTACTGCCATCTGGAATGTCAGGTCTTGTTTTTTGTTCTCCCAAATGAGATTAGGATGCATTTTCATGTGCTGGATCAGGGCTATTGATCCAAGCTTTGTACCCTCATGACCTTGACTGACCCCTTGTGCACACACTACGCAACGGGCCATTGACAAGTTTCCTATGTCACTCTCAACAAATTTTCACACTGACAATTTTCTGCTTGGTTGATGGTCCTTTAGATGCAATATCTTGAAGCTTCATAAATAAAGGAAAATTAATTAATGCAATTGTGTAAGCACATTTGCCCTTTTTTGCCTGTACCAAAATTTGGTTTATCACTTGGTGGTAAAATTTTATCCTCATCTTTACTTTTAAACATGGGATAAGGATTATCCTTTATCCTTATCATCCCTTTAGGATGACTAGGATGACTATCACATCTCCTGATCATGAGCAGCACGGTGGCTCAATGGTTAGCACTTCTGTCTCACAGCACTGGGGTCATGAAATTCAATACCCGACCATAGCCTTATCTGTGTGGAGTTTGTATGTTCTCCCTGTGTTTGCGTGGGTTTCCTCCAGGTGCTCCGGTTTCCTCCCACACTCCAAAAAAACATACTAGTAGGTTAATTGGCTGCTATCAAAATTGACCCTAGTCTCTCTGTGTCTCTCTCTGTCTGTGTGTGTTAGGGAATTTAGACTGTAAACTCCAATGGGGCAGGGACTGATGTGAATGAGTTCCCTGTACAGCGCTGCGGAATTAGTGGCACTATATAGATAAATGGTAATGAGGATGATCATCATTATCATGCTCCGACTGCTGTGAAAAGTCATTGGCAGTTAATTGTAACTTCTATCAAAGTTTTGTTAATTTTCACCACTGTGAGAGCTGACATATTGACCTCAAAGTCTAGAAATGACTAAAGAAACATCACACTTTGATAAAGAGAATTATAAAGTTTCAGAAATTTCATCAGCATCTCAGCTGTCAGGCTTGTCAATAACATGTATTTGTGACTTTAGTATACTTTAAAGTATAAATTACATTTGATTGTTTTTTCTTTTTTTTAAAGCTGCCCAATAGAGTTGTTTGAAAAATTTTAAAAGGTTGAAAATGTGATTGAATTTCAATTGAAGTTCAATGGCCACAAACATGTTTGCAGTACAATAGCCACAATTCAAATTTATGGTTCGAAATTTGTGACTCATGTTCACAATTTGATATTTGAAGTTGACATTAGAGATTCAAGCCTTTCAATGTTTACTGTTGAATTTAGAGGTTTCCATTAAAAATAGTGTTTTTATTTTTAAATACTATTTGTAGAATATCTTTAAATATCATAATAGAATTTTACATAATTCAAACTGCAAAATCTACAGGATTTAAAATTTGTGAGATTCACAATTCTCAATTAAAAAAATAGTTAAAATATATCAATGTCAGATAGAACATGGTTGAACAGGCTTGATCATGGTCGATCTGACTGAAACATTGTGAAACCTGTTTGAATTTCTCTTACTTAGCTTGATTCTTTTTATCTTATCAAAAACAAAGAAATTCCTGCAAAATGATTTAACTTTTGTACCGATTCGTCAAACGATTTCAATTAACAATAGCGTCTCTACTGCTCAGCTATGATAATGGAGGGGGGCTCTCCCCTGGACCCCCATATTCCTTCTCCAGAGAAACATCAGAATGGAGGACTAGGAGGTCTTAAGAAGTGTGTAGACTCTTCTTCCACTGTGTCATCCAGTTGGGGCCCCTACATTTGAAATTTTGAGTATGTTTAGCTATTCTAGCTAAGCATTTCAAATACAATAATGTTAACTAGATGGCTCCCTGGGAGTGATCATACAGATTTAGCCAGTGCTGAGTTCCTGAGACATCAGTTAGTCCACATCAGAGGATTTTGGGAGGAGATAGTAGGAATATGGGGCAGAGGGTAACACAATCACTCTCTACTGAATGATATGCTGTGCTAGCATGGCAGCAGGCTCAATAACATTATTTTATAGAAGCTAAGCAAAGTTCAGCAACATAAATATCAATATACATACTGTATATATCTTAATAGTAACACTAAACAAAGTTAAATGTAACACTGAAAATTAAGGTTAGAGTGCCTTAATATATCTGGGTCCAAAATACAGCTGCATTGGCAACAATTTGGATAGCTCCTACACCAGTGATGGCTAACCTGTGACACTCCAGGTGTTGTGAAACTACAAGCCCCAGCATGCTTTGCCAGCTATCAGCTAGTTATCTACTGACAAAGCATGCTGGGGCTTGTAGTTTTCACAACACCTGGAGTGTCACAGGTTAGCCATCACTGTCCTAGACGGGTCAGATTAGTTATAAATCTAACTATTACTGTTTTATCCTATAAAGTCGCTCACTCCCTAATTGATACGTACACATGAAGGTGGCAACCTATCTGCCTCCACCCTTATAACATCCTTCCGCAAGGAACTATGGTTGTCAGTGACCTGGTAGCATTTGGGATAACTAAACGCTGGCAGCTCAAGCACTCTCACCCTATCTCCTGGATTGCTGTAAGCCTATCTCAAAAACATCACTGACATCCTGCTTCCAACTCTAAATGAAATAATAAAATAATGAAGTTATAATACGCATAATAGAACAAAAATCTGAAAGCTTCCATATAAGAATTATTGCATAAGCCTCTATTTATTGAACTAAGCAGAGACTCTGTCACTTCCACTAAAAAGGAACAATGCAATTAGAGCTAGCTGTTTTAAATAGCAAAAGACAAAATAAATTTCAGCCGAAACAGTGAATATGAAACCCTCAGCTTCGCTTCAAAGCTATTTAGAACAAGTAGCATGACAACGGCGACAGCAATTATGACACTTCACAAAGAATTTTAAAAGAGCAAAAAATATATTGATCCATTAAAATAACATAAGAAACAAAGAGAAAACAAACATAAAAGAACAAAAGTGAAGCTGAGACAACTATGACCACAGAAAAGACCAGTCTGATATACATTATTTAAAAAGTGGCGTGATCCCTCTTGCTGGTTGATACATTATAATTTTTATTCAGTTCACAAATGTCTGACATAAGGTCCAACAATTATGACTACAATTTATGTAGCCAATGATTTATTTCACCAAAACCAGTGGTCAAATTATGCTGGTAGACAGAGGTATGTCAGCATGGTGGCTTAGTGGTTAGCACTTCTGCCTCACAGCACTGGGGTCATGAGTTTGATTTCCGACCACGGCTATATCTGTGTGGAGTTTGTATGTTCTCCCCGTTTTTGTGTGGGTTGTCTATACGGGGCTCCGGTTTCCTCCAACAATCCAAAAAACATACTAATAGGTTAATTGTCTGCTATCAAATTTACCCTAGTCTGTGTGTGTGTATGTTAGGGAATTTAGACTGTAAGCTCCATTGGGGCAGGCATTGATGTGAGAGTGTGCTCTGTACAGCGCTACGGAATTAGTGGCGCTATATAAATAAATAAATGATGATGATACTGCTACTTTTACTATTGCTTTGATTGTAACACAATCACATTCCATTCACTTACCGTTTCCCCACCTCCACTTCGACTGCTGACCAAATCAGCAAGCATTTCCTGTAAACTGTCTGTGCAGCTTTTGTCAAGATGTTTTCTGGTGATTGTCAATGGTTTGGGAGTTATTTAATAAATTTGCAGTTAAAAGGAATTGTACATGTTTATAAAACACTAGTTTCTTATGCGCACACCCACCTATTTTGGTGCAATGTGCATGTGAGATAAATGCATCCTTTCATATATCTGAGGCATGGTCAATAAACTTTGCTTTATAGAGAACATGTAACAAAGTTATCTTTTGCTAATTTATGTCTTTAATGCAAAGAGCCTTGTGCGCTATGGGTTAAAAAAGACTCTATTTCATGTCTATGCTGTGTTGCACGTATAATAAGAGACAACTCCTCATAGTATGTTAAAAAAGGGATTTTGTGCTGCATCTTATCATTTTTGTGCTTCAATTAGGCCCTATGACAGAGGTGCTGGAACCCAGTCATCAACAGTTACAAACAGGTCATGTTTTCAGGATTGTAGAAACAGGAGGTATAATTGCAACAATAGATTAACTCACCTGTGCATGATTAAAGAAATCCTGAAAACATGGAGTGATTTTGAGCACCTCTGCCCTATGAGATTGCTCTGTCCTCTAGCACCAGAGACAGTTCCTGGGGCTGCCTGACACTATTGTGATGACAGAGATGTCATCATTGGTGTTTCACTGCAGGGAAGAGTTTTATGTGACTCAGTACAACTATTAGAATATATCAACATATGCTCTAATGTAGACTTTGTATACACCTTACATCCAGGGCTTATAATATAGCATGTTAAACATATTCTATTGTCAATAAGACACAGTTCCCGCCTGGTACTGGGATAATGAATGAAGGAAAAAATAAACATATACAGAAAAATACATATACTTATTTTATTATGAGCCACACATAGGGCTAGATTTACTAAGCTGCGGGTTTGAAAAAGTGGGGATGTTGCCTATAGCAACCAATCAGATTCTAGCTTTCATTTATTTAGTACCTTCTACAAAATGATAGCTAGAATCTGACTGGTTGCTATAGGCAACATCCCACTTTTTCAAACTCGCAGCTTAGTAAATCTAGCCCATAGAGGCAACTACTAATAAAGTACGGATATTTGGCATCTTTATAATCATTTCAAGCTGCAGAATAATCTTTTTTCCTGTTTTTCTCACTACAATGTCTATAATTGAAAAAAATAGACTTACCCAATTGTGGTACTAAATGAAATTCCTAATTGTCCAGAAAAAAACAATGCCAAACTCATTTAGGTGGAGAAAGAAATAGAAAGATAGCCCTGGCAAAACCAACACAGCACCAGATAGTGAATATCAGCCTGGCCTCTAGAGGAGGGACCTGACTTCAAACCTCTGGCTGAAGTAGTAAAAGGAATTATTTTCTTTAAATAACAATGTATATTTAGCAACAAATTAAACTCAATGACTATATTGTCTTTGTTAGATGCACACTCAAACATGAGTGTACCTAACATTACCGGTAATGTGGAGGGTGGAATATAGGCACCTAACACAAACATCTTCCAATGCTCTGGAAAATTCAAACCCGCTGATGAAATCTTAAGTAGTCCTTTAAAGCAATTTGCTTGTAAACTATAAATTTGATAATATACTTCATGGCTATAGCAGTTATAGGTTCAGTTCAATTGAGAACAGTGGACCAAATTTTGGCCAAGAACAAGTTATTTTAATTTATATTGTGACCCTAAAATGCCTGAAGTAGGAAACATACATTAGCCCAAAAGAGAACCTGAAAAGAAGATATTCATTCCGAGAGCTCAAACGTCATTAACCCTTACTCTACCTTAAACCATTCCCGGAGGACCCTCTGGCTGGTAAAGGGGTTAAGCAGGAGAAGATGTATTCCTTTAACACAAGATGAAAGGCCTGGAGGACGCTGGAATGGGTTGAGAATTAGTAGAGCAGAAAACTCTAAATGATGCAGATATAATTCCTTAAGTGTGAGAATGTTACTCTTTAATCTGGGCTTCACAGGCCAGTGCGCTGCCTAAACTGACAGGATGGATAATAAAATAATAATATATTTTTATTCTAACCAAGGACTAAAACGTTAGCGCCAGACACACTTAGAATTTGCTTTCACAACCATAGAGCTTACTATCTAACATTTTATTATGAAGTCAAGAAAAACGATATTTCCTTAGTAGAGGGCTGAGTCTAGGACTGAACATCAATCAATTTTACATGAGAATGTAAATTTTGTAAACTATAATGAGCAAATATGTAAAGAAAGCAGGAATACACTGAGGTCTGTATGTAATGCCTTCCTGTATAGCAGGGACAAGAGCAAGATTTGACAGTTTCTCAACTAGAAACTTTCACCTCTCCATAGGTGATGGGGTACATTTGTTATTGACCTGACCCATCCATATAGAAATGCCTCAGGGAACTCAAATGTGATTCCTGAACAACAATTATAATTTATCAGACCTGGAGTTACCCCGAGTATTCCTAAAACCCCAGTTTTGACTCTTGTGTAGGCTTAAAACTGTGAATGCCCAATCTTTTTGAGAGATGTGCAACTGTTGTGGAAACCCCTAATTTCTAGAAAGTGTAGAATACCATGATGAAAGCTCTCTAGAAAAGATTATTAAATAGGACATTATGTTCTAAATACAAGCTCATCATGTTTGTTAGAGATGAGAGGAAATGGAAGTCTTCTTTTTTATATTGGTCTATAAATTTCTCTTCATAGTGATCTATCTGAAATCAATAACTTGTAGTCTTAACCCATCGTCTAATTAACAGTTTCATTGCTACTGAAATCTAACAGGAATTTGTTCTGTGGTGATTAAATATAGGAGCCGGCAGTGATTTAGAGAGTTAAGAATAATTCAGAGGTTTGTGAGAAACATTTAATTACTTTGTTTTATATGAACTGTAGTTCCGCACACTTTTTTGTACCCTAATATATTTGTATGGTTTAGTGCCAGGTGGATTAAAATTGTCTACATTTCCTAGAATAAAAGAATGGCTGTTTTATAGATCGTTTGGCTTCCACTATAAACACTTAAATATTCTTTGAAATCCTAATGCCACTACTGAATGTATGACGGTAATCTCAAAATCTAAGCTACTAATACCATGGTTAATTTCATTCAATGTAATGCAGCCTCCCCATTGTTCATTTTTTTGTTAGTTGTAAGGTGAATGTGTCTATTGTAGACTACGATTGTACTTCTGTTCCTTGATTGATGCTTCTATACTACTTAAACTTAATGGGCCTGATTCATGTACGGACATACGTCCGTTTGTGTACCGTATCTTATGTGAAATAGTTCAGAAATGGACATTACACCAATGAACGCAATTGCATCTAATTGCATAGAAAAATATTAGGTATTGGTACCTACAACAAAATCAGCGTTTAAACATTAAAAAACATGCTGTACAGCAGAGGTTAATCCGCACAAATGTTTGGACAATTTAACATGAGTCTTGAAGTTGAAAAACCAGCAAATCAACATAAAAATTGTACTCAGTTGATAAATCCTACAGACGGCAAAGACATAGTACAATATTACTACGAATTCGTTATTATTAATCAAGTGTTCAACACAAACATTTGTGAAATTTCTTTTCAGAGAATTGCTTTATAATTGGCTTGAAGTCAGTGGTCTTCAGAATGTCATTTTCCATACCTGAGTGAAAATCAGTTCAAACGCTGCTGCCCCATTGTGCTGCCAAGCTGATTTTTGTAAATGTGAATAAACCTCTTGGAATAATATACTGAAAAATTGGCAAGCCTATGGGGCCCCTGTGCTCGTGAGGCCCCATGTGTTAAAGCAGCTCTGACTTCCACCCAGATTCAAATTGAAATGTATCTTGAGATACACCCGGATTTGAATACGGTCGGATTTACGCACAAGTTCCGTGCACTTGTAAGTTGCATTCGCATATGAATCAGGCCCCAGTGTGACAAAGTCTATGTGACAGGGCATGGCTTGGTGTCTTCTGTCTGGCTGAATGCTATCCTTGGAAACACAGTGTCATAAGCAATTATTACACAATTCTTTAGTACACATTTAGTATTTTTAAATAAAGCTTCTGAATAAAGGTTTGTTTTTTTACTGCACTAAGAAGCTCCTCCATTTATTGCGTTTACAGATGATTAAAGCTTGTAAGCATACGAATAATGTTAAAGAGAGCGCAGCAGATATATTGAAAGTCTTAGGGGTAGATTTATTAATTATTTAAAAAGGAAAAGTGGAGGTTCTGCCCAAAGCAACCAATCAGATTCTAGCTATCATTTATCTAGTGCGTTGCAGAAATTGATAGCTAGATTCTGATTGGTTGCTATGGGCAACACCAAAATGGGGTTGCATTGTATTTATCTGAAACTACACTTTTCCTAAATTTTATTTGCTGTGTAAAATCACATAAACAAACCACTGATACACCCACTAGTTCCCATATTCCCATATTTTGCAACATTCGTCCCTCAGTGCTAACAATTTTTGTTGAGCTTGCCTTGAAAATGTATCAGCAGATGACACGTGTATGTTGAAGATGATTGAGCAATGAATGACTTTAAGCGACAGATTCAGTTGTAGACTGCAAAGACAGGTATTAACAGCATGTCATGATATTACACTCATCTTACTGTCCTGACGTGTCACTATTGCTACCGCCATTTATGCAGAGGCTTAGCCAGCAAGCAGCAAACTAAACAGTAGGAACAACATAAAAGAGCATAATGAAATTCATTCAATGGGTAATAACATTATTAGTTTTGTTAACCAGCATCACCATTTAACTGTTGGGTTGATTCATAATCTTGCTCCCCACATATTGGGGATCTAAACTGACATATTACAGTGATAAGTGTAATTTGTATCACTTCCTGTGGGAACAGCCATGTACAGAGATAAAATACATTTGAAATACATTAAAATAACCAGTATAAAATATATATTTAAATGTACAGGAGTGAACTAGTTATCAGTATGTGATTAGGTTAACCACGGGCAGATTTAAATACCATTCATTATATAAAGATTTTACATATATTTATATATCCTGTAGATTGTAAGCATGCGGGCAGGCCTCTCGTATTCTCTGGCTGGCTGTATTACCCAGTATTGTTTTATTACTGTGTTTGCTCCCAATTGTAAAGTGCTATGGAATTTGCTGGTGTTATATAAAAAAATGAGGATGACGATGATGATTACACCAGCATTGTGTTGTACTTTTTCCATTCATGTCAATAACCCATTCATTCCAACGTCCAATTTATGCCAATGAAGTTGTGTGCTAAAGCCCTGATGTTCAGTTGAATTTATATTATTATTATTATTATTATATAATTATTAATATATTATTATTTATGTCAGTTTGTGTACTATAATTTTGCGCAGACTTGTGCATGTCTGGCACGGGGGAGGAAAGGGCCATAAAATGCAAGGTCACACATATATAACCTGTTAAGAGGAGTATCTTTTTCACCTTCTAGAGGGCAGGTGCAAATACAGGCTGTCAATGATGACTAGGGAAATCCAGGCGCATATCCTGCCGATGCAGCACCGGACCCATCTGAGATGTGTACGGCTATGCATATAGGTGGAAATATGCCATTTTTTGTGTGTGACTTTTATTATTATTATTATTATTAATTTTTATTTATAGGGCGCCACAAGGTGTCCGTGGCGCAGTACAGGGACAAAACGAATAACAATACAAGGTGAGACAGCACAGTACAGTAAACAGTAAGCACAGTAACTCAGTAAGCTCAATGCACAGCTAGAGAGGGTGGGGAAAGGGGGAGGGAGGATTGGCAAACAACGGAGCCCAAGAAGGAGGGGGCGGAAGACAGTGAGACCCCCAGAGGGGACGGGGGGAGGAGGGTCATCGAGGAGGAGGGCAAAGTAGCTGGAGAGCAGAGTTAGAAGTGGTGGAAACAGGAGGAGAGGTGGCCCTGCTCAGAGGAGCGTACAATCTAAGGGAAGGGGTGGACAGACAAAGAGACGCAGGGGAGAGAGGGAGAATAGGGGGACAGGGGCGGGGAAGGGGAAAGAAGGAGGAGAGGCAGCAGAAAAGGTAGGGAGTTAAGTGGGAGACTGAAAGGCTTTAAGAAAAAGGTGGGTTTTTAAAGCCCGTTTAAAACTGGACAGATTAGGGGAAGTTCTGATGGAGGGAGGGAGCTTGTTCCAGTGGAGGGGGGCAGCGCGGGCGAAGTCTTGGATACGCGCGTGGGAGGAGGTAATAAGGGGGGAAGAGAGGCGACGATCAGAGGCAGAACGGAGAGGACGGGATGGAGTGTAAATATTTTACACCCATTTTGCAACCAGCCCCTACATGTAGAAACTCCACTGAAAATAATAGGCCATGGAAATGAATGTGCCATTCACATGAAGGGAGCTGTATGTCATTGTTTTTTCCCACATCAATAGAGATTGAATTAGTGTTTACTGGTGTGAAATCAAAGCAGGCAGTGCCCAGGACTCCCCTCACCAACCAGCCAATCATATTGCAGCTAACAGAGGAAACTGCTTGGGATTGGCTAAGAGGAGTTAACGGTCATTCTGTGGTGGGACTCCTAACAAACCAGTTAGCATCATCTATTGTGTTTCTTTAAACTTTTCTGTGAATTAAAATAAGAGGATTTTCCTGTGGTTTACAAGAAGAATTTTATTGAAATATAAATTTAGAAGATCTCAGCTGGATTATAAATTAGAAGAGTTCCCATGGATTACAAGAAGCATATCCCACAAATTTACAAACAAAGAACATTTCCCATTTGATAACAAATAAAGAACATTTACTCTGGATTACACATTAAGAATATTTCAACTGGATTCAATATAATAAGAATTCCAGTGATTTACAAAGATTTTTTTTAAAATAAATAAAATGGTGAAGGTGTTTTGAGTTGTGAATTTTTATTTCAATAACTGTTCATTTAACAAATGTGTGTGTGTGTGTGTGTGTGTGTGTGTGTGTTTTGCATTAATTTATTTTTTTTGCTAATTTATTTTAATAGAATGGGATCTTACAAACCCATTATACTAGGACTATTGACGTGGCACTCTAGGGGCCCCAATATTCCTAATTATCGGGATCCCCACATTCAAGGGGACCAGGAATGGCCCCAGCGCTTTTCATTGCAGAGTTGGTAGTCTGGTCATACTGCATAGGCAAACCAAAGGGTGGAGGGGGGGGGGGGGTTTCCTAGTGCCTGGAAACCCCCTCCAAGCCTGGGGCACTGTATAATTGAGGTGGCTGGACCCTGCCCCCGCTTACATGGCTCTGCTTGAAAAGGGAGAGCTGTGTGCACCTAACCACCTAACAGTAGTGCATGCAGCATTGCCCATGTATATTATATGGATTATAGGGATAGGAAGAGTTGGAGAGCAGCCAAGCACTGTCTAATATTATACTCCCCATTTTAGCAAAAAACAGCTCAGACTGTTTAGCGCTGGAGCTGTTTGAAGAATTGGGGGGGCTACAATGTCTGCTTTTAATTATTTATGTAGTAGCTTCTCCCATTATTTCAAAAAGCCCTTAAATTTAGTAGTGTTTACATGTAGTGCACACTCTCTGAAAACCTCATTGAAATAAATGGACTGTTTAAATTAATGGGAAGAACTTATCACTGGAGAAAAATTAATTCAATTGTGTCGTGTTCAAGATATCACACGCATGTGCAAGCTCATAGCACCTCTAAGCACTTTTGCATGTGGTTTGCACTTAGATGCAAATACAACACAAGAGAGTTACGCCGAGAAGGCAGGACACAGGCCTTTATATAATGACAATCTTTTGTGTTATTAAAACATGCATGACAGTTTTGATCATCAAACTGCTCTCTACTGAGATATATAGGTGGATAGAATTTTTTTTAAAATCAATAGATTAAAGGCAAATATTTTGTGGCTATCTTTAACTACTTGAGAGACCTAGAGCCAACTGACGCAATGCAGTTTAACGGTGCTACCGATATACTCCAAAAATCAATTTTTCCTGATTGAGAAGAGGAATAAAAGGAAGAACGTGCCGTCTCCCTTACCCCCAGTGCTAATAAAGAAATAACGAGTTCTCTGCTCGGTCTAACCCTTCCCCCTCCCAGCTTCTCCCAGTAAAACTCTCATAATTAAGCAGAGCAGCTTTTAACCAAATTGTTTCAGCCTCAACAAGCAATTAGGACAGACAGTACTGATAATATGCAGTACAATGCGTTCTCCTCTGCCCAAACCCCTCCTTTCCACAGTCCCAAGATCCCTTCAGTCCACTTCTTTATCTGTGACAGGGTGGGTTCAATGCAGGTGAAGTTTAACTATCTAGTGTATAATCGAAATTACATACCGGCAGCATAGTGGGAGAGGTTTTATTAATAATTCCAGCATTGATTGGCTGAGGATTGTTTTTATACATACAGCACGTTCCTAAATAATATGTCTATGTATAGATACATAGACATTTTTTTGCAGGATTGAAAATACAATGCATATTTTATATCTAATGGTTAGTTAGATACAATCCTTAGCTGAGTGTAACACGTATCTTCTTGTCTAAATGCAGGGGGCTACACATATAGGCGGTCCTCTGAGTACCCCAGCAAATTTATCTGGAGAGCTAGACCAATTGCCAGTTCAAATCCAATGACTTTGGGTCAAGGGTCAGTTGTACAAAGTACTGCAAAAGCCCAGTCTCTTACATTTAAGAATTTGCTCACAAAGAAACGTGTTAGATAACTTGGTAAAATAGAGAATCTAATCAACTAAACAACTGGATATAGGATATGTGGGGCTGCAGGTGTTCTGAACATACTTTTTACCTTTCATTTATTTCTGTTTTTGATACAATCTTTGCCTGTAACTGAAATGCATATGTCTGCCAAAGTAAAATCTCACCTTAAAGTACTGCTTTATGGAACCACTAGACACTATCAAGCACTTATGTTTAAGTCTGGGAGCAGTTTCCCAATGCAGTAGTCAGACACAAGAGAAAACACTTGCACAGGTAACTGGTTACAATCCCTGTCCGCCTTGCTACTGGGGTTCACGACCACAAAATTATTATATGGTATGTGATCATGCAGCATTATAATACCAGTCTCACACTGGGCAGCGTAAGCTCTCTGCAGCCACTCTCTGTTTAAGAAACCGGAGTGGGCATTGCAAGGTATCTGCTTTGAAAACATTCACTTGCAGGCTGATTGCAGTGGAATATGGGTCCTGGATTAGTAATGGAAAATAGCTTTTCAGTGATAGAGAGGTGGGTGTTTTGGGAGTAAGGGTTTACTAAAAGTGGTATTTGTGTTTAGTGGCTCTTTCGGGATGGTATAGCATTTGAGCTCATGTGCCAGTCAACTGGTCAGTTATTTTCATTCTATGAAGGGTATTCTATACCAGCTATAAATGTTCCCAATATGCCTTCTCCAATTGATGGAGTTATGTCAATATGCACAAGCGTTAGTTTGTATCAATCCTCTGCATTCCAATAAAGAGTTGAAATAACTAAGTCAACGATGGCACCAGATGTTCTGCAATTGCTCAGATCTTTTAGTCAATTCCAATTTCCCATTGCCCCGAGTGAGCACAGCAGCAGGTTCCACAGTCCTTCTGGCCACCATAGAGAACTATAAAAATATTTTCCCTCCAGTTCAGAAACAACCAGAGACTGAGACACTTATTAACCCATTAATTGTGAGGCAGATTTGCAACATGATGGATTTGTTTTATAACAGCATAGCAATTCATAGCAATGAAATGCATCTCATTTATGCCTAATCCATTAGAAAACAGCTTTTAGAGTATTACATTTTTAAGTACAATGAAAACATTTATAGCTAGAAAAATGGAAGTGCGCAGCTAAGTGGAATACATTTTGGAGTTCCAAGCCATTGTCAATATGTGCGGAAATCATTATTTAGCACTATAAGGGGATGTACTGCTGGCAACTGCTCACATTAACATTCCCTCTCATTTACACATATTAAATGTGCATTATGGACAACAGCATAAAAAAAATGTGAGAAACGAGCTGAAATCAGACACAGAACCTTAAATAACAGAGACTGAGAATAAGGTTAATATACAATTAAGTATACAGTTAATATACGATGAAATATACAGTACACATAACCATCTATCAAGGTATTGAGCAGCTTTTTTAGATTGGTCATTGTTTACCAGAAAATAAAAGGTAAAGTTTGCCAATGCTATGTCATTGTTATTTATGGGTTCATGCCGGCGTGTAATGCTATTCCCAAAGTTCCCATACTAAGGTGTACCTGCAGACATTGGACACTATTGGAGCCCACACGATGCACATCTTGGTTTTGCACCAATGTGCCTAGACTGTACTCTTGATGTAGATTAAAGAAGATGACTACTGCTCTTGGTAGATGCTCCTGTAAACAAGACGTACACTAGGGGCATTTTAAGAAATTAGTGGAGCTGTGTACAAGATTAGTGATAACCCCCCCCCCCCCCCCCCCATACGCATACCTCACAAAATTATTAATCGAAGAATTGGAGAAATGGGAAAGCAGCTCAGCGCATGCAAGGGGAGGGGGAGGGGGAGTGGTCATGTTACATGTAGACGTACCACATCCCCCCCGGGGCATGACTAGAACATTAGAAGCTGTGGGCCAACCCCAGACCCTGTTCCTCTCCCCTAATACAACCCTCACTATCACTCCCACCATCTCAATTCATTCACTTCTAATATTCATTCCATGCCCCACCCAATCCTCTTCACCCTCTGCCCCATTCCGATTCACACTCTTCCATCCGTCTACAGCCTCTCTGGTCCTGTCTATATATTGTAATTAGCATAGAGTGTATACTGATACCTGAGATGCCTCCTGACATGTGTATACATGCTATAGGGACAGCAACGGATACACCCAGGTGCATGCTGTAGAATCTGCTATAGGTGTTGAAGCTGATGACACCCTGAGCTTTTATCCAGTGACAGAAGTGCTGGAGTCCCATGTGATGCAGTGGTTCCCAGTAGCCAGGGAGCAGACATTGGGGTTATTTCACCAGCGAGTGGCTGGCTTCCATCAGTGACTGGGACCCACCACATCCCTTGGGTCTCCAACTCATTTGCTGCTGAAGAGAAGCAGCAGA
Source organism: Mixophyes fleayi (assembly GCF_038048845.1). Classification (NCBI taxonomy): domain Eukaryota; kingdom Metazoa; phylum Chordata; class Amphibia; order Anura; family Limnodynastidae; genus Mixophyes; species Mixophyes fleayi. The sequence goes on along the minus strand of NC_134405.1, from coordinate 307,917,624 downwards.
AACAGGAAGTACGGGTTCAGGGTGTGCCCACAAGGCAAGGGGTTGGTGTACCCTGTCCAATTTGCGCTTCATGATTGAGGACCAGTGGAGACAGATGTTTTGTGGCATGGTACTGCCATTTGGAATTTAAGATACTGCATTAGTGTGTACCCTCCCATGAGCATGTTTTATTGTACCAAAACACATTGCATTGTTTGATTTTATTTTACAAATTTCCTAAAAATCCCGATTAACAATGGAACAATGTCGGTCAAATGTGGAAGTGTATATGCACTCATGACCAGCAATGTAGGCAGATCTCCATAGAGTTTACAGAGTCACGATCTTTTCAACAGCTGGTTATAAAAGATGAAGAGCACAGATCTGAAGGCAAATCTTTTAGGTGTGTACACATAAATTTGCATGCTCATCCGGACTTTCAGTGGTTGGTAAAATCATTACAGAAATTGCATCTGCAGTCATTTTCTGTAGAGTGATCCCAGCATTACTCTGGAATCATATCTTGCATCCAGTCACATTTTAAACCATTGTAGTGGCTTAGTCTGAGTGAATCAGTTTCCCAATCATGTTTACATTTCCTGCTTTTGTTAATGGTTTCATTGAATGAACGTTAACCTCTGTGATGAACCTGATTGTAACTAGTCACAGAGAACATGTTAATTTCTCAATAAGAACCTGTCCCCACTGGACACCTTCAGGTCCCATTCTGGTAATCTCATCCCATTCCAGCTAAACTTTCTAATGTTGTGTTGTCAGCTACGTGACAACATTATACAATGATTTATACCAGTAGAACAGAACATAAGTGTCGTTCCACGCACATACACACTGATGAAAAAACATGTATTATACAGCAATCACACCCGTATGAAGACACATGAAAATGCAAGTTTGATATATTTCTCATAGCATCAATTTCAAGAGGCAATTACAAAACAGTTTATCAATGTAATAGCGTTTTGTGGGATGATTCAATAACCGTTTACTCACGTTTTTGATGTGAAAAATAAATGTGTTATTATTTTACCGTCATCTTTAAATATCCTCGTACTTTTGTTATTGGTGCTAATTATGACAATAGAATTACCAGACAATGATCTGAAATGGTTAGCACTTCACCAGAAAATTGTTCAATCCATAATCTATTGTACTACAAAGAGAGTGTAGAAAAATGTTTGAAATAAAATAAAGATGACATTTATGTTTCAGTATAAAGCCGACAAACAGCAGTTATTAATTGGGGGTGATATTATTTATTGTTTAAGAAATGTATGCTACTTTAGTTAACTAGAATAGTGTAATTCATTTTATTAGAAAACAATGCATATGGTTTATTAAATTTGCTGTTTTTCAATAATGTGTAGTAACCAGCTAAATCATCATCATCATTTATATAGCGCCACTAATTCCGCATCGCTGTACAGAGAACTCATTCACATCAGTCCCTGCCCCATTGGAGCTTACAGTCTAAATTCCCTAATATAGACACACACACTCACACACAGACACAGACAAACAGAGAGGGAGAGACTAGGGTCAATTTAGATAGCAGCCAATTAACCTACCAGTATGTTTTTGGAGTGTGGGAGGAAACCGGAGCACCCGGAGGAAACCCATGCAAACACAGGGAGAACATACAAACACCACACAGATAAGGCCATGGTTGAGAATCAAACTCATGACCCCAGTGCTGTGAGGCAGAAGTGCTAACCACTAGGCCACTGTGCTGCCCACTGCTAAATGTCTTATTAATATTACTAAAAACAATGACACTAGTCTAAGGGGAAGAGTGGCACATCTAAATATTGAAGATCATTTGCAAACAGCAAATACTGTCTTTTCTTCTTTCATGTTTCCTGTTGGCAGCGACAATGAGGGGGCAACATGTTGAAATAGATTGGGATTATCTCGTTGAATGTAGTCCAACTGCAGTAGATGCTAAAATGTTATCTTGTGTTGCACAACAAGGTATTCCAATAAACTTCAAGAGCTTCTAGAGGGTGTTCTAAGTTAAGGTAGAAAAACTATTTGCTTTTAACATGTCCACTAAAGTGGCATTACCTTCATTGGGATATCTTTTACACAATCCAAAAACATTTAAAGGCCTTAAAGATGCACAAAAACCAGTGTATTTTAAAGATTAAAATGTGCAAATGTGACATATGAAATAAAGACATCCCTCTATCCTCTTACTTTCATCAAGTTAAGTCTAAGGGCTAGAATCGAGTTTGGTGGCGGTTTTAAATTGCCACACATCGTCGGCGGATTTTGTGGTCCAAACAGCCGCGTTTACCATAGGACGGTTTGAGGCTGGGATTTAAAATGTATGGCGATGTGTGGCGGATTGAAAACAGCTGAACCGCTGGCGGTTCGGTTTAAACCGTCATCAAAACCACCATCCAAAATTCAGGACATTACAGTTTTATTACCTGCTTCTGAGTGGCTTGATAGCTCAAACATGCTGTTCAAGTGTTTTGCCATTCAGAACATAAGAGAACGCACCATTGACATTTAAATTATTTGGGCAATCATTATTTATTGATTAAGGGACAAAATTAATTTAAAATTAACTTGTCAGTGGAATTTTTATTTCCATTATATTAAGGGGGAAAAATTATTTAAATATTATATTATTCGGGCACTATGTAATGCCAAATTTTGCAACGTAAGTAATAATTATTAACTATCCATCGTTAATAATCAGTTAATATTATTATATATTCACATTTCCCCATAACATAATGCTATAATAGTTTCCCCTTAAAAAAAAATTCCCCCATAAGTTAATATTAAACAAATTTTGCCCCTTAATCAATAAATAATTATTACCTAAATAATTTAAATGTCAATGGTGTTTTCTATTATGTTCTAAATGGCAAAATAGCTCAAAGAGCATTCAGTTTGAACAATCTCACTCTCACAACCACCTCTTTTATTTTGGCCACTTGGATGGCGATTTGTAAAGTGGTGGTTTTGGAAAATGACAATTCTAGATGTTTTAATGGCGGTTTGGGCGTTAGTATGTCCGACTGTTTCAAAACTGCCGGAAAAATAGCTGAAAACCTGCGGTTTCACCTAACCACCCTTTAGTAAACCTAGCCTTAAGGCTTAACTTCAAGAAATAAGTCTCATAGTTGTATTTTAAGAGAAAAAAGAAAACATTTTAATTAAGAGTGTATTTTACTTTTTCCAACATTACCATTCCCACCTTGACACTATGTCCAGTGCACCAATAGGCACAATTGTACGCAGAAATGTGCTGTTCAAATACTTTTCTTCGAGTTCATAAATTATTTTTTGAATAAATTAAATTTTAAAATAATATACATTGCAATGTAAAGCTCAATTAAATTAATGTACATGAATAGGATGACAAATATAATAAATTTGCAAAGGATATGCTGTAATCCAATTATTTACAGCCAATGAGAATTTTTTTTCTATTTTCAGAGCTGTCCCAAAAATATGGCAGTTATCATTTAACTAGCAGTTATTGGTTAAGGCGCCGTTTTTGCACAGTTAACTGTGCACCAGTGTTCATGAAATATATGATTTATATGATTTTATATTTATTTATATTTTGCTGATTTGTTTGCATATGTATAAATTGGGAGAGCAGATCTTTCTCCCGCACGTCACCCACTTTCTAGTTAAGCAGGTGAAACGGGCCCGTCAATGACATGATTGGCGTCATTTTGGGGCCAAAATTACGTGGATTTTTCATGCAACAACCACTAAGGGAGGTATGGATAAGAGAGTTTTAAAGTGGTCAAGTACACTAATATGTATAGATGAGTTAAGTTTCAGACACATTGGGATTAGCAGTAGATGTTCTAGCGATGCAATGTTGGACTTTGCTGTTGCTTGTACAGAAGGCCATTCAGCACTGTTGTAATTGTACATTTTGCTAAACTTATATATGAATAAAGCTGGGCCAATGATATCCTGTTACTTCTGGATTGTTTTGCGGTTGGAGTCGGGCTGGGGACACTTAGGACTAAATTCAACTGGCAAAATGTTTTACAGCCAATTGCAGAACCAGTTGAATGCTTTGTGGAACAGTTCTACCAATAGGAACAGAATATTCTGTATACTGATTCAGCCTCTTCAGTGATCCTCTAAAACCGGATATTAAATCTTAGCGAGAGTTGTAGTTTGAACCCCAGGACTTGCCAACTTTTCTAGAGAGGGAGCCTTGTAATTCTCTATTGAACCATAGAAGACGTTGTTCGGAGGACTGTAGAGTTATAGTGCCAAATTATACCCGCTGAAGCCTAATGTGCATGGCTGGGCTGTATAGCCGCTGGACCCGCTGGCTAAAACACTGTTAGAAATAAATACATAATAATAAGAAAAAGCGTGTCCCCTCCTCCCAAATAAATTAACCCTAGTGCTGCCAGCCTAGTGCACGTAGGAGCAAAAGCGGGGGGACAAAAGGCCATCAGGTTTATCTATAACCTGGGCTATGACAGCGTGGGTAGATAAATAGACCCGCTGACTGTGAGATTTCATTATGCGGTGGGACTTCTTTCAAGGAAGTAGTTTAGTATTGTTGTGCTCTATTTTTTTGTTCTGCCAAGCATGTTCCGGGGGGATTATTTTGAAGATCAAGCTGCAAGATCAGATTTTTTTTTCATCACACTTGGAATATTTTTGGCTTTTTTGTTGTTTTCTGAACGCCATTTGGGATAAACGCTTAGAAGATTGGATCGTACAGAACAGGAATGTGTTTATTCTACTATTAACCATTTTATTCCTACACACCCTCCATTCAGGGGTGTGGGAAAAGCCCTAGTGTTTTCAGCATGGATTGGGTACCTCCAGGGAGGGATCCTACACTTTTTCCCTAGGGAATCCAGTCCCATATTGACCAGCCTGGGGCTGGTTTATCATTATGGCAGGGGGACCCTACGCTGCGGGTTCCTCTGCTACAGTGCCACCAGCCGCACTTTTTGTCCCCCCAATTTTGCTCCTACCAGCACTAGGTTGGCAGCAATAGGGTTAATTTATTTGGAGAGGGGGTCATGCTTTTTTAAAATTATTTTATTTATTTTTAACACTGTTTTAAGTTAGCAGACATTGCTCAATTAATGTTGGCACTGTGATTGTCGGCAATCACAATGTCTGCATTTTCATGTCGTCAGGTATTTCCTGCATTGGAAGTTCATAGGAGTTTAAATGTCAAATGCATGAGGGAATTGGTACCATGAATTCCATCATTTTTGCCAATCCCACCCGTCCAACCCCCGCCCCCCCGTGGTGCAGTGATGCAATCGCATCATTGTGTCACAGTGGGTCGGGGATAAAATAACCTAGTTGGTGGCGAATAGCATAGTTGGGGCACCTGTTCTTCACATTTCTCTAAGAAGAGGGCGGGATCTGGGAGAAAAGCCTCCTCTCCTGGGGATCCAAGAGAACTGCCCAAAATTTGTGAGTCTCACAAACAATACAGGAGAGTAGGTAAGTATGCTAGATGTTTGGACACACTGGCCCGAGCAGCACAGTGACAAGGTAGTTAGAGTGCCTGCTTGCTGCAATCGCTCTTGGGTGCAATTCCAAATAGAGTGCTGCCAGCATAGTGTGCAATGCATACAGTATGTACTACTAATGCATGCTGAACTGTGTCTCAGTAGTGAGGATACTGCCAGTGTAGACAGGAGTACTTCACATGGGTCTGGCTGATTGTTAATATTAGGAATGGGGCTGGTCCTGGGACAGTATAAAGGTTTTTGAGAAAAATCTAGAGTCTTTGATCACTATTATCACTGGTTAATGAGTCTGGGTCCTAAAAAGTTTAACAATGCCTTTCAGGGATCATGGAGTTTTGCACCCTGCAAAATTGTCAAGAAATGTTTAATAAAAAAATGTATCAAAAAGAGCACCAATTTACTTAACTGCATCTGTACCTGTACCTACTATTTCTGTACTGTAGTCACAAAATGTTATTACCAGGTATTATTCAAAGTCATTTCAGCCCCAGTCACTGGCCTAGATTGCCTTGTGAGTACTTTAACTAAACATAGGCAGAAATAAAAGTTGAATTTATAAAGCTAGGACCTAAAACAAGAGCCTGATTCATTAACAAACGTAAATGTTGTTACGTGCCGTATTTTGCATAAAATTGCACTGCGCATGCCCAGAAACTAACCATACACCAGAGAATGTAGCAGCATCCAATTCATCTTCGAATGCATTGGCACTTACTACAGCATACGCTTTCAGGGAAGGAACGGGGAGGGGACTCAGTGTTTGTACGTAGTCGATGTACAGTAAGGGCATGCCAAGCTGGAGCACACACTGGAGTGCCCGATTCAAGCTTTGCCATCTTATAGGTACATGACTTCTAGTTGTATCACTTGCACCAGCTACAAGTCTGGTGTAAGTGCCGATTATTAGTGATGATGGCTGAGAATGATGCTAGAGCATGTATTACATACATTCATTACATCCTAATAAATGTATTGTAAGTAATTTATTTATTTATATTATAATTTTTTAATGTTTTGTCATTAATGACTATATTATTAACTGAATAGGTTTTTTTTTCCTGTGCGTTATTTGTGACTTTATATTCCACATATGTAATTTGAAGTATCCTGCAGTGTATTGTCTGTTAGAGCAGAACGGTTCTAGACCCATATTCATCCACAAACAAACCTTCACATCCGCTCCTTGTTGAATACAGAAGTCCATATACCAGCTATTTGTGCATTTAAAAAATTAAAACACACAATGGGCCTGATTCATTAGGGAAAGTAAAGCAAAATAAAAGAGTGACTTTGCACCTTGGCAAAACCATGTTGAATTGGAGGGGGAGGTACATTTAAAATGTGGGGACAGGTTGATAGTTGGGGTAGGGCATGCCCTAGGTCAACCTTAAATTTCAATGTAAAAATAAAGATCTCAAGTATTTGTGTGCTACATGAAAAAACAGCCAGTACTTAACTTGTGTGTAAAATAATAAACTAATTTGCACCCCTTGCATTGTAACATGGTTTTGTCCAGGAGAACACTTACCATTATTTTTTTAATGAGTCAGGCCCAATAAGTTCCATTTGCATCTGTTAATCAGGAATCAGGCCCTAAGATATTACTACTAAGGGCAACTCATAACAATACTGTATGTGATATGACACCTGGGCGCAGGGGCAAATGCAGGATTTGCAGAGAGGGGTTTCCACGCTACGCCGCCACTGGGCGTGGCCAGCATGCATGGGGGCATGGCTATATTTTTAGACAGTGCTTGGTTGCTCTCCAACTCTTGTTCCTATCCACATCATATACATGGGGAAAGCCACCTCAAGCATACAGTGCTCCATGCTGGGAGAGGGTTTCCAGACACTAGGAAACCCCCCCTCGATTTGCCTATGGGGCCCCATACTGTTCTTTCATAATTTGTGTTATGTAGTTTTCCACTCCTTTTAATAATATAATGCGTTGATGCTAGCTACTGTTTTGTTCCTCTTATACTGTCCTGTTTGCTAAATTGGATCCAGCGCTGAGCGCTGTAGATATATACTATTCGGTGATAATATAGAAAGTGCATTTGTTGTTGGTGGTGGAGGTGGTGGCGGCAAATGATTGTTACTTTTACTCTGAGGCCAAAAATCTTTGATTTCTTACTATTTGGTTGGTCAGAAAAGGTTACCAGAGACAGATTGTACTTTGCATTTATTCCTATTCTGTGTAGTAAACATTAATAAATAAAAACTCAGTGTGTTAGTACTAAGACTGAAATAACAGAGCATGGCTACAGAAGGCCCACTCCCTATTTTCTACTAAGATTTCAAAATGGAACCAGGATGCAGGATGTAGATTAACCAATTTCCTGGGAAACGTAATTTCAGTTTTATTTTGTAAAGAAAGGTTAATGTAAGTAATAAGACACGATGGGCCATTTCATCAAGGCATTAAAACACTTCAGGCTCTGCGTTAAATGGTTAGAGGGCACAGTTACACTATTTATCAAGGAGACTCTATTAAAACCATGCAGTGTGTGTGATTTACAGCAGCGTACTTTTCTTTTCATTACAGCCATCATCAGAAATAAGAAGATGATTTCTTGACATCTCTTAACACATAACCGTTTGTTACCATGGCAATATGTCACTATAGCAAAGCCCGTTAACCACCTATTCCATAAATCCAGGTTGGATTATTTGGCAAACACACCTCAACTACACGAAGCCCTTGAGATTAATAGATTTTCCTCATGTGTAGGACACTATAGTCCCTCTGTTCAATCCATGTAAACACTCTCTTGTAATTAGTACAAGCAAATGTCATACTTGGATATTGACATCACATAATCATGTATGCGTGCTGTACCTGGGGATATAATAATATGGAACAGAAAAATGGTACATATTGTATTGAGAGAAAAGATAGGAACCAACTGGTAACATTCCTGGATCTAACATTGGATGCTCATTTTTAGCAGACACTCCGGTTGTCAGACAGCAAAAGGAAATGTTGGCGTATGAACTACCTCCATTTTTTAAAGGGGGATATGTGGTACAGTACGTCTAGGCTTCCCCGCAGTCTCCATGACAACAGTAAAGCTTGCTTTCACAAGATATGACAAAATGGTAAATCCATAGTCGTTTATTCCCAGTAATTAACTCAAAAGGTGCTCTGGGCTTGACTGGCTTTGACTGAATGGCTCAGTGAGCTAATTGATATGAAAGGCTTGTCATACACTACATTAAGTAATTGAGCTCAGGTTATATTGGGGAAAAGGGTAAGTGGGAGAAACCAGACCAGACTAATACCTCCCTGATAAAATGTGTCCTGGTGAAATGTTATGGCAGCAACCAGTGGTACATGATCAACAGCATGACTTCTTAAGTAAACAGATCTGTTCTGACAACCAAGATATAGGCAAAACAGTTCATTTTTCCTTATATAATTATATGTCAAATATATTATTGCAGACTCAGTTCTCATTTGAATGACACCCCTTGACATAACTCAAGCAAACTAAGGGCTAGATTTACTAAACTGCGGGTTTGAAAAAGTGGGGATGTTGCCTATAGCAACCAATCAGATTCTAGCTTTCATTTATTTAGTACCTTCTACAAAATGACAGCTAGAATCTGATTGGTTGCTATAGGCAACATCCCCACTTTTTCAAACCCGCAGCTTAGTAAATCTAGCCCTAAGAGTTTTATAGTGCGGTGTATCCTACTTTATGATCATCAAATCTTGTCTTATTATCACTGATTCAATAGATAACTCTACATGTGCCCTGCCTAATCTTGAAATTGCTTTAAGCTTTTGGTTACATTAACTGCACTACATGTGTTAAGAATGTGTTGGTTTTAATTGATATTGTTTTATATGTCATTATTGAGACCTGACCTAACCACAGTAGACACCACCCTCACACACACCTAGTTCAGAAGTTTTTTACAAGAGAATATAAAATGTACTAACAAAGCATGTAAATGTAAAATTAGACTGAACCATAGCAACCAATTCAGATATTTAGACCTATTTATAAAAGCTTAGTGAAACAGAGAGGGCAAGTTAGACAATAAAAGCAAGAGTCTGATTGGTTGCCATGGTTTAGTGCATATCTTTGCACCTAATTGTTATGTTAGTAAGTGAACTCTAGGCAGTCATTTTCTATAGTAAAGGGAAAAGCAAGAGAATGTCAGCTCATAGGAGAACAACAAGAAGTAACTATATAAATAGATGATGATGATGATGATCTATTAAGGATGTGCTTGTCTGCTTCCAAGCAACTTGCATCTGTATATGAATTAGGCCATAGCTAAACAATGGCATTCAATAATGGCTTTGACAAGAGACAGTCAATGATGGTACATGGTAGTAACACTTAATAAAGAAACAAGTAGAAGCATTGATGTAAAGGCAGGTTCACAATGACAATACTTTCAGATAATATACTCTAACAAAAACTGGAACAATACAAATATTGGTATGTCGGGGGTCCCAACAATGGCTGACCTACCTCTTCTATGGCCAAACTCCCATCATTCTCCTTTCTCCTCTTTGGAGCAAAGCTGTTCATGTTTGTTGAGCTCTAACATCTCTTCCTCCACTCCCACTCCTTGGGCATGCTTCTTGGTGTAGGTTCCAGCATCTGAGGTTGTTTTTGACTGCCTGTGGCTCCTCCACCCCTCACTAAACTCCCAGGCGGCAGTCCTCCTAGACAGGTGAACGTTGGGTCCGGAGGTTTCATGCATATTAAGGTATATATTTATTCATGCTACCTAGTATAAATATTTTTATTTGCCTAGTATATATTCATGTCGACATCCCTGGTTGGAATATATAACCATGTCTGCACCTCTGATTGTCTGTTATATACTGTATATTCTTCTAGGTATCACTGGCTCTTATATATAATTGAGTATGTGTATCCCATATAAATATGCATGAATTTCTGCATACCTTATCAACCACCATTCCCAGAAAATCCCCAGTATTAATGACTTGACCCTGGAAAATGTTCACAATTTTCCAACTGCACTTTACAATTCAACTTATTATGTGTAAATACAAATCCCACCCTGTCATATAGTATCTATTCTTATTATTTAAACATCATAAATTAATATTTATTGAAGATGAGTATGTAAAATGCAAATACAGAACACCATAAGCAATTGAGGTAACATTTCAGGATATAGGTTGCATTGCATAGAGGTCCACCTAAGCAGCACTGTCGGTGGTCTGCTTACATATACTTACCAGGTACCATGGTGTCACTGGGAATTATTTTAAAATGTTTCTATTAGACCTTATACTAAAATATAGATGCAGCCTTACTAATTCCCCTTTTCACATAATAACAGTCTTTGTTCACTGTAATCATCCACTACTCATCCACTTGCCCTCCCTATTATCCTCCTTGCTTCTAAACCCAAGCCCCAACTGTTGTAGCATAAGGAAAACCACATGTAGCCAGGAACAGCCATTTGTCGGATTAGGGCAACAAGAAAATAGAGCAGGGCAATTATATTACAATGGTCAATGGGGCACCTTCATTTTTTAAGTGCCCTGAGACAGGGCTTTTGTTGTTTAGAACTTGAAGGATTGGGGAAGATCCCAGCAGTGTTTGAATTTGGAATAGATTTAGAACTTTACGAGACAGTTGAGACATAGGATTGGATTAGGGCTTGGAATAATGTAAGTTCTTGGGTTTTAGGTAGATTCAGATTTAGGACTTGTCATGTTGAAATGATTCCCTGCTTTCAAACAAGTTTTTTTTAATTTTCCTAGGATACCAAGGGGCTAAGATAGAGACTGCACTGTTTATGCGCCATTAATAAAATGTCTCAGAAGAGGGGCAGGTAGAGTTTTTATTTATCAAACAATTACCCAGAGCCTAATTCTTGTAACCTGATAGAGTCCAACTAAAGGTCTCAAGCTGCTTTCAAACTAGTATAGCATTAAAATAATTAACATCAATCAATCATAAGGCAGTTTACGAGCAAGGAACAGATAGTCCTTACTGATTATTATATAGATAACCTGGCAAATGTCTCCCACGCTGGGCCTCCACTGACCAGCAAATCGATCCAAGGACCATACATAGAACAAAGATAGTGAGAAAATTGGTATTACAAATTAACTCTATTTGTACAATATCATGGAGCATCCACTAACAAAGCAAGAAAATAACTGCATGCAGGGATTAGAGACATTTATCGCTGAAACCACTTAGCAGGAAGCTGGAAATAGATCACCGGAAGTATCCTTTATGGTCCACAGGATAGCTAGTTAGGCCAGATTTGTTGCTGAATTCCTGTCCTTTATCAATGACTTGCCATTGAACTTTATTTACACTGTTTTTATTATCCATCGTCAAAGCTCATTGGTTGGCAAGTGCGGTATGGTCATTAGTAGATCGAATTAATGGAATATCCAAATAATGTTATAAAAATAAACTTACTACCTTTACAAACACACTGTGTGGGCTGCAGCTAGTAAAGTCATACATGGAGCACTATGGGAATAATGTGTGCGGGAGCATTAAACGGGTTGGCGGTGGGGCATCAAAACCATTACGCTAGTTCACATATCATTCTTAATGCAGCTCTGTATACACATGGCAGCCAAAATAGTAAATCTAATGCTATAATGCAATAATATAATAGTTATATAACATATAATAATGTAATAAAAATATAAGAAGAAGAAAAGTGACATCATTTAGATATACCTCTCCTAAGTAACATACATTTTGTTCTCAAAGAGTTCCTTGGTTATTTAAAGGAACCGGGCCTCTAGTGCTTTCATACAGGGTATAGAATTCTGAAGTGAGTGCTAACATCCTCTTTTAGCTCTAAATCACACAGGCGTTGAAATCAGGCATTCATCGCATGTTCTTAGAGCCTGCTATGCGCCCCCTTCAACCCTTATTGTCCAAAAAGTAATGAGCGAAAAATAATGAAAAAAAATGGACGTGTACATGCACACTTACTGACAAGCGTTCGCTTTGCGGCAATTCCAGTGTTACCTTGAGGACAGGCTTTGAATGCTCTGGTAAAGTAAAAGTTAAGGTTTTGCGGTTAACAAATATTGTTTATCAACACATGTGTACATGGCCTTACAGTTGGAGATAAATGACTTATTTTAATTCACTATGGGACACTTTTGAAAGTAAGTCATGTGACACAAGTGATGTTACTTGTGTCACATGACTTACTTTCAAAAGTTTTATTTTACAAGAGTATCATAATGTATTACTACTAAGCTATATTTACATATATATATATATATATATATATATATATATATATATATATAAATCTATTTAATTAAAGATATTCTTATTTGGAGGAGGGCCTCAATAATGCATATATGTATATCCTTTCTGTCTTTTAGCCAAAGCTATATTTGTGATAATAATGTGTCTCTGTAAGTCCTGCATAGATTGCAATATCTTTGAGTGCTTGTCAAATCTGCTTTGTACTTTGCAAGGGCCTAAAATGTTATTTTAATGTAGAAGGAAATCTGTTCTGTCTCTGAATCGTTCCTACATTCAATCATTTCCTATGTCACGCTGGAGACGGTGGCAAGTTGGTTAATTTTCTAAGGTCATTTTTTTTCCCCCGACTTTCTACATCAGAGAGATTCTGAACTGACCCATTTTGTTAAGTTATAGATTGTACATTTTTTCCATAACTTTGCCTCTTTGGTGATATTATTTTTGTGATTCCCTCATCCATTTTTAGTCAGTCTGATTGCATGGGGCTTCAGCTGTGGGAGATGTCAGTGCTCCAGTAAGCTGATTACTCGCTTTATCTGAGGTACTAGTTCTCTCACTGCTACTTTTGTGTAATGATTTTGAAAGATGCCTTTGATTAGGTAGAACTGAGGAAATATGGAGACAGTAGTAACAGAACAGACTATATTAAAGGCACAGTGCTGGGCAGCGCGCACAACCTCTTTCTTACTGTAGAGGAAGAAGAAGAATTTTCTGTATAAAATGCTATCACGGTGGTCTACATTTGCGGTTATCTTTTTTTAAAGTTTAATTCTGCTATCCATGACCGCAATGTTAATCTCATCATTTTTAATTTATTAATTAAAGTGAACAAAATTTGTAAAACTGTTCCCGGAAATATTCGCCACATTGTGGATTTGGCAGCAAAATTTTGCATCCTTCCCTGTCAGAACTTGTCCTTAAGTTTTCCCATTTCTACCACAACCACACAGCAGCATGCTAACTATCATTGTCCTTGCATTCATTCCACAAAATGCCAATTTACAAATAGAGTGTGGAGTGGAGAAGCAAAAGCTGAACTCAAAGATTGTCCCTCCAGAACAGATCTGCGTATCTTCACTCACACAACATTTGGCATCTCTAGCCACAGGTGTACTTTTTTTTTTTGAAGCAAACTAAAGGAACTGGGTCAGGTAACTGGATTTTGGGTACAGCAAGAAAAAAATTTTCTCTACAAAAAAAACATTTTTTTTTTTTTTTTTACCTTACTGATACACATAATACCCACTGGTATTTCTTAAAGGCTTTTTACACGTATTCTAAGTCTGTAAACCATTGTGTTACTATAACAATTGGCCTTTCTACTTGCATTGTGTTGCCTTTGCACTGTGTTGCATTTTTCAGAATGCTACTTCTATTTTTTGTGTTTTTTTTTACAAATAAAATGTGTCCTGTTAAAAGAATACACAGAGACCCAAAAACTCCCGAATTCCAGGTACCTCTCCCAGACTCTTGGGAGAGCAGACCACTCTCCCGAATACTGTCACTTCCTAAATAAGTGGGCAGGACTGGTGACCTCAATGAGGTGATTCACCACAAATGGCATCATTATGGCCCCGCCCCTTGGCTTCCGATGACACATTTGAGACTTGACCGCCGCTCTAGATTCTCCCAGATGTTAGCGTCAGAAAGTTGAGCATTGTATGCTACCAATACCTAACATATATAAAGTATCCTAAGCATTATACCAACATGTGTTGGTATATACAAAGAGCTCCCAAAATATACCAACAATTCCCAACACAATATGGCTGTTAGTTATGAAGATATTAGAAGTTTCGTTTTTCATTGTTGACTTTGAGAATTTTGTTAATTTATTTGCCATATAGTTCACATTACTAGGTAGTACTCCATGTATGATCATTCACAGAACAGTTGGATCTGATTAATGAGTAATGGGAATTATTGGGGTGATATTTACAGAAAACTTAATGATATTCTGACTGTAAGTTGCAGGATTCATTAATTTCAGACAGTTTGAGATAATAATTAGTTTGGGGCTATTTAATAAAATCAGGATCATAAAAACATTTAAATAGATAAATTACTGATTAGAAATTGATCAGTGAATTCTGTATGAGTATTTGTGGAATGATTAATTGGTGTGATGAGATGACTGATCATTTTGGTATAAATAACTGTGTAGTTATCTAATTAGCCTGGTGATATGATTCAGTTGTTAATATTTTATAATTGAAGACTATTATAAAATGTATGTGACCAAAATGTAATGCATGACTTAAAAAATTTGATTATTTGAAAAAAAAAAAAAATAGGGAATGTTGATAGTTATGAGTTGAATGTGAACCCATTGGTAATGCTTAGTATGCAATGAATATTATATTCCAGTCTTAATGCCGGCTTACTTTGCCAAAACAGCACTTTGGGTTTCTGCATAGTCAGGACAAAGCTGTCCTGTGAGAATTCATTCACCTTTCTCACCTTGGAGGTGGAGTTAAAGATCCAGTCCAGGTATCATGTGAATATCTCAACAAACAGCAATGCAGTAGTGTCAATTTTTCCTCCAAAAAAACGGCGAATGCAATGTGGATCTTAAAAACTTTAATATAAAAAACAACTAAAATTATAAACATACTCATATTGTATGCAGATATCATTGATATATCAAGGAAGATACATATATTAGGTGCAACTATGCAACACTTCCCCAAACAGTATAAATATAGTCAAACCTATATAGATAAGCTCACAATATAAATGCAATTGAGACCTCATAAGATCATATCCAATTCGAACTTGGTAAAGATGTACTCATATCACAAGGAGTCCGTGGTGTCTCGGTATCACGTACTTCTGATCACCAATAGAGGTGTACAGAGTCCCAAATTTATCCAAACGATGTCAAAGATTTTAAACGGTAAGTATAATATTAGTCAGCATAATCATGTATAAACCATCGGTATCTGTGCAAAAAAGTCATCCGTAGTAGAAAGCATGAGCTTACCCGATATTAAGTTCAGGTTGACATGCTCGATCTGTACTGCTGACTCCGTTACTGGCGAGCCGCCAATGTGTTACAGTCGGGATCCTCCGTCCACACTGGACACCAGATTCCTGGTTCCTGTGTGTATATGTGCCGAGAATTTGTTCCACTCCGTCCTATGTTATGATGTGTGGTAAGGTAAAAGGTCTCTTGCGGTACTTTCTGGTATCATCAACCGCCGCTCCAAGATCTTAAATGAACCTTTGCAATTCCGCTATTAACTAACGTATTGGTGTGAGCTCTGTAAGCTGATTCTGCAAATGAGTAACAATCACCCTGGAAGCTTGGGTAACTTATCTTACGCGTTTCGTTGTGTGTTACAACTTCATCAGAGATAGTGATCAAGTCACCCATTTATGTATTATATAGTCTAGGCACAGGTAATTAAGAATCGTTATATCTTATACACCTGACATTATACCAATTAATAATTAATCCACATTGCAAAAACCGATTTATCCACTCAAAAGAAACACCCTTTGTTAACAACGTGTCTCTAGCACATGATAAAAACCTTACATTTAACTTAATATTTTTTCCTTCCTTAGTATTTTTTCGTTAGTATTTTTTCCTTTCAGAATTCCTCATTCTTAATTTTCAATTTCTAATTTATTAATCTTGTATTTGGTACTATAATAGTTACAGACATATTATCTGATGTTCAGTCGGGTCCCTAAAAGACCCTTTGATGATAATTATATTGAATAATATCACATAATACAAAGATCTCAACCCTCCACGTCTATTAATCCTTAAGAGAATCTAGAGGTACATAAGGATCTCAAAATCGTATGTTGTAACAGTTCTTAATCTTATTTGTTTTTTTGTGTAGATTCTGGCACATATATTAAATGCCAACCTCATTTATTCTGTGACTTCAAGTTTATAATCAATACCAGAATAAAAAACCTCCCTAATAGTTATAGTAATTTTTCGTTCATCATCTGCATGATAAATAAAAAGTGTAACAAAACTAACATACTAAAAATAGCACTAGGAACTTATTCAGTGTAGCGACTACATTTGTATAGTTGTATTACGCTAATCGCCAAAAGCCAAAAATAGAGAGTATATACAAGGAATATAAACCCTGCTAACTACTACTCATATCAACATCTCTTCTTTTCTTTTATAGATCGCACTATGGTCTTTAGAGACCAAAATCTCGTATAATGTGTTAAGTTCAGACCTAATACGTACATACATATGTACCGTTTACTATCCACTTGGTTCTAAAAGATAACCATAAATTAACCTCTAATCCCAAACAAAAGACATATAACGATTATATTTTATGTAGTATCTTTCATACAAATGACCCAAGGTATAACGATGTATATGGCTCAATAAGAAACCGACAGAACAGAAAATATACTAGACTATTTGGTTCAGTTCAATTGACTCATTTAGACCCGTTGGAGACAATGTATTTAGCAAGTAAATCCAGTACGCTTCTTGTTTACATAGAGCTCTAAACCTATCACCTCCTCTAGGTGTGGGTTTGATTTGCTCCAAACCCATTAGGGTCAAACATTCGGGATTACAATCGTGTTTTTCCCAGAAATGTCTAGACACACTATGTGTCTTAAGACCCTTCATAACATTCCTTCTATGTTCATTAAACCTTACTTTTAATTTCCTAGTTGTACGCCCCACATAGTACAGATCACAAGTGCACTTTAATAGATAAATGACAAAAGTTGAATTACAATTAATAAATCCTCGTATATTTAATTTTCTTCCATCCTCTTTGGATTCTATAAAGGTAACTTTATTGCAGATGTAATTGCATGTAATACATCTATGACCCCCACATCTAAATGAGCCATCCGGGATGGAGGGCATCCAATCCAGGATAGGCTCACCGGATGGTCCAATACCAGATAATTTCTTAATACTTTTCCTCTGTTGTCTCGGAAAACTCGGGGCTAACAGATTCTTCAAGTTATTAGCCTTTTTAAAAACCACTATTGGGTCTTTAGGTAAAAGTGACCTCAAAAGTGGGTCCTGATGTAAGATGGAATAATTCGATCTAATGATTTGTTGAATCTTAAATGATGCTTTATTATATTTCGAAATAAAAGCCCATTCCATTCTCATATTGGAATTCTTTTTCTTTTTTTGAATTATAAAGGGTTTAGATTCTGAATTACCAAGTTCAGTTATAAATCCGTTATCTGTTAATAAAGATGTCCTATCAAGCTTAGTGACTTCATCAAGTGCTTGTTTAATTAAAGTTGGAGGATATCCACATTCAAGAAAACGAATGGACATAATGTCAGCCTGTCGAAGAAAAACCAGCTTATCTGAACAGTTTTGGCGTAAACGCAGGAACTGCCCTTTCGGAATGTTCATCCTCCATTTGGGATGATGAGAACTTGAGTAATGTAAATATTTATTGCAATCTACCTGCTTAAAGTACGTGGAAGTAGAGATCATTCCATTTTTTATCTCTAAGGACAAATCAAGAAACTCCATCTTGGTTCTATGATATTTATGTGTGAATTTCAAATGATAATCATTCTTGTTCAAATATTCAACAAAAGCCTGTGCACGTGTTTCACCCCCCCTTCCAAATAAAAATTAAATCGTCTATATACCTGCCATAGAGGACGAGGTCCACCCCAAACTCGCCAGCCCACACGTGGGACTCTTCAAGGCTTCCCACGTATAGGTTGGCGTAGCTGGGGGCGAAGCGCGTCCCCATGGCAGTCCCCATAACTTGTAGATATTGATTACCCTCAAATATAAAGTGATTATGTGACAAAATAAAAGAAATGGATTCAATAAGAAATCTCTGGTGGATAGAAGACAACTCACCAGAAGCTGCCAACACCTGTTGCATGACCTCTATTCCTTTACTATGAGAGATGTTAGTGTATAGGGACTCTACTTCCAATGTCAGAAAAGCAAAGTGTTCACTCCAAGTAACGTTTTGGAGAAGATTCAGAAGGTGGGTGGAATCTCTAATATGTGATTTAAGCCCAACTACCAGGGGTTGTAAGTAAAAATCTACATAACTGGATAAATTTGCTGTTAGTGAGCCAATTCCCGAGATAATTGGGCGTCCAGGAGGGGAAAGCAAGTTCTTATGAATTTTTGGTAAGTGATAATACTCCGGTGTTACTGGATATGGAGTGTATAAAAAATTAAATTCTTCTTTAGAGATCACTCCATCTATCACTGCTCTATCGAGAAAATCCTTAAGTTCTTGCTTATACATCTCACTTGGATTAGCAACCAATTTGCGATAAAATTCATCATTATCTAATTGTCTAAAAGCTTCCCTTCTATAGTCAATCAGATCTTGAATGACAACTCCGCCTCCTTTGTCTGTATTTTTGATTATTATGGATGAATCAGATTGCAAAATTTTTATAGCTTTTTGTTCATGGCGTGTTAAATTTGAATAATTTTTATTTTTATTTTCTCGTAAACATAAAGATCTGAATTGTTCCATCATAACTTTATAAAAGCAATCCATCTGCGTGCTTTTCATATGAGTGGGGAAAAATTCAGATTTCACTTTAAATTTAGATCTATTCATACCTGGTTGTTCATTAATATCAAATAGCATTAAAGTTTGCTCTTCATTATGATCATTTTGTTCTAATAAGTCCTCTAATTCAGACAAAGCCTGGAAATCGGACTCCGTGTCTAAGATAATAGGCTGTACTGTTAAATCATTGTCTTTCTTTCTTATTGTCTTATTCGCAAAGTATTTCTTTCGACACAATAGTCTCATATATCTATTTAGCTCTGTGAATAATTCAAAAAGATTTGGACACGGAGATGGGGCAAATTTGAGCCCTTTCTCTAGTAGTGAAATCTGCGCCTCAGTTAATTTTTTCTTCGACAGATTAAAAATACCTCCAGTTGTTTGTGGGGTCTGTCCCATTTTTTCATTATTTTCACTTTCATTTTTATTCCTATTCTTATTTTCAATGTCATTAATATACTTATTATTTTTATTTCTATTTTTATTATTTTTCTTTCCCTTTTCATTTATATGACTTTCCAAATTCTTTTCGTTTCTATTTTTGTTCTTATTTTTATTTTTATTTTTGTTTTTATTAATTTTATATCCAATGGTATTCTTTAAACTAACAACTTTTTTAGATGAGTCATATTCACTTTTCTTTTTATTTCTATTTTCGATTTCCATATTCAGTAATAGATCAGGGAACTCTATTGAGACATCGGCCACTTCTTTTCTCACTACTACCTCGTGTCGTCTGGATCTAGCTCTCCATCCCTTGCATCTGGACTTTGCCTCAATCTTTTGGAATGAGGACCCATTGATAGTAGCTGGTATCTGTTGTTCTGAGCCCAATCTATTTCTTGTCTTTTTTCTTTTTCTTTCTCTTTCTGGGGATGATAAGTCCCTAAAAAAGTCACTGACTCATGATCTTTATTGTTGGGGTTTATTTCCTTCAGACTTTCTTTTCCTGTCCATGTATCATATTCCCTCCTTGTGTCTCTTTGTGTCTTAGATCTTACACTATCATCTTGATATGTGTATGGTCTATGGGGTCTTTAGAAGATCATCATACAATAGAGAAGAGGATAATAAAGGTTTATTATCCTCTTCTCTATTGTATGACGATCTTTTAAATCTTCTATTTGGAGTATCAAATCTCTCTTTATTATAATTTCTTCCGTCTTTTTTAGGGGATAAACCCCTCTTCAGTTAATCGGGTCTATAAGACCTCGCATAATTAGATTTCGAAGATGTTCTGGTCCCTGAGGTGTTTCTCCTACTTATACTCCTTTCATTCCTTTTATTGCTTCTATTGCGATTGAATGACCTAACTCTGTCGTTCTTGTAATCCTGAACATCTCTCTTATATTTGGACTCTTTATTATCAATCAGCTGTCTCTCATAGTCAACTACTCTGTCATTAATCTCCCTATCTCTTTCCTCTAAATATGAAGCATCTTCATATGTTTCCAATTTGTCCTTAACACTTTCAATTTCTTTAATGAGATATCTAACTTTCTCTTCCCTATATTTAATAAGTAACCTCATAAGGGAAAGAGAACATTCATCTAATGTTTGGTTCCATTGACTTAACATTTCAGGATTATCTTGAAAGGGAAAAGTTTTAAACAATCTTAACCCTCTGGGAACCATCTTATTGTCAACATACTTCTAGAGACTAATACTATCCCACCAGTGTCTCATTTCTGCTTTAAGCAGGTTCTCAAGTTTATAGAAATCTCTAGATGGACTTTGTTCCCTATTAGAGACATTGGGGGGATCTTTGACTCTAGACAAATAGGATTGCCTTCTTTTGTTACTGTCCTCAAAACAGTAAAGTGGAGCAATGATTGCCACCAAGATGCAGATCAATGAAAAAATTCAAAATCAACAAACCAAAATTCTTGGGGCAAAGATGGAAGAGGGCAAATATCTACTGCACGGGGTCTGCGTCCCCGTCACAAAATCATATACAACAAACAGCAATGCAGTAGCGTCAATTTGTCCTCCAAAAAAACGGCGAATGCAATGTGGATCTTAAAAACTTTAATATAAAAAACAATTAAAATTATATATAAACATACTCATATTGTGTGCAGATATCATTGATATATCAAGGAAGATACATATATTAGGTGCACCTATGCAACACTTCCCCAAACAGTATAAATATAGTCAAACCTATATTGATAAGCTCACAATATAAATGCAATTGAGACCTCATAAGATCATATCCAATTCGAACTTGGTAAAGATGTACTCATATCACAAGGAGTCCGTGGTGTCTCGGTATCACGTACTTCTGATCACCAATAGAGGATATACAGAGTCCCGAATTTATCCAAACGATGTCAAAGATTTTAAACGGTAAGTATAATATTAGTCAGCATAATCATGTATAAACCATCGGTATCTGTGCAAAAAAGTCATCCGTAGTAGAAAGCATGAGCTTACCCGATGTTAAGTTCAGATTGACATGCTCGATCTGTACTGCTGACTCCGTTACTGGCGAGCCGCCAATGTGTTACAGTCGGGATCCTCCTTCCGCACTGGACACCAGATTCCTGGTGCCTGAACATAAATAACATTTACAACAGCCTACGACTTGAGAGGTGGAACAGGGGAAGGAAAGGAAAGGAAAAGGATGGACTAATGAAGGCTTAGATGCGACTCATTCAAGTCCTGTGTTTCTTGTACGTATGCTTGGTTTCTGTCGTAACAATTGCAGCAGCTACAGGGTAGGTATACAGTCAACTCCAGAATTATTGGTACCCTTCATGGAAATGAGTTAGCTACTGTGTTTTGGAACCGAAAAAAGTTTTTCTATAGTAACACAATTATTTTTTTTTTAAAAAAACTCTATAGATTCCAAAACATTGATACCCCCATTATTATTATTTGGTGAAGCCTCCCCTGGCACGAATAACATCAGTGAAATTTCTGTAATGGTTAACAAGGTTTGAGAACACTCGTTGAGGGATCTTGGACCACTTCTCCATGCAGAACATTTCCAGTTCCTTGGTATTCTTGGGTCGCCCCTTGTGGACTGCCCTCTTCAATACGCACCCCAGGTTTTCAATTGAGTTCAAATCTGGAGACTGGAACGGTCATTGCAAAATTTAGATTTTGTGTGCCTGCAACCACTTCTGACTGGATTTTGATGTGTGTTTGGGGTCATTAACTTGCCGAAAGGTCCACGAACGGTCAACTTTCAAAATTCTGGCAGAGAAAGACAAAAATCTCCTGGTATACAATGAAATACATTACACTATTGATTTTCACAAGATTCCCTGGACCACTAGCAGCAAACCAACCCAAAAACATAAATTATCTACCACCATATTCAACAGTGAGTACCAGGTTCTTTTCTTTGTACGCAGTCCCTTTTTTTATCCAAATGTGAACACATCAGGATTCCATTTGTAGTTCCAATGACATTTTGCAAAGTTCAGGTGCTTATTTTGTGGAACCCTTCCAAAAAGCTTCTGATAATGGAGGTGGGGTCTGACAGTGGATTTTGACAATTTAATACAATACCACTATCCCATTCTGAAACTGTGATCTTTGGGTTCCTCTTTAATCTCTTGCCATTCTCCTCACTGCACGTGGGGACAGTATGCTCATGCGTTTTCTTCCTGGCAAATTTTAAATTGTTGCGTTCTTCGCTTGCATTTTTATTATCATCCATATTATTTTTAATGGTAATTTTAACTGACTACTATTTGTTATATAACCATTTCCTAATCTGTGCAAGTCCACAGCCTTCTGTCTCATTTAAGCTGCCTGTTCTTTGGTTTTAGTCATGTTGATGGATAACAATGGGATTTTACCTGTGTGCAACCTCATATTTATACTCCAAGGAACAAGAAATGGTCACGGCAAACCAGAGCTGCCATCACGGGTGTACAGGAGGTATTAGTGAATGGGGCAGAGACTGACCAGGGAGTCCGCCACCCGAGGCTACCATTTATTTTATTTTTTTTCTAATAACCTGTTGAAGCCCTCACTCCTTCTCAGTGGGGCCCAAGGTTTGAAAATGTAGTCAGGGCTGTGGGACATTATTGTGGCCAGCTCTGTCAGAGAGCAGGCCCTGTCATTGGTGTACTTCTGGGTGCCTGGCTCCTCCCCCTGGACCAGCCACCAATAAGCTGACTTTCCACTCCTGCCTCTCCCATCTGTCTCCCATCATCCACCTCTCTTTTCCCATTCCAGTTATGCCCTCTCCTCTTACTTCCCCTCTGTTAACCTGTCTGCTCCACCCCTCTCCTCTCTACAGATGGCTGTGTGGCTGCCTCCATCTGCTTTGGAAGACAGGTAAGTGACATTAGGTGATTAATGTTATGGGGGTATGTGAAAGCTTACAATATGTAGGGTGGGTATTATTGTTAAGGACGGGGTGTCATTTATAATATGTGAGTAGATATTAATGTTATATGGGGTCTGGTGCCACTAGTTTGAAATGCACAGAAACTCACAATGTTCATCAGTATATGTTTCCTGTACAATGGCAGTATCTGGACTGGTGCTAATACTAGTAAAACCTTCCCCACATTCAGTGCAATATAAAGTATATCCTGCTCTCCCTCTCAGTATCTGTGTTGTGTTCATTAAAGGGCTAGCCTCTCTCTCTCTCTCTGGTAAATGGCATGGGAGGATGTCTGAGGGGCATGTAATGGGCATTTGGGGAGGTCTGTGGGGCATACGAGGAGGTCTGGGGGCATATTGCTGCTCCAAGCAGGGCCGTAACTAGGGTTGTGCGACAGGGTAGAGCGCCCAAGGCGCAACGCTGAAGGGGGGGGTGCAATTTAGGAATATTTTAGGTTCATTTGGTTAAAATCGAGGGCTAGGGGTGCGGCATTTCTCTTTCTCGCCCCAGGCGCTAGAATTCTAAGTTACGGCTCTTGCTCCAAGTGTCATGGCTCTACGCTACCCCTCTGCGTTCACCGGACTGAAGGGGCGGAGTCGATCAAGAAGTAGGGCATGCCTACCTGCTTCATTTGTAATGGGCACCACAATTTCCGATGGCAGCCCTGTGGCCAACAATGGAATTCCTGGAGACTACGAGTAATAAAAAAGTTTTATTTGCTCTAAGATGCAAATTACTTTTGTTCATTTAAAATATTCTTTAGGTGTCCCAATAAATTTGCCCCATATGTTTTTGAAAGAATACACTATTCTTAAAATTAAAATAAAACAACACTCTTGAAGGTATGATGTCTGTTATAAAAATGGTAAGCAATTTTTCCTAACATTTTTGAGGAATATTTGAATCATCATATGTATTGTTTATTTTATATGATTATTTTTGCCAATTTCTTGAGGAGTTCCATCACTGAATGTGACAGACATTATCTTATACTAAGCTAAGTAAAATAACAGATGAACTGCTTGATATGATTGACAGATTTTACAAAACATGAATGTATGTTACTAATTCCTCCATATTAGACCATCAAGTGCTAATTATAAAATTAGCAGTTGTGCCTGTCCCAAAGCATTCACTGCCTGTGTTTTATTTATTCACAAGCTCGATTTTGTTTACATAATCTAAGTTTCCGCCTATTGTTTTCTCCTTTCATCATCATTAGACAGTTACAAGGGGATGATTAAATAAATGTTTAATAGTAGAACTTGATTTTTTACTCATCTCTTCCCCATAGGAGCCCCATAATATGAATTAATTCATTAGCCTTTAAAATGTCAGAGAGCGCAGGCTGCTGTATTTCCAGGCCTCTGAATCACTGCAGAAAGCACAAAGGTAATTTTTACATCAACGGAAAAAACAACAGAACAATGCAGTTTATGTGTTTAAAAAAAGGTGGTGATGAATTATGGATTCGCAGTTGGAATTATAGGAGGACTATTGATTTTGGCAACTTTGTTCTTTACATTGAAAAAACCTTCAGGGTTCTGAATGAGTACAAAGAGAAAAGCATGAGATAGAACAGACGCAGCTGCTTTAAGGTAATGATTATGCAGTACAGCAGCGGCTTGGGAAGCCTGGCTGTACTGGCAGGCGTTTTATTAATATTAGTTGTCGGCTGTGATGGATAGTGGTATGCCACCCACAAATAGTAAACGACATTGCTAGTGCTATCATATGCAATAAAAGAAGCGTTTCCTGCATTGTGCTGCCAATACTTTTCCAAGCATCATCCTTTTTTTCCTGTCCCCTGCACTGATGTGCATTCATGTATTCAGCGCACAGGCTGAATGCTCGGGAGACGGGGACTAGCGGGGAGGACACCTTCCCTCCTGGCTGGCACCTGTAGTTAGAGATTCATTTTCCAAACTGCTCATTCTGCATCTGGCCATGAAATTTTGCGCCTTTTTCTGGCGGAATTTGGCCTTATGTGTTCCCAGTCGTAGCCCATACAGCAGAATGAATAGACCATCGTCATTCCAGATTCATCCATGGAAGGGGGATTAAATTGACTGTAATGTGCCACCAGACATTACGGTGAGGAATCCCTGCTTATTTTGTCCTCGCACATTTGTGGAGTGCAAGGAAAACTGAGCGGAGATTCCATCCTGAACATCGACGTAGTGTGTCTCCGTGGACTGCTCCACAGACGCTTTGGGGTGAAACGGAATATCCCCCATAGAGTTTCAATTCTGTAAAATACATATATACAAATACAAATACACAGTGATCGCAGTGGAGGTGTTTATGGCGGTATGCCATTCCGTCACTTCTTCAACTACCTTCATTGTGAAACTATTAAATTCCATTCACTTACATTCCATTACATTGTTAATACCACCCCTATCATTTATTTATTTATATAGCGCCACTAATTCCGCAGCGCTGTACAGAGGACGCACTCACATCAGTCCCTGCCCCATTAGAGCTTACAGTCTAAAATCCCTAACATACAGACTAGGGTCAATTTTGATAGCAAAAAAAAAAAGATATAGACAGCGCTGGGAGAATTTCAAACCAAGACAAACATCATTGGTGAGATGTCAATCAATAATGTAATCTCTAAGTATTGATAGAGAGAAGAAACTATGGAGATTATATTCCAATGATTTAATCACATGCACAATAGGGAATATATACACAGCTCAGTTTTCAATATAAAAATTGCATCACAAAAATGCACAACAACAAATAGAATATTCACCAATAGGTATACCATCGATGGTTTGCCTCAATAGCGATATATTAAAAATGAATACAGATAGTCATAATCATTGATAATCCTAAAAATATGGACTCTAAATCCAATAAATAAACCTGCACAAGGTGGACCGTCAACAGAAATTCCAATGATAAGATGGAAAATGAATGTCTGCAGATTAAAGACTAAATAAGTAGTTAAGATGTGTGGGACACAATCTTACTGGTTTCCGTGGAGTCCTCCGATAATGTAGGTGGAATGGGATATGTCCAGGTTACTCTTCAATCGGATGGTCAGTCTGGGAGCTTGGTACCTCCAGAGTTCTCATATAATGCAACACTTGCCTTAAATGTTGAAGGGGTCCCGATTGCAGCTCCTTAGTGGTAATACTCGCAGCATGCCAGCTTGCGCCGCTGTAGAGAAATTGGTAGAAACAGGTGCGCACCTGATGTGTGTCCGTAGGGAACAGAATTAACGCCAAAGTGTTCCTGATGTGTCCTTATTCAATATTTTGATATTTGTTCAATTTTGATAGCAGCCAATTAACCTACTAGTATGTTTTTGGATTGTGGGAGTATTAAGTTCATTTTATTGCTTGCCAATAAAATATTGTCCAATGCGATTATTGTTGCTCCAAAGTACAAAGATATTTAATTGCAAAATGTACTATCCAGAAAAGATATTACAATAAAGCAGGAAAGTATAAAAACACAGAATACATTACATTTTCTTTGTCTGCAGTCAGGTTCAGAGACCAAGCTGGGGAAGAGGCTTGCATATATATACTGTTTCAGTGCATCAAAAAACTACTGATGATGTCACTATGTACACAAGCATTACGTCTAGGGATCTTCATTGGCTCAGGGTTAATGATGTTCCTGTTAACTGCTGGTCATAGGCTAATTCAAAGGATTCCTCTGATAAGGAGTTACCACCTCACCCCCAACTGCTGAACACATGTGATGTTTAAGGAAACTGACCCAAACCAGTTTTCAACAAACTTAAAACACAATGTAATTTTGATCATTAACCTTCTATCTTCCAGAACTATTGATCGCAGGAAGCGATCGCAAAGCTGAAAGTAATGGGTTTGAGATGGTAGTGTGCAGATCAAAATGACACTAAACATGATACATTTCCTATATCCTGAGCCTTAGATACTTTTAATATATTATCATGTATGTATAAACAATCTCTAATACATTTTACTAATAAATAAATGTGGATTGCAACCTTAATAAATGTGTATTATTTACAAGTGTAAGTGTGAATGTAAATGTGTGTGTTACTAACCCGTGCGATTGCATCATAACACGTGGCGTATTAATCACAATCACACGGTAAAACAATATTAAATAATTTGGTTTACTTCATCCAATTATTTGACTTCCACAGGAAGAAACCCACACAAACATGGAGAGAACATGCAAACTCCACACAGATAAGGCAGTGTTCAGGAATCGAACGCATGATCCCAGTGTTGAGAGGCAGAAGTGTTAACCACTGAGCCACCATGCTGCCCCACTAAGCCGCCATGCTTTCCCCTCTACATTTGACCACTGCAAAAACAACGTAGAATGGCATTTATTACCTATTACTCCCAATTTACAGCATCAGTGTAAGACGCACCCATGTATAAGACGCACCTTAATTTTGGGGCCTAAAATGAAAAAAAAACATGTATCAGGTCCTTTTGCCAATCAGACACCAATCGGATGGTCGCATACCGGTAATTTGTGCTCTCCCACTCAGAGGATTCATATTCTGCCTTACCTTTGAGACTACAATCGGCCATCAGCACCTGGGTAGTGGAGAACACTTGATGGACTCGCTGGTGACTTGTTTGCTTCCTGAGTCTCCCACTGCCGGCCGGACTCCCGCGTCATCTGATGCTCTGAACACGCTGCCCTCCTGGCGATTGCCAGATTCCCGGGTGCCCCCCACCTTCTGAGAGTCCCCCCCTGGCCCTGGTGACTCCTAGCTAAGTGCCTTACTTCACGGAGCGCCTATCACGGAAATTGTGGCCTGTTTCCGGTGGAGACCAGGGGCTGGAGTTGGAACAGCCCGGCGGACCCGCTACTTCCGGTTACGCGGCAGGACCTCCGATTCGGGGACACGCTGTTCCAATTAGCGGGGACTCCTCTCTGACATCCAGGTGCCGACTTCTTCATTAAGGTAAGTAGTGCTTGCAGTGTATAAGACGCGCCTTTTTTTTAGACCCAAAATTTGGGGGAAAAAGGTGCCTCTTATACATGGGGAAATACGGTATAATAATTAATAATAATTTCAGTCACTTAGCAAGAAGCACAATGGGAGAGGTGCAAACTTGCCGGTTTTATTGTCAGTGTGTCTGCCTCTCTAACTGTTTACACAGCTAAGGAGGGATCTAAGTGTGCGAAAATGGTGGTGCTCTTAATCCCAATAGAGGAATTAATGGCACACTTGCCCATTTTTTTAAAGCCCCGGTGAACTATCTAACAGAGTTGCATGAAATATACTTGTGTAACAAAATGTATCGAAAGCACCTTCTGTGGAGGTGCCTGTTACTAGCAGCATTTAAACAGGCAATCTGACTCTCCACCATTGTTTTGAATTTATAGGTAAGATTTTTTCTAATACGCGTGGTAAAGAGTCTCACCCCTACTACTAAATGCTCCTTTGCATTCTGTAGATAAAGTACTTTACTTTCTTATCAGGCTTTTATGGAAAGGTGAGGAGTGATCGTAATGGCTCATTCCCACCTATTCTCTCTTGTATGCTTTTTACATGTTAATAAAACAAATTGAAAATAGGTCAGAAAAGAGTCAGTTGAGGTGTTTCCACTGTTGCATTCTAAAATGTAAATGCCATGTTTAAAATGATAGAGCGCAGCACAATCACTTATGCGTCAGTGCTTACTACCAACACCCCGCCCGCTTTTAGTGATTATTGTGAACATTTTAGCATTGTTGGATATTTTTTGTTCACTTGGCAAGATATTGTAAAAAAAATTTATAACTCTGCAGTATATTTTTTAATGTTTAAACACTGACTTTTTTTGCAGGTAACAATAAACATAAACTTAATTTTATCGATAATTTACATTTTTATTCCTATGAATGGTTGTGTAGGTAGGGGCCCCAGTGCACTACTTTGTCCAGGGGCCCATAATGTTGTTAAGATGGCCCTGGTGGAGGCAGATTGATTAATTGCTATTAGCAACTCACCAGTAATCAGAATACTATTTTGCTGCTTCATAGGAAAACATCAGATCAATGTAAAGCTAACCACAAATGGGCCAATGGACAGGATCTATTTCCAATTTAACCAGACACAAGGGCACTCAAATTGGTCAGATCCTAATGTTTTATGCTCAGGTCAATCATCTGCTGAATTTGACAAGATGCTTCACAGGCACTGTGACCATTTTGCGTCAACACAAGCGGTGAAATTGGGACACATTGCTAATATCACTGCATGTTTGGACGCATTAGCCCTTTTTCTATTCTTTCTCTGACGGTTGGGTTTTACTACAGATGATTTCACTTTGTAGAACAATCCCTATGAGGCTTATGTAGAGATAGATGAACATGTTTTTCCCATGCGATACAGATTTTCATGCTGCACATGCGTAATAAAAAAATGCAAATGCATATGTCCGCATGCAGACTGAACCGCATCTTACATTTACCAATCCTGCCCGAAACTTTGATCTCCATTTCAGCAACTTAAAAGCCCCACATATACGAAGCAGTGTGATTTCCTTAGTATAGTGAGGGTATGCTACAGCAATATGCAATAGAGTAAGTGTATTATCTATACAAGGGAAATATTCTCACCAGTCGCGCTGTTTAAGTGCTGTCATAATTGACACCTTTGTGAATCGCTCTTTATTGGAAGCCTCTGCAGCTCACGCCCACTGTGTAAGGGGAATTTTTTTCATCAGATGCATTAAGCGATATCATCACTGACACCTTGGGGTGGGAGTTACCTTATTTATAATTAATTCCCACTAGGCAGCTCCGAGCCTGCCCTCTACTATGTGCACCGTTATGGCGCTTTCAACAACAACACTTTTCAGGTCAATACATGTGGGAATTCAAGTTTAAATATATTGTTATTCGTATAACGCTGATTAGATCACTAGTTCTTTTTGTGGTTATAAGACGCTTAGTAGTTGATAATATAACCATAAACCTTTAACTTAACTTCAACACATATGCTATGTAATAAGTGACACCACACTGACTTGTTGGCAAGTAAATCAATTTGTTAAATTAACCTTGCACTGATATGGTTGAGGGAGACCACTGTACTACTGATCAATACTGATCAGGATGTCCCATCACGAGTCACTCATCCCCAGGACATCTATAGTATCTGTCATTGTATTTAAGCGCACTGTTGTGTTGTATTGTATCCCCCAAACTTGGACAATAATCCTCAGGCATTCTGGAACCCGAACCCTACTGGGCTAATCGTAATGCACCAAAAGCCAGCCCAAAGGGGCTGTACCTGCACCGAATCAAAGCCAACTCTTTTGTAGTGAATGGGTTCCAAACACTTAACAAAATTGCTCAAACAGCATATTTGGGCTATCAAGCCATTCAGAAGTAGGTATTAAAAAACCTTTTGGATGGTGGTTTTGATGGCGGTTTTAACCAAACCGCCGACGGTCTTGCTGTTTTCAATCCGCCACACAACGCCAGGCATTTTAAATCGCAGCCTCAAACCGGCATATGGTAAATGCAGCGGTTTAGACCACTAAACCACCGGCGATGTGTGGTAGTTTACAACCGCCACCAAACTCGCATCTTGGTAAATCTAGCCCTAGGTGTTGCCATTTGGCATTGTGGGATATAGGTGTATAAAGTGGTCTTTGCTCCACTTGCACTTTGTATGTCCTTGAGGAAGGTCACCTTGCAGGCTGAAAGGTTGGGACATAATACCTTCTTTTCAAAC
Organism: Mixophyes fleayi; assembly: GCF_038048845.1. NCBI lineage: Eukaryota > Metazoa > Chordata > Amphibia > Anura > Limnodynastidae > Mixophyes > Mixophyes fleayi. The sequence continues at coordinate 307,886,314 of NC_134405.1, read as the reverse complement.
TGAATACAGAGTGTGCTCTTCACCAATTTATTTATTATGGTTCCCATCTTGAGGAATTCACTGAGCACCCCACAATTTTTTTGGGGAATCTGAGAACAATCCTTACATACTGTATATAATCCAAACTATCACATTATTAAGCCCTATGCCAACACATCATTAACCAGATGATGGATTCTTGTCATGAACGTTATTCCTCTATATGTATATTTGGAAGCTCCCCTTTACGAATCCTGCATTTGCCCTGTAATCTGCCTGTAAAATGTTCCTTTTAACTGCAGGAATACAAGTGATTATTGAACCTTAAAGGGGAGATTCAATTAGCCGCGAAGTGTCTCCGGAACGTCCGTGAAACACATCGCGGCTGAGATTTGACAGAAATCTCTGGTGAGCGGAATTTCTACCATAATTGAATCTCCCCCTAACAGCAGCTCATGCACACACTGTGGGCTTTTCACTTAATGCAGATGACAATGACGCAAAAAATAGAATGGTCTCGTTTTGTGTGATCATCCTCATCCAGTTATGTGAGGACTGTTCGTCTGTCGGGGGGATCAGTGATCAGCAGTGTGCCTGGGTCACCCCTGCAGAGATGGATTACCACTAATGCAGTAGCCCTAGTTTAAAACATATAGCTGACATTTGAATGAAACACGTCTGCTTCATCCTGTAACTAGCAAATATTAAACTGAGGGTAAAAATGGAGGTAAAAAATGAAACCAAGGCGATGGAGATCTGATCAGGGGGTAGGGCCTAGTTGCCTACTCTCCCGGAATGTAACAGAGACTCCCAAATCCTGCCCACTTCGTTGGTGAAGTATGTAGGGGCGGGGCTGATTGTGTCACCCTGGCCCTGTTCCCTGCTATAATAGGCCCAAGTTGGTACTGTGGATCAGGGGGCAGGGCCTAATGACGCTATTAGTGTGGTCACGCCCCCAAGACACAGCCAACTTTGGAGATCTCCCAGAGGGGTGATTCCCAAGGTTGGCAAGCATGGGGTAGGGTGAATGGCTGCAAATAGAGAGCGCTTAGACACAACAGATCATCTCACAAAATTGACAAGAAATAAATTCTCACAAAAATTATCTGGAAATCTTGAAGTAATATCTTATAACCGTACAAGCAAACTGAACATGAGACTTTTTATAGTAATATTAACTATTCTACTAAGCTCAGAGTTTGTATATTCTTCAGCTGATTTATGCGGTAACAGGAATGAAAATCTGCAGTTCCATTTTCATCCATTAAGTTTACAGCTTCCTGCTACTACTAAGTCCTATGTTGCTGAATCCTTACAAGTCAAAGATTCAACATCTACTGACTTTTAGCCGGATCATCCATTTGTTGTCCAGATATATGCAGCCAGCCTGATACATACAAATGGAACAGATATTCAGATATTCATGATTCACAAGCAATATTCAGACCCCAGTAAGTATTTGTAGTAAATTATGCCATGTGGTATGCAAGAATTCAGACAGCTTCAAGTTGTGTAGTAAGAAACATTGTTTTTAAAACTGGATCTGAAAATGTAAAGATTATTTCATAAGCTTCTTTAGGGAATTCCTCTTTTTTACATTTTACATGGACATTTTAGTGGTGAGCTGGTGCTGGGGTCTATAGCAACATTTTTTGTTGGGGGGGGGGGGAACCTAGTGATGGTTCTCAGTCCCCTTTGTAAGCCCCCAATCTGCTCATCTAAGCAATCACGGGGTCCAGCACATACACTGTGAAGCCCTGTGTGGACTGTCAGTTTTTGCAATCGCTGGATCCTTCCTCGTCACTGAGCACCATAGCTGTCGTATCCCATGGAACAGCTATAATTGTGCTCCTGTGTCAAGATTTTTGTTTAATTTCTTGGAGTGTACCTACAAATGGACTTATCTGCAGAATGCAACATCGAGGTGCATAATAAGTTCTGCAAAAAGGGAATCTAGTCTTTACAGTGCCCAACCAGAAGCACTAGTGTCTTTGTGAACGTCTGCCCTTCCCTAAATGTCACCATCCTCCTACACAAACCTATGTGCTTTAGCGGAATTCTATGCGCAAATGGAGATGGACTTCAGGGCCAAAGCTGGTTTTACACTATGCATCCGATATTAATTCCACTTTATGCACCCTTGATGTATGTATTTGTACCATGTGCCCACCCACAGGTGTGTACTCTGCATCCCCTCACCAGCTCTGTGTCTGTGGGCCACCATGTGTGTGCCTGTTCTGTGCTCCCCACCTACAGAGATAAACATGATGTAGGTATTGTGCAACACGTATATATAACAAATGCAATACTGCACAAAGGAGCATTCACAATCTAACATTTTCAAATTTTCTTCTCAATTACTGCACAAAAATCTAAATCTCATTTTGTCTATTTAAACCATGCCTGTCCAACCTGCCACCCTCCAGGTGTTGTCAAACTACAAGCCCCAGCATGCTTTGCCAGTAGACAACCAGTTGATAGCTGGAAGGGCATGCTGGGACTTGTAGTTTCACAAACATCTGGAGGGCCGCAGGTTGGACAGGCCTGATTTAAACCATTAAAATTACCTTCAGATTAACAGAATGAAATTGTAGGCAAAACTTTTCTGAAGTGCCCTATAAGTAGGTCGAAATGGGTGAAGTATATCTGAGTAAGTGATCTGCATTCGCTATTTTCCTGAAAATGCAAGCAGCAATACGTCTGTTGATGTTTACAAAGCACATAAGGCCTGATTAATTAAGGAAAGTTTAGTAAAATATTGAGTAGGTTTTCTCCTGGACAAAACCATGTTACAATGCAAGGGGTGCAAATTAGTTTTCTATTTTGCACATAAGTTAAATACTGGTTGTTTTTTCATGTAGCACACAAATATCAACCTTAAATTTAAGTGTACAAATAAGCTATCAAGTATTTGTGTGCTACATGAAAAAACAGACAACATTTAACTTATGTGCAAAATAATAAACTTATTTGCACCCCTTGCACTGTAACATGGTTTTGTCCAGGAGAAAACTTACTCAACTTTTTACTTAACTTTCCTTAGTGAATCAGGCCCATAGTGCTTAACAAATGTGAAGATTGGGATGTTCAACCTAATCACTGAATTTATAGTCAATGAATGGACTTGGACTGATGATGGTCATTTCATTCTGCTGTGTGATGTTGTTTGGTTAGGACTGAGAATCTGGAAAATTCTGACAGTCAGTATGTACATATTGGGTTTGTAGAGATGGGGCCTCTTATCTTTATATGGCTGCAAAATTTCCCTATATTCCTTATAGTTTACAGTGGCTATATTCTTCCCGCTATATAAAAACATCCCATGCTTCTTTGTTCCTTCACTTAGAGGTGTCATCTATGGACAGCATTAGTGTTGAAAATGACTCCAGTCATTGTGTTGTTCATGGAGTATTATACGGTCAGGTAAAGAGTTATAAGCATCCAACAGCAGCAATCACCAAATTATCTTCATCTCATGTCACGTTCTATTCCAATCCGCCTTGCACTGTCTGCAGACAGAAATGAATAGCTGCAAAGTATTCTTTGAGCATTTAGTCTGTAAAGAGTTAAAAAAATGCTGCAATCAACGTATATATGGTATGCTCTGCCAGCTAACAGTGTCTTATATAACAGCTGGGTCTCCTAAGTCCAGGGACAGAATGCTGATTATACCCGGTGTTACATCCATTCTTGCTCCCTGCCTCGCTTGTAATAGCAATGATTGAGGGGTGAGCAGAACGATACACAACAATATAAGTGGGTTTAGTGTCAGAAATCCTCTGACTGCCTGTCAAAGGGTACATTTAAACTATTGTTTTTTCAACAAGATCCCTTTATATTCGTTTCTAAAAGGCAGTGTAATAAATGGTTCTTTCATCAAGGAATCATGATATGGGTGATGATGGGGGGATCGTAGCCTGACATAGCTTATGTTATCTATCTGTGCAGGCTATGAGACAATTAAAGAGTTTCTAACTACCTGCTATATCTCCTGTAATGGGATGTTCCTGTAAAAGTGTAGCACATTGTTATATATATATATATATATATATATATATATATATATATATATAGTGAGATAGTTCAGCATTAACAGGAATCCGACACATGTATGCTGAACCATTTAACTGTTTATTTGCAGTTATCAGGATGGTAAACAGTTCTAACGCTGGTTCAGCAATCATATCAGAGACAGTACACAAAAAATCCCCACCACCTACATCTGGCTAGACATTACTTCCCTGTCTGCAGGCTGGCCACTTGCTGGCATAAGTGGTCCCACCCACACATTAAAAGTCTTTATCCTCCACCCCAAGCACTACAAACAAATCACAGCAAACCAATCACACCTATGTAGAACACCTGTGTGTGTGTGTGCTAAAAAGGATCCCAGGGAACCTTTAACCCTGTCTGCAGTATCTTGCCTAGGGCCCTATGAGGTCTAAATCCGGCTCTGCTGCAATGTGGCCTCTGTAATGTGTTTTGGGGGGTGTAAAGTGGAGGCTGAAAGCTCTGCAATATGGCTGGGCATCTGTGCATCCTTGTGACTGCTAGGTGTACTGACAACTGATATACTGTTTAGGCACTGACTGCCGATAGAGTGTGAGGGTACAGAGTACATGTCCTAATTTTTATAGTGTTAACAATATATGATATAAGTTTATCTTGATAGCTTTATAGATGTTTTGAAGGTCTTTAATGCTCATCTTTTCTCTGTTATGTTATTGGCTCATAGTTTGAGAATTAACTTTTGAGAAAAGAACTGAGCGTTTGCTTGATGTAATCAATTGTTCTGCCACCAAAAAAATGAAAAACTCATAGAATATTTTGAATATAAGCAAAGGAGATTATTAATTGTAAATTATGCAAATTAACTGTCATTCACTTTGTTTTTTACATATATATAAAGTATATTTCGGCCTTTTTTTAGATTTTTTTTCCCAAATATTTTATTATTGATTACAGGCAGCTCGGTGGTTTAGTGGTTAGCACTTCTCACAGCATGTCATATCACAGATCATGGGTTCGATTCCCGAACCTGGCCTTATCTGTTTGGAGTTTGTATGTTCTCCAAGGGTTTGCATGTGTTTCCTCCTGGTTCTCAGTTTCCTCCCACACTCCAAAAACATACTGGTAGGTTTATTGGCTGCTATCAAATTGACCCTAGTTTGTGTGCGTGTGTGTAAGGTAATTTAGACTGTAAGCTCCAATGGAGCAGAGACTGGTGTGAGTGAGTTCTCTGTACAGCGCTGTGGAATTAGTGGCGCTATATAAATAGCTGATGATGATGATTGATCATTTTAATCAATCAAAAATCGTGCGCCATTTGTGTCACAAAATTACAAAACTTGCAAACTAGTGTCTTAAGTATTGGTGTTAAGACTGCAAAGAAATTCTGCACTTGACATCATATCAAAAAAATCGAACATGAACTTTTTGTGCTGCCTTCGTTGCCTGTCAAAACAGACGCAGACTAATATCAGCTGAAAAGTTTACCTATGTTTCTGCAACCTTTCTAAAAAGGTCGCCCTGCCTTTAAACATTTGAAAAAAGGTGAGCTCTTGATTAATGGCTGTTCCTTCCTGTGATTTTTGCACCATTTTTGTCCAGTTATAAAAAAAAAAAAGACAAAAGCTATCAGTGTGCTACAACTTGATGAGCCAATACCAAAAAAAGACCTGGCGCGAGAATATGACAAGCTAAAAATGGCTAAAATGCAATCGCAGCTGAAGAGGAACCTGTGAGATCCTCAGATTGCAAAATTGTCAAACACTATACACTGCGCTGATTGCAAAGAAGCCCAAAACAAGTAGAATGAAAAACTATGAGTTCATGTACATAAATAAAATTATAACAATTTATTAAAAATGCGGTATAACTCTATAAAATAGAGCATACAGTAGTATTACAGTAATATAAAAAAGTCTAAATAATAGACAAATATATGTATTGAACAAACAATATTCAGAACAATAACTGTACGTATATAAACATCAAAGATAATTCTAACTGTGAAACTAAGAAAAATCCTACAGCGTTCAAAACACAAAGGATAACTGTAAATAGAGCAAACAGTTCCTTTAATCCAAGTTCCCGCAGAAAGGGAATATGTAATATCCTATTCCTCCAATAAATTTCCCGTAGGTGAACAAATATGTATCCGTATGTGAATAAGAATATAATCATCAGTAGAATAATAATAAAATCGGTCCAACTCAGAAGTATGGCGCCACAGAATGACAACTTATCATCTGTATATCAAAGCAAGGTTCGTCTTAACAGATAAAAACTGGGCAAACCGCTAGCGCATGCACTCACGGTGTGGTATCTTTTGGATCCCGCGCCCTTCCGATCCGTGTGATGATCCGTAAGCAGACTTAGGGGCACATTTATCAATATTCACATAAAGTGAAAAGTAGTTTTCAATCCTTATCGCAATGATAAGGATTGAACTACTTCTCACATTTATGTACAGCCCTGCACAGAAACAGCAGTTCCGAAAAACTGCTGTTTCAGAGATAAAAAAAATCATACTTACCCCCCTCTTCGGAAGCGCTGTCTTCGGGTCTTCTCTTCACTCTTCAATTGCGCATGTCCAGTTCCAAGAACTGGACATGCGCACACAGATCCCCTCTCTGTCTCTGCAACGATAGTTGCAGAGAGAAAGCGCTGAGTGACAGGGAGGGATCTTGTGATCCCTCCACACATGCGCTGTACAGCTCTGCTCTCCGGAGCAGAGCTGACAGCATTAGATTTCTTCAATTCGGATGATGTACGCCAGCTTCAGCTGGCGTACATTAACATGACAAGTTCCCGAAAAAAATGTTTTTTCGGGACTTGTTAGATTGCGGCCAGGAGCAGTCACCATTCTGTTGAATGGTGACTGCTCCCAAAAACGAAGAGGAATGCAAAGCAGCAGATGTCCATGATATCTGCTGCGATGCCCACTTAATAAATTTGCGGAGGACACTGTGGGACCTTAATGACCCGTTAAAAGCACTATCGTGCTTTATTAAATATGCCCCTTAGATGAACAGCAGATGGTTCCGCAATAGGTTAGAACACTTGCACAATGAGAACTGATACACAGTCCGATAGAGCGTCAGCGCTGCTAGCGCATACACTCACGTATAATGTCCCGTTTATCCGGCACTTTGTATATCAGAAATACAATAGATGAGAGAACCTCTGGAAACAGGTGATAAGTAAAAATGTTGAACACTGTAATAAATAAATAAATATATCATAGAAGTATTCAGAGCAACTTTGATGTATATACTTCTGAGCTGACGCGTTTCATCGTTAGCACGATTTCATCAGAAACAAAGAATGAACAGTCTGTGTATTAGGATCTCCAAATACACCTTTATAAAGGCCCGCTTATTAATTAGATTCTCCTCCTGTGTGTCAATTAGGACTGGATTTCTTTAACCCATTAGATGTATTTTTCTTATCTATGCAACATATATACATATATACATAAATAACACATAAAACACAAAATTAAATTCATGAACTCGTAGTTGATTAATAGAAAAGAATACATATCCTACTATAAGAACCTAAACTTTTAATAGGTTCTTGATAATATCATTCCGATATATTATATATTTTTGTTTTTTTCAATGGCATCGCAACGCCATTAGTTGACATCCGAAATCTTTAACGTTGCAGGGAGCTAGGTGCTACATTGTGTTTGATTGCACGGTCAGGGCCCTGTTTTTCATGGATAGGGGGATATCCCTGTGGTGGCCATGCTACTTGGGAGCCCCTTACTCTACTCTAGGGTGGGAGCGGCCTAGACCATGCAATCCAGCAGAATACTGTGTGTCGCCCCCAGCTCCCTGCACCTTTAAGTGTAGACGTCACCACGCTGCCAGTGTAGAGAAACCGGAAGGAGTACAAATGTCTGCCAAGAAGCAGCTGCAGTATGCAGAAGAGAAGTGCATAGCACTAGACAGTGAGTCTTAAGGTTAGATATGCAGAAGAGGAGTGTATAGCACTAGACAGTGAGTCTTAAGGTTAGATATGCAGAAGAGGAGTGCATAGCACTAGACAGTGAGTCTTAAGGTTAGATATGCAGAAGAAGAGTGCATAGCACTAGACAGTGAGTCTTAAGGTTAGATATGTAGAAGAGGAGTGCATAGCACTAGACAGTGAGTCTTAAGGTTAGATATGCTGAAGAGGAGTGCATAGCACTAGGCAGTGAGTCTTAAGGTTAGATATGCAGAAGAAGAGTGCATAGCACTAGACAGTGAGTCTTAAGGTTAGATATGTAGAAGAGGAGTGCATAGCACTAGACAGTGAGTCTTAAGGTTAGATATGCAGAAGAGGAGTGCATAGCACTAGACAGTGAGTCTTAAGGTTAGATATGCAGAAGAAGAGTGCATAGCACTAGACAGTGAGTCTTAAGGTTAGATATGTAGAAGAGGAGTGCATAGCACTAGACAGTGAGTCTTAAGGTTAGATATGCAGAAGAAGAGTGCATAGCACTAGACAGTGAGTCTTAAGGTTAGATATGCAGAAGAGGAGTGCATAGCACTATAATTGAGTCTTAAGGTTAGAAAAGGTACTGCAAGGGTTTCAAGCTTTTGATCCACTTCATGATTATTTTTTTTTAGGATTTTAGAATACTTTATTTCAGGAAAATGCTACACAGCAATCCCTACAAAACTGACAAATCACTTTCTATTTTCTATGAAATAATAAGCCTTTGTTGTGTGGTCGTATTGGTATTATTACATCACATTTGCACTACATTTGCAAAATCATATACAATTTTCAGTTTTTAGAATTGATCAAGTACAAAATATACTTTTCAGCAAAGTTATGGATGCAGTAACAGGTGGATCGATGACTAAACGCAGGAAGAAATTCCAGACAAGAAACAAAAAGTCAGTATTTACCTGGCCCACTAGGGGGCCCTGTGATCTCTCCTACTCATTACTTTTGGTTGAGTTGAGCTGATTACAAGATGGTGTGGGACAAATCACCCCATTTCTTATGACTGTTACTGAATCACTGGTACATTTTAATCTGCATCCTGTATAAGTTATGATTTATTGAAGGTGTATATAAAAATCTAATAGAACTATAGTCATGTCATGTTGGTGGGTGTGATGCCCTCTGTGTCCCTACAGAGCTACAAGGGAGTTATCAATATTTAAAGCTGCCCAGTAACAAAGTGTCCATGTATGGTTTCTTCCAATAGTGTATTTCACCTTACACAAGTAATTATAATTATGATTTATGTTATACAGAAATGTGCAGGTTAATTATTAGACGCTGCTAAAATGTTTGTCTATATTAGTACACTTAATGAGCATATAACTAGCTTGGTGCAATAGACAGATGGTATTATCAAATATTAAATATCTGGCAGATGTAGCATCTCCTATGTAATTTGGGCAGCGCTGCTTTATATCAGTTACATACATGTTTAATGTGCTATGTATATTCCACCGAACACCTTTAAAATGTACAATTAACACTATTAAAAATAAATGACAGCGGGACATTTTGACTGCTTGTGTAATTTCTTATCCTGCTGTTTTTTGAACTATGTAGTGTACATAAATACCATTGCCCACCATGAATAAATATCACATGGAGTCCTTCTGTGCAGTATATGTTGAAGCTAAAGGGATTTTATGCTGAATCATTTCTAATTTTGAGCACAATATAAACCTAATCATTATTGGTAATATAAATGTTCTGACATTGTTGTGATCAATATAAGATACCTTTCACACACATATGCAGCAGCCAGATTCAATTCAGGAAACAGGTAGCAGGACAGGCTCCAGAGATGATTACAGATTTGACCACGATCTAGATGCAAGCCCAGAAAAGGTAGGAGCAATTGTACGCTGTCAGGTATACAGAGCTAAACATTACTGATGTTTAGTATAATGTGCTAATTCATGGATATTATTAGTAATAATAATAATAATAATAATAATAATAATAATAATAATAAAACATTTTATTTGTAAGGCTCCACATAAGCTCTGCAGTGCCGTACATGACTTTTACAGTATTATATAGTGAGCAGACAGCAACGATCAAAACACATTACATAATACATGAAAAACAAAATAATACCACCACCAGACATCTAGTAATTGACAAATTATGCACATGTAACTTGATAACGCAGGTCAACTCATTTCATACTTGCCAACTTTTAAGATTTCTCCCCTGGGAGATCCGGGGGAGAAGTCATGTGACAAGGGGTAGGAGGGGGACGTGGTGACATTGTCGTGTCAGCATAGCTCCACCCCCACTATGAAACGCTGAAACTCACGGCATTGAATAGCGGGGGTGGGGCTTAATGACGCGATTAAGCCCCACCACCTCCATTCGATGCCGTGAATTTCGGCGAATGCGGGAGCTCTGCCTACACTTCCGGGAGTCTGGGAGGACTCCCCGGAATTCGGGAGCCTCCCGGGAATTCCGGGAGAGTAAGCAAGTATGACTTATTTACAGGACAGTGAGTGAGAGTGATGGTAATGTCTAAAGTGAAGTAGGCCTGGACCCAAGACAAAAGAGCTAAGGAAGCAGGCCTAGGGATACAGAGGGTGATGGAATAGTAAGCCCTGCTTGTGAGAGCTTACATTCTAAGGAAGACTAGTGCCATGTGCACAAGCCATATCTGCATCAACATGAGCCACCTAAGACCTATGTATTTGGCGCCTGTCACAAGCCTGTATCTCTGGAGGTCACGCTGACACTCCTGGGGACAAATGTATCAAGCTGCGATTTTGAAAATTCAGCGATTTTCTTGGGAGAGTTGAAACTCTCTGATCTATGAACCTGAGATCTGATGTAAAATCACTAGAAATGTGTTTATGTCAAAATCGCTATTTCAGAAATCGATAGAGATCAAAGTTCCGACTGTTTGCCACTCTAGCTATACAAGTATCAAATGTATGAAGCTGCGATTAAGCAAACTCTTCTGAGATTGCATTAAAAATCGCTAGATACAACACGCTACATCCTAGCTGCGAGATTAGTAAACACATCACTGTTACACTGTCTGTCTATAGAGCCGGAGTTCTAGCAGTTGTCAATAGTTTAAAAATAGATAAATGTTCAAAAACAAATGCGTGGGGTCCCCCCGTCCGACCACTATTTACCCAAGTGCTGTCAGCCTACTGCTGGTTACATGAAAATCGGGGGGAAATATGTATGGGGTCCCCCCGATTTTCACATAACCAGCACTAGGCAAACCAGCCGGGATGGTTGGCATTATAGCAGGGGGACATGCGGCAGGGGTCCCCCCTGCCATAATGACAAACCAACCCCAGGCTGTTCAGCGCTGGGCTGGATTTCCTAGGGTGTGGGGTCCGGCAAAAAAAAAGAGCAGGCCTCCTCTCTAGGAAGACCCAGCCCAGTGCTGAAACCACTAGGGCTCTTCTTACCCCTATGGGCTGTGGGTAGTAGGGTAATATTGGCGATAATAAAATTAAAAAAACAAACAAATGCCTTTTTGTTTTCTGTAACTACAAGTCCCAGCCAGTCTGGGCTGCCCTAAACAGTGTGGGCATGCTGATGCTTGTATAACTACAAGCACCAGCATACCCATGGCAGCCAGGGCATGCTGGCACTTGGAGAACCACAAGTGCCAACATGCCCTGACACCCATGGCTGGCTGAGACCTGTAGTTCCACAAAACAAAATGTTAAATAAGCCACTGAATGTCGGCTGTCACGTGATGACCCTTCAGTGCGGATGGAGCAGGGAGGAGGAGGTGCAGCCTGTAGTCACCGGTTCACCAAACCAATCCTAAAATTAGGTATCGGTTGTGGCGAACCGGTGGGAACTGTCTGAATCCCACCACTGAATACAATCAAATGTTACTTTTCAGCCTTAATTTGTCCGGACTACAGATTTGAAAAAAAGGAGGGGGTCAGGATTATTATATAAAAAATGAGAAAATGCTTTATTTTAATAAAAGCATAAAGAATAAAGCAATTGTTCATGAGGGCTGCCCTTTGCTAACACCATACTGAGATGGCATTAGCAATTGGAGGACAGCAGTGGGACCTTTTTCACCACTGTCCATGATGAATATGAAGCCCTCAGCGATGATGATAGCTTTGATAAATAGGGAGAAACCCTAAATCCTATTTCTGATTTAGGACTTATCGCCCTTTAATAAACAGGGGCTCTGCTACTATAGTTAAGAATAATGTAGTTGCAAAGCAATATAGCGGCTTAAGCAGGGGCAGATTGGAAACTTAAAGTGGCCCTGGTAAAAGTCTGAAAGTGGCCTCATGTAGGCAAGACCAAATAAATGGTAGGCAGGGCCCAGTATGTGTGTGCACCCAGTGTGTCTGCCCGAGTATGTGTTCCCAGTGTGTGTATCTGTATACATGTTTCCTGTTCTTGTCACTTTTACCTCCTGTGGCTGCTGGTGTATTTAGCTCAGTTGCTGCTTGTCTGGATCCTGAAATGTTGGAGGCCCTATTTGGGAAAAAAAAATGGGTACATGAGATTTAGAAAACATAATAATAGGCCCCACCAATAAATTAAAATGCCCCACCATCACCCCACAAATAAAATATCACCCATTAAATAATTAGCTCCCACCTAAACACCAACATTAATTTAATAGCCTACCTCCCACAAACATTATATTAAGAATCCCCCCTCACACTCACATTTTAAGAACCCCCCTCCCTTCCATCCCTCGCACTTAATATTAAGAATCCCCCTTCCCTTCCATCCCTCGCACTTAATATTAATATTAAGAACCCTCCCACAATATATATATTATTGTTATTTTTTTATTATTTTTTTTAAAAGCTCCCCTTCACTCACACACTATATTAACATATCCCTACTTCCCTCATACACTATCTATATATTAAAAGCCTCGCCAATCACACACTGTATTAACATACCACCACCCTGCCCACTTACACTTACCTTGTAACATCCGCTGTCTGAGAGATGCAGACAGCCTCTCCTGCCGCTCTGCATGTGTGGCTGCTTCCTCCTATCGGTGCTATAGACAGGAGTCACATGGAATGCGCATCACGTGACAGGTGCCGTCCCATGTAACTCCTGTCTATAGCTCTGATAGGAGGAAGCAGCCAGACACAGGGATCCATGCCGCGGCCACATTAAGGAAGGTGGCTGGTCTCGAAGGAGTGGACCACCCACTAGCACATTGACCCCCCTCCGCTAGCACCCATTCCGGGGGGGGGGGGACTTACAATTTTTTTTATTATTTATGTTTTTTTAAAAATACAAAAAATGATTCAACGGCCTCCTGAGGCCAGCGGCCTACCGCGAAAAGTCCAGGTAGGTTGTATGGCCAATCTGCCCCTGGGCTTAAGAAACTTTAGTGATATAGAATCGGGGTGAGGAAAATAATATTGCAGCTTTCACTTTAATTTTAAATGCAAAAATTGCATGTACTGTTTAGGAGAGAAAACTGTCAAACCCAACTAAATGTATACTTATAAAAACACTAAGGGCCTGAGTCATTAAGGAAAGCATACTGAGCGCATCATGCAGTTGTTCTCAGCGGCCCATAAATCGGCTCTGCATACTCCCGGAGTCAGCAAGGAACGGATCTCAAGATACGTGTGGTGTTGACTATCATCATCATCATCATCAGTTATTTATATGGGTGGAGGTTAACTCTGCTGTACTACATTAGACACTGCAGGATGCGTACAATACATATGTGGAATATGAAATCTCAAAAGAACGCACAGATCAAAAGAAATTAACCAATTAATGTTACCTGTCAATAAGATATAGTCACTTATGATTAGAAATGGAAATTGTATAAAAAAAATGTTTTATATAAAAAAAATTTCCGTTAAAAAAATTACGGTTACTCTGTCCTTAATGTCTACTGTACATAAAATACAGTTGCTCCTGATTGCAGACACATGTTATAGCATGCATACCATACTGATCCAGGACTTAGACTAGACCCTTAGCTGGTGCAAGAGATACAGCAAACAAACAAGAAACTTTCACAAACAGAGCTTTAATCCGACGTGGCCACTTGAGCTTGGCACGCCCACATTGTGCATCGAGTACGGGCACAAGCCCCTTCCCAGCCCCGTTCACTCGCTGGAAACGTCGACCGTCGTAACTGACATTTGTGTTGGCACATGTAGCAGACTGCTGTCGTTGACGGCTGAGTGTCCTAGTTCTGGCATGCGCAGAAAGGAATTGCGTACAATAAGCACAAAAAACAGAGATACGTCCCTTAATGACTCAGGCCCTAAATGGATAACTTTATGTAAATTTCAAGTTAATGGATTGACCCACAATGTCTGTATGAAGGGGTGCAAGCAAAAATGAGCAAAGTTTTCTGTACCACAATTGCAGTATTTGTGCTCAGAAACACTACACACTAGGGAACTAGGGGTGTGCACCGGCCACTTTTCGTGTTTTGGGTTTTGGGTTCTGATTAGCTTGAGGTTTTGGGTTCTAATTTGTTTTGCCAAAACACCCCACAAAAGGTTTTGGTTCTGATTTTGGGTTTTGGGTTCTGATTTCTTTTTAAAAAAGCATAAAAAGTGCTAAAATCCATATTTTTGCTTTTTTTTCCATCTAGGAGTGGCACTGCAGTGGCAGACAGGATGGCAGTTTGAAAAATTAGGCCCCAAAGAGCACATAATGGCCAAAAAACAGGTGCAAGCTGGAATTGTCCTTGGGCCCTCCCACCCACCCTGATGTTGTTGAAATAGGACATGCACACTTTAACAAACCAATCATTTCAGCAACAGGGCCTACCAAACTACTGTGGCTGAAATGATTGGTTTGTTTGGGCCCCCACACCAAAAAAGCAATTCATCTCTCCCTGTACAAACTAAACTGGCTCTACTGAGGCAAGATGTCTTCCTCATCCTCATCCTCTGATTCCTCGCCCCCTTCAGTGTGTACTTCCTCATCCTCACACATTATCAATTCGTCCCCGCTGGACTACACAACCACAGGTCCCTCTGTAGTCTCTGGAGGCCAGTGCTGGTCTTGATTGAAGAATTGATAATTCATTTTTATGAACATCATTTTTTCAACATTTTGCGGAAGCAACCTCCTTCGGCGCTCACTGACCAGGTTCCCCGCTGCACTAAAAACTCTTTCCGAGTACACACTGGAGGGGGACAACTCAGGTAAAATAGAGACTGTTTGTACAGGGGCTTCCAAACTGCCTTTTTTTCCTGCCAGTAAAAATAAGGACTGCTTGACATGTCTACTTGGATGGTGTCAGCAAAGTTATCCTCCACCATTTTTTCAATGGTGATAGCATCCAATGCAGCGACAGTAGACATATCTGCAATGGTTGGCAGGTCCTTCAGTCCGGACCAGATGTTCTCAGCATCCCCGCCAGCGGGTCGTTTAGGAAAACTTAGCTTTTTCCTCGCAGCCACAGGTGTGGAAGAAAATGAAGGCGGAGCTGTTGGCATGTAACGGTCCTCTTCAGAGGACAATCTCCTGACCAGCAGGTCTTTGCACCGCTGTAGACTTGTGTCCGCCGGAAACAGAGACACAACATACGCTTTAAACCGAGGATCGAGCACGGTGGCCAGAATGTATTCCTCTGACTTTAAAAGAGTGACCACCCTCGGATCCTGGAAAAGCATACAAAGGACTTCATCCACAAGAGCTACATGCTTTGTGGAATCGTAATGCTTTAACAGCTCCTCCCTCACTTTCTCCAGCTGCTTCTGCAACAGCCTGATCAGGGGAATCACCTGACTCAAGCTAGCAGTGTCGGAACTGACTTCTCGTGTGGCAAGTTCAAACGGCTGGAGAACCTTGCACAACACGGAATTTAGTCTCCAGTGCGCTTCACTCAGGCGCATCCCCACTCCTTTGCCTATGTCGTAGGTGGCCGTATAGGCTTGAATGGCCTTTTGCTGCTCCTCCATCCTCTGCAGCATATAGAGGGTGGAGTTCCAGCGCGTCACAACCTCATGTTTGAGGTGATGGCAGGGCAGGTTCATATACTGCACACCCCTGTCACTTTCAGGTACATCTGCACCACCAAATTTATTGTGTGGGCAAAACATGGCACGTGCTGGAAATTGCCCATATGTAATGCCCGCACAATGTTACTGGCGTTGTCTGACACCACAAATCCCCAGGTGAGTGTAAGTGGGGTAAGCGACTGCGAGATTATTTCCCTCAGTTTCTCTAAGAGGTTGGCAGCGTTGTGCCTCTTACTAAAACCGGTGATACACAATGTTGCCTGTCTTGGAACGAGCAGGTGTTTTGGAGATGCTGCTACTGATGCTGCTGCTGCTGTTGCTGCGGAAGGCGATGCATCTACCCAGTGGGCTGTCACAGTCATATAGTCCTTAGTTTGCCCTGAACCACTTGTCCACATGTCCGTGGTTAAGTGGACAGTGGGTACAACCGCATTTTTCAGAGCACTGAGGACACTTTTTCGTACTTCTCTGTACATCACGGGCATCGCCTGCCTAGTGAAGTGGAATCTCAACGGGATTTGGTACCGGGGAGACAATACCTCCATCAACCATCTAAATCCCACTTCACTGATGGTGGACACCGGACGCACGTCTAACACCAACATAGCTGTTAAGGCTGCAGTTATCCACTTTGCCATAGGATGACTACTGTCGTACTACGTGCTCATGGCAAATGACTGTTGTACGGTCAATTGTTTGGTGAAAGACGTACCGGTCTTACGACTTCCCCTCTGGGAAGATGACCGATTACCAGCAGCAACAGCAGCAGCGGCAGTAGTAGGCGTAGCGCTGCATGATCCTCCGGAAGAATCCTGTATTGAAGAGGACTCAGTAATGCCGGTGACATGGCCTGCAGGACTATCTACAATGGAGATTGAGGAGGAAATTGACGGTCCTAGCCCCTGGTCCTGAACTAAACACTGAATTATGAAGGTTCTTCAGGTGACGTATAAGGGAGGATGTCCCTAGGTGGCCAAGATCCTTACCCCTGCTTATTTGAGCTTTACATAAGGTACATATGGCCATACATTTGTTGTCCGGATTGGGATAGAAATAATTCCAGACCGAAGAGGTGGATTTCTTGGTCTTCTGGCCAGTTAAGACGATGTGCTTTTTCATTCCATGGACAACAACTGTTTTTCCCCCAGGTGCCTCATTTAAGATAACCACATCAGCATCCTCCTCAGCGCCAGCTACATCAATATCCTCCTCCCGGTGTACAACATTGAGACCTTCATTAGCCAAATCTGTAACTGGACTGTGGGTGATCCTTCCAGCATATGCAGAGGGCGTGCTGCAAATGGTGGAAGGAGCCACCTCTTCCCGTACAGTGATGGGAAGGTCAGGCTTCGCAACCACCAACACTCTTGGACTCGCCTTGGGGATTTGTGATGCCATCTCTTTAGAAGGCAGAGTTGTTTGCTGTGTTGTTGATGACAGCTTAACTCTCTTAAATTTTTTAGAGGGGAGAGAAGGAGGAGGGCTTACATCCTTGGGTGAAGCTGAACCACTAGTCATGAACACGGGCCAGGGCCTAAGCCGTTCCTTGCCACTCCGTGTCGTAAATGGCATATTGGCAAGTTTACGTTTCTCCTCAGATGATTTTAATTTTCTTTTTTTGCTAATTTTAGTGAACTTTGGCTCTTTGGATTTTACATGCCCTGTACTAGGAGATTGGGCATTGGCCTTAGCAGACGACGTTGATGGCATTTCATCGTCTATGTCATGACTAGTGGCAGCAGCTTCAGCATTAGGAGGAAGTGGTTCTTGATCTTTCCCTACTTTATCCTCAAAATTTTTGTACTCCATTTTATGCAGCACACGTTGTATTGCAGTACTAATTTTTTTATACTGCAGGAACAGTGAACGTAGTTAAATATTGCAGTACAAATTCCTTTTTACTGATGGAACAGTGAACGTAGTTAGATATTGCAGTAGAATTTTTTTTTGACTTTTTTTATAATTCTTTTATAAAAAAAAATTATAATTTTTTTATAATTACAACTACACCTGGCTTTATATATACTTCCGGCTAGACCAATCCCTCTACTGGTACCAGTGCCTGATCAGCCAATAGGCTGACCAGGCTGCAGCCTGGGGCGCTGGAGCCAGGGGGGGCGTAGCGATGCCAAGATGTTTTTTTTTTGTTTGTTTTTTTTCTAAATGTGGCAGCCGGATTCATCGGAACCGCCCCTGGTCTAAAGGAGCGGTCCCGACTGTCACTATCACATGGTACAGTGTGGCCGCAGGCGCTTCTTACTCTGGTCACGTGAGATCAGGACTTCCACATCTCACGTGACAAGAGTAAGAAGCGCCCGCGGCCACACTGACAGGCGGCTAGCAACGATCGCTGCCAGACTGCCTGTCATACACAGCGCTGAAGAGAGGAATCCACAGCAGGTAAGTCCGTTCTAATGTCTCGGGGGGAGGGGCAGTAGATGGGCAGGTGAGCAGGATAAAGGTGGCAGGTGAAGTGGCTGGATAGGGGGGGGGGGCGCTAGAGCTGAAATAGCCTAGGGCGGCCGGAACCCTTAATCGGGCCCTGACTGGTACTAAAGTGCAGTAAAGCCCATAGCACAGCATATGCAATCATGCTCAGCCTAGTATGCAACCCAGCCTGTCCGATTAAACCTTTTCTAATCCTATGCGACAGCTTACCAATACTGTTAACTCTTTAGATGGAGACTGACGCTTATCTCTTAAGAAGATTCCAGTATTAAATTAACCACCACTGTGCCAACTGGGAAGTTACATAGTCGCACAATACAAACGCACAGATATGACTGACTGTAATATATGTTTCCATCACATTTTCTATATAAATTGTCCACACAGCTCAGTTTTCAATCTTAATAAAACAACAAATGTCAGTTATATTTAGAGAGGACACGAGAAGCAATAGCACAGACTTGTATAGTTTATGTTGAGTGACTAATTACTTTGTATAGATCTGCCCCTCTAAAAAAAAAACAACCTCCCTCTTCCGTGATCTTAGCCCGACTGAAGATGGCGGCGGCAAGCGGGGAATTTATACAATCTGAGTCTCGCGAGATCCGACGCCGGGTTTTGACGTCATTGCCTTGGTTTCAATTTTTTTCACCGCCGGAAATACCCGAACAGTGGTCAGATCCCCTCGGATTCGCACTGTTCGGGTGGGCTCGGATTAGCGCAATCTGAGCCCGCTCATCTCTATAGGGAACCTTGCGGCTAATTGAATCTGCCCCTTAATCTTCTCCTTCATGTCCTCAGTTTCTATGTGGGTGGGGATAGAACAACCTGTAACCAATCAGACCCTCTGTATGTTCACAGCTGCACTGGGTGTTTCAGGAGATGAGTGTGCTCATCTTGTGGGAGGCAGCGACTTCTCCACCTCATGTTTGTGAGTTTAGCGCTCCAGCAACAAGGGCTGTGACATGATGTGAGAAGGGAAAGGAAGGCAATGGGAAATCACAGACCAAGAGTTAGGCAGGAAGTAGCACGGTCACCTAACAGCAGAGTAGTGATGTGAGGCTGTAAAATGTGGGAAGATTGTATTGTGTTATGCACCTCTCTAAAAAAAAGTTCATACATTCAACGTGTTACTATTAAGCAAGCGATCCTGTTTTTCTCCGAACAAGTTAACTCTTCGCTTGCAGGAAGGGTCTAGAAGGCCCTTGAGACTCAAATAGTGACGTAAGTCCATACTTGAGACAATAGCCCATTTCCAAGCTGATACGACTTGCATCCTGCCAGATGTAGGAATATTTCTCTCTCATTCCTTTTCATTGACCTTTTGCCCAAGTAACTGTTTGTTCTTGAAAATCTTATCCAGCAGTTCATGACACTTGACTTAAAAAACAAATCACACAATATGATCTCTTTACACCACTCACAAAATATACATGCATGCAATGAGTAAACGGAAGAGGTCAGTATTCATCATTAGTGTATGGAAATAATGTAAGGCCTTTAGAAACGGACAGAAACCAATAAGGGAAACAATGACATTTTTTAAGAATGCAGGACAATTAATGGAATGGGGCAGCACGGTTCCCGACCATGGCCTTATCTGTGTGGAGTTCTTCTGGGTGCTCCGGTTTCCTCCCACACTCCAAAACATACTAGTAGGTCAATTGGCTGCTATCAAAATTGACCCTAGTCTGTGTGTCTGTCTCTGTGTGTGTATGTTAGGGAATTTAAACTGTAAGCTCCAATGGGGCAGGGACTGAAGTGAGTGAGTTCTCTAGCGCTGCGGAATTAGTGGCGTTATATAAATAGCTGATGATGATGATAATAATGATAATGGAGAGTTCTTATTCTGGCTATGCTCTCACTTCTTAAGCTGAGTGATTTCTCAAAGACGATGCACAACCCTGAGGAATAACAGGTCATACTGGTCTGCAGAGGCCTCTGGACTCTGAGAGTATTATAAAACTCTGTATTGCAGGGTCAGTTTATAGGGCCTCAGTTTCCTATAGAATGGCTTTTCCTGAAGTTTACTTATACCCCTTTCTTACAAGAATCCTGGGTCAGACACGGGATAATGAACACAGTTTCAACCTGTGTTGTATTTTTCACACCGCACTTTGGTCCTGGTTATATCCCGGGTCGCCACCTTTCACACGGGACCCGTGTCTGCCCTGCATTATCAAGTTGAGTAGCAGATGCTTATATTGATGACATAGCAGATGCTCATATAGATGATGTAGCAGATGCTCATATAGATGATGTAGCAAAGGCTCATATAAATGACGTAGCAGATGCTCATATAGATGATGTAGCGGATGCTCATATAGATGATGTAGCAGAGGCTCATATAAATGATGTAGCAGATGCTGATATAGATGACGTAGCATATGCTCATATAGATGAAGTAGCAGAGGCTCATATAGATGACATAGCAGAGGCTCATATAGATGACGTAGCAGATGCTCATATAGATGACGTAGCAGATGCTCATATAGATGACGTAGCAGAGGTTCATATAGATAATAGCAGAGGCTCATACAGATGACATAGCAGAGGTTCATATAGATGACGTAGCAGAGACTCATTTAGATGACGTAGCAGATGCTCATATATATGACGTAGCAGAGGCTCATATAGATGACGTAGCAGAGGCTCATATAGATGACATAGAAAAGGCTCATATAGATGACGTAGCAGAGGCTCATATAGATGACATACAGAGGCTCATATAGATGACATACAGAGGCTCATATAGATGACATAGCAGAGGATCATATATATGACGCAGCAGAGGCTCATATAGATGGCATAGCAATTGGCACATAGTTCAATCCAGCACTGCAACAAACAAAAGAATGTTGGTCAGAGAACGACGTCATGGACAAGCTTTCTGGTGTACTGTGGAAGGTTGTGATGGTGAGCAGTGTATGGCACACTTTCGTGTGTCACGTGCAACATTTAACTATTTGTTAGAACTCATCATCTCAGCTTTATCAAAACAAACCACAAACTACAGAAGAACCATTGAGCCAAGTAGTAGACTAGCCATTGTGCTGTGGTGGTATACAACCCCGGGAGAATACTGCACTATTTTCATGTTTGTTTGGAGTAGGGATATCCACTGTTAGCACTCTAGTGCACAAATTGAGTGCAGCATTGGTGAAAACCCTGTACCACCGTTTCATCTGCATTCCACATGGACAGCACCGAGATGACACCTTTAAAGGTTTCAAACAACGTGAACATCCGCAGTGTGCTGGAGCCGTAGAGGGACATACATCCCAAGTATTGCCCCAAGAGACAACCCGCCAGACTGCTACTACCAAAAAATCTGGCATTCAATTATTGTACAGGCTGTAGGTGACCACAATTTCTGGTAAGCATAATATGTTCTTGACGTTTTGGTGAAAAAATAGCTAATACTTCCAGGCACCATGTAAGCACAGACACCCGACCAATGTTATTTGATTTAGTATTTTTAGTCCCACCAGTTTTAGAATTGAAAACAGCAGGGATGGTGTCCTGGTTAGCATTACTGTCTTTACAGCACTAAAGTCTTGGGTTCTATTTACATGTCAAAAGCAACTGTGTCGAGTTTGTATATTCTCTCTGTGCTTGCAAGGATTTTATTCAGATGCTACAGCTAATAATAATTGTGCACACAGGTAATGCAGTGTTTTCCAGTGCATAATTTGGACAAACACATTCCCATATTTTTACCTACTGTACTGTTTTATTAAAATTGCTTTATTGCTTTTCAGAAATTAAAGATGGTCCAGGGAGTGAAGATCCCAGTCCATATTATTATGCTGCGCATCACAAAGTGCAGTTTCTTCCAGAGTGGAATATACTGCCTGACAGTCAGGTAGGTGGCGTCACCTACGAGTAGGGATGTTCATTGACCCCGGGTTTTGGTCTTGCAAAACCGCCCTCACGTGATTTGGTTTTGTATCTGTTTTTTGGGTTTTTTTTGTATTTTTTAAATTGCTAAAAAATGCTCAAATCACATAATTTGGCTCTTTTCTTTTTTCAAATGACAAGAACACTGCTATCCCTCCTGTTTCTGTATGAGCAATGGCACTGAGCAATGATACTGGAGACTGGAGAGTGAAAAGAACACTGCTACCCCTGTTTCTGTGTGAGCTATGGCACTGAGCAATGTCACTGGAGACTGGAGAGGGGCAAGAACACTGCTAGCTCTGTATCTGTGTGAGCAATGGCACTGAGCAATGTCACTGGTACTTATGGAATCCAAAATCCGCGACATCCGACGATGCAACAATGATATTTTGCCTCAATTCAAATCCGAGGAAGCTGGCTCGGCTCAGTACTCAGATTTTCGATGTTCGGGGGGGTTCGGTTTTTAGAAAACCGAGCCTGAGTATCTCTACTTATGAGGTAGAGAGACCTAACAGTGCTGAACTGATCCGGCGCATCATTGCTGCCAACATCAAAGAAATGATAGCAACGTAGACGGCATTAGGAATGATTGTATTAAAGACACATTGTTTACAATTTGCATTTTTTTATTTAGTCACACCTGTGCAAAATTGCGCTTGACATCGGTGTCCAGCATTTAGATTAACAAATATTACATGAAAACTGTAACAGTAATGTTTTCAATTGTAAATATTGTTGCATAGACAATGGCCTGTGTACCTTGTGCATGAAATAAAGAAACATTTTTAAATAGCAAAACATTTGTAATGATTTTAAGAAAAACAAACCAACAACATTTAATAAAAACACAATTATAATGGAAAAAACAATAAAACTACTGCAACTGCCTGTACATCTTTACATCAGAATTGGGAGAAGTGTCCATTGTTCTGGGTTCAAAATAACTTGGACCTCCAGCGTAATTGTAATAATTTCCCGCAGAATAGTGTTGGGAAGGTTGTAGATGTGGTGTGGGGCCTTGTACTCTAGTAATCAAATGATCTAGGAAAGATATCTGACTCTATTTTCTCTGCTGATACCCTCATACATGGTCATTAGTTAACCCTTAAAATTGCTTTGCTGCTCCCATTCATGCTCCATGAACAGCTGCAGACGGGCGTTTTCTTGCGCCTGCATAGCCGAATCCATCTCCCTCAGCTGCTCCACCAATATGGTAGTGTGGCAAGAGCCCGCTACTGCAGAAGCACACGCGAACAAATTCTTCCTTTTTATGTAGTTTTATTGTCAGGATGGTAAATGTTTTGACACCGTACAGATTTCACAGCAATTCTTGGAGACCCTAAATGCTAGCTAGACATAGCTCAGCTCTCTCAAGACAAGCCAGCTTCCCCAGCTTTGGTCTCAGTGCACAAATGATACAAACAAGCTTTTATACCTGATACTCCTCCCCCAGCCTTAGCTTGATGGACAGGTGACACACCCACCTTCTCTTTAAGAGGAAACGCCCATCCCTGGCTCTGTTTGCACTAACAGACACACCCTGTCTGTTTGCTGAGATGAAGGATTTCAAATCATGTAAGTTTAACCAAACTTAAACTATTGCTTTTCATACATAAGTCTTTACATTCAATCTAGGTGCATTACTGCACAAATGTTTTACTCTACTTCCCTGCTTTCTCTGCATATTGCCAGCTAAATGCCTCCTTTTGTTACAGTAGACATTGCTTTAGTGGCTTGTTCCTACTTTGTGTTCATCTCTTTCCTTGGTGGAACAGTATAGACTATAAAAAATGAAAACAAAAGTAATAATAATAATAACACAGAAAATCCGCAGTAAAGCTAGGGTGACATGCGTCCATCCCTCCACAGTGCAGGAGACGTAACTTGCAGCGACAGCTGCTAACGCTGATCATTAATACTTACTATATAAAGTGGATATTTTCATTATGATTGAAACTATCCAGTGCAAAACGTATCGCAAATAAGCGCAACAGTGAAGCAACTATTAATACATAGGGAGTTAACTTACCGTCTCTTCAGCCACCATCTGTGACAAGGTGAGCACGGCAACTTCCAGGGGTTGCATTGCTGTTAGCACAGCTTGATGAATAAAGGTGAATGGTGTTGGATAGGACTGACTTGCCAGATACACATAAATCATAATATGGTCACTGCATGCGGCCATCACCACTTTTCACTTTGCTGTGGTCATGCACTTTGCTGTATTGCTTCCTGAAGGACTTGAGTTTGTTGAAAACTTGCTGCTGTGAGCGCTTTATCCCCCGGACGGTCAGTATCTTTGTAATGTTCCTATAAATAGTTGCATCTATTATTTGATCTCCTCTTCCCCTCTGACAGCCAGTAGCTCTCTCACTTTGGCGTCCTGCCAATGCACCATCCCAGCCATTCTACAGCATGTAGACGACGTCATCACTGAGCGTTTCCACCTCGTCATTGAACTGCTTTTAACAGAACCCGAGTAGAATAAATCGGGAACACCTTTCATACCGCAGTGTATCCGGTTCCAACAATACTTGCGGACAGTTACTCAAATATACTGTATATGTAGTCGGTGTGTCATACATATAATAGCCTAGCACAATATAGCTCATCTCCATCACTGTGGCCAGTGGGCATGACCAGCATGCATGGGGGCTTGGCTATAATTTTAAACAGTACTTGGCTGCTCTCCAACTCTCCCTACCCCCATAATATACATGGGCAGTGCAGCGTGGACTACTGTTAGGTGCATGCAGCTCTCCCTTTTCAAGCAGAGCCATGTGAAGCGGGGGCCGGGTCCAGCCACCTCAATTCTGCAGTGCGCCAGGCTTGGAGAGGGATTTCCAGGCACTTGGAACCCCCCCCCCCTTCTTGGTTTGCCTATGGTGGCTTACACAAACCAATTCACTGTTGGAGGGATATTGAAATAGAATGTATTAAAGTTGAGGGTGACTATTTCTATACTGTTTAAGGAGCCATCTGAAGCATAAAAATGAAGAAGGTGTCTTGCTAGTTCCTCTAACTCTGCCAATCCGGTCAGTCCAGCCAACAACCACCTAATAATCCTACTAGTATGCTTCACATACACAAATACTTAAAGTAATATTTATCTTCTGGAAACAATTCACTCTCAACTTTAGGTATATCTTTAGGGATCTCCCGGAGGGCAGGTGAACTACAGAAGTCGACAAAATGACGCAATTGAGGCCCCCATCCCGCAGGATAAGGGAGAATGGCCTGCTGTCCCCGAGATCTACCTAGAGTTCGGGAGTCTCCCAGACATTTTGGGAGAGTGGGCAGGTATGATGTAACTTATTAGTGTTTTATTGTAGGATATATCGCCCATGTTTCATCATCATCATCATCACCATTTATTTATATAGCGCCACTGATTCTGCAGCGGTGTACAGAGAACTCATTCACATCAGTCCCTGCCCCATTAGAGCTTACAGTCTAAATTCCCTAACATACACAGACAGACAGGGAGAGAGACTAGGGTCAATTTTGATAGCAGCCAATTAACCTATCAATATGTTTTTGGAGTGTGGGAGGAAACCGGAGCACCCGTAGGAAACCCACGCAAAAACAGGGAGAACATAAAAACTCCACACAGATAAGGCCATAGTCGGGAATTGAACTCATGACCCCAGCTTTGTAAGGCAGAAGTGCTAACCACTAGGCCACCGCGCTGCATGTTTACTTTATAAATCCAAGCAAATGTCTGTCTAAATGTGTAACATCTGACAAGTTCTGGATTATAAAAATGCCTTTTAGCCACTCAGTTAATTAATAATCTGACCATGAGAGAGTAAATCAAACAACTCCTGCTTCTTGTTACATACAATTATTGGATGTTTCCCAGGCATACACGGATAGAACTCATTAGCTGCTGCATTTTAATCCTTCTCTTTAACACTTTACTGCGCTTGAACACTGGAAATCTTCTGTCTGAAATGTTCAGAGGCTTCTGCTTTTTCCCATCTTTAAACGACCAAAAAATATGTTTGGATTAATTAACTTAAAGTAATGTGCAGTCTTCTGTCACTGTTCTTTGTGTTCTAAAGAAGTATAATCTGCTTTAGAAACTAGGCTCATGAAAGGGAGGTAGGCTTAATTACTTTTAAAAACAAATTTGAGCTTTCTACTGACATAATTGTTATGTGCACAGTTTCAGTCTAGCGATAGTTACTGTCAGCCATTTTGCTTGACTGCAGACCTCAATTACAGTATCTCATTAATTATAATGTTGTATAAACTGGAACCCTTTAATAATAAATATACTAAATAAATAAGATTGGATTAATTATCTTTCAAAATTACTGGAGCAAAATAAAGGCTTGTTTATTTGCCTGAATCATGCACATATAGTTCCAATGCAATTACTCTCTATAATAAATGTTGTCCAATACTTGCTTGAAAGCAAAAGGTCGCAGTATAGAGACGAGCGGTCAGCTGAAACTACTTCCAAAACCAAACAGTGTAAGGCCCTAACCACTGGTCCCTTCCAGGGTGCAGTCACTGGTCCCAGTGACTGCACCCCTTCTGGGCTAACAAAGATGTGCCCACACAAAGCAGGTCAAGGGGTCCTCCACACAAAAGGACCAAGAGTCAGGTTGCTTCCAAGGGGGCAACGACCCCTGGTGGCCAATCGGCGGTAGCACCATATGCTTACTAGTCACTGACTGCACTACTCTCCGACCTACTGTGCCTCCTCTGTGATAGGGAGAGAAGATGTTAGTGACAACATTAAAGTAAGACATATGACAATAGCAGGATGGGAGGGAGGTATTATGTGCAGGAAGCATCCACTGGGGGGGAGAAATATATAAGGACCCTCCCTGTGGATCTTAATGGCTAGGATTGAAGATGACTTAATCCTGATTGGGTAAGTGCATGACGATACACATACACACACACACACACACACACACACGCGCACACACAAATTTAAGTGCGTTTGGCTTATGACCTCTCTTGTCAAAGTCATGCAGTGGGACAAGTGATTTGGCAGGTCTGCACCAAAATGCACCAAAATTAGACCCCTCTCAAAATGCCTATGCCTAATACACATCTCCCCTGTGCCGAGTACACAGATTTCCTGGTTCATATCATAGTTCCACTTTGCCCAGTCCATATCTTCTCTGTGTCCATTATAGCTTCTCAAATTACAACTGATTAACAACCAGTTATCAGTCCACAACTCCTCTGTGTCCAGTATACAGCTCCTCCATTATCAGTGCGCACCCCCTTGTTCTATACATCGATCTAATCAGTTATCAGTCCACAACTCCTCTGTGTCCAGAATACAGCTCCTCCATTATCAGTGCGCACCCCCTTGTTCTATACATCGATATAAACAGTTATCAGTCCACAACTCCCCTGTGTCCAGTATACAGCTCCTCCATTATCAGTGCGCACCCCCTTGTTCTATACATTGATATAAACAGTTATCAGTCCACAACTCCTCTGTGTCCAGTATACAGCTCCTCCATTATCAGTAAGCACCCCCTTGTTTTATACATCGATCTAACCAGTTATCAGTCCACAACTCCTCTGTGTCCAGTATACAACTCCTCCATTATCAGTGCGCACCCCCTTGTTCTATAAATCGATCTAACCAGTTATCAGTCCACAACTCCTCTGTGTCCAGTATACAACTCCTCCATTATCAGTGCGCACCCCCTTGTTCTATACATCGATCTAACCAGTTATCAGTCCACAACTCCTCTGTGTCCAGTATACAACTACTCCATTATCAGTGCGCACCCCCTTGTTCTATACATCGATCTAACCAGTTATAAGTCCACAACTCCTCTGTGTCCAGTATACAACTCCTCCATTATCAGTGCGCACCCCCTTGTTCTATACATCGATCTAACCAGTTATCAGTCCACAACTCCTCTGTGTCCAGTATACAACTCCTCCATTATCAGTGTGCAACCCCCTTGTTCTATACATCGATCTAACCAGTTATAAGTCCACAACTCCTCTGTGTCCAGTATACAACTCCTCCATTATCAGTGTGCAACCCCCTTGTTCTATACATCGATCTAACCAGTTATCAGTCCACAACTCCTCTGTGTCCAGTATACAAGTCCTCCATTATCAGTGCGCACCCCCTTGTTCTATACATCGATCTAACCAGTTATCAGTCCACAACTCCTCTGTGTATAGTATACAACTCCTCCATTATCAGTGCGCACCCCCTTGTTCTATACATCAATCTAACCAGTTATAAGTCCACAACTCCTCTGTGTATAGTATACAACTCCTCTATTATCAGTGCGCACCCCCTTGTTCTATACATCGATCTAACCAGTTATCAGGCCTCGGCTTCTCTGTGCCCAATATAGTGACCTCACCAGTTATCAATCCACAGCATTCATTACCAAGTAACTCACCAGATCTATCTGCCTTCATCTCCCTCTAGGGATCTGATGGTGGCTTTTATCTTGGTAATTGATAAGAAGCAGACAGTGATTGGCTAGTATTGCAGCCTGCTGCACATTGGTTATTATGACATGTCTGAATCACTGGTGTGATGTTCTGTCAGCCAGAAGAGGTTAGCAATCGTCATTGGCGTCCCTTACATCTAGGAAATCGCACCTAGATCCCAAAATATCATTTTTTTTAATGCATAAATCATGAAATATTTTCCATAGGTTTATGATGATATTCACAGCACCGATCAATAACGCAGGGTTAACACCTAACCGTAACTGACATTGGGCGGTCATTTTCTTAAAGATTAAACGGCGCTCTGCAGGAGATAATAAGAGACGGGTCTGTATCAATTAGCATGGTATCTGTGTTTTGAATACTACATTGACAATGTTGCATAACATTATGATCCATTAAAAGATATTGCAACAGCCAGCAAGCAATTTAACACAACAAGCACGCGGCTTTCAAGTTATTTATTTTTTTTAGACTGATTGCTCCTGTACTAATTTGATGTTTTAAACAACTGTTCTGAATATTCATCTTTTTAACGCCAATTATATTGCACCAATTTTACCACACTGGCATTAATTAGATAGTGAGAGATGAGAGTGTCTGTAGGGAGCAATAGTGGGAGAAATAAGTGACTTATTATCATACGCATCAATGTTAGCGTTTATTGCTGTCAAATCTTCCACAACTTCTCGTTTATTGCTTTTATTGGGCCAGCTATTTACACATTGAACACATGCAATTTAAAATACATAAATATTTATCCAAGGACGGGATAAGAGCACTAAGCATTGGTAGCACACAAAGAAATCATTCTCTAGGAACTTCAAATGTAATCAGTTGACGCTTGTGCTGCTCAAAAGTGTGTGTCTGTGTATGAAAGGAGATTATTAGCCTAAAAATGTTAATTAAGAACCTTTATTGTAAGTTAACAGGGATTGCTAATTAAAAGTAATGTTAATTTATCTAGAAATTAACTACAAATAGCATATGTAATGGCTCTCTAAATTTAGAGATATCTGAATATCCAGTGTGTTCCAAGCACAGCTGCCAGGCCAAATCCACTAGTAGACCTATCTACTGTAATAAGTCGTGGCCAGTTGTAGTAAACGTGATAGTACAGTCATGGTTTCCTCATCTTACATTATTAAACTTATACCCCATTCATACTGCACCGAAGTCCCGGGTTTTTCCCGGAAAAAAAAAGGACCCGGGTCTTGGTGCAGTATGAATGGTACAAGTCTAAAAACCCGGGATTTATCGAGGGTTAATTCCCGGGTCGGACCCGGGTTGCCTGCACTATGAATGGAAAAAAGAGAGAGAGAGAGACAGAGAGACAGAGAGACAGAGAGAGAGTGAGAGAGAGATGACTCCCACAAATTGCCAGGGCACAGACTTGTGCAGTATGAATGGGGTCAACCCGGGAAATTTCCGGGTCCGAGGTGCAGTATGAATGGTGTTTCTGAGCTGGGACGCTCCGAGACCCTGCAAAAACCTGGCTTCAAAAACCCGGGATATTGCAGGGGTGGCAGTATGAAAGTGGTATTAGAAGCATAGAAGATGAGTGCACAAGTGGACCTATAGTTACGTATGGTCTGACATTTTGTATGTATGTGTCTTTGTTTTTTGTGTCTTTTGATTGATGTCTGTTGGGTAGTTTACATTTATTTTTCTATTTATATTATATTGGTTATCTAAGTCTTGAATCCAAACAAGAAGAAAGAAGAACCACTCATGGGCAGCACAGTGGTTAAGTGGCTAGCACTTCTGCCTTACAGCACTGGGGTCATGAGTTTGATTCCCAACCATGGCCTTGTCTGTGTGGAGTTTGTATGTTCTCCCTATGTTTGTGTGGGTTTCCTCTGGGTGCTCCAGTTTCCTCCCACACTCCAAAAACATACTGGTAGGTTAATTGGCTGCTAACAAATTGACCCTAGTCTATGTGTCTGTCTGTCTGTGTGTATGTTAGGTAACTTAGACTGTAAGCCCCAATAGGGCAGGAACTGAGGTGAGTGAGTTCTCAGTACAGCGCTGCGGAATTAGTGGCGCTATACAAATAAGTGGCGATGATGATACTTTTTAAACCTGTATAGATATATGATTGTGCCAAATGTGTGAAAATAATAGACTTATCCAGAAATGTAATGTAACTAAGAGGAAAATCAAATAGTGTAGTATGTTCCTTATCAGAGATTCATATAGTATCCTAAAAATACTCAGGCTGAAAATTAAGTAATAATTTAATTCATACAAATATTTAAAAACATAAAAGAGCAATCATATGTCTGTATATTATAAATAAACAAATGAGCTTATCTGTCCTCCTCCAAAGGATAGCATAGATCTTTCTAAAATATGGGCAGAACTCCTGGCCAAATAGAGAACTACTGGTTCAATAGTTCAGTTGCACAACACCCGACATGTTTCATCTATCATCATCATCACCATTTATATAGCACCACTGATTCTGCAGCGCTGTACAGAGAACTCATTCACATCAGTCCCTGCCCCATTGGAGCTTACAGTCTAAATTTCCTAACATACACAGACAGAGAGAGGGAGACTAGGGTAAATTTTTTTGATAGCAGCCAATTAACCTACAAGTATATTTTTGGAGTGTGGGAGGAATCCAGAGCACCTGGAGGAAACCCATGCAAACACAGGGAGAACATACAAACTCCACACAGATAAGGCCATGATCAGGGATTGAACTCATGACCCCAGCACTGTGAGGCAGATGTGCTAACCACTTTGCCACCGTGCTGCCTATATATCTATGAAGATATTTTTCAAGGGGTTTAAGATGCTGACTATATAAGAGAATAAGTATTTACCCTCATTGTTTGATTTTTTTTTTAACACAAATTGTGTGGTCACCTAGCGCCTTTTGTTTATTTATTTTCTTTTCTCTAAGTCCTAATTAAGTCTTCATTATGTTAGTTTTCAGGCTTCCTACCTCCAATTAATATTATGTGCTGTATACAATCTGGTATTGAATCACGGCAGCAAAAGGCACGAGAGCACAAAAACAAAAAGCCATTTCGCAAGAGTACTGTTTGTCCCCTGTATATTTTGGGCCCCTGTTCTTACATATATTTACTTATTTATATGTGACTTATTAAAGTCGGCTAACAATACAGATGACTAGTTTAAGAACAGTTAAAAAAAGGTTGGATAAACTGAGTGGAGGGATCATAGAATTACTAACATTCCAAATAGGAATTTAAAATGAATGGCAGCTCTTTATGGGCTAGCCATTAATAGTGGAGGTTTCACCCTCACAATGTAGTGTAATTCCAAAGTTGATTGTATAGCACAACTTGTACTTGTGCACCAGTGTACCTGGGGACTAGAGATGCTCAAATGATTACAACCAGATCGAAATTCATTCAATTTTGCAAGTTGACTTTTGAGATGGTTCAATCGGGATAGAGTGCTTGTGATAAAATTGTAACCCCACAGCTTTCATCTAGCATATTCCAACAATTCCAGACGACAGACATTCCCCTAGGTTGCTTTGTGGATGGTGGATAAAGGTGACAACTATGACCTCTGTATTTTGTGCCATGTAGGTCAGACCACATCACAGTTAGCATTGTGTTCAGCACCAGAGAAAGAGCTTCATGTACAATTTAACCAAAAAAGGGTCCTGACAATGATATATTCAGATATTCACTGCATAACCCTCTCAAAGTATGCCACAAATCTTAATTAATACTACATGGCAGAAACCAATGAAGAGGGTCAAGTCTATGCTTGACTAGATTTACCCCTGTAGATTAGTATATTAAAAAAAAAAACATGGGACTTTTTTGTGCTTTTTATTGTCAAGGTTTTGCAGATGAGCAGCCTCCCATCTGCATACCTACCAACTGTCATGATTTTGGCAGGGCAGTCTCAATTAGCAGGCCCTGAAAGAGCTGGGCCTTATTTCACAAACAGTTTTCATGTCTTGAGTTTTTATAGACAAAAAGGTAAATGTATCAAGCTGAGAGTTTCTGGCGGGTTTGAAAAGTGGAGATGTTGCCTATAGCAACCAATTAGATTCTAGCTATCATTAATTTAGTGCATTCTACAAAACAACAGCTAGAATCTGATTGGCTACTATAGGCAATATCTCCACTTTTCAAACCCGCCGGAAACTCTCAGCTTGATACATTTATACCAAGGTCTTAAAGTGGATCCAAAAATGATTAAAATGTAAATAAGAATGATTTATTATTGTATTTTAAGTTACTAATGTAAAATAAAATACTGACATATTGTTTCCATAATCTCAGCATGCGTTGACTGCATCTACTGCAGTCCAGGTTCTGCACTTGAAGGGGACAAAGTCCAGTAGCACCTACTTTGTACTTCAACAAGACCAGTTGGCTAAATTGCAGTCCATACCACTAATAGCTCCCCAGAGCAGGCAAGAAGCTAGAGGACCAGCGTATATTGTATCAAGATGCCAACCTTCTTCGGCGAAGGATTCTTCTGAATTAAGTTGTAATGAAAGCTCCATCGACTCAACGGATAACAGCCATGAAAGCGCTCAAGTAAGGTCACTTAACCCAGGGGACTCTGGCTTTGTAGAGAACTTGTGTGGTATAATCAGACAAATTATTGCTGAAGAAAAGAATCCTGTGAAACTAAAAAATCAATCATGGAGGAAAAAGCTGAAAGTAATAAGCAGAGACATGATGATTAAAAAAGAAATCATTTATATAGTGAAACTGAGGGAAAATAAGTTTTGCTATGTTCATGAATTTGAAGAAGCAAAGTGGAGAGATGATTGAACTCCACATAAACAGAGTCAGAATGTTGCAGGAACATAAATAGAAATAACACAAAGGTGAAAAGAAGGAAAAGAGAAGGAATATTGAAACCTATAAAAGACACAAATGGTGCAGAATCTTCTGAATCTTTCCCCTCGCCCAGTAGGACACAGGTGCAGGAATTTACACCTGGAGCTTCTGTGGGTCAGCTGGAAGATATACAGAAACTAGAATCGACTCGGATGAATTCACAAAACTTTGTATTTGATGTCCTTAAAAGGTGAACACACTACAGTAAAAGAAAATCAAAGAAGCAAGTTAAAGCATCACGCTAATTGTACTTTATATAGATAAAAACTCCACATGGTGATGGCAAACTTTAAATGAATCTGCATCAAATTTCAACTTGAGTCTGTATATTGTTCGGGGGAGCTGCCAGGATCAGTAGCAGCAGGGACCCAGCACAGTGCATAGAAAGCTGCTCAGAACTAATGCTGGACCAAGCTACGGTCTGACCCAGAGGCAGGACTAGCGAGCTGTGGGCCCCGTTGCAGGGAGGTGGGAATGAAGGAACCAGGGCCCCCGACTCTCTGCATCTGCTATGCGTCAGGCTCCATTCTCTCCATGAGCTCCGGTGCACAGCACCGGCTGCACCAATAGTAGTTCTGCCACTGGTCTGACCGGGCAACATCACAGGGCATATTATTCCTCCTTCATGTTTGTCCTTCACACTCAGTTATTCGGTCACATATACATGCCAGTCAGATGGGTTAATCCTCTATCAAGTGCACACATGACTGAGTGAGGTGTGTGCACATGGCGTGATGCAGCAATGTTCTCCTGTGATATAACTTTCTGCCCAGGGAGTAAATACATATTGGGACTCCCAGCTCAGACTATTACTATTTACTTCGACAAGAGGATTAGGAAAGGTCTTCAGGGACTTATTTGTCAATACGAAGAGGACAGTAGTCCTTGCCCATGGAGGTAGGTGGGTACTGTGAGTGACTGTGATGCCGTTAGCAGTCCCTGATAGGCCATTGCAGCAGATAAATAAAACTTGTCCTTCAAACAAAACTTGACAGTAAAAAGGTATCTACTAGCATACAATACAGAACATAAAGCTACAATGCATAACCAGCCTCAGACATCTCAGAGCGGAGTCTATTGCACAATTACATTCTCTTAGATGTGCACTAACCCAAAGCATTGTATGAGTGACCTTATTTCTGCAATACCAAATGGACACAGATGTGACAACTTAATGATATACATAACAATGACTTAGTTGTGTTTTTAGAATAAAGGTACAAAATCTAATAGTGCTTAAAGCTTTGACAAATGTTAAAATAAAAGTGGGTGGTTAAGCAGCTTTAGTTCCCCTATATTTCCATGTGCCTCAAAGCTCTAATGCAGTTCCCAATCATGGAACAGTAGGATAACCGGCTAGCTCATTATCTGCATCTGGTATGTCTGAATTGTCTTATGTAGTGTCTACACCTAGTCTGGCCATGTCTGTGTGTAGTCTGAGAGTACCTATGCTTGTTGCTAATGTCCCCACTTCTTGTATAGACCCACTTATTAAACCTGTATCAGGGAGTGACAAGATGAAATAAAAGAAAGTGGGGACGTTGAATAAAGTCCTAGGGGTATATTTACTAAACTGCAGGTCTTCTATCCCACAATCTATAATAATAAGTCATATATGAAACAAGAATATGTAATAAAGACCTAGGGGTAAATGTATCAAAGTGCGATTTTGCAACTCCAGCGATTTTCTCGGGAGAGTTGAAACTCGCCGATGTATGAAGCTGAGTTTTCATACAAAATCGCCAGAGTTCTGCTTCTGTCAAAATCGCTACTTGCAAAATCGCCAGAGATCAAACTCCCGACTGTTTGCCACTGCAGCTATACAGTTCTCAAATGTATGAAGCTGCGAGTTAGCAAACTCAGGAGAGTTTGCTTCTAAACACGCCAGATACAACACGCTGCTTGATAGCAGGGTGTTGTAGAAACACATCACTGTTACACTGCCCTGGCAGTGTTGAAATGTTAAAGAACAGATAAAAGTTAAAAAAAATAAAAAGCGTGAGGTTCCCCCACTATTCATGCTTAACCCTAGTGCTGCCTGACTAGTGCTGGTCCCGTGAAAATCGGGGGAAAATTTTGCGTGGGGTTCCCCCGATTTCCACTTTACCAGCACTAGGCAAACCAGCCAGGGTTGGCAGCACTATAGCAGGGGGACGCGCGGCAGGGGTCCCCCTGCCATAATGACAAACCAACCCTAGACTGTTCAGCGCTGGGCTGGATTCCCTAGGGAGTGGGGTCGGCCGAAAAAAACGAGCGGGCCCCCTCCCTAGAAAGAACCAGCCCAGTGCTGATAGCACTAGGGCTCTTCCTACTACCCCTGGGCTGTGGGCAGTAGGGTAATACGGCGAGAAAGTATAAAAAAAATAAACTGACACCAATTTTTTTTGTGGAACTACAAGTCCCAGCCAGCCAGGTTGCCCAAAAAAATGTGGCCATGCTGTTGCTTGTATAACTACAAGCACCAGCATACCCACGGCAGCCAGGGCATGTTGGCACTTGGAGAACCACAAGTGCCAACATGCCCTGACATCCCTGGCTTGCTGGGACCTGTAGTTCCACAAAGAAAAAAGTTAAAAAAACAACAACACCCTCTTAAAAACCACATCTATTTATTAAAAATAAAAACCCCACAATAAATACACTAACCACCCTCATTTTAACCACATCTATTTAATAAAAATGAAAAAAACCCAAGTACTCACCAAAGATGTCTTCTTTCTTCTTCCAAAGGTCCAGGCTTATTATAACCTGTGTTAAAAGATGGACAAACCTTGGACTTTGGGCCTGAAGGACAAACTTGCTGCCTTGGCCTCTAGGCCTGAAGGACAAACCTGCTGCCTTGGCCTCTAGGCCTGAAGGACAAACCTGCTGCCTTGGCCTTTGGGCCTGAAGGACAAACCTGCTGCCATGGCCTCTAGGCCTGAAGGACAAACCAGCTGCCTTGGCCTCTGAGCCTGAGAACAAGCCTACAAGCCTGCTGCCTTGGCCTCTGAGCCTGAGAACAAGCCTGCTGCCTTGGCCTCTGGGCCTGGGTAGTCCCCAGCTTCTCACATCATCTCTCTCCTCTCTTAGTCTCTCTCTCGTCTCTCTGTCCCTCCTACTTTCTTCTCCTTCTCTTTCCCCCCCTTTCTACAGCCCCTCCTTCTTCCCAGTCACTAGCAGACTGGGCTGGGTTGTTACCATAGCAACCCACCTAAGTCACTGGGTGCATGGTTCCTTAAAACGTCGCTAGGGGGCATTACATAAAGATTGTTACATTTTGGTGATCTCTGGCATGTGACATACTTCCTGACCCATCCCTGACAGCTAGATATGTGTGCCATCCTTTATCTACATATGTCTTGCATCACTGTATTTGTGAGAGCAGATGGAACTATGTAACAAAGGCTCTAGGGCATGTGAACTGTAAGCATTATATATTATTTTCACATTTCAATTAACACTATTTAAAACAAATAGAATTTGCTTAGTCCTAAATGTAATAATATATAATAAATGCTCTCAATGCATTGCAATACATTTAAATAATCCAAGGAAAAAAAAAACCACAAGGTGCACAATGAAGAAGATATTTCAGACCACACTGATAAAAAGTATAGAGATATAATTTGACAAAAGGAATACTTCCTGTTCATGTAAGGGGCTTCAGTGGATTCTTTGAAGTGGTCAGCTTCCTATTGTCTAAAAAAATCTCCCATTGATCTCCTGTTGGGATCATCTTGTTCACATAGAACATTAGTTGGCATCAAACCATAGCAAATTTCTAGTTCAATTTTCAAAAAAGTCAACCCAACTGATTTCTAAGATTTTCTGACCTTTTTCTGAAGCACAGCCCAATAAGCACTGCACAAAAAGAAATAAGAAACCATGATACATCACCTGCACCTCCGGCTACCTCAACATATCTGGAGGTGGAATGATTGGTAAATTTTACAGTTTGATTACGCTCATTTCTTCTCAAACACAATGCGTCCACCTAAGTTGTGTTCTCTATTAGGGTTGCAAACCATGGCAAGGTTTACCAGAAGTTGACTCAGGAAACCCCAACCTGACTAACGATATGTGACTGGTATGTTTGGTTTGGCATGTTTATTATAATGCCTAATAACTGGAAGACCAATGATATAGTAAATATTGAGTGTGGAAAGAGGACTCTGTCCTCGACAGAGGTAACAAGGACACATATAAGAGCATGTGACAAGACATGTTATTTTGATACAAAATTTTATCCTGAGCAATATCACCATGACCATCACCACAGCATTTAGCAATGGCTTTCAATAATGACATTTGGAAATAACAATCAATAAAAGAATCAGCCATGACATTAGTAACATTGGCAGAATCAGCAATGGCAATGATGACAATAACATATAAATAGCAATAGCAGTGATAACCAATTAGACAACTTAATAATGTGGCTGGTAGTAATACTATCTTAACCCTAATGCCATGTAGAATATTTCACTCTGTGCTTTTAACTAATCACACTAAGGGCATGGGTGTCTGGTCTCTAGGATTTATGTTTGTAAATATTGCGTTGTTGGAGTCCAGTAGAAAAAAACCACTGGACAAGTCTTCAGTAAAAAGAGTTACTGAGCCTTTAAGTCTGGAATATGAGTCTAAGGACTCAGGTAATTGCAGTTCCAGGATCCAGAGTCAGAGTAGCAGTCATTCAAGAGCCAGTGGTCCAAGCCAGAGAGGGTAGTCGTCCAAGAATTAAGGGTTTAACACAGAAAATCAGCCAGGTAAAAACATAGGACCTCATTTAGAGTCGGACGCAAAGTCCGTCTAAGAAGTGTAGAAGTGGGAGTGTGCCGCAGCTTGGTAGGGTATTATGAGTGGCAAGCAACCCCCGTTGCATCCTACTCTTAATACCCTACTGAGCTGCCAGCAGTTCCTGCAGATAGCTAACTGCTTTCGCCATCTAATTCCTGACGCACAGCTTTAGCCCTTTTTTGACGTGTGTTGCATCTGCGCCTCACTGCGACTAGGATGTATTTACATGGTCCCGCCTTCACAATTCCGCATTCCGCCCTTTCTCTCGTAGTGGGCCGCAAGCTGTCGCAAGTGTTA
Organism: Mixophyes fleayi; assembly: GCF_038048845.1. NCBI lineage: Eukaryota > Metazoa > Chordata > Amphibia > Anura > Limnodynastidae > Mixophyes > Mixophyes fleayi. The sequence goes on along the minus strand of NC_134405.1, from coordinate 307,847,643 downwards.
ATTGCGTCCAAGATGCAGGCGGATATGGTGCTTGCTGCACATGTGTGATAGTGGTTTTTGTTCGATGCGCCTAAAACGGACTTTGCATCTGACTCTAAATGAGGTCCATTATCTTTAGTGCTGGATCAAGGAGAGAAGATCAATAAACTGTCAGTGTGTTGTTCCCAGGAAACTGTTTATATAGGCCTGAAATAAGCTTAAAGTGCCAGTAAGTAATTTCTAGCAACAGGTAATTAAGCCATTCTCTGATACAGGTTTACACAATTGAGATAAAAAGAATACTGTAGGTTATTAACTGTGCCTGTATCTCACTGCACAGAGGCTGCACTGAATGGTCAGAGTGGTCAGTTCAAGTCCACCAATGTTGTCATTTCTGTACACTATTATCAGTTGCAATGCAATTAATATGCAACTTAATCATAATCTTAGCAACATGCTCTTGTATTTGTTTTTGTTAATATAAAATATAATGTGGTAAAGAAGCTTATTAATGTTTTTAACATATTAATTACATCGAGTTTGGTATCATTCTGTTCACAACCGCATGACAACATTTCCGGTACTATTGGTGAAGTGTTCACACATTGTGAACGCTAGTTATAGCTAATATCAATTTTCAAACACCAAATAGCAAGTCCAGATATGTCATAAAAGAACCGGTTTACACAGGTCTAGAGGCGGGAGCCTGAAGCTGGCCAACTGAAGCAACAATGACCAGAGGAAACAACCAATGGGGCATCGAGTTCTTGGGAGGTCATGACCCATCGACCTATTAATGTGGACCTTAATACTGTAACTGTGTAACTTTGTGATGCCACTGCTTTTTATGACTGTACAGTGTATAAATCTTTCACCTCTGGCAATGGAAACCAGAGCGTTCTTCTTATAGAAGCTTGTTTTGGTGCCAACTGCACAAGCATATGTATGCGATACTTTGCCCTGAAATCTATTTTGCAAACAAACCTTTGTGTATTGGAACCACAGCAATCACATTTCAGAATCTTTATTGCCCATGATACATTTCAGATGTTACAACGGTAATGCCAGACTTCCCCCTGGGAATGGCATTTACCTCTGTGATTCAAAGAGGCCTCTCTAGTAACCTGTCAGCATTCCCTTTTAAATTGACAGGTATTTCTTCAAGACTAGCTGCTTTGTTAGAATTGCTGTTTTCCCTGTAAGACTGGCAGATTTCTCTAAGAAGTTTATGGCCCTCATCACTTTCATTCTCCTAATAATAGCGTTGCCTTCACTGATTTTGACTCTCTCTCTAGCATTTCCACAGTATTCACTCTCCCAGCAACTATTATGCTTCCTGGCAGGTTCAGTGAACTTAGTTTCAGTGCTTCACTCCAACCATTGGTTCCACTTGGTGAGGTTGCAGTCACCTACCTTATCTCTGACTGTGTTCCCATTGCTTCTCCTTCTCTGGAACAAGTTTCTCTGCAAATGCTGGGTTCTGACATTTCTCTGCTCCCGTTGAGAACTGTAGTTTCCAGGGCCTGAAGAAGCATTGACTGCCCCCAGCCAGCTGATCTTCCTCACCTGTCTCTAAATTTCCAGGACCCAGCCTCCCAGGACATGCAAGTGTTGGGTCCAGCTTTAAAGAAGGACGTACAATTTCTACATAATTCATTATTGCGGTCATACTTTAGTAAAGAGAAGCTTATGTTAAATATTTGGGTGAGCACAATATTTTTAAGCTTGTTATCTTTTAGTAAGGAGTTATAAAGTAATGTGAAGCTTATCAAGCCTTCCAACATTAGCCACACAAGTTTTGTTGGTACCGTCCTTGAAGCATCAAGAGTCTGCAATGGTTACCAAAGTACAAGTGTTGGTGTCTGTGAGAATGGGGTGGTGTGGGGCCAAGTAACATGGTGCCACCCGCAGTTTGATGTTTAAAAGTTTTATTGATACTCATACAATGGGTTTAGAAAGAGGCTGAAGGTACATGCCCTCACACTACACTGAAAATGTTTGCAATCTCTTTCAAAGTATTTAGTGCAGCGTTTTTTCTCGAAATAATGAAGTCTGGGTCTCCCCTCTTAATTCACGCTAGAAGTCATAGTGAGAAGTATGTGGTTTCCTTTGTGGCTGCCACCAAGCAGATAATCTGTAGAACTGAACTGAACTTGGGCCATTCAGGACTCCACCCTGATTCAATGGTAGCACCTGACACCAAGATTGGTCATAGCACAAATCAGACTTTACCGTGCATATCAAGTTCTCCCTTATGAAAGCCAAGGTTACACTATGTGGGGGAAAATGTGCAGTAACCATTAATCATAGTCAAGTCCAGACTAGTAATTATGCCTGAGCTTGTAAGTTAGGTCGTTTGGCTGAAAAACTTTTGTTAAAAAGGGTTGCTTAACTTCAATGTTCTGTGTTTGGCCCCCCTACTGACTGGATTAGCCATAATAGACACAGCAACAATAACTCAAACTTGTTTATGAATTTGGGCCCATGAACCTGTGTGGCCTCCAAAATAATCACAATCAAAACATAATACTATTGATAAGATACTATTGAGAGATAGAGTTGAGTGTCATCAGCATAAAGGTGGTACTTGAGGCCGTAGGAGCTGATGAGTTCACCCAGGGAAGAGGTGTATAGAGAGAAGAGTAAGGGTCCAAGAACAGAGCCTTGTGGGACCCCGACTGAAAGGGTGGAAGGAGGGGAGAGAGACCCAGAGGTAGTGACAGAGAAAGATCGGTCACCCAGGTAAGAGGTGAATCAGGACAGGACAGGGCCGGAGAGGTCAAAGGACTGGAGGGTGTGGAGCAGGAGGGGGTGGTCAACGGTGTCGAAAGCTGCTGAAAGATCAAGGAGAATAAGAAGGGAGAAGTGGCCCCTGGCTTTAGCAGAGAGGAGGTCATTGGTAACTTTAGCCAGGGCAGTTTTGGTGGAGTGAAGGGGGCAGAAACCAGACTGGAGAGGATCAAGGAGGGAGTGTACAGAGAAGTAGGAGGTGAGACGGCTGCAGACGAGCCTCTTGAGTAATTTGGAGGCAAAGGGGAGAAGAGATATGGGGTGATAGTTAGAGAGAGAAGTGGAGTCGAGATTAGGTTTCTTAAGAATGGGAGATACGAGGGCATGTTTAAAGGAAGAGGGGAAGATGCCGGTGGAGAGGGAAAGATTAAAGAGGTGAGCAAGGTGGGAGCAGGTGGTGGGGGAAAGGGAGCGAAGAAGGTGGGAGGGTATAGGATCCAGGGGACAGGTAGAAGGGGGGGAGGAAGAGATGAGGGAGTGGACTTCTTCACCCGTGGTGGGGCGGAAGGAGTAAAGGGAAAGGTGGCTAGGGGGAGAGGGTGGAAGAGTGGGGGGTGGATGAGAGAGTGGAGGAGAAAATTCCAAGTCGGATGGCCTAAAAATAATGCTAAAATCATCTAATTTTGGCTCTTTTTTTGTTCCTACATTATTATTAACCTGAATAACATTAATTTCCAGGCATTCCCAGTCAATTATTATGTTCATCCAGTTTAGTCCAAAAACTGCAGTGAGCTGGCTGGTTGCTATGCGACAGACCAGTGGCACTGGAGAATTTGGCACTGGAGACTGGAGAGTGACAAGAATAATGCTACCCCTCCTGTATCTGTGTGAGCAATGGCACTGGAGAATTTGGCACTGGAGACTGGATAGTGACAAGAACGATGCTAGCCCCCCTGTGTCTGTGTGGGCAATGGCACTAAGCAATGGCACTGGAGACTAGAGAGTGACAAGAACGATGCTACCCCTTCTGTGTTTGTGTGAGCAATGGCACTGAGCAATGGCACTGGAGACTAGAGAGTGACAAGAACGATGCTACCCCTCCTTTTCTGTGTGAGCAATGGCGCTGGATTTCCTGGGGAGGGATGTCCTTATGGAATCCAAAACCCGCAAAATTCGACAACGTGATGATGATGTTCAGATCCGAGGAAGCTGGAGAGTACTGAGACGGCTGGGCACGGCACTCAAATTTACAATATTCGGGGGACTCGGTTTTTAGAAAACCAAGATTGCCATTGTCTAATTATCACTCAGGCACTTGACCCTGCCTATATGTATAGACACTGCTCTTGGTATGAGTTTGGTATTGAAGACTGGTACATGTGGGTACACTGAAGGCTGGTGTACTATTATGTACCGTATGCTGATATATGTTGGAGCACTTGAAGCAAGTATAATGTGCTGGCACTGCTTGTATATATTGGGCAGACACTGATGGCAATGTGGACCTGTATCTCTTTATACATATTTGAAGTGTAACCCAAGTAAAGGTTCTGGGAAGCACTAGACTAGAAATAGAATGATTTCTTGCAAACATTTTCTATAAACTCATAGCAATATAAATACACGGTTAAATGAAAAGTTTTCATAGAGCAGCCAAGTAAAGAGAAAAACGCGTGAGAACAAGTTTGTGATGAGTGAGGAATTGGTTGGATAACAATTTCTGAATAAAGGGTAATTACGAAAATCAGTGCACACTGTAGAATCTGATTGTGTTTTCGCTTGCCTGTCATGAAAAGAATAGATATAAATGACCAATGACAATGAAAGAGAGGTTATATTTGATTGATGATTATGAGCAGGCACAATAAAGGCAGACATTGAAAAATTACTCTGATGTTAAATAAATATTAGATATGAATTCTGACTAGAGCTCAATTTCAAGTGATGTAAACCTACAATGTGAAAGACTGTCGATTGCTGAAAGCTATGTATAACTTTAATGGGGATATGGTTGGTTGCAATTTTATGAATCTTTAATGTTTCTTCATAAGAATTGAAAACAAATATAGGGCTGAACTGAAGGATATAATCACAGCTGACTTCACATAGTGACTCTATTTAATACCTAGGTTCTGAAGCTGACCAGGACGCTATCTGTGGAGGAGGGCTATTTATTAAAAGTGAATATGAATTATAAATAATGCCGGGGATGGTTGCGGGAAATGGTTATATTTAAATGTAAATGCTATTAATTTATTGCTGGGGCTGTTTAAAAGGAGGGAAACAGGCTTATTTATTAAATGTGAATACTATTAAATTAATGTCGGGGCTGGTTGGAGGGAAATAGGTTTATTTATTAAATGTGAATGCTATTAATTTAATGTCAGGACTTGTTGCAGGGTAAAATATCTATTTATCAAATGTGAATACTATTATTTTAATTATTAATTGTGGGTACAATTGATTTAGTGATAGGGCTAATTGGAGTTTTCTAAAATTCATGTACCCATTTTTTTACAAATATTTTTTTTTAACACACATGAAAAAGTAAATGAGAATGTGTATAAACAGCAATCTGCTTTTGTAATGCATTCAATACACATTTTTAAATGCGGTTCATATGAGTTTGTCATGTGCTGAACACATTGACGTGCATTCAAAATTCTCTGCCCTTACTCTTTAAGGGGCAAATTTATCAAGCTGCAGGATTGAAAAAGTGGAGATGTTGCCCATAGCAATCTGTCATATTCTAGCTGTCATTTTGTAGAATGTACTAAATAAATGATAACTAGAATCTGATTGGTTACTAATGGCAACATCTCCACATTTTCAATCCCACAGCTTGATACAGTTACCGCTTGATTCTTGTAATAGAGGTAGGCACTTACTGGGCCTGATGCAGACTTGGGCCTATTACATTTTTCTTAGTGTAAAATACGCATTTCCATACTGTACATGCACACAAAACTTGTGTACACATACATCCATTACACATACATCCATATGTATATTCATTCTAATCTTACCCATGCAACTCCTTAAGTTCAGAGTTCCAGGACACGGGGAGGGAAGTGATGGGCAAGTGTTGACAAGTACAGTAAGGGTGTGTTAATGTATTCATGACATAATCAGAAGTAGACACAGCCGCAGATATGTCTGTTAGGAGCATACTTGCCAACATTTGTTTTCTGGCTTCCGGGAGATGCCGGCTGGGACGTGGGCGTATAGGGGGCGGGGCACCGAGAGCGCGTCATTTTGGCCCCGCCCTTTGCCGTGATGATGCAAATCGCGTCATTTTACAGCGGGGGCGAGGCCAAACGCCGCGATTCCGGGTGAATCGCGGCGTTTAAACCGAATTTTGCCGATCAGGGAGATTGCCACACTCACCCGGGAGTCCGGGAGACTCTCCCAAAATGCGGAAGTCTCCCGGAAATTTCGGGAGAGTTGGCAAGTATCGTTAGGAGGTGTATCTGTGGCGGGCACTTGATTATCAGCATGGACATTTGCAGTTTTAAAAAGGTTTAAACATACTTACCCACTTTTAAAGGCAGCTGTCCGGGAGGGGGTCCATCGAAGGGGTGTGGCCACACGTGGTGCACCATTAGGCTCCGCCACGTCAAGCTTATGTAATTTCAGCCAATCGCAGCAGGGGGCTGGGCCACTATGCCACGTTAAGCCCCGCCCCCACCCATCTTCAACAACGGAGATAGCTGGATCCGGGATTTTTGCCTGCTGTCTCGGGAGTCCGGGAGAACTCACAAAAATTCGGGAGTCTCCCGGACATTCCGGGAGAGTAGGCAACTATAGGTTTAAATAAATAAAAAATTGTAAAAAACGGTCTAGCCCCTCCCCACACTGGAAGTTATCTAAGAAGCAGCACTAATAGCCTTGGCTGGGATGAACTGATTGCTGCAAGACGGGGGTGCGTGGGGTAGCCCCACAAAAGCAGCAACCAGACTATGACTGTCACACTATAAGAGGGAATTGCAGCGTGTGCTTGCGTCAATCTTGATCATCATCATTTATTTATATAGCGCCACCAATTCTGCAGCGCTGTACAGAGGTTATGTGCCATTCAAATCAGTTGATACTTACAGTCGAAGTTCCTAACACACAAACACTAGTGTTAATTTTGTCAGCAGCCAGAGGAAACCCACGCCAACTCCACACAGATAAGGCTATGATCGGGAATCAAACTTATGACCCCAGTGTGGTGTGGCAGAAGTGCTAACCACTGAGCCACTGTGCTGCCCATGGGTCGTGTTACTGAGCACCAAGATCAACGTAACCACCCATCATCTCTTGCCCAGCCACTTAGATGCAACAACTGATGATATAACCTGTGAGGTGATTGAGGTGGTTATGTCCCTGCAGATCTCTCACTAAAATGTCACATTTCTTAAAAATATAGGTAAACCTCCAAAAAAACCATGGACACAATGCATATTGGATAAACAAAACAATGTTCATGACAATTCAATTTCATTTAATAATATCCCCCATACACCAATCAACAACAAGGTTATGACTTGGTAGGCATGGGTAACCCAGCATCATAGGAAAAGAGGGAGAGATAATCAAATAAAATTTCACTTCTGACAGTGTAAAAGAAAAAACTCCTCTAGATAGAGATCTCTCATCTAGACCACACATTTGTTCAATGGAGTTTCAAGGAATAAATTGTGTCTTTAACCTCTCAGCAAAGAGAAATCAAGTAAATTGCCAGCAGCACCACAATCCAGAAAGTCCGAACTAAATATAGAAGAAAAGGTGCAGTTTATCTACTTAAGGGGTTAATACTCGCTCACCTAGATGAGCTTTTTTATTTTTTCATTTTTTTTTTTATCAAGGTGACCCTTTTCTCCACTGTAAAGACAAACCCCACAAAGAAGCAGCACTGTTTTTTGATAGTTGCATAGCAAACTCATTCTAGCTGTAATCTGTCACCCAACGGGATTTTGAACGACTTGTGAATCAATGTGGTACTATTGGGTGCCAGGAATGCCGGAGATGGAGGATTATTATTATTTTTTATTGATTAGGCACCACAAGGGCTCTCCATCGCCGTTCATAGGGGATTAGAACATACAACAAAATGATAAAATAATACACAGTGACAAAGTGAAAAAAATACATAAATACAAACAACAAATTTACATAATTACAAAATAAAAATTCATAAAATTATATAATTGCATGAGGAAAATGCTAGAAGACAGGGTCCTGCTCATGAGAGCTTGGATTCTAGAGGCGATGCATGAAAACAGAGAGGGTGGAGCAGAGGTGGGGGGTGCAGAGGCGGGATAGTTAGGAGGAGAGCTGGTAGGCTTGAATGAAAAGATGAGTTTTAAGTACACGGTCAAAGGCCTCGAGACTGGTGGATAGTTGGGTGTGGGAATGCATTCCAGAGGTTGTGAGCAACACAACCCTATAAGAAAGTTCTTGGACCATTGGTGTCAAACTTGGACTTGATTGAGCTGGATTTGCCTCTATAGTAATTTTGAGGTCTGTTATAATATAATGTCAGGCTACACGTACTCTTCACCTACAGCAGATCCTTTTCTAGATATGCCCACAAGGACTTGTGTTTGGAGTGTTTACCCCTCAGTGTTAGAGAATTGACAGGTGGAGGAGGAACTCCAGCTCAAGTCATCCAGGATCAGGAATCTAATGTACAACATTGGCAGGCAAAGGCAAGCCAGAAGAAGCAGGGTTGGCAGAGATCAATAAAATGCATGGGTTTAGTACATAGATAAATAACAGATATTTGAGCACCATGGTAAGGGCAATCTATAATTGACAATGAGTAACTGTGAGGGCGCCTGTATAATAGGCAGAGAGCACCTCTCAGAGAGCATTAATGGATTATGTTGCTAAGCGTTAAGGTAGATGCACCCGCCCAGCAACTCGTCTGTGCCCACATACATGCAACAACCAACAAGGCACATAAGTAACTATTTAAGTACTTAACTTAGGTTCATAGTTCTAAATACATCCGTGTAAAATTAAAATGGCTCCATTACTGATATGAACTGTGTAGATGGACTGGATAATGCACCACCTGGCAACACAAAGTCCATGCTGACAGTATAATGTGCTTCCATTAATGCACTATATCATCAGCTAGTAGCAAAATCAGAAGAGCAGAGAGGCTTTCAGACACCAACTTATATGAAACATTCATAAGAAAGCACAACAGGGTAACAGCTTCACATTGTGAATGATATACTGATGACCTTTTTGCTAGGCTCCTATGGTGGGCAATGATCTTTTACTATAACGCTTAAAGCGATTTTGTGGTCTGTGCTCAACTGGTTCAAGCCCTTCCCGACAGGTAGATCACAAGTGATCACATCTGGAAGAAACTTCTCTATCTCATTACTGCTGCCACAGTTACACAGTTTAACCACTTACATTATCCAGCATCACTGCCGGAGCTACCACTGCTTTGCCGCCTGCACTAAACTCTATAGGCCTGATTGATCTTTGAACACAATGTAAACACAACTTGCCTTTAAAAAATCGGACATAACGTGCATGCGTGTACGCCTGTATTCAAGTACAAGCAGATCTCAAGAAATATTCCCACCTAATGGTCCTAAAGTCACGTCAGAACTCATGCCAACAACAATAATTAAAAACTTAATTTACAACTATAAATAATATAATCATTAATAAGAATATATGTAAAAATTATTGACTTTTTTTTACATGAAATACATACATCAGAAAGTTCTTAATGTGTACTGTTTATAAAATGCATTTTTATTGTTTCTCTTACTTGCAAATAAATGTTCTGGCATGTATACGTGTCAGTCATCACTATCAGTCAACACTTACACCTGCCCTGTAGCTGGTGCAAGCGATATGGCTAAATACACATAACTGAGAGATGCCCAGAGCTTGAAGCAGACTAATGTGCGTGTGCTTGACCTCGGCACGACCTTTCTGTACTTTATCTATGTGCGATCGCCCCTTCCGCCCTTCAAGTCATAGCCAGTCGGTGTCATTTGTGTATGGACATGAAAAGGATGCAGTTGTATTCACTGATGTAAAGTCCGTTGCTGAGCATGTGTAGAGCAATTTCACGCAAGATGCAATGAGACTCACATATGAAGATGAATCAGTCCCTATATGTCAGTTAGGCTGGGTAAGCGCTGCAGAAAATTTCTCCCGATGTGACATCTTTAACGATTTTACCAACGACAGAAGTCCCAATTAGCGTGCCGATTCATGTGTATATACTACACGTTCTACATGATTTACTATCAGATCTGTGCTCTTCATCTGTCATAACCATCGAAAAGATCCTGACTCTGCACACTCCATAGAGATCTATGGACACAACCGGTCATGAGTGCATACACACTGCAGAATCGGCACGACCTCGTTCAATCGTTGAACGTCAATTTTTGTCTGGCTGAAAAATCAAATTAGATGATACATTGTGCTTTGGAACGATAATCGTTTATGGTTGCAGCATGCACACTAATGCGAAATCCGGCCAAAAGGTTGTTTATCGTTTGATTGGCCAAATAATCAACTGAAAACACTGTAGGGTGTACCCTTAGACAAGACACTAGGGACTAAGATCAGGTAATACATGTGAATGTAGCTAGTTGGAACTGTACCCAGTCAAAACAGAAGTACTTGTGGTCATAGAACAAGATGGCAGCAAAAGCAGCTAATGGATGTATAAATCAGGGTATATTTCTATAAAACACAGGGTATATTTCTATGAAATGCACACTATTTATCTCCTCTACAGTTTGTCAATATTTGTGGAGTGAACAAACCCATTTTCATGCAGCGTATACATAACAAAAGGCAGAACATGGGGTGTATAGAATAGATAACAGAATACAGTAAAGAGGTGAAGTACGCTTTAATGACACTGACTAACCTGACAGTGAGTATAACGACGTGGGAAATCTGGACACTAATACAATGAAAAAAAATGGACTTAGCATTACACATATGCACTGGTTTGACAACCAGATATGTTCCCGACTGTTGTAAATGACGTAAATTGAAAAGGCGACTGATATTAAAGTGGCAATACACGGACCCGGTTTGTAACGGTAAGGTTAACCTTACCCTAATTCCTAACCCTAACCCTAATCCCTACAAAATAATACTTACATTAGATAAACGACATCCAGGTCAGTGCATCAGCGCTTTAAGAGGAGTCGCATTTTCAATTGACATTATTCACAACAGTTGGCAACAGATCCGGTCGTGAATCGAGTGCATCTGTGTAATGGTAAGTCGAGTTTTGTTTAATGTCGGGGTATGAGTGTTCTTGTTACAGGTCCTGAAGGTCTGCTGTAACATACACCATAATGAGGATCAGCAACTCTATATACCACTTCTGATTGGTTGCTTGCATATTGACTGTTCCAGCTGATAGTAATTCATTCATTGACATTGCAGCTGTAGGAAAGTAGATGTGAAAAATGGTAAACAATCGATGTTATTAATAACACAGTCAGGACACTACTTTCTTTTCTGTATATGACACACCTTTATTAAATTGTGTACCAATAGATTAATGCGCCACGGCTCCCTGGGGTGCCGTGGCACTGTCACATGGATGCCGTGGCCCACACAAAGAAAAAAAGACCAATCCGGTAAACGCCCGGGACCCACCATCCTCCTCCCTCCTCCTTGTTACTTTCTCACTGAATGTAGGGTGTTACGTATATTGTTGTTTTATTTTGTTTGATTATGTGTTTGATTATTCCTCTTAATGATAGCTGTAAATTGTGCTTTAACAGAAATATAATTGAAAAAAAATATAACTAAGTATAACTAAATACTTATTACGTTATTTTGACCCAACTACTTATAAGCAGGACTGCTCGGTAATTATTTCGGAGTTGTGTCTTGAAAAAATTATAGAGACCCTAAGGTGCCGCAAACTGAAAAAGTTTGGGAACCACTGGGTTAATGCAATGTTCCCATTTACTACGAACACTGTCAAGCATCCCTATGCTACACTTAGGCCTAAGTATTCATATTCGTACACCTGACGCAGAAATACTGCATTCAACAATCAGAATAGTGTAGGCACTTTACTAAATAATAGTCCTAAAATTAAATGGAAGTCCAAAAGTGACAGACTTAGGGGTATATTTACTAAACTGCGGGTTTGAAAAAGTAGAGATGTTGCCTATAGCAACCAATCAGATTGTAGCTGTCATTTTGTAGAATGCACTAAATAAATGACAGCTAGAACCTGATTGGTTGCTATAGGCAACATCCCCACTTTTTCAAACCCGCAGTTTAGTAAATCTAGCCCTTAGAGATTGTGTAAGAAGGTGGCTACATTACAGAGAGCTTAATAGGTATATGTGAGCACCACTTATACCACAATACAACAGCATCTTCTCTGTAGGAAACAGACATTTTGTGAGCAACACCATATTAAGATTTGAAACCACTGAGAACATTTATACTGTGCCACCTGCATTCTACCAGGTGATCCACTCAGACGTCAATGATCTCCGTTCTCCCTCTGTGTGCTCACTGTGTGCTTTCCATTACAAGTAGTACATAGCTCCCACTTGTGTCTTGTGTGAGTTCTTAATGGCAGATCAAGTCGCTCCTTACTTGGCACTTGCAGGCTGGAACAATTATAGGTAAAATAGATTACTATAATAGGAAAAAAAGCAAAAGCAATCTTCAGCTGGTTATATTCTATACATTCATTGTACAAAAAAAGATGATTCATCAAAAATGTCCACAGTTTTTCCATTACGGCCAACGCTTTGTTTGATACAGTTGAAATAAGCATTGTTACTCTGCATGCTGTTAAATAACACACATGAGGTAAAGCTGCCTTTCATATTACAAATAACCACGAGAATAGAATAGTGCTGGGATTTCATGTGTCATATTTTTACTTTTTAAAGTTTTTATTACATTTGTGTTGGTGTGCATGTAAATGTGCATTTCAATGGGGGGTGTAAAAGGCTTTTCATTTACACCAGAGTACAACAAAAATCCGGTCTTACCCACTGGAAAAGAGGCTCTGTGGCTACCCGGTATACTAGTGCTTCCCAAACTTTTGCAGTTCATGGCACCCTTAGAGTCTCCATAATTTTTTTCAAGGCACCCCTCCAAAATAATTACCGAGCAGTCCCATTTTATAAGTAGCTGGGCCAAAAAACGTAATAAGTTTTTAGGTCAGAACAGAAATACTTATTGATTTGTATGCAAAAATACATAGAAATGCAAAGAATAATTTACAGCTAACTCACTCTGTGCCCCTGCATCATCTCCACACACTCTGTGCCCACTCTGTATCCACACACTTTGTGCCCCCTCTGTATCCACACACTCTGTGCCCACTCTGTATCCACACACTTTGTGCCCCCTCTGCATCCACACTCCGCCCCCCTGCGTCCTCGCTCCGCCCCCTCTGCGTCCTCGCTCCGCCCCCTCTGCGTCCTCGCTCTGCCCCCTCTGCATCCCGCCAACAAAATAAAAAAATTTACCAATCCTGCGGCGCCTGGGACCCAGCATCCTCCTTGCTTCTCACTGAATGTCGGGCGTGATGAAGCGAGGAGGGAGGAGGATGCTGGGTCCTGGGCGCCTCCGGATTGGTAAATTGTTTTTTTTGGTTTTTTTTCGTTATTTCTTTTGTTGCTTTTTTTTTTTCCTCTTCCGCTTCCTGTCCACAGCACCCCTGTGACAACGCCGCGGAACCCCTGGGAGCCTAGGCGTATATACCAAGAATGTCACCGCTAAAGCTTATTTAAATGTCTCAACTGCATCACAATCTTTAATATTTGTATGTAGACAAAGTAGCATCCAGCAACAAACTTGCATTCATCAAGAAATGTCGCGAATCGTTCAGTTTCTTCCATCAAAAAGAGCTAAAGTTTGCACTCTCTCATCCGTACTAATACCCATATTAATGGTAAAAATTGTGCAAAAATAAAAATCTGAAATGACCTATATAGTATTTGTTGCATTTCAAATTTTAAAATGCCCCATATCTGGTCTTTCGATAAATTCTGACCTAAGCCAGTGGATTCGCTTCTTTGGCAGCATAAGAGTGTGTGGTGCTGATAGCGGGGGAACGCCCTTTAAACTAAGTGGGTGCAAAGTCTCCAGTTGAGAGTTCTGCGATCAAGTTAGTCAGACCAGTAGAGTCAAGATTGGTACGAGAAGTCAGTTGAACAAGAAAGAGAGATTTTCCAAGGTCCATGAAATCAGTCCCTAGTAAGAAACATTAGAGAGGTGTTCTACTACTGGTGTTGGAGGAAAACAGAGATAAGTTAACAAGAAGATGTAGCGGAGGAAGAGAGAAGCGAAACAGAAATTGAAAATCCCACAAAGAGTGAGTGTTAGATCTTGAACCAAGTAAACTTGTTATCACCTGATTAACATAATGCTGTGTGATTATTAATGTAAGGTATTATTTTTATAAACTCTAAAGACAAGACACTGTATAAATAATATATATTAATATAGCTTATTCAAGAAGATGACTTGGGACCTATTATTTTCAGCAGCTACAGTACTGTGCATCATTTAATCTGTAATACCTGTGTTTTGTCCTTATTTACACCTCTGTTTGCCCACAGTAACCCCACACACAGGGAAGGCAGAGAGCCTGAGCTACAGTTGAGTGTTTAAGCTTACTGCTTTTTCTAATCATTAAGAGAATGAACTTTGTACCATTAGTAGAAACACATGTTGTGCAAAGGGCGTAAGTAGCACTTTCAGGAAAGCAGATGACAACATTTTATATACAGTAAGAACATTCTTGGAAGGATGTGAGAGGCCTTTAAATTAGCTTTTTCATTTTTAGAGAACCTGACTTCACCTTTTTTTTACCCAGGCTTAGTTACTAATCTTTGCAACTGATCCTCTGCATGTATTTTCAATGAATATGTAATACAATGGGTCTGTACACCAATTTATACATGATCTCATGATAACACTTTCAAATGTGTTGGGGCGAGCTCCCTGATCCTCTAAAGCGATTCTAGAAGGGAATGATAGACAGCAAATATTATATATGTACTTGGAATCTGACTAAAAATCACATTTTCATCTGAACATATCTTAGTTACTAAACTGGACATGTAACACTGAATGGACTTTATTGACATGCTAAATAATAGTAAAACACTACTTTAAAGGGAAACATCAGCTTAAATGTTAATATTACCTAAAATCGCCCTTCTCTTATTTAATAGGAACATGGAGGCTTCATGAAAAGGACGCCTGTAGTTTAGGAGAAATCACACCCACTAACAGAGCGATGCTTTTGTCCTGGCAGGAATCATTACCAGTGTGGATGCAAATGTTTTAGATGAAAAAAAAAAAAAAAAGTATTTGTTAAATATTTTAAATGTTTAACTTCTAACAACATGATTAAGATGCAGTGTAAGCTTATGTTCAGCAGGGTCTGACTTTATATTTCCTTTACATATTGCTCCATTACATTCACTCTATAAGGGGATATAATAAACTCTGGACTTGATTCATTAAGGGATGCATACTGATACGACACTCCAGGATACATCCAATACCTACGCGGAATATAAAGTCACAATAGAAAGCACAGAAAATAACCTACTCAATTAATGTCACCTGTTAATAATATAGTCATTAATTATAAAACATTAAAAAAATTTAGTTTTTTTTCCCCATGAAATACATTTATTAGGATGTGCTTAATGTCAACTGTACATAAAATTCATCTTTACAGTTGCTCCTGATTGCAAACTCATGTCCTAGCATACATACTCTGGCGTCATCGCTAGTAATAGGCACTTAGACTAGACCTGTGTCTGGAGCAAGAGATACGGCTGAAAAACAAGTACCTGAGGGATGACCAGAGCTTGACTTGTATGTCGCTGCTTGCGCTCGAGCTTGGCACACCCCCAGGCCCGGCGCTCCCATTAGGCAAGGTTAGGCAATTGCCTAGGGCGCTGGGCTCTGCAGGGCGCCTCGAAATTAAAAAAAAATGACCATGGTCATTTAAAACAGAAATCCAAGGGGGGGAGAGGAGGGAAGGGGCTATGAATCTTACCTGTATGAAGCTGCTTCTCTCTGCTCTGTCTCCTCCCCTCCGCTCACTGACAGTGACAGGCCGTGATGATGTCATCATCACGGCCCGACAGTGTCTGTGAGTGGAGGGGAGAAGACAGAGCAGAGAGGAGCAGCTTCATGCAGGTAAGTTAAAGAAAGACATGGGGAGCTGAGGGGAGGGAAGCGCAGCGCCAATTTTGACAGGGGGGCGCCGATTTTTAAAGGGGGGGCGACGATTTTTAAAGGGGGGGCGACGATTTTCACACTGTGCCTAGGGCGCCAAGGACCCTAGCACCGGCGCTGCACACCCCTAATGTACACGGACTACAGGCAAACGCTCCTACCCCGCCCTGTTCCCTCCCTGAAATCGTAGACTGTAGTAAGTGTCCATTGTGCTCAAAAATTAATTGAATGTTGCTACGTTCTGTGGCGTATGGTCCGGATCTCGGTGTCTGCAAAGTAATTGTGCAGATTATACGCACAAAATTGTCGTTTAAGTCTCTTAATGAATCAGGTCCTCTCTATTCACAATGGTCTCTCCCAAGCCTCTTTCCTTGACACCCTAAATCAGGAAATCTGTTAAGGTGCAAAGGAACATATAGAAAAAGAAAAGAGAAAACACACAAGAGGGAATTTTCTCTTGATGATTTAAGAAGGAATCTTTTTCCTGTACTGTTGTCGGGTGTTTTTGTTTTAACACAATACATACACACAATTTACCATTTTAATATTTTGCATTTTAAACAAATCTAATAAAAGTTAAGTTTTACATCTATACATGGAATTTATCTATAAGGGACTGGAGTGCCTCTTGTGTGTTTTCTCTTTTCTTT
This sequence comes from Mixophyes fleayi, assembly GCF_038048845.1. Classification (NCBI taxonomy): domain Eukaryota; kingdom Metazoa; phylum Chordata; class Amphibia; order Anura; family Limnodynastidae; genus Mixophyes; species Mixophyes fleayi. Next base: position 307,831,051 of record NC_134405.1, on the reverse strand, counting down.
TTCTATATGCTCTATGCTTAAAATTATTGAGAGTGCACCATATCTATTTTCGGATTAATATTGCCATAAACTAATAGATAACGAGTCCCATCTGTGTGCGACCACATCCCTATGTTACTTTGAAGGTGCAAAGGAAGCCAGGCTGGAAGAGAACATAGAGCAGGCTGACATCCCAATGTGGGTTACTAGTCAAGCTATCAACTTGAGAGTACATTATTTTACATTCTCTCTACCGAGTGGACAAAGGCATAGAAGAACCCCATTTTTATTTGCAAATTACATAATGCACAAGGCACTATGCAACAAGCAAATAAAAAAAAACAGTGTAGAAGCTAGTGACAGGTTCTCTGTAATTGCCAGAAAAACATATAGGGATAATTTATTGCAGACATTGGTAACCTTTAGTAGGTTTAGCTATTGTTGATGTACACCTGCTGGTTAATTAAGTGGTAGTAAAAAATACATAGAGTCACATTTTTGATACAAGCGCATCTAATGTAATGGTGCAATTTTTCCATAGTGGAGAAATCCATAAATTAATATAACATTTTTACAAGCAGTGCTATGTGCTGTAGAAAAAATGCATATTGCATGATACTGATAACGTATAATATTATATATTATATATGAAATATACTTTATCATTACCATTTGTAATTTACTTTATTTATGTTTATAAATTAAACATTACTAGGATTGTAAATACTTTTATAGAACCCAGTACCTCAAAGGTTCCACTACTTGCAATATAAATAGTAAGTAAAACCTTCTATGGGCAGCACAGTGGCCAAGTGGTTAGCACTTCTGCCTCATAGCACTGGGGTCATGAGTTTGATTCCCATGGCCTTATCTGTGTGGAGTTTGCATGTTCTTCCTGTGTTTGTGTGGGTTTCCTCCGGGTGCTCTGGTTTCATCCCACATACTGGTAGGTTATTTGGCTGCTATAAAAAAAAAAAATTGACCCTAGTCTCTCTCTCTATGTCTGTCTCCCTCTCTGTGAGTGCGCGAGTGAGTGTCTCTATTAGGGAATTTAGACTGTAAGCTCTAATGAGGCAGGGACTGATGTGAGTGAGTTCTCTGTACAGCGCTGCGGAATTAGTGGCGCTATATAAATAAATAATGATGATGATGATGATAGGCTACCTGGTAGCTAGCTGTATGTTGCAGAAGTGAAGCTTCCAATAAAGGTGAACTCATATTACAATATTAATAGGGGGTGAAGCCAAACAGTACAAGATTATTTAACATTTTCAAAGAGCTCTTACATGTTCCATTAGCTTGCTAGAAGTATAAAAAAATAATAAATCGCAGCCTGTACTTTTACTATAACAGTGCTCCTTTGATACGTCAGTAACACTGCATAGCTTCTATGCTACCTCAGTGCTGTGCAATATTTTTGCAGCATTCTCTGCTGAAGAATTCATGCACAGACACCATGGATACATTATAAATATAGTGTATTAGTATTAGAGATGGGCGGGTCCGGTTCCCCGAGAACCCAACCCACCCGAACTGTGGGTATCCGAGTACCGAGCTGAGCAGCTCGGTACTCTCCCGCCCGTTCCGAATCCAAATCGAGGCCGAACGTCATCATGACGTCGTCGGATCTCGGGGCTCGGTTCTTGCGATACTTCAACATTATAAATACACGCCTCCACAGCAATCCATCGCCATTTGACAGAGGGAGAGAGCAGGGTGTAGTCACAGGCTGATTAGAGCAGGGACAGAGAATACAATATTCTTATTCCAATTGCTGTAACAAAAATCGCTAGAGAAGAGAGGAGGATAGAGGTTTATTTTATTTTTGTAATATTTGGCACTCCCCAGTGCTTTTGGGGTGTCCCCCATAACTGTGCATAAATATTTCTGGCTGTCAAAAGTCATATTTGTCAGCAGTATCTACCAAATAATTTTTAGCACTCCCCAGTGCTTTTGGGGTGTCCTCCCTAATTGTGCATTCATATTTCTGGCTGTCAAAAGTCATATCTGTCAGCAGTATCTAACAATTAATTTTTAGCACTCCTCAGTGCTTTTGGGGTGTCCTCCCTACTTGTGCATAAATATTTCTGGCTGTCAAAAGTCATATCTGTCAGCAGTATCTACCAACTAATTGTTAGCACTCCTCAGTGCTTTTGGGGTGTCCTCCCTAATTGTGCATAAATATTTCTGGCTGTCAAAAGTCTTATCTGTCAGCAGTATCTACCAAATAATTTTTAGCACTCCCCAGTGCTTTGCGCTCAGAATGGATTCAAAGCAGTCCACATATGATCAGAATGAGCAACCAGCTTCTAGCTCCACAGTCTGTGCAGGCTGCTTTTTTTATATTCAACTACAAGTGGAGGGCGAGGGGGGCTTAGATAGCCACCAAAGTACCGTGGTCCATTTAATTCTACTTTCTAGCTCCACAGTCTGTGCAGGCTGCTTTTTTAATATTCAACTACAAGTGTAGGGTCTAATATACACCCAAAGATGATGACTACATTGCCAATGATCAAAGATGGAGGAGGTAGACAACCAGGTTTGACTGTATAATTTGCAGACAAGTGTTCGCATTAAGGACGGCCTACCAGGGATTCAACTGTTTTTTCATAATTTATTAGCTTTAGAATTACCTCACTTATCTAAGAAACTGGTGGAGCACTAAATTAGGTTATTTTAGACCCAAAAAATTGTATTTTTTTCAAAAATAACAAAACAAAACCAAACAAAACCAAAACCAAAACCAAAACAGGCAAGGGCGATTTTGCAAAACCAAAACCAAAACCAAAACACGAAGGTAATCCAGATCCAAAACCGAATACAAAACCAAAACACGGGGGTCAGTGACCATCTCTAATTAGTATGAACTTTAAGCCATGCTTGCTTTTTGCATCACTAGGAGTCCTCCAGCGTGAGGAGAACAAAACTGGATAAAGCGTGCAAATGCCATTTATTTATTACACAGCATAACAAACATGCTTTTTCACTGACTTCATAAATGTTGGCCATAGAGTACAACACAGTACAGCTCGTGTCTATAGGGGACATTGTGCATGATTCTGTCCATCTCTGCGCTTAAAGTGACTGACCGTTATAGTTTTGAAGGTCAAACTCAAAGGCACATGTTTTTCACCAGTGACAACCTCCCCATTAGGCGCACCCAACTTAAACATTTTTTATATTTAGCTCCCAGTACACTACTCAATTCATCCTAATCTTGTTTTTGTATTTCAGATCCTTCATTGAACCACAGTGACAAGGACTGCATTTTATTATTACTATTATTACCATTTATTTATATAGCGCCACTAATTCCGCAGCGCTGTACAGAGAACTCGCTCACATCAGTCCCTGCCCCATTGGGGCTTACAGCATTTCATTTGACTTGATACACTCTTCATTGCACACAATATTTACGTAATAGATGCCAATTTGTTCGGTAGATCCATGCACGGTTCCACTAAATATGCGTACAGTCCCCAAAAGACAGCATGGCACTTGTGGGTATAATGTGGGCAGTTTGGAAGTAGCCTCACTGATCCCCACCTAAGGAGATATAGTTTATTCATTTTACATCATTTATATTATAATAATTTCAAAAGGATCTGCAGCATGAAATATCATGTCTATTCACTGTAAATGAACAGCACCATATTATGTATATTTACATGATAAGGACTGCGGGTGCCACTCATGATCAAGTATTGATTAAGTGTTTTGAAAAATGTGCTCTAGCTCTCTTCACTGCTGTCTCCCTGCTCAGCCAACGCAAAGACAGATAGCAGATATAGGAACACGGACCTCTCCTTCAGACAAGCATTACTCCTGGAATAAGTGGCACGCTGAATATGCCTCTGGCAGGTCCGCTGGACTCAACGTTTAATAAATGTGTATATTATAAAATGCTGACTATATTTCTTCAGCGCTCTCTCTGCATTAAATCATTCTACTGTCCCCCTTTTTATATTTTGGGTTTCCCAACCAATTCACTGCGCTACACATCATTTGTCACAGACTGTATAAAGTTTAGATACTCCTGTTTTGCTGATAAGTGAAAAAGAACATGAAATTATACACATATATTACAATAAATGTCATGATTTGTCTGACTACTGTTAAATTGCTGAATGCTGTATTCTGGACTCTGGGTAGAAAATGGAAGAAAATCAACATTACCATTCTCAGCGACAAACAGTACAAGCAGTACAGAATAATATGAGTTTTTGTAAAAGAAATAGCATTTTTACTATTTCCATACAGAGTGCTTGCAGTATTTATTTATAAACAGATACTCCTGATAGCATGACTATGTACAGCAGTATTTGGCAATCATCATCATCAGCTATATATACTAATTCCGCAGCGCTGTACAGAAAACTCTTGCATTATTCCCTGCCCCGAGAGAGAGAGAGAGAGAGAGAGAGAGAGAGAGAGAGAGAGAGAGAGAGAGAGAGAGACTGTCGTCAATTTAAAAGCAGCCAATTAACCTACTAGTATGTTTTTGCAGTGTGGGAGGAAACCCACGAAGACATGGGGAGAACATGCAAACTTCACTCACTCTAACCACCTTTACCTACACTTCCCAATCTACCTAACTGAAGATGAAGTCTCTGCACTTATCTTATCATCTCACCCTACAACCTGTCCACTCTACCCTATTGCCTCCCAACTACTCCGCTCCCTCTCCTCCACTACATGCCAACCTCTAACTCACCTCTTCAACCTGTCTCTCTCCACTGCCACATCTCACCTATTCTAAAGAAACCAGCTCTCGATCCAGCCTCTCTCTCCAACTACCGCCCTATTTCTGTTCCCCCCTTTGCCTCCAAACTACTTGAGCAGTTCGTGTACAAATGCCTGTCTAACTTTCTCTCCTCTCATTCCATTCTCGGCTTTCTGCAATCAGGCTTCTGCCCCCATCATTCCTCTGAAACTGTTCTCACAAAAGTGACCAATAATCTATTTACTGCAAAATCTAATGGTATTTTCTCCATACTCATTCTCCTAGACCTCTCTGCTGCTTTTGACACTGTTGATCGCCCTCTTCTTCTACACACCCTTCACTCCATTAGCCTTCGTGACACAGTCCTTTCCTGGTTCACTTCTTACCTATCGAACTGCTCCTTTAGCGTTTCTACCTCTGGCACATCCTCCCCTCCACTCCCATTGGGGTCCCACAAGGCTCTGTTCTTGGCCCTTTAATTTTTTCATTGTACACCACTTCTCTTGGGGCACTAATTCGCTCATTTGACCTCCAGTACCACGTCTACGCTGATGACACCCAACTCTATATCTTTTCTCTGACCTCTCTCCTTCTATACTATTTCCACATGGATGTCCCAGCGCTACCTAAAGCTCAACATGTCCAAAACAGAACTTATTATATTCCTTCCTGCCAGAGTCACCTCCTGCCCTCAAATCTCTCCCTCACTGTCAATAACACCACAATTTCCTCAGTCTCCCAAGCCCGCTGCCTTGGTGTCACACTTGACTCCGCCCTCTGCTTTTTTCCTCACATCCATATTATTATTATTATTATTAATATTTATTTATAAGGCGCTACAAGGCATCCGCAGCGCCGTACAGAGACAAACAAAATCACAATACAATGGGAGACAGCACAGTACAGTAAACACAGCAACTCAGTGCGCTCAATGCACAGCTAGAGAGGGCGGGGAAGGGGGAGGGAGGATCCGAAAACGATGGGGTCCAAGAAGGGGGGCGCGGAAGACAGGGAGACCCCCAGGGGGGAGGAGGGAGCGAAAGTGGACGTGGGGTGGAGGACCTTTGAGGAGGAGGGCTAAGTAGCTGGAGAGCAGAGTTAGAAGTGGTGGAAACAGGAGGAGAGATGGCCCTGCTCAGAGGAGCGTACAATCTAAGGGGAGGGGTGGACAGACAGAGAGACGCAGGGGAGAGAGGGAGAGTAGGGGGACAGAGGCAGAAGATAAGGTAGGAAGTTAAGTGGGAGACAGAAAGGCTTTAAGAAAAAGGTGGGTTTTTAGGGCCCGTTTGAAGCTGGACAGATTAGGGGAAGTTCTGATGGAGGGAGGGAGCTTGTTCCAGTGGAGGGGGGCAGCGCGGGCGAAGTCTTGGATACGCGCGTGGGAGGAGGTTATAAGGGGGGAAGAGAGGCGACGGTCAGAGGCAGAACGGAGAGGGCGGGATGGAGCATGAATAGAGAGGAGGGTGGAGATGTAGGGCGCAGTGGAGTTGGCGAGGGCCTTGTAGGTGAGTGTGAGGAGCTTAAAGAGGATTCTGAAGGGGAATGGGAGCCAGTGAAGGGCTAGGTAGAGGGGGGAGACAAAAGAGGAGCGGCGAGAGAGGAAAATAAGCCTAGCTGCAGCGTTAAGGACGGATCGAAGGGGATCGAGATGAGAGTGGGGGAGGCCAGTGAGGAGGAGGTTGCAGTAGTCCAGGCGGGAGATGATCAGAGAGTGGATAAGGCATTTGGTGGCATCTTGGGAGAGGAAGGGCCGGATGCGAGCGATGTTGCGCAGCTGGAAGCGGCAGGATTTAGCAAGAGAGAGGATGTGGGGGCCAAAGGAGAGAGAGGAGTCGAGGATGACACCAAGGCAGCAAAGTTGGGGGACAGGGGAGATAGAGGTGTTGTCGACAGTGATGGAGAGGTCAGAAGGGGATGGGGTATGAGAGGGAGGAAAAACTATGAGCTCAGTTTTGGCAAGGTTAAGTTTGAGGAATCGAGAGGACATCCAGGAGGAGATGGCAGAGAGGCAGGCGGACACCCTAGAGAGGAGGGAGGGAGAGAGATCAGGAGAGGAGAGGTATAGTTGAGTGTCGTCAGCGTAAAGGTGGTAGCTGAAGCCGAAGGAGCTGATGAGTTCACCCAGGGAGGAGGTGTATAGAGAGAAGAGTAAGGGTCCCAGAACAGAGCCCTGAGGGACCCCGACTGGAAGGGTGGATGGGGGGGAGAGAGACCCAGAGGTGGTGACAGAGAAGGAACGGTGAGTAAGGTAAGAGGTGAACCAGGACAGGACTGGGCCGGAGAGGCCGAAAGACTGGAGGGTGTGAAGGAGGAGGGGGTGGTCAACGGTGTCAAAGGCTGCAGAGAGGTCAAGGAGGATGAGAAGGGAGAAGTGGCCCCTGGCTTTTGCAGAGAGGAGGTCATTGGTGACTTTAGCCAGGGCAGTTTCAGTGGAGTGGGGGGGGCGGAAACCAGACTGGAGAGGATCAAGGAGGGAATATTCAGAAAGGTAGGAGGTGAGATGGCTGCAGACGAGCCTCTCAAGAATTTTGGAGGCAAAAGGGAGAAGAGATATGGGGCGATAGTTCGAGAGAGAAGTGGGGTCGAGATTAGGTTTCTTAAGAATGGGGGATACGAGAGCATGTTTGAAGGAGGAGGGGAAGATGCCAGTGGAGAGGGAGAGATTAAAGAGGTGAGCGAGGTGGGAGCAGGTGGTGGGGGAAAGGGAGCGAAGAAGGTGGGAGGGGATGGGATCCAGGGGGCAGGTAGTGGGGGGGGAGGATAAAATGAGAGAGTGGACTTCCTCGCCGGTGGTGGGACGGAAGGAGTGGAGGGGAAGGTGGTTGGGGGGGGAGGACAGAAGAGTGGGAGGGGTGGAAGAGAGAGTGGAGGAGGAGATTTCAAGTCGGATGGCCTCGATTTTAGAGGAGAAGAAGGAGGCGAAATCAGAGGCAGTCAGGGAGGAGGGGGTGGGGGGAGGGGAGGGGGTCAGGAGAGTGCTGAAGGTGGCAAAGAGGCGGCGGGGGTTAGAGGACTGAGAAGAGATGAGGGATTTAAAGAAAGATTGTTTAGCGAGTGAGAGGGCAGAGCTGTAGGATGAAAGGATGAATTTAAAGTGGAGGAAGTCAGCCAGGGAGCGGGATTTTCTCCAGTGACGTTCGGCGGAACGGGAGCATTTTTGGAGGAAGCGGGTAAATTTGGAGTGCCAGGGTTGGGGTTTGGAGCAGCGGGGGTGGACGGAGTGGGCAGGGGCGACCGCGTCCAGAGCGGAGGTGAGGGTGTGATTGTAGAGGGAGACCGCCTGGTTGGGGCAGGCCTGGGAGGAAAGGGGAGAAAGGAGGGTATCGAGAGAGGAGGACAGAGAGGCAGGGTCAAGAGCATCGAGGTTGCGTATGGACAGAGTAGGTTTGGGCAGGGGGAGGGGAGCAGGAGAAGAGGAGAGAGAGAAGGAGAGGAGATGGTGGTCGGATAGAGGAAAGGGAGAGATGGAGAAGTCGGAGAGATTACATAGGTAGGAGAAGACAAGATCAAGGGAGTGACCAAGGCAGTGGGTAGAGGAGGAGGTCCATTGGGTGAGACCAAGGGAGGAAGAGAGGGTGAGCAGTTTGCTGGAAGCAGGGTAGGTGGGGTTGTCGATGGGGATATTAAAGTCACCGAGAATGATCGAGGGGAGATCGGAGGAGAGGTAGTGAGGAAGGCAGCTAGCAAAGTTGTCAAGGAAGAGGGAGGTGGGGCCAGGGGGGCGGTAGATGACAGTGACACGGAGATGGATGGGGTAGAAGAGGCGGATGGAGTGAGCTTCAAAAGAGGAGAAGGAGAGGGAGGGTTCAGGGGGAATGACACGAAAAGTACAGGTGGAGGAGAGGAGGAGGCCAACTCCACCGCCAGGGCGGGCACCAGGCCTGGCGGAGTGGGTGAAGGAGAGACCACCATAGGAGAGGGCAGCGGGGGAAGTAGTATCAGAATCGGAGAGCCAGGTTTCAGTAACGGCAAGAAGGTTAAAGGAGTTGGATAGAAAGAGGTCGTGGATAGCAGTCAGCTTGTTGCGGATGGATCTGGCGTTCCAGAGGGCACAGAAGAAAGGGGGAGAGGAGAGGGGGGGAAATGGGGATGAGGTTAGCAAGATGAGCAGCGCGCGGGGGATGGCGGGGAGGAACGGGAGAGGTAGGGCGGGGGGAGAGTATGGGTATGGAGTGAGAGCGGGGAGGCATAGTAGGGAGAGAGAGTAACAGAACAGTGAGACAGTGGGGACAGTGAAAAACAGGTAAGAACAAAGGCAGGAAGACAATGAAAAGGTGGAAGATAATAACGAATTAGGGCGTGGAGGGCATGGAACAACAGTACAGTGAGATAATAAGGACAATGAAGACAGGTAAGAATGATAGCAGAAAAGTAAGATAATAAGGACAGCGGATAACAGGTAAGAATAAGCAGGGAGACAATAGCAAGATGGAGGACAATAACCAATTAGGGCGTGGAAGGCAAAGAATAATAGAAGGAGAGGTAATAAGGACAATGGAAATAGGCAAGAATAATAACAGGTAAAACTAGTTGCTGGTAAATCCATACTCTCTCCCAGTCCTGTCGACTCCACCTTAAAAACATTGCCAGAATACACCCTTTTCTTACTCAACGTGCTACCAAAACTCTTATCCATTCTCTCATCATCTCCGGTCTTGACTATTGCAACCTCCTGTTATCTGGCATTCCTGACACCCATACATCCACACTTTAATCCAGGGGTGTCCAACCTTTTAGCTTCCCTGGGCCACATTGGCAGACAACAGGTTGGTTTGGGCCGCACATAAGATACACTAACAATAACGATAGCTGATCATCCAAAAAACCGTAGAAAACATAGTTAACATATAAATATATGAGAAAAAAGTGATATATATATATATATATATATATATATATATATATATATCACTTTTTTTTCAAATCCCCCTATACTTACCTTTCAATCGCCCTGTTCAAAAAATCTTCTCTAGTTATTATACTATAATCACATTTTGTATTGTTTCGATCCAATATCATTTAAGCCAGGCATTGTATATCAGGGTGCCCTGACCAGGCCTGCGGTACCTGACATATACATCACTGTGACCCCAAATTGTGACCTGTTTTGATAACTACACCACTATGTTAGTTAAGGAATAACAACTTATAATGAGCCAAAGAGAATAATATATAATGTCCCATTAGTAATACAAGTAAAAGTATGTAGCAGGGAGATAAGATCCATGATGCTCCATGACCAGGTGACTTGTATTCACTTGTCAGCGTCCCTTGAAATAATAAAAAAAATCCCCCTTAACTTACCTTTTAATCGGCTTGTTCTCCTGTCTTCTTCTCTTCTTTTCTCCAATTCTGTGCTGCTGATTGTTCTTCTTGCGCGGGTGACTCCTCTGTGCTGCGCTCCGCAATGGATGTTGGGCGTGATGACATCAAGCCCGACATTCACTGCGAGCGCCGCACGGAGGAGGAGACAAGGGAGGGAGCCGGAGTACCAGCTGACGTGACCGCGTGACCGCAAGGTAAGTAGTTTTTTGGGGGGTTTTTTGCAGGATTTTTTTTTTCCATTTAGAGCGCTGCCCCTTGCCACAACCAAAACTCCTTCTGGGCCACATTTACAGGCATGCTGGGCCGCATGCGACAACCCTGCTTTAATCCATCCTAAATGCTGCTGCAAGACTGATCTTCCTTTCTCACCGCTCCACATCTGGTGCACCACTTTGCAAATCCCTACAGTGGCTCCCTGTGTTCTCCAGAATCAATTTCAAATTACTCACCCTTGCCTATAAAAGCCATCAACAACACCCCTGCATACATCTTAAAACTCATATCAAAACACTCTCCCACCTGCCCTCTTAGATCTACCTGTGACCTGTGCCTTGTCTCGTCTCTGATACCACCACACCACCACACTCTCATGCTGCTCCCCACTTATAGAATTCCCTACCACGCTCAATCAGACTTTCCCACAGCCTTTAAATCTTTAGAGGCTTTTTGAAAAGCCATCTCTTATTTTAGTGGTGATCTTATCCTCGATAGCACTATTCACATTATTGCAACCTCACAACTATCCCAATCTCCACTCTGAGTCACACTTGCTCCTCTAGTTTCAACTGTGCCCTCTTCCTTTAGAATGTAGGCTCTCTAATGAGCAGAGTCCTCCATACCCTTTGTTTTCATGTCTCCATTAATTTTGTCTGCCTTTCTGTTCTTGTCTTCCCTACTATACAACGCTGTGGAGCACTGTGGCGCCTTACAAATCTACAATAATAATAATAATAATAATGATAATAACTCCACACAGACAAGGCCATGGTCGGGAATCAAACTCATCACCGCAGCGCTCGGAGGCTGAAGTGCTAACCATTAAGCCACCATGAAATCTAGTACACTTACCCTTATGAGTTGATTTATCAAACCTTCTGGATGTGTTGCCCATAGCAACCAATCAAATTCTAGCTATCATTTATCTAGTACATTCTAGAAAATGATAGCTAGAATCTGATTGGTTGCTATGGGCAACACCTCCACTTTTCCTTTTTAGAAGGTTTGATAAATCTACCCATTAATCTCAATAATAAGATTAATAATGTAGTTGCGTTCTCTATTGGTTCTTTTATTGATTTTTCCAGGTTATATTGTTTCTCTTGTGCCTTACTTGTTGGTATTTTGTTCTGGGTTTTTTTTTGTAGATTGAGCGGCGCTGCAGATTCTGCAGCACCATATAAATACAATAAGATGATGAATAATAAGTTCAAATTTATTTAATCAAAGAAGAGACACTAATCTGTATAGCCATAATGTTAGATAAAACAAGTCTTACAAGCTATAACAAACAAATGTGACAATTCAATGTGACTTATGGGTGACCAGATCCTCTATCAGCTTTTGAAAGATAATTGTAGGTTGGCACAGGCACGACACAATACTGCAGGAAGGTTACCATCCATCAACCTGTTGGGTTTGTCATTTTTTAATATATCATATGTTAATAAATGTGCAGCACTCTGATGCATATAAGGGCCTGCCTAAAAATTCCTTATCTTGCTTTGAAGTTTGTAGGAATCATGCAACTCTGTCCAGTGGAGGATGGAGGAAACCTCGTGGTGCAGACAACATGTCCGTGCTATCCCAATGTCAGGTGCGCTGCTGGCACTGTGTGATCTCCCCAACTTGTGCAGAGGTGGTCACATGATGCTTAAGTCGACTACTCCTGCAAAAGATTCAGTATTATTTTCTGCTTTATGACCACCTGCTCTTATTCAATAAGAGATGGCACCAGGGTGAAGCTCGGTGGAGCATGAAGCAGAGAACAGCTGGGTGTCAGGCCGTAGGCCTACTGAGGACTACAATGAAACAGAACACTAAACGGTATTAGCACTACTGAACTAGCAGGTGTGGAGTCTAACGTACCCCTGGTATTCGCCAGGGACCCCCGCAAGGAGGTTTGGACTTCGCTGCACAGGGTACACAGGTCACGGTCCTACTAGCCAGTTGCCGGTGTAGTGTAGAAGGGTCAGACAGTCCGGGTCAAGCCAATCGGGAATGCAAGGTACCAAGGAGAATCCAGAAGAATAGTGAACAAGCCGATGTCGCAGGAACAATATGGGTCACACAGATCAAGGAATGGTCACCAAGCCGGGTCACAATGAAAGAGCGGGAACACTGGGAGCACAATCAGGGAAAAGGAGCAGGAAGAACCAGGAACACTAGGTATGGAACCTGCTACTCTGGCACCCTAATGGCGCCAGAGCCAGGTTTAAATAAGACAGGGTAGGCGGTGATTGGAGTAGCCAGGAGGCGGCACGCTGGAGGGGCAAGTAGCATCCCGTTGCAAAGCAACGGCGCCCGACAGGCACCAGAAGCGGAAGCCGCAGCGCGTCTGTTGCCAAGCAACAGAGCATTACGGCCCGGAAGGCAGGCGTCCGTCCCCAACTGACAGGGAATCAGCGGGGACGGCTGTCACGGGCACTAGGAGTCTTTGCCCAGGATATCACCAGATGATGATCTTACCAGAGTAGTGTGGGTTACACAGTGGTCCTCTGGTAGCAGGGTGACTAGCGGAACATATGACTCAGCAGATGGTGAGAGGAGGCAAATAGAAAAGTCAATGACTAGCAGCAATCTGGTTAATGATTAGGTAGATATGAACACGAGCATCTTGATGGACGTGAAGAAGTGCAGGAAGGTAACAGGGAAGTCAGTGGTCTGCATACAGCAAGTTGTACCACTGCTTAAGGTGAGAAGACTTGTCCAGGTGCAGGTAGGTAGCGGGGAAGTCAGTGGTCTGCGTATAGCAAGTTGTACCACTGCTTATGGTGAGAGGACTTGTCCAGGTGCAGGTAGGTAGCGGGGAAGTCAGTGGTCTGCGTATAGCAAGTTATACCACTGCTTATGGTGAGAAGACTTTTCCAGGTGCAGGTAGGTAGCGGGGAAGTCAGTGGTCTGCGTATAGCAAGTTGTACCACTGCTTAATAGGTCAGGAGGTGTACAAGTGTTGATGAGTGGAAACATAGAATGTAGACACTGAGAGCACAAGGTACTTGATCCCAAACAATATGCACAAGTCTATGTTGGTGTGGCAGGCGCTGCTTGAGAGACGAATTCACTACTGGAATCCAGGCTAATAGCAGAAGGTCAATTAGCATATGTATCTCACGACTGAACAAAGAGGTAAACTTCCCAGCAGATATGCGGAGTAATAACACAGTCTCAGGGAGATAGAGGATTCCGTGGGTAAGTGAAGAAAAGTCCAAGCGGATATGCAGTAAACGAATACAGTCAATAGAAAGTAAGCATACCGCGGTTCAGTTGAGCAGGCTGTCCACGAGAGGATACAGGAACAGCTGAGCGGCTGCACGCCAGCACGAGTAAAGAAACCACAGGTGAGTGGTAGCGGTAATCAGTGTCCGGGTCAGCACACAGGCAGAGAACTTGACACGGGTAGAACAACGATGAGCAATGCAGGAATCACTGGAGATAGCGAACACGAGTAGAACACTGGAGGTAATAGCGGACTGGAAGCCGCAGATGATTAGAGCAGGAATCAGCAGGGAACTGAAGACATAGTAGAACACGGGAGACTTGTAGCGGTCTGGAAACCGGCAGGAATCAGCAGGGAACTGAAGACATAGTAGAACACAGGAGACTTGAAGTGGTCTGGAAACCGGCAATGAGTTGAGCAGGAATCAGCAGGAAGCTGAAGACACGGAGAAGTACACATGAACACCTTCAGAGACTCACAGGGAATGAGACTCCAAGATCAGGCAACGAGGTAATGAACACAGGTGCTTTAAATAGGGAGTGTTGCCTGATCAACCAATTAACTAAAAGCAAAGGTCAGAAGAGTTCTTAGGAACTGCGCATGCGCAGACCATCAGGATGGCGGGCGGCCACGGTTCAGGATAGGTGCTGGCAGGAATACTGGAGAGCCACGCACCAGTGAAGAGGCACTCATGGTCCGGTGAGTGACAACGGCGCTCGACACTGGTGTCCACTGTGGGTAAAGCAGAGAGAGGAATCAATGGTGCATAAAACAGGTGGGATCTGGAGGCGCCATGTGAAGGCTCTAGGGAAGCTCGTTGCCCATCACAGATGTACAGCAATGCCAGGATTTGTGCACACTTTCGAAACCCGTTCAACAGGTTTGTTTATTTTCTAAAGACCACTTAGCTAAAAATGTAAAATAAAATAATAAGTGGATTCAGTACCTTAAAGCATTTTGGAACTCTCACAAATATACCGGTAATAGGTCTCATACAATTATAAATTTATACAATGATTTTTTTATTTGTTTTAATGTCTAAGGTGCAGTGCTTCCAATCACAGTGCAGCGACTGTGATGGGGGCTTGGAACTTTGGGCCCTTCCCTAAAGGGAAAGGGCCATACACAAAAGAAGAAAAAATGTATGCGAAAAGTATATAGTATGGTGTTCAATAAATAAATAAATAAATAGTGCCAATTAAGGCCCCAGACTCTCAGCCGGGCATATAAAAAATTGTTCTTGCCCAGGTCAAAAGGCTAGGGCAAAGGAAGAATACTGCTACCTGAAGTACTAATGCAAAGCGCCGTACTCTGTGCACAGGTGTCCCTTGTCACCAGGTCTATTTCCAGACACCCCCGGCTCACGCCACACCCGGGGTGTCACTCACCGGACTGTGAGTGCCATTTCTCTTGGGTGCAGGAACCGTGGCCGTCCGCCATCCTGAGGGTCTGCGCATGTGCAGCCCTTATGAAACCTTCAGTACCTGTTGCTTTTAATTAATTGGATGATCAACCAACCCTCCCTATTTAAACCACCTGTGATCATTACCTAGTTGCCTGATCTTGGAGTCTCATTCCCCATGAGCCTCTGAAGGTGTTCCTGTGTTTCCTCGTGTATTCAGCTCCAGCTGATTCCTGTCTACTACGATTGTGGTTTCCAGACCGCCTCAACTCTCCTGTGTTCAGCGTGTCTGCTCTCCGCTGCCTCCGTTACTACTGCCGGGTTCCAGACCGTCTCAACTCTCCTGTGTTCATAGTGTCAGCTCTCCACTGATTCCTATCTGCTACTGCTGCCGGATTCCAGACCGTCTCTACTCTCCTGTGTTCAGCGTGTCTCCCCTCCGCTGCCTTCGCTACTACTGCCGGATTCCAGACCACCTCTACTCTCCTGTGTTCAACGTGTCTCCCCTCCGCTGCCTCCGCTACAACTGCCGGATACCAGACAGCCTCAACTCTCCCGTGTTCATCATGTTTCCAGTTTTACTTACTACTGCTTCCTGAGTATTGCTCCTTTGATTACCGATTACCTTTCGTGCGCTGCACCAACCTGATTACCGCTTCCATCCTCCAGTGGTCTCTCCTCCTGCCGGCGTTCAGCCGTTCAGGTATCCCTGCACTGCTCCTTGACAGCCTGCTCTCCTGAACCGCGGTATGCATACTTTCCATTGACTTTGCTATTGTGTTGCATATCCGTCTGGACTGTGTTGTGTTCATCTCCGGAGTCTTCCATCTACTGAAGCTATTGTTACTATTGACTTTGTTTCCTATTACCTGGATCTCTATAGTGACTTTGCATACTTCAAGCAGCGCTTGTCAGTTATTATTGTATTTTGGTTATCATCGTGGGATCAAGTTCCGTGTGCCGCCCGTGTATCCTCTGTATTCCATCCATCTCCTCGTGTCCCTCCTCACATATATATAGCAGTGGTACAACTTGCTGAACGCAGACCACTGACTCCTGTTTCCCATTGGCACCAGTTTCAAGTATCCTCTCACATAAGCAGTGGTACAACTTGCTGTACGCAGACCACTGACTTCCCCGTTACCTACTTGCACCTGGAACCCATTCCTTCACTATAGACAGTGGTACAACTTGCTATACGCAGACCACTGACTTTCACTACCTCCTTTCTACTCCTGGACATTCCTCCTCACTAAAGCAGTGGTACAACTTGCTGTACGCAGACCACTGACTCTCCTCACGTTTACTTGTCCATCTGGTTCCTCGTGTTCATACATCTAAGTCATTACCAGTTGCTGCTAGTCATAGACTTTCCTTGAGCATTCTCTCACCATCTGCTGATTCTCCTGTTCCGTTGTCACCCTGCTACCAGAGGACCATAGTACCAGCTATATTACTCTGGTAAGAACATCATCTGGTGATATCCTGGGCAATAACTCCTAGTTCCCGTGACACGGGGCACATAGCATCTTGGGCTTGAAGCAGCCAACCTAATGACCAGGGGACCAAATGATGGCTCATAGCCTACAAGGGGCGTCGTTAAGCCTCCCTGATCTTAGTCAAAATGCCTAGAAGTGGGAATGGTGATGAACTTGAGATGCTTCAAATTGTATGTATACAGTATATGCCATGTAGCTGTGCGCAAGTCTGCCTAATTTCTCCTTCAATAAGCTGAGGAAGAGGACGTGTATTGGGAATAGGCAAATATCCCTCTGTGATTAAAGCTTCATCTGAAATATCTTCAGGTTTGATAAACTACTGAAATTTTTACGTATGTATTTGTGAATGTTATAGTAGCTTGGTTAAGGCTGCACTCCCAGTGAGCCATGTGAGTTGTTCACCATTCTAAAATGGCTGCTGAGATGGGTGGACCAATAAAAAGCTACCAGCTCCATGCATATGGCACTGTATTGGTCCGCACAATCACACCTAAGGTGTGATTGCCCAAAGCGAAAGTTGCATATGAGGTGACCTCATATGCAACTTTCGCTTTTAGGCTGTAAGATACATGTGCAAATATCCTTGTATGTTTTCTATCACATGCACTTGTGGCTACCAGTACACTCTAGCGATAAATAATTACAGCACAGCATCATTGTGACATCATGCTGTGCGGAAAGTTGCCTCTCTCCTAACACTGGCTCTATGACCTCAAAATGGACCTGATCAAACACTGTTTTGTGAGCTAAAAAATAGTGCTTGTGAATATCAAACCTATGAACTCACTAGGAACCATCACTGAGGCATAAGATTTGGGTGGGATACGACTCGCCGATGATGGTCACACCGACACAGAGGACACCTACAATAAAAAAAACGATTTAAGGAAAAAACGACGGGTACAATGACAGTCTTACCTGGAAAATGACTCTGCAGATCTCCGATACCAGCAGAAGGATGCCAGCACCTCCTTCCAACTGTCCAGGTCTCCAGCCCGATTGTGTGATGTCAGTGCGCCCTTCATGCCTTTAAATTTAAAGCGGCAATGCAATGTCCCTGTGGGGACACTGATTAAACAGTGTCCCTGTGGGGTCTTGACATTGCCGCTTTTAATTTTTTTTCCCTTAAATCGTTCTTTTATTGTAGGTGTCCTTTGTGTCAGTGTTATCGTAAGCGTTGAAGCGATTACCACCGTAAGATTCACAGCAAATGCTGTCTAATTTTCAGCCCCTTATGTTTTTACCAATTTTTATTGTGAGCAGAATATATTTTTAATAAATTGGCCAGTTGCAGTCTTATGATAACATGCCTAGATTAAGTTTTTCTCTTTCCTTTTCTCTCCCCTGGAGTCATGTTGAGTTAAAACTAAGAATATAACCACAAGGATATTAGTCCAATATAAGGAATTTTCAGCATACAAGTAACCTAAGCATACACACAAACGGGGGTGTAAGGAAGATCTGTTGATGTCTACACCTCATTGGCTATCAGTGCAGGCACGTTTTGGAAAAGTGAGATTGGTTGGAGCACGTGGTATTTTGTGTGGGACTTACTTTACTTTCTGAATTTATTATTCCATTTATGCTGGGTTCCTGTTTTAATTGGTGGACCTTTAAGACAAAGATCCACATACAGATGAATATTTTGGATTTGCGAGGAACATCAACCCCTGAAAAATGGACTCTTCTCTGACAACTCTGTGAATTCATTTCGTATGAATTATTTTATTATTTATGAGCATCTGTGGTGGTCGAGTACTGATGGGAAATCCTTCCCTTACCTTGTCTCCCAGATACGAGTCAGGTTCTTTTCTCTTTTGGATATCCGGTGGCCAGGAGATAAATACTTCAATGAAAGGGACAAAGATTGGTCAAACAACTTGATATTATTGAGAATGCGGTAAGGATAGTTTTGGTAAGCCACCGCGCCACTGACCCCTTCAGCTCAATAGTAATGACAAAATAATGCGTCTGATCAGCATAGAGCACAATAGCATTTAACATATAACATACACCTGGTGAGTATAAGGCAGAATAACGATAACATCTATAATACACATTGTCTAATAAGGCACACTGGTAATCACAGGTACTACTTTCCCGTTAACAATATCTGACTGGTGATGATGCAATAACCATCAATAATAACCCATAGAGACTTTTACGGTCACTACCGCCCCCACTAACAGGGTGTAATGTTCAGATATCAGCACATACACACACACACACAGGATATAGCTGAAACGACCGTCTTAATTGTTTCCTGCAGCCTGTGTATAGGTATGATCTGGGGGAAAAGCTCTCACAATCCTTCCTTGTACAAGAATGCAATGTCAGTTTTGGATAGATTCTCTCATCACTCTTCCCTCTGACACTGGGGTGTGTGCAATACACTGCAGGCTAGGGTTTTACCTGGAGACAGTTCTGCAGTTAGTGGAGATTGTCTTTGGCGCCCCGCTGCGTGTCCCCAGCTGTTTTCCGTCCGCTTTGCTGGCAATGTCACAGTTCTGGCAGCAGCTTATCTTCTCTCTGCTCAGCTGCACATCCTCCCCCTTGTTCCTTCTACCATGTTGCTCTCTCTCTCCTCCTTCCTGCACAACCTCTTCCTGTTACTACCACACATCCTCATGAGATTGGTCTTAGTGCCTATTTATCTGCTGGTTTACATATAGAATAATGAAAATACATGCTGATTTTGTCATCCCACCAATCCTGGGCTGTTCTCTGCCCATTCCACACCTCCTGCCATAGTGGGGTCGAAAATATTGTTCTGATATTGGTTGTGGCTCCTGTATAGCGGGACTGTTCAATCTCCCTCAGCGCTGCTCCGATTGCAGATGGCTACATTGTTTTTAAAGCGTTCCCCTTCCCCCCATCATACAGGGGTCAGAACACTGACCCCCTTCCCACACTGATCCCGGTCCCAGTTGGGATACTCAGGCTCAATACTCCTATGGAAGCTGTCATCTTGCTGTGCCGCAAGGATTATCCTATAGGCAGACACTGAACGGCTGCACATTGTGTTCTTTGCCCTGAGCACAGGAACAAGAGCTGCTGCCTTACAGGGCAAAGTACTTACCTGGCTGATCTGTATAAGGAGCTTATCACCTACCTATCATTACGCCAGAGATAGTTATAGAGGGCAAGTACCTAACTGCCATTATATTTGTGTGATAGATGTAGAGGGGAAATAGCTATCAGTCATTATACTTTGCTGATTCCTATAGTGGACAGTACATACATGTTATTATACCTGACACACAGTCATAGAAGAAAAGTACCTACCTGTCATCATACCTGAAATAGTTCTGGGATTAGGTGATCACCAGGACCTTGGCCATTCATTTTTCATACCAGCCCTTCTAATTTCCCACATAGACCACTTAATATTTATTTATATAGCGCCAGCAAATTCCGTAGCGCTTTACAATTGGGATTTGATTATTTAATAATATATTTCACTTTGCTTTAAGACATTTACCCTGACATATTTCATCCTATTTAACGTGTTAATAAGAATTCAGCTTTGATCCAATCAGACATGAATATGTGATTGATAAAAGAACAGAGATCTCTCTCTATAGTGTAAGTATATCTGTGATATTACTGATGAGTTCATCATCCCCACCAGGCTCAGGCTTTGTCCGCTGCACTATACGGCTAAGTCCAGCATGATGGGAAAGCAACTTGAACATAGACTTTATCGCCTTATAATCATCGGTTTGTGCGAGGTCACGGATTCTGCTTTGTGAAGCTGACAATAGAAAACATCCTTGGGTAAAGTGATTAGATTAGATGCTGCAAACGAACGTGTGGTTATGATGCCTGGATTTATTTTCAGCATGTACATCAGATATATTAGAATCTGTAATTGCCAGCTATTCTAGTTTCCAGGCACTGTTCCAAGCTCACCCCTGGAATTTTGTGTATACAACCGCTTTTTTTAATCTATGTAGGAGGTATTATTAGTAAACAGCGTGGCTGCAATACCGTCCAATCAGCTGGCACCATTCTGCTATTTTGGAGAGGGTGGCTTACAAAAAAAAAAAAGACATACTCTTGAAATCATCTTTGGCTACAGCATCATTTTATTTTAGACTCGGTAACCCCATAGCTGCAGTATTCATTTTTCTAGAAAACTGTGCATAGAGATGAGCAAGATTGCGGTGGGATTGTTTTCAAAACGAGTTTTACGGCACATTAGGTCATTTTGCTTCGGTACAAAGTTTCTGCGATACAATTTTTGAGTGTGGTTTTCGCACTAAATGGCGCACGGTGGGCCCGATTCATCAAGGCACACAAAACAAACACTATGTGCATTTTTTTTTTTTTTAACAGATGTAATTTGGGCATATGCACGTCTGTATTCAGCAACCAGCGGATCTGAAACATCTCTGTTGAATATGGCTTTAGGTGCACTGCAGGATATGAGCAATACATTTGTACAATGTAAAGTTCCAGTAGAACACACAGATAAAAAAAAATCAATGAATTATTACCACCTGTTAATAAAATAATGATTACGAAAAGATATATATTTTTCATTTTTTTCCACTTAATACATTTATCAAGATGTTCCCAATAAAAAAATGACTTTTTAGAAATGTTCCTAATTGCAAACACATGTTGTAGCATGCATTCACGTCCATTATCACTCTCAAGCGGCACTTAAACCTGCTCTGTAGCTGGTGCAAAAGATGCGGCTGAAAACCACCTACCCTAGAGATGCCTTGAATTGGACAATTGGACGCTACTACGTGCGCTTGGCTTTGGCATGCCCTTACTGTACATTGCCTATGTTAGTCCTCCCCTCCCCGTTTTGCCCTTCAAATTGTAGGCAGCCAGAAGTGTCATTTATGTGCGGATATGAATTATGTTCTTTGGCAAAAGTCTCGGTTTTTCGCATGTGCAGAGAACAGATGTGCACAGTACACCACATAAATGGACTTACGTTCCTTAATAAATCAGGCCCTGTTTGTGTAAATTCACATCCTGCTGAATTTATAGTCAGCAACAGTCAATAGACGACAAAAGCAATCATTATATTCTGCTGTGTGGTTAGAGTAGGACTGGAAACACTCAAGTCCGCTGATGACAGTGCAAAATGGCACAGCGAAATGCGTAATGGGACAAATATTTGCAAAACAGTTTGAAAAATCTCACTCATTTCTAACCACGCAAAAGCTTTTTATTATCTTCTATTGAAGTCCAAAACACCGTTTGGCATTTTATTAAATAGTAGTTCATGGCTGTGCTCTGATATTTGCACAAACTGGATGAATAAACACAATGTCTGTAGTTCAAAGTCTGAATTTGTGCTCTCAGAAGGACAAATGAAGTACAAATATGTAGCATAGTAGAGGCAGACTAACTAAGTAAAACAGCTAAATGGGGGTTAGACATTAATGATGTGATTATTAACTGCTTAATGTCTGTTAATGTCGAGTAATAATAAACTAAAGCAATGTCTATTAAAACCTTTATTAGCAAAATGGCTTTTTCGCCAATTCCCTATATAATGATTTAGTTCGAATTACTACAAATGTCTTCATTTGAGCTGTTTACCACCCTGCAAAATTTATACTATGATAATTAAATCAACAATATGATCAAAAGTGTATTATCTATGTTAAATCGTAGACTTTGGAAGTATATTTTGAGCTAATAACAATTGACACAAAAGTCTTAATTGTTGCTGTTTTTTTACAAAAGAGTCCCTATAGACTAGTGTTTCCCAACCCTAGTCCTCAAGTATCCCTAACAGTCAATGTTTTCCCTAACTCCCTGCTGGAGCACAGGTGTAATCATTATTGACTGACACATGAAAGATCCACAGGTGGCATAATTATATCACTGGTCACCTGGAAAACCTGCACTGTTAGGGATACTTGAGGACTAGGGTTGGGAGACACTGCTATAGGTGAACGTCATTAAATAGCGACAGTGTTTGCATCTGAGTTTACACAAACCTTAAAGAGTTTACAACAGTTACAGGTCCAACCAATGACTGTATCCTGGCAGGGTCTTGGGTTCCTTTATTGGTCCTCTCACTTCTTGGTTGCTTCATTCTGCTTTGCAAGAGACCACCCACCCACCCACGTCTGGTGTCTGTTTGATAGTTAGTGCCTGATCTGAGTTTTCCCCCTCGCCACAGAGCAGGCACAGTTGGTAGGAAGGCACTGCGATCAGCGGCTGGTACATACGGCACTATCGTGATTGGCCGCAGGTTGCTGTCCCCTTCGAAGGCAACGGTAACTCTTTTGTCCTTCAATGAGTAGGGTCCCTAGTCCGGCTCAGTGAGGGAGGGCATTTTGAGTTTAGAGGGGGTGCAGTCACTCTAACGCTAGGTTAGCACCGGCCAGGCATTTAGGGATTAGCTCCCGCGTTAAGTGGATACATGGCGGTTTGCCATTTATACGCTTGGTTTTGGGTATCAGTCTGGAAGCTGCCCTCCAGTGCTGTTTCTCCGCCAACAAATTTAATTAATAAAGCTGTGACCTTCTTTAGCCACCTTCTATATGTCTCTGTGCCTTTATTTTGGATAAGATAAGGTCTTGTGAAGGGGAAGATGGGCATACACAGTGAGCAATATTAGAAGCAGCTTTTTTTTTATATTGCTTTGTATTGTTCCAACTCATACTTGCCAACTCTCCTGAAATGTCTGGGAGACTCCCGAATTCGGGGTTGGTCTCCCAGACTCCCGGGAGAATAGGCCATTCTCCCGCATCCTGCCAACTTCCTAGCGAAGTGAGAGGCAGCACAAAAATACAGACTTTGGGGGAAACACAAAAAGTTAAAATATGGGCCTGGGTGTTCAAAGTACAAAAGTATACTTAGAACATTATCAGTAGTGTAAGATATAATATCTAGAATGCAATAGCCGACTAGACATCTTTGTGCATACAAATATGTGTGACATGCAGCAAGAGGCCTCCTGAAAGTTGTATTAAAATGTTGGCAACTGTACTCCATAGCACAAGTGTATTAACCTACACATTGTAGAGACAACCATTCTATGCATGAACCAATATACATGAAAAGCACTTTGTTTTGAATTTGTGCCTTGATGGTTTGGTTGTCAGCTTCATAGGCTGGATAAAAATGTTCCCAATCCTAAATTAGTAAATACATTTTGAAACAAAGCATTAATGATGACAATCAACTCCATGGTCTTCTAACCATTATATAGGTTCATCAATCATGAGATCTCACTAACATAAAATTCCTGCTACTGTGCTCTTTGACTTCAGTAGAGGAAAAACAGTCATTGTAATGCACTATATAAACAGGGAAATATCTCATATACTTATGTCTCTTTTGTGAGAACATGTTTGGCATGGGATTTTTTTAAACAAATGTTTTAATTACAACAAGAATTTCCTGTTTAACTAATATTTTACATTTACTTGATTTACCTACATAGAGGTTATTTAAAGCAGCAATCACATGAAAACATCATGTGTATTTTTTAAATTAAATCACTGTGGCAGGCTATAAGAAGAATGCTAGTATTTACCATTTCCCCTTTTTTTCTTCAGGCTACTTTTAATGATTCATGATTCCAGACTCTCATGGCAACCACAGTCACGTGGCACATGATGTAGTGAGCAAAGAGACTTTAGAATGCCCATCTGAGCTCTGTCAGCACTGTTACATCTTCATTTACTCCCCTCTGCTTGACATCACATGACATGCTGAGAGTCTCTGAGCCTGTGTTTGACTATTTATGTGTTCGCAACCATTTTTGTTTCCCAAGCACAAATGTTGAAATAGAGATAATGATTGTAGTAGGCTAAAAATACCAGATGCATGCTTACAAGGTACGTGAGAGAGTAAAAGTAAAAAGGGTAAACAATACATTTTTATATTGCATTGAATAGGAATGTCAATTAATGGTTTCAAATGTACTTTAAAAGGGAAGTAATAACAGAAATTTACCAGAAAATAGGGTCTTTGAAGTCTCCACAGATCTTGTCACTTTGTGCATCAACCAAAAGCAGGAAGACTTCTAACTCAATCCATACCCTGTTGGTAAATAAGTGAATGTGTGGCTCCATGGTGGACCATCACTACAAGGAAAATTATGAATTTTTCATCAGCAGACCATTTGATGAAACCCACTTTAGATTTCAATAGCAAAGGTCAGTGTCAAACCGAAGTCAGAGTGAGAGTGTTCCTGTAGAGAGTAGGAATTTCAAAATAAAATATCATTATAAAGCGCAAGATTATTAAAATGAGATAAAGAGGTGTCCCTTGCTGTGCTTAAGGATTCCCAGACATTTACACTATGCAAGGAACTTTTGCACCAGCTAACAGCTGATGGAGAATGTTTTTAACCCTATGTTTGTTATGGTAGGTATGTTGCACATTCCATTTGCATTTTGAATCAGAGGGTGCAATGCTAGGTGTTCTTGGCATGAGGCTAAAACTAGCAGTATTTTAGGAGAAATCCTAAGAGTTGTATTCAGTGAAAGACGTGGTTTTGAAGTGGTAAGCGAATTGACTTTTTGTAATTTTAACCTCTCCAGACTTTTCCACCTCCTAACAAGCCTAGGCACACTTCTAATTTGCAGCCGTCTCCCAAAAGTGTAGAGTAGATGTTCTACCTGAAGTGCACTGGATAGAACTTTTAGGCACACCTGTGCAAAGCAAAAACATTTTGTGCTACACATCTAGTGCACTTTGTAAATGAGGCTCAGAGAGATGACTTTATGTACAACCAATATAGAAGAAACTGAGAAAACCTTGGATACCTCCCATAAACATAAACAATGGCTAAGTCCCAATAGATGAATGGAAACCATTGGTAGAGGCAAAGTCAGCCCAAGGTGGAAATTTTCCCAGTCCAACTGTTGTTCAGAGACCTGTCACCTAAGATTCTATCCTAAGACTTGGTTTACTCCTTCTGCTTGCCCATTGGTTTGGAGAGGATGAGAAGCATAAGGATTACAGAATTATTTCCAAAATATGGAAATGATAACCGGTCAGAGGCTATCTTTTCAGGCACTCCATGTATATTTATGACGTGATTAATAAACAAATTGGCTAAATTTTGTGCTAAAGTAATTTGGGAAGAGTGACCGAGGTAGCTATTTGAATAGATCAGTCAACATTCACCCAAATTATTGAGATGGGTCACTGTTAAATCTCTAATAGTGTCCATGGAATGATGGGTCCATCAGTTGATCAAAAGGGGGGTTCCTTAAATATTTCCAGTCATCACAGATGATGTAAGATTTAACAAAGGTTTCATCATCTGTTTGAAATGTAAACCCAGCGGATATTCTGGAGAGTTTATGAAATACGAAGATACAATCTCAGAAACCAATTTTCAAATGAACTCCAAGATTGTAGGAACATTTATGGATACTATGCCTAAAGTAGTAGGCCAGGGAAATAAATGGACATCTGAAGTCATGTAGAAGTCATTAACTAATCCTTGAACTACTCGTCTATCAGTGTTTGTATGTGTGGTACATTTTTCAATATTGTAAAACATTTCATGATATGTTGAAACTGCATAAATAATAAAAGGCCTGTAAAATAAAACAATAATCCCACTAATCAGCATTAATATAGTGGTCAAGCAACTAATAATACACACAAGGAGACCGAAGTCTGAATGGGATCCAAGTGGGTAACAATTAGTGAAAGATAAGTTGCCTTTCGGTATGCGAGGAGCATTGGAATTGGCTTTATTGAATGATATGCTGCAATACAAGTGTTTCTTGTACATGCAATTGGATTCTGCGGTCTCTGTGGGGTCCAATATCTGCATAGGGTGGAATTCAATTCTCCCCGAATTAGCGTGGCATTAAAACTTTTCCCGTCATTACGGTAGTTTAACCCTTCTTTCTGGTCGCAGCTCAGGGAGCTGCGATCAAAAGCCGGTGTTGAAACTACCGTAATAACGGTAATTAAGCAAATTATTACCGGAATAACGGTAATAATGCGCAGGCCGCGTTACTTTTACCTGTAACGCGGCCAATTGAATTCCCCCCTAGGGGATGATTTTACGCTCTTGCTTATTTGTCTAACCCTGGCCAGAACTTAGTGGAACAAAGATGCTTTCCAGGGTGTCATCACTTTATCACTGTGGACAACATTTGACATGTGATTCTTTAAAAAGCACATGGGACATCACCTCATACTAGGGAAACCTCCATTTAGCATCTATCATCATCATCATCATTTCTTTACATAGCGCCACTAATTCCGCAGCTCTGTACAGAGAACTCATTCACATCAGTCCCTGCCCCATTGGAGCTTACAGTCTAAATTCCCTAATATAGACACACACTCACACACAGACACAGAGGGATGCAGACAGACAGAGAGACAGAGAGGGAGAGACTAGGGTCAATTCTGATAGCAGTCGATTAACCTACCAATATGTTTTTGGAGTGTGGGAGGGAACCGGACCACCCGGAGGAAACCCACGCAATCACAGGGAGAACATACAAACTCAGCACAGATTAGGCCATGGTCGGGAATCAAACTCATGACCCCAGTGCTGTGAGGCAGAAGTGCTAACCACTAGGCCACTGTGCTGCCCACATCTACCAATGGTGAACCCCTTATCTGCCCACTTTGAAGGCCACCAAGTGATCTCACAGACAGGCTCATCCAGCATCTCGCCCCATATCACGTCAATGTCTGTCGCCATGCAAACATTCACTAATTTACACAATTTTAACATTAACAGAAATATGGTCAATGCCAAGAAAATTTTGGAAAATAAAAGACATAGAGATATGTTGAATTCCATGTTGAGAATATTGTAGGTCATTCTTTGTGGGAAGTCTGCCTTCTCGGTTTATTGATCTCCTTCCCTCCACAACTCACAAATCTCATTGTTTATGGTCCTTTGAGGTTAATACGTGAAACAGTGCAATGGCCTGTGCAGCAACAGAAGCTTAGCCTGTTTCACAACTCTGTATAGGTAAGTAAGGGGATTGATTAATAATCATGTCCACAATGCTGTGTCTCTTTATAAATTGTAATTATCACCTTAAATGTATGTTTTTTTTCATCGGATCCCAGAGTTAGGTTGGTCCTTGATGTTTCCATGGTAACCATTTACAGCTCTGAGAGAAGAGAACTGAGGATCTGCCTGTGTTTGTATAAAGATAAAGAAACAGACATATTTATTAACGACTCAAAGGTTCATTTAAAGATATTCTAAGAACTGTAAACAGCATATTGTATGTGCCTTTTTCAATACCGCTCTTATTTTAACTTCCGCAAAAGAATATGTTTTTTTCACAATATTTAAATAAATACTCATACTGTGTATACAGGTAAGGTGTACAGTATGCATATGATAGCAGTGACTGTTCTTTTTACACATGCATACTGTATGACTGTAGTATTTGGTGATCTAATTATGAAACTACAATAAGTCTAAAATCTGGAGAAAACAGCTGCTTCCTCTGAACAATGGCTATCACAGCTCAACGTCCAATTTAGCAAAGGATTGAGAAAAACGTGAAGAAGTCAGGGACTTCTCCATCCTTAACCTATTCACAAAAGATTCAAACAGTCCCCATAGCCCTCCATGGGGACGACGGCAGACTTCAATTCATCAAGTAAAGGTTCCTACCACAAACTAACCAAATTAACATGGATTACAATGGTAGCGGAGAGGCTTTGCTTATTCCCTCACTGGCTTACATCACTATGCGCATCCACCAATGCATGCACAATAGCTATACAAGGCAGTGAATGATAATTTCCTGCATTCCCTGCAGTGTTAGACATCTGTTATCCAATAGGAGAACTGTTTATACCAGTGCTCATCCAGCAGTCCCGGGATGTTAAATGACGGTGGTGCTACATCAGCGGTGGGAACCACAGGCAGCAGCCTTCTCTTATAGCCCTCCCCAACCATCTGTTCCCAATCTTAATAGAAGGGGGATAGCCGACATTCTGCGTCACATGACCTGCTCTGCACAGTGAATGGAGGTCACTTGGCATACCCGGATGATGCACTGTGCTCTCCCTCCTTTCTCTGTGCGCCTCCTTTGAAGGACCCACATTGTACAGAACGATATGCAGTGATACAGAATGATAGTTTTCGCCTGCCACTAGCCACCAGTGATAAATAGACCCCTTAATCATCATCATCAGCAGCAGCAGTTATTTATATAGTGCTACTAATTCCGTAATGCTGTACAGAGAACTCACTCACATCAGTCCCTGCTCCATTGGAGCTTACAGTCTAAATTCCCTAACATACACACACACAGACAGACAGACAGCCGCCAATTAACCTACCAGTATGTTTTTGGAATGTGGGAGAAAACCGGAGCACCCGGAGCAAACCCACGCAAACACAGAGAGAAAATACAAACTCCTCACAAATTAAGCCATGGTCGGGAATCGGACTCATGACCCCAGTGCTGTGAGGCAGAAGTGCTAGCCACTAAGCCACCGTGCTGTCCCTTAATATTCATCCATGCAATAAATTTCAAAAACAAGCCATGCAACATGTATATTTTATATATGCCCACCTGGATCTACACGTTAGCATCCCTTTCAAAAATGTTCTCTGGTAATTTTTATGCAAAAAAGGAACAGGGTTACAATGGTAAAAATAAACCAATAAATTGCCATGAAATTCCAGGTAATGCGATCATTTACCATGGTATTTTTTCATAAGGGCTGGTTAATCTAATTATTCAGACTGGTGGTAGCCATTTTTGTGAATCCATTAATCTCCACAAAAAATGAGCGATATGAAGATAGCGAATGGTCTAATTATAACGAGCAGCAAATACAGACTTGATAAAACCCCAACAGGCAACAATCCAGGCAAGTATAAATACCGTTACCGACATTGACGTCAATTTAAAGGACGACAGTTACATTGATGCTATTAAGGGGGCAATGTGAGGACCCAACAGCTGGATAATGTGCAACCCTTCCTAAAAAACATTATCCAGCTGTTGGGTCCTGCATTGCCCCCTCAATAGCTTCAATATAACTGTCGCCCTTTAAACTGACGTCAATGTCAATGATGGTATTTATATATGCGCCACGCTAGGTTTTCTCCTGGGACTCAGGAACGGGATTATTCTTTCAAGGATCATTGTGTGGACTGGCGTGGTTGTGGACTGGTTGTTTACCCTATTTAAATCTTTGCAACAGGGATAGAATGTGGCCTTTACTTATGGACATTCATGTGGAACTAGTAGACCCGTGTTCATTGCAGCTTTGCCTGGCCTAAGTTGGACTTCCCAGCCCCTCAAATGTACTGAAATCCAAGGAAAAAAAATAGGCATGTTGGGAAATAAATACTGTCCCTGGCGTTGTACAGTACAATTAATGCACTGAGCTGTAAGCCTCAAATGAAACCTCCACAAGTGTTCTCATCCACTCCTGCCAGGATCAAAGCCAACAGATACAAGTCTTGGTTATGGACATCTATCCGTAACGTGACACTCTGGAAACTGTGTTCCTACAGAGATAACCATAAAAGCTGTATTGGACATTAGATTGGACAAACGTGTATTAAAAAAGGTTTTTAAGTAACTTAACGTCACGGTCATGTGCTGCAGGGCTTATTATGCCACTTATGAGGGGAAGACTTACATAGCACATGGGGTGGAGCTTTTTGCTCCACTCATAAGTGGACATTCTTATCACATCCATTTGTGATTTATCACGAAAGGCGGGATCATTGCATGGCTGGGTGTGTGTGACTTCCTGCCTATGCTTGGTGAGCAGTGGTAGCAAAGTATATTAGAAGGGTGTAGGAGAAGCTTACAAAGCAGTAGAAGGCTGCTGGAGTTTAAGTAAAGTAAATAACTAATGATGATATTGTTATTTATTTATTTTTAACTATTTTATTGATTTTTACAAGTCAACAAATATATATATAACTAATAAACAATACATGCTATTAATAGAAGGCATTGACAATAAGAGAGAGAATAAACATTGAAGCTCAGATTTGTTGTATGCAGTCAGGCATTCATGACAACAGGGAAATGTACTTTAAGGGGAAACAAACAGAGGTTGAAGAGGGAAGGGACAGATTGAGGAGGAGATGTGGGCGTTTTATCTTATTTGTGATGTTAAAGTAGTATGGAAGGAGAACTATAGTGATATTCAGGAGTGCAGAGGAGTGTGTAAGTCATGTGTATATCTGGAGGAGGAAGTGGTAAGTCAACAGAACTGTCGTTAATCTGGAATTATAGTAACAAGCAGGTGCCAAACGGTTGTTAGTGGAGCATAATGACTCGTCTGGAAATTTACTGGAGTATAATTAAGAAAATCCGATATACATTCCATCCGATAAACTGACCAAATTTTGTTGATGTTGACAAATATTGTGGGGGTGTTCCAATATGTAGCTATTAAACATTCTGCTGCATTTTCAATATGTTTGATAATCTTTTGTATAGACTGGATGGTGTCAGGCAACGGTCTAGGAAGGAGAGAATATACCGGGGAGACAGGTATTTTAACCTGAGTAATAGTTTCAATAAGAGTATTGATTTGTCGCCAATAGGGTTATAATTTTGGACAACTCCACCAAATGTGCAACAGGGTACAGCGTAACTCCCATCCTCTCCAACTGTGGAATTAGGAAATATAGCATGCAGACGGGAGGGGACCAAATACCATCTATAGTAGAGTTCTCCTTTATTCTAACTGAAATCAATGTCTTAGCTAAATTAGATTTAATTTTTGACCACTCTTTGGGAGTCTGGGTATCCCCCATATCCTGGCTCCCAGGCTATTTCATGGGGTTCTTTATCTGGTAGATTAAAGTACAGAGAAGATATTAGGCCCCTGGTATTGGGAGAATTGTGACACAGAGATTCTAGAGGTGAGCATTGGTCTGATGGGAGAGGTGTTTACAGGGAGCAATAGAAATGTCTGATTTGGAGATATTGATAGAATATAAATATAAATATAATTTAAATTAAAATAAACGGATTAAGGAAATGGAGGTCCCCACACAGAAATAAAAAAAAAATCAAGTTGAAATAGTGTCAAGGGCCCCCCAGATGCCCGAGGCCCCTGGGCTCTAGCCCAGAAAGCCCCTGGGTTAATTCAGCCCTGTGTACATGGCAGTCAATGCTTTATCTATTGGGTAGTCAGAGCATAACCTGGGCAACTCATCTTCTTTCAGAACTACTAAAAAGCCCAATTGTCTTGCAGAACAACCAGCTATGAGGATGTACCTGTCAGTAATTATCTTTCCATCCTGGCTCATCCACCTCTATCCACAATCCAGTATAACAAACAGCATAATTGATGCCCTGTAAAGAAAACATTTTCTACATACCAGCCTCTCTTCCTTTTATACCTTCAGGATCCTTGCATATTTCTTACTCACTTCCTCTGGGATGTGAACTGAGGTCTCAGTGTTTACAGGTTGTTGCTTTTCGCATCAGCCGTTGGTTCTGAGAACCTCTGCTTTGTAATTCTTCTGAGAGCGTTCTATGAATCCTCTCACACATGTATAAACATGGGTTTTAAACAAAATGTGCACTGTAAAAGATATGCATTATGGGTAAACATTCCCATGTTATTTCTAATGTGCATTTGTCAATGGAATGAAGTTGACGAATAAAATAATGAGCATGTCACTTTAAGTATGCACATTATGCTATACAAATTACACGCAACTTTATCAACACAAAACTAAATATGCATGTTTGCTGCACATGTAAATGGGCTCGAGTTCTAATTACCTCATTGCCTTCACCTGTGTCCCTTCTGTGGTCAATCAATGTAAATGGCTCCCTTTCTTCCCGTGCAATCAGGAGCAACTGTAAAAATGCATTTTATGTACAGCAGACATTAATAACATCATGATAAATGTATTTCATGGGGAAATAAAAAAAACACTTATTTTTTAATGTCTTGTTTGACTATATGATTAACAGGTGACAATCATTGATTACTTTTTTTTGTGTGCGTTCTGATGGGACTTTATTTTCCACGTATGTATTGGACCAATCCTGCAGTGCATTGTGTCTGTCAAAGCAGAGCGCACCTAGTCTCATATTAAACAAGACACATTTCTGCAGATCCACTTGTGGGTGAATACGGACGTGCGTATGCTCAAATTACGTGCACTTTACCATAAAATGCAACTTACGTCGGTTTTGCGTGCCTTAATGAATCAGGCCCAATACTATATCCAATAGATGCAGGAAGCACTGAGATGCCTGGCTGAGATCTTCAATGAGTGCAGTCTTTAACCATACTTTGGATGACTTGAATGCACACAGTGTAGCACCTTGTTGATGTATGTCATACTTGCCAACTCTCCCGGAAAACCTGGGAGACTCCTGAAATTCGGTTGGTCTCACAAACTCCCGAGAGAGCAGGCAAGTCTCCCGCATCCCGCAACTGCCTAGCCTAAATGATGCGATTTGCGGTGGATCGTGTCATTTTGGCCCCTCCCCCCATGACAAAACAGCATTTTTTGTTGTGGGGGTGGGGCCAAAATGACGCGTTTGGCTGCTCCCCGCCCCCTCCCACCATCTAGCCACGCCCCTCTCCCGGACTACACTTGCCGAAAGTAGGCAAGTATGATGTATGTATGAAGAAATCTGGAAAGTTGGAATCTTCCTGCAGCATTGGTTGGATCAGTGTCTCTCAAATCCAGTCCTCAGGACCCACTAACGAGTGAAATAATTATACCACCTGCTACACTGTGTCAGTCAGTAATGAATACACCTGTGCTACAGCAAGGAGATATGGAAAACATGCACTGCTAGGGGGTCCTGAGGACTGGAGTTGAGAAACACTAGGTTAGATGTAAATCAGTTCCATTGATGTGCAGTAGAAAACAGTTTGCCGTGATCTTGCAGCTGACGTGGTCACAGCCAGGACGCAGTACTCTTCTTTCTTGCTGCCTCTCGGAAATACCTCTAAGGGAAAGTAATGAGTCACCTCCACCTGTGGTGTGTTGTCTGGATTGTGAACACAATTTAAACAGATCTCGAAATAATGATGCACTGATCACTGAGGAACGCATCCCTCAGACACAAGCCCTTGTTTTAAACTCTACCAAACTTGTGTTGACAATAGGTCATTTTCAGTGTAATGTGCCTTTAAAACAGCTGCCATGTATATAGAAGGTGTCATCTCTACTGAATACAGCATCTGGCATCCAGCACAATAGTGTAACTACTGCTGTTACATTGGCTGCTTATGGGTCTATTGGGGCCCTCAGACCTCTAGCTACACTACTGAGGCAGTCTGTGCCAGAGATAAAACCTTCCCAGTATACGGATATAAAGGTCATGTGGCCTGAGAATCAGTCCACAAAGGTAGCATTGATAAGAGTTTCTGAATTCAGAACAAAATCGTCTTCTAAACTGCAGTGTTTGAACAAACGTGTTAAAATATTATTGTTGAACAACAAATATTATGAAAAAAAGTCAAACATAACATTAAATTGATCAAATGTACATTTTAAACACAGTTGTAGACCTGTAAAACATTTTTGAAACAATTTTTTTTAACAATTCATCATCATTATCGGCTATTTATATAGCGCCACTAATTCCGCAGCGCTGTACAGAGAACTCGCTCACATCAGTCCCTGCCCAATTGGAGCCAACAGTCTAAATTCCCTGACACACACACAGACACACAGACATACATAGACCAAGAGAAACTAAGGACAAATTAATAGTAGCCAATTAACAGTTGATAAAAATATTTGGAATTTATTTAAATAGCAGGAGATTGTTCATCTTTGCTCATAATGTAACGGGAGAAGTGCAAAACATTATAAATGCCCTGGTTTTGGGGACTGAAATGAGTCCATAACAACCTGTACTTTGTGTCTTGCCCCATTACTTCCATAGGACAAGCCAGTAGGTGGTGAGTAGTTGGCTTTCTTTCTACACCAAGGTAGCATGGTAAATATATGATTACAAGCTCATCACAGTCAGGGGGCATATTTATGAAACATATGCACATATAGTATTTCTATTTCTGTTGCTTGATACATCTTATTTTTCACCATTATATTGTACTTAAACCCTCTAAGGACATAGCATAGGAAACAGATGGATATACATAAAGCTGGGAAGGATGTAGTCCGGAATCTTACGGGGAAGGAAGACACATGGAATTGCTGGATGCTTGTTGTCTATGAGTATGTAACAATGACAGGATTAAACTGGAGGGTTGTTGGAATGCAGAAATTGGAGCTATGGATTGCTCACACAGTATCTCAGCGACGTTATTGTATTCACCTTATATTACAGATAAGAGTTCTATTTCCTTATGTCTGCATGCTTTTGATCTTATGTTATACTAGCTGGCTGCCTGCCAATAGCCACTTTAATATAGTTATGGTGTTGAATTACAGAACGTGTGGTTCAACAACCTATCTGACTAACACAGAAACATGGAGTTTGAATGACTCACAGGTCCATCTAGTCTGATGTGTTTTGTAGGTGATTGCTCTTTTTTTTGTTTTATTTTATATATTTATTTTTTTGGTGTTTTTGTCTATATTCCGTAACATTTTCTGGGGCGTATTGAATTAGCTTTGCGGTCCGCGTGACAATACGGTACAGCAACATCGCAGATTTCCCTTCGCAACCCTAAAGGTGAGTACTATTGGTGAGCGATATTGCCGTAACCTATAGGTGAGCGATAGTGCGGTAACGGGATTTGTGCAGCTGCTCGTAATCGCCAACCGCAAACCTAATTGAATATGCCCCTCTGAGTCTTAACATTAGCAATCAGTTTGTCTCGTGCAATTATTCAACTGTATAAGTATGAATAGATGATTTGTCTTCCCCACTACTGCTCATAGACTGTACCTGGATATTACTATTCTGTCTGCCTTCCTGAGCTCTAACCATCATCATCATCATCACCATTTACTTATATAGCGCCACTGATTCCGCAGCGCTGTACAGAGAACTCACTCACATCAGTCCCTGCCCCATTGGAGCTTACAGTCTAAATTCCCTAACACACACACACAGACAGAGAGAGAGAGAGAGAGAGAGACCAGGGTCAATTTTTGATAGCAGCCAATTAACTTACTAGTATGTTTTTGGAGTGTGGGAGGAGACCGGAACACCCGGAGGAAACCCACGCAAACACGGGGAGAACATACAAACTCCGCACAGATAAGGCCATGGTCGGGAACTGAACTCATGACCCCAGTGCTGTGAGGCAGAAGTTCTAACCACTTAGCCACCGTGCTAACCAGGGGCATATTGCGGGCAGAACAAGTAACCTGGGCGCTAGATGCGCTGTGGGACACCAGCAAGAGCGAAGGGGCTGATCTGGGTGAACGCCCCCCTATAATGTAGCTCTTTCGGGGACATACTCCCAAGATATTTTTTCTTCTACTTTTTGCTCATTTTTCCGGCTCCATTACGCATCGCTGTCACATCTGCACAGCTTAAGGGAGTTTTGAGGAGGAAAAAGAGCACCTCTGGAGTTGGTGAACAGGAAAGTAAGAGAGAACCAAGAGGGAGTAAATAAATAATTTACTTGGGGGAGGGTAACATGCTCTGGGTATCATGGCTCCTTGCTGCGCCCCTGTCTTTAGAAGGTCTTACCACATAATGGGCTGTTGTATTATAAATTATTTTATGATAGGCAAGAATAAGGCCCCCAAAAAGATACAGAGATGATGGGATAAGAGCGGTAATACTTTCTGTGATAAATATACCCTACCGGCCTTATGAAAAGCCTGAGTGTGATTATAGAATGTGTGTAACACAATGTACATGCATAAAGGCACACCTACTGCGGTGCATACACCTATTGCGGATATAAGAAGCATCACCAATGGAGCCACACTGCTTGTAAGACAGAATGCAAGAGAGGTTAATATGGTGCAGTGGGATATGTTTTTCCTAATTTTGATTAGATACAGAGGAATGAACAGAATGGAAACACATCCTCCTTTGTTTTGCCATTCCGCAGAATGTTATTCCGCACTGAATTTGTACATCCACATTTCACCTAATTTATAGACTATGAATTTAGCTGGGATGATCACAGTCAAGTCATTCTGACGTGGGACGTGGATGGGGAAGGGATGGAATGAGTCAATTATTTTCTGGAATATTTGGTTCATTTCTTTCCTAGTGTATTTCAAACAATGTAATAAATGAACAAAGTCTTAGGTGAAATATGAAATCCATTGTTACATTCTTTATGCAGATACTTTTCTCCCACAACACTTGCATACCAATTGTTTGATAAGAGATAATGAGCTATGTCTACTAATCTGTACTGTCTTTTAAAGAAGTCGGAAAGGAACTTCTGAAGACTTCAGCATTAAGTTTTCTTAACTTTTCTTTTTCATCGTCATCTAAGCTTATAGGGTCTAGCCGCAAAGCCTACTTTACAGATGTTGGTAGAAGTCGCTCCCGCTAAGTTTAAGATGCTTTTATAAAACACTCATTAAGCATACATGCATTTGCTAAGCTCTTTCCCTGTTTCACAATAAATTAAACTGCATTTTATTTTTTTGCTAATTATGTGTTCTATAGTAACTAACTCCAATGCCTGCAAAATGCCTCGCCAGAATCTTAAAGCCAAGTGTGCTGTGTGTATGAAAGTTGACAGCAAACACTGCTTAATATCGTCTTTCCTTTTGAGATACTAAACAGTGAAAAATAAAAAAAACATTTCTGTAATCAAATATTTGTTTTTCAATTTCGTGATTCTCGTCCTTTAAATTACCCAATCACTAAGTTACTTCTCAATAAAAGAATTTCTTATAATTCTAAAATTTTTGTTATTGAAACATTCTGAAATCAGCAATCTTCCCTCCCAAGTGCATAGGGGTTCACCCAAAAACTTTTATCGGGATGTCAGCAACTGAAAATGATTATTTGCCGTTGGAGTTAAACATGAACTGAAAAAGACTAAAGTGAACATGACAACCAAAACTGCAGTGGATAAATAAATCATTAGCTTTACATTTCTGTAATTGAACTAAAAAACTAATTCATTTTTTATTAATTAAATAATTTTTTTCTAATATTTATTCTATCAGGGATTCCTCAATGTACTCTAAAGGCCTCATCTAGCGTTAGACGTAGTCCCTTTTTTTGTGTAAATTACACATTTACATATTGCACATGTCCACCAACGATCCGTGTACAACTTACACTAATTCCACAATGCTGTACAGAGAACTCACGACAGTCCCTTCCCCAATAGAGCTTACAGTCAAAATTCCCTAACATACACACACAGTCAGACAGACTAGGGTCAATTTGATAGCAGTCGATTAACATACTAGTATGGTTTTGGAGTGTGGGAGGAAATCAGAGCGCCCGGAGGAAACCCACGCAAACACGGGGAGAACATACAAACTCCACACAGATAAGGTCGTGGTTGGGAATCGAACTAATGACCCCAGCGCTGTGAGGATGAAGTGCTAACCACTAAGCCAACTGTAACTACTTATGCTTAGAGACAGAACAAGGAAGGGAAGGGCAAACATAAGCAGAGTATAGTAAGGGCGTGTTCATGTTATTGCAGCACAATTAGAGTTGAATGCATCTGCAGATACATCAGTCTGCAGTCGTAATAAACGTGAGCCCTATCCCTAATAAGCACACTCCATACTGCTAGCACTAGGGTTCCTCCTAACACTCAAATGCAGTGGGTGATGGAAAATTAATGTTTAAAAGTAAAATAATCAGTTTTATATGTGGCAGCCATGACCTTCTTAGGTATGCTGGCGATAATAGAACTACAAGTGACAGCATACTCATGGCTGCCAGAACATCATGGCACTTGTAGGACTGGGGACTTTTATTGGCCGCACCTTCGTTAGACACCACTTCCCTCCCTCGTACCGCCTCTCACTGTTGCACACACGATATGTTACGCAAAGGGACTAAACATAAATCAGGTCCGGAGTGTGTCAGTAAAATATAAAAAAAAATGTATATACTACTTTATTTTATGGAACATTTCTATAATATATGTATCAGAATTTACTTGTAAATCTAATCAAATTCAGTTCAGTGGCATCAAAATTAGGAAACCACTTAAAATTTACTGGAGAACGTTGTTTCCCAGTTGGCCCCTGTTATTCCAATGCTTAATTACACAAAGGAAAATGAAGGGAAATACTTTTAATCTGTCAATTTTTCATGAGTTTGCTATGAAATATTTAGAACATAAGTCTTTCACTAAGCAGAGTTAACACACATTTTTCCCAGTGCGAGTTGGAGCTTTCTGTCAGCCAATGAGAGATTGACGGTCATGTCTTAGAGCTTTGTTGTCAGGCTGCTTAACCAAAAAGTTTGCAAAAGCACAGACTGCAACCTGATCTTTAGGTTCTTGCTTAGCACATGGCAATAATGGAAGTGTACCTCTCATATATATATATATATAATATGAAGATTGTAAGGACTGAAAGGTGAATACATTATGGCCCGATAATCACACCTGTTTCATTTAAATATTTAACTGCATTTATAATAAGCTTGTTTAATTTATTTAATAATAAATAATATTTTAATTTAATAACAACAATACTACTTTCCAAATATATTTCGTATGTGTATGTACGTGATTCTTCAGTCGGGTACATTCAGAAACCAGCAGCACAGTGCAAGAAACGCAAACACACCGTGAAGTCACAAAGCTGTATTTGGGGACTGTGTGACTATTTTTATGGCACAGTGCATGAAGTTGTACTTCATTATTGGCATCTCTGGCAGAGATATATATATAACAAACACCACCTTTATAACCACAACTATGCTGTTAATCATATGTACAGAAGGGCTATGTGGTCTATGTATTAAGGCAAATATGAAGGAAAGTGTGATGCATTTCTAATCTTTTCTTGATATTTGATGCCTCATGGGTGCTTTGCTTGGCCATCCGCCATGGGATGTGCCCAGAGGAGGAGCCAGGGTGGGCAAGTTTGCATATATTAATTAGAGATGGGCGGGTCCAGTTCCCCGAGAACCGAACCCACCCGAACTTTGGGTATCCGAGTACCGAGCTGAGTAGCTTGGTACTCTCCCGCCCGCTCCGAATCCAAAGCGAGGCCAAACGTCAGCAAAACCAAAAC
Source organism: Mixophyes fleayi (assembly GCF_038048845.1). NCBI lineage: Eukaryota > Metazoa > Chordata > Amphibia > Anura > Limnodynastidae > Mixophyes > Mixophyes fleayi. The sequence continues at coordinate 307,791,631 of NC_134405.1, read as the reverse complement.
CAAAACCAAAACACGACGGTAATCCAGATCCAAAACCGAATCCTAAACCAGAACACGGGGGTCAGTGACCATCTCTAATATTAATCAGATTGATCATTACCACGTATTGAGCAGCTTTCTCCCCTCCTCCCGGCACCAAAATCCTTTTTTGTAATTATATATAACGCAGCTCTGCTCAAAAACCATCTCGGCGATGGAGAGCAGCTCCGCTCCATTTGTAAACAGAGCAGAATTATCTGTAATAACTAAATATTACGTATGGCTGCACTGCTTCAAATTTGCCCAATGTTGTGTTCTAATGAAAGTGTCATTTCAGGTATAAGGGGTGAGGCCATACACATATCGATGAGATCATCTACAACCAAATCCTCTGCCTTTTCTGATCAAATCTTATCCAATCTGATTTTCAGAAGATATGATTGTGGCCCACACATGCTGCGATGTTGTTCCAGTTTGGGATAGAAAAATAGAAAAAAAATAAACAGACCTTGATCTGCATCTGTGGTAATCGATATCCCGACGCTTGGAACATCGACACCTACAATAAAAAAAATGAAGAGTGAAATAACAACCTCAATAAAATGTACACTTACCTTAACTCCGACGGCGGAGATTACCAAAAGAATGGCTATGCGGCTGCTGCTAAATGTGAAAATGCTGGATGCCGGCGCTTCACTCTGACGTCACCGAAGACAGCGACATCTACATTTAAAGTGGTATGTTAATGCTAGGGTTAGGGTTAAGGTTAGGGATAGGGTTAGGGGTTAGGGTTACGGTGCGCCGAACGTCGGTAACTTACGTGACGTCAGAATTCAGCATCTTCACATTTAGCAGCAGTCGCATAGCAGTGCTTTCGGTAATCTCTGCTGTCGGGGTTAAGGTAAGTGTACATTTTAATTAAGTCATTATTTCACTCTTCGGTTTCCATTTGTAGGTATAGTGGGGTCAGTATCCCTGACATCGGAATATATCATACCCAACCCGATGTGCTTGGCCAGCTTACCTGTTTATTGTTGACTATAGTCGGCAGGGCCATTTTAAGAAACAAGTGGGCCTATAGCTAAAATCACATGTGAAACAAAAAAGGTAACTTGCAAGTGCATCACAATTTGTTTTTATTGCGCATAGAGAAATATCCATGCGCTTGTACAAAACCCCTGAAAAAAGCGGTTAGTAACCGGGCAGGATGAGATTTAAAAGCTGTTACTACAGGAAGCATGTGACTAGGTTACATCATAGAAAGGTTTTGTGATGTCACTAAGCCTGGGTATAAATGTTAGCGCTTGGTGCAGAACAGCGGTGATCCGACTACCTCCCTGGTCCCCTCTTCCGTGCTGTGCTCGCAGTGAATGCTGGGCGTGATGTCACGCGCAGCATTCACTGCAACCACAGCACGGAAGAGGGCAGAAGAGACTCAGCGGCGCGGAAAAAAGAAGAGGATCGGACTTAAGGTAAGTTAAGGGGGCCCCTATATATATATATATATATATGTAAAAAAAAAAGTGATTATATATATAATCACGTTTTTTTTTACATACATATATATTTTTTTTACACACACACACACACACACTATTCATATCTATAATATAAATGTCTAGTGGCGTGTGTTAGTCTGTCTGTGTGTGTGTGGAAAAAATAAAACCAAGCTGCAGCGCCACCTGCTGGGCGGAGTTATACACTGACCTACTAAATTCTTAGTGTGTGTGGGGAAAAAATTTCAGAAAGGGCTGAAATTTGGTATACTAAGATGTTTTTAATTTGTTAATTTAATTTGTTAATTGTTAAAAGTGTTTATAAAGATTTTAAAAAAATATATATATATTTCTTGAAGGAGAAGTGACAGTGGGGAGTGGTTGGTGGTTGCCAGGGGTGACAGTGGGGAGTGGTTGGTGGTTGAGGCCTGGGCTATGGCCCAAATGTATGACAAGAACCTTTTAAACACCTTAAGTAGCTTGATTTGACTAGAATGCATGAGTTTCATGCACGGGTTAACTTGTGTATATATATATATATATATATATATATATATATATATATATATATATATATATATATATATGATTATTTTTTTTAGGGGCCCGGTACACTGCATTGCCCGGGGGTCCATAAAGTTGTTAAGGTGGCCCTGCACTGTATATATTCACTCTTCACTTCTGTGACTGCCTGCTGGAGTTGACATCACATTTTGTAGCCTATTTTATAGAAAGTAGTATTTATAACACCAATACAGATAATTAAAGTGTAAAAAGCAATCATTTATTACACAATAAAAACATATATAAACCTGATATGCTGTGCTTAAGAAATCTAGACATTCAAATGTAAAAGCAATTGTGCTACTATCAACAGATGTATGAAAGATGAGAATTCTAATGCCTGCTGCATAAATTGACAGCAAGCTAAATATAGAACAATTATATAGGAATAACAGGCTCTATTTCCATGTTCAAAATTAACCAGATGCAGAACTACTGATTGTCACTAAATGTCAGATCGGAACCTTACTGTGTCTTTGTTGAATACAATAGTCGACTTGAAGATATCCTATATAGTGTCGGCACGTGGGAGAAGTTGTAGAACTGATGGTACCAGAATTGAAATAAATGCACATGATATACCTCGAACCGCTTTTACTTCTCACCTTAAATGCCGATCCAAGTAATGATCTCAGTAAGCTCACCAAACAGGGGACTCTGCTCCAACTGCAAATAGCCGCGAGCGTAGAGTAATCACCCTCTATGGCTACAGGCTACAGCTGATCATCTTGTCTGTATACAATGGACCTCCCAGCTAACAGGGAGAGGATGCAGTCCAATGGTAGAATACATGAGAGTATCACTATAGTACAGTGTCTTAAGCAGCAGAGTTTGAATACCTGATGTATGTCTCAGCTGCGCAGTAAGATGCATTCAGCACTCGACACAGTGGATAAATGATCACAATAACAGGCATTTAGTTGGAGCAGGTCAATCGTCAGCTTTCATATAAGTGGAATCAAGAGAGTATCAAAGTCCTGAGAAAATATGTTAGTAGGTATGTGAAGCTAATGTTAGTGTCACTCCTTAATCAGAAATGTACCCCTGAGTTTTAGACCTAGATGTATGGTTAGTATATGGGTATGGAGATGTTAAGTCTAGGCCTTAGCTGAGAGTAGGATCAGATTTAGGACACTGGTTAATGTTAGGGAAATTTTTATTATTATTATTAAACTCAGGATGGATTTTAGGATTAATGAGGTCAAACAATAACATACTTTGAAGAGGAATCCCTTCTCTTTAAAACAATGGGACTCTTCTACTACATGTGGGGTTAAGAGGTTCCAAGGAAGTCTCTCCTTGTAGGTCCAGGGCGTATTCTTATTTTGCTATATTTTATTAACATCTATGACAGTTTGTACAGGTTTAAAAAGAAGTGGATAGTTCTCATTCATGTGTGTGTTCCCTGAGAAATAATTGTCATTCCTGCCAAACCAAAGTCCAGCCACGAATGGTGACCTCCTCATTCATGGAGAGGATTAACGTAAATATAGCACCATGATAGTCAGAGGCTTTTTCTTTACATTAATCTGTATTATACATTGCTAGCACTGGATTAGTAATTTGTCCTAAAGACAAAGTGAAGAGTGAAAAGCCGTGCTACACTAATGAGGTTGTTTATAAAGGTTTGTGCTCAGACAAGCCCAGGGCCACGCGATTGACATCTATAACTGGTATTGAACTGTGCGTGTCCTTAAAGAAGCTTCCTGTAGTACAGAAATTACTAGAGGACATGAAATACTTCTTCCTGTATTTATGTAAACTGATGACCTGGTTTAGCATTAAGCACAGTAAGCTGGTGTCTTGGGGATGGCAGATAATATGAGATGGACGGAGGGTATGGCAGACCTGTTCTTTCAACAGTAAAGGAAACTGTACAGATATAATTAGAAAAGTCAAATGGTATAGAGTTTGGGGGATTTCATTGGATAGGAGGAGGTTTACCTAAGGAATTTTAGTTATCAGAGAAGTTGTATAGTAGTAACACTATTGTCCTTTCTATCACAGGAACAGTGAATACTGTGTAAAATAGGTTTGATTAGATAATGAGTCTTATGGTGCCAAAAATGTTCCTATAGACACCAGTGCAAAAAAAAAAAACCTTAAATGTACTCTGGTGCCAAGCAATGTAGTGTTAGGGTTAAGGTTTGAGACCTTTTTCTAGTAGTGAAGAACTAGGTTAAGGTTGTCACTTCCATTTTTCTGTAAAAGAAGTACCGGTATCTGCAGTTACACACCCTTACTGCTAGTTACAGTAAGAAATGATGTCTTCTACCATTTGTAGTAATCAGGCATGTTAATTGACACACAACTAGGGATTTTTTATTAAACTACATAGAGTGTTACTTTCTGATATACAGGCAACTGCATTACATTCCCTGATAAAACACCGTCTTGTTAGAGAGTAAATTCACAGCATAGCCTTCAGTATCAGTGTCATCAATGCATAGAAAGATGCAATTACTGGATCAAATATTCCACCAGGCTGGGACTAAGGGTAGAAAGTAAAGACAATTGGTTTCAGAACCACCAGGCTTAGAATTTTGATTTTGTCTGCAATGTGATGTCCATGTCCACCATCATAAAAGGAGGATTTCCTGCTTTTGTTAGATGCCTTCTGAATACCGAGAGGGATCAAATTTAAGCCCCACGTGATTGCTACACAGAAACTATTTGTTTACATAACATGTCGCCATAGAGGGATGCTACTAAGATATACATAGAGGGCCTGAGTCATTAAGGAAAGTAAAGCAAAAAATTAGTAACTTTGAACCTTGGCAAAACCATGTTGCCATGCAAAGGGTGCAAATGAGTTTATTATTTTGCACATAAGGAAATTACTGGCTGTTTTTTATATGTAGCACACAATTACTTGATAGCTTTATTTTTACACTGACATTTGGAATTGATCTAGGACATGCCCTATGCCAACTATAAATATGGCCTCACATTTTAAATTTACCTCTCCCTCCAATGCAACATGGTTTTGCCAAGGTTCAAAATGACTCATTTTTTTTTGCCTTACTTTCCTTAATGACTCAGGCCCAGAGTGTTTTTTTTTTTATAAGATGGTTTCTCATGCTACAAGTGCTGGCAGAGATTGCAATATGGTGACATAAAAGTGAGCATTTTACATGGCACCAGACCCTGTGGTCTGGTCAGCTAGATTAGTTGAACAGGAGCAGCAAGCGGGCACGTCACAGGGCAGTGAAAACAGGTAGCAAAGCTTTGGAGCAGTTGTAACTAAATGACGTTGCAACAAAAACAGCAGGTTGAGTGTCTTAAACATGCAACTCCAGAGACACTTGTTCCTCCAACACGCAACACAGATATGTTTATTTGCAACCAGACAGGTTAGACAACTCTTTGCTCTTCTTCCTGTGTATTTGGTAAAACCCACAAGACAAATGGTCCGGGGCAAAATTCTTTCAGACAATTGATCGGAATTTGAGAAATATAACATTTCCTTGACAACTAAAAGACAGCTGTGATAATGTTTACACTAATATGCTGACAATTCACACTATGCTGACTAAACAAAATAGAACCAAAACAAGCTAAAAACCTGATAGGTAAAATGTTGCTATGAAAGACTGACAGGTAAACAATCATAAGAAAAAATTAAAACAAAAATATATATATTCTCCCAAGTAACAATCAAGTGCGAAAACATAGACCCCTCTTATTATAGCGCGGCAATGAGTATCGTTTGAGATTGCCGCTTAAAGCGATATCACTTATGGCTCAATTTATCGGGAAGCTGAGCGATACTCAGATGCCCCGGCGATACTGCCCCATAGCAGTAAGGAATTATTTACCCCTTTGCCAGGCCAGTCGCAGGGGATATGCGCATACTATCTGCTCCGACGTGCGCAGTACTATTGCCGGCTGTAACCCCTTGATGTATAGGGCGGAGGGATAAAAACATCACCCTTTGCGGGTGTTTTCAGTGGCCATATGGTAGAGGGACAGTCCAGAGGAGGATAATCTATAGAGCAGTGATGGGCATAAGGCGACAACAGGTATGTTTGTTATAGCTTGTAAGACTTGTTTAACATGCCTGCTGGTATGTTATTACAGAGAGGTGTCTCTTTCTATGATTAAATGTTTTATTTTAACTTATTACTGAGATTAAGGGTAATTTAGGGCCCTTTTAAAGGTTAGAGGACGGCCCATGTGTCTTCCAAAATGTATTAGGATACTCATCACTGTTCTAGACGAACAAAGAGAAGTAGTCTGATTAGGAGCAGACATCAGTGAGTGACCTCTTTCATGTTTATTTCTCAATACTTACAGGTTAAGCACCAAAATACAGGCGACATGAATAAATGGGGGATAAAACTTTTTTTTTTTTGGCAAGTGTGGGTTCAGAGTTAATAGGGCAATTAAAATTGTATCATGTTTGTACAGTTGGACGAATCCATTCAATATGCTATTGCTCCTCTGTCTGGTATTTATTACAATATATTGGACTATACACATAACATTTAGGGGGGTATTCAATTGTTAGCGTTAACGCTAAAAAACGGGCGCTCAAAAAATATTACCGTTTATACGGTAATATTGCGCGCGAAAAGCGTTAATACGGTAGTTTACTTGCGGAATTTCAGGGAGCGGCAGGCTGAAATTCCGCGAGTAATTACCGTATTAACGCTAAGATTTTTTGAGGGCTCGTTTGAGAGCGTTAACGCTAACAATTGAATACCCCCCTTAAAGTGTAAAACATTCAATATCATGGGTAGTAAAGAAGGATGAAGGAAAAACAGAAGGGAGTAAAGGAGAGAATTAATGAATGAAACACAATGAAGTCTGGTAAGATAACTACAGATCCAGACTGAGGGGGGTACTCAGAAATGAGATAAACATCAAGGGGTAAATGTATGAAGCTCTGGGTTCTTCAACACCCGCGAGTTCGGGGTCTTCAGTGCTTAAATTAAAAGCAGTGATGCCTTGTAAAGGGAAGTTTCCCTTTTACAGAGCTTCATACATTTACCCCCCAATGTTCTAGTGCAGGTAGCAGGAGACCTGTCCAGTTAATGCTAGGAGAGGGCTAATAGACTGGTCTAACCACTGTCAGCTACCACCTGCATGTTATCATTGTCTCTCATTTCTGTCCTGGCTTCAACCATCAGTGGTTATCAACTTCTACCCATGTCCTTCACAAACACCACCTGGCTGTCTATGTAAACCGTGGTTCTTTAAGTACTAATGAATTAGGAGTTATTTTACATAGATACTGAGACAAGTAGGTAACTATTACCATATGTTAAAAAGCTTTGCATTATGAAATAGGTTGACATTTTGATTGACCAGATGAAGATGACTGTGTGACAAGTTTGCCACAAACTTGGATTGGCCACTAATGTTATCCTCCAATAGGCTCCAGGACATTTCATATAACAAAATACTTACCTGAAAAACTCCTATTGTACATAACTATGTATCTACGGTATTAAATAAATGTTCACACAGAATCACAGAATATGTACCTAACAATGCCTCCTTGTACACAGGTGTGTAATGTGTAAGGATTCATTATCATCTTAAGTCGAGAGAGTTAATCTATCTATATAATCATCATAACTATTCAATTAAAGCAATGAATACCAAAGAATGTAGATGGAATAATGCCCATCTCCTGCCTCCGATTATCTAATTTAAATGAGCTACTATAGTCCAGAGTTAGTGCATTAGTGCACTGCTCCAGCTACAGATAATGGGGGAAACAATCACATGGCAAGCTCTCTGGTACTTTCTTCACTGCTTTAACCAGATTGGGGAACAAGACAGAACATGTAGGGCCTGATTCATTAAGGATCTTAAATTAAGAAGTTTCTTATTTAAGTCTCCTGGACAAAACCATGTTACAATGCAAGGGGTGCAAATGAGTTTTTTGTTTTGCACACAAGTTAAATACTTTTTCAGGTAGCACACAAATACTTGATAGCTTATTTGTACACTGAAATTTAAAGTTGATATTTGTGTACTACATGAAAAAACAGTCAGTATTTAACTTATGTGCAAAACAGAAAACTAGTTTTCACCCCTTGCAATATAACATGGTTTTGTCCAGGAGACTTAAATAAGAAACTTCCTAATTTAAGATCCTTTATGAATCAGGCCCCTAGTCCTTTCCCACACACCCTAAAATGCTTCTTAACAACACATCTGAACCACAAGACCACACCTTCTTCAAATCATGGGGCCAGGCTCCTTTTTTAAAAACATAAATTGGAACGGTCTGGCCGTTGGTATAAAAGCATTGACACTACTCAGAAAGACATAACTTGCTCAATGGCCCTACTCCTTTCCTCCACATATTTATTAACCTGAACTGCAGGATATTCCAGATGAGCTACATCCAGTTAGGTTAAACGTGACACCATCAGTACCTTTATAATATAAAGGTGGTACATAAAACTTCCCTGCTGTTTTTATGCTAGTACTATTACGGGATCTACTTTGCAAAAGGGAAGTACAGTACTATGTTACACAGCAGGTTGTCTCATGAATATCTTTGGCAATGCCGGGCTTAAAAGCAGTCCGGTCATAGAAAGCACACTAGCCTACGTTTGTGTACCTTTCCAAATCTAGAAATAAGAATGCATAGTACAATGACGTTAGCGTTGTATAAATTGGTTAAATTGTGATTCTTTCTTTCAATCGGAGATACTGCCAGCACAATACAATACTGCAAAGTGTGTAGGGGCAGCAGCCCACAATTATTTTATTTTAAGCAGATCTAAGAACTAAGGCTGACTGAGGATGAGCAGTTCAATTTTAATAAAAGTTTGGGACCCCATACCAGTCCAGGTACACCAGTCCTCTATTGGTTGATAGACTGCCAGTCCGTGCCTGGCGGTAGGCATCAAAATAGTAAACATCAGCCACTGATTTTGCAGCCAATGGAAACAAGCGTTCCATGTGTAAGTAAAAGTAAAAATGCTTCATTCTTTGTCAGAAAAATCACATTAACAAAGCAAAAAATATGAGTACTTGTCTTCTCATAGACAAAAATAATTTATCCATATCTCACGTGTCAAGCAGTGGTCACATAGCAGAAAGGCATGCTGGGTAATGATTTATTCCACTGTTTCAAAGACAAGTGCCATATTTTGCCAAGAGCAGCTGGAAGCATCTATGCACATTAGTTTAGTATGGGCTAATGCCATTTAAAAACTAAAGGTCCCATCTTCATAGCCGGAAAACGCAATCCTGTTAAACAAAATACCAATGCTCCGTGGACACCATCTTTTCAAATGCTTTATGCTCTATTAATCTTACACAGAACACAGCCAATTCATTGCCACAGGGAACGGCAATGCATGGGTATAGTCAATAAAATTAGATGAAGAGTTATGCTAATGACCATTCTGCTCGCACAATGTAAGCTTTGGCATATTTTATTGTAACATTTAAAAAAAGTTAAGAACACAAAACAAAACAAATCAATATGTTTAAGGAAACGTAACTGTACATAAAGGTTTGTGCATAATTACACTGCTATGAACGGAAAGTTGAATGCACAAACTTTATTAGCAAAGGCATTAACCCACTAATGCCCGCCCAATACCAAGCTGCCATATACAGTTACTTATCTGGAGCCAGTCTTAGCAAAAATACTAAGATGTGTCTGGTCCAGAAGCTACAAAGTGTGCAAGTCATTAAGGGATTAAAGAAAAAATTAGAAACAAATAGAGATGAGAAGTTGCATCAAATTTTTGGCTGAATCATGGTACGGGGTTCCGGTAATACAGTTATTGAGTTTTGGGTCGTCGTTCTTCACGGTGTGATTATGCGTTGCGTTTGAGGATTTGCATCTCTGAGAATTTTTAGGAGGAGTTTTAATTCTGCATCGTGTGAAACAAAGGGCTAGATTTACTAAGCTGCGGGTTTGAAAAAGTGGAGATGTTGCCTATAGCAACCAATCAGATTCTAGCTGTCATTTATTTAGTACGTTCTACAAAATTACAGCTAGAATCTGATTGGTTGCTATAGGCAACATCCCCACTTTTTCAAACCCGCAGCTTAGTGAATCTAGCCCAAAGTGCCTCCGGAACAGTCCGCAAAGACACTTCGAGGCAATGTCTGGCCTGAAACCTTTGATTATTTTTACTTGTGAGTAAAAATAAGTCAAGATTTCACTGCTGTATTAACAGGAAGTGCACATAGCTGGATATCACTTTGCAGGAGAATTGAATCTGCCCTTAGGAATAAAATGGGATAGCTATGGTCAATTCATTCTGCTATGTGTTAGAATGGAAATACTTAAAGCCAATATGCAAAATACAGTAAATATTGCACAGAACACTTTTAAAAAGTTCCCTCTTCTCTAGAATCAAATATATGATGGCCTGGAAAAAGACTATATAACATACTAGAAAATAAAAAGTGTTAGTTATAAAAGAAAAGGGATTCTTTTCTTACACGGAGAATGAAGGGTTTATGACTACAACCTACTGGAATATATAAATGGAATATTAGCTGAAACATATAAAAGCTTGCCAGAGCAGAACTGAAATCTGTCCTTAAAGCGTCCAGCAAAACTAGTCAAAGAATTCCTGAGATTGACAAGTGAACATGTTATAAGTCTTTTCAATTTGTTTTCACAGGAAACAGTGACGGCTCATTCATTAGAGGAGTTTGAGATTCAATTGGATAAATTCCCTGAAAACGGTACAGACATATATGATAAAAAAGTGCAGTTTACAATAAGAGGAAGGCAAGCTATGAATCAGGCCACTTACAGCGGCAGCTGTCACTCTCACTGAGTCACTGAGCTGCTCCCAGCAGTGTTACTAGCAAGTCCCTGTTCTGCTTCCTCATACAAAGTAAGAATGTTAAATCAGGGAAATAGAACACATATATATATATATATATATATATATATATATATATTTTTTTTTTTTTTAATGGCACGGCCGTGCCCTTATATTAAGTTGCACCTAATAAACGACATTCTGCCTCTAGAAATCTGTGAGAGGGGGGGCATGGTGTTTGAGGGGCTACATTTTAAAAAGTATTAAAGCTCTTAAAATGAAATTTGGCATGCGAATGAAGAACCGTCCATAGGTGCCGCATGCCAAATCTCAGAAAAAATAATAAAAAATTACAAATTAGGAATAATCACACTTCCTGTTTTGCAAAAGTCACTGTTTTTCTGTTTTTTTGGGGGAGAGCGTAACTCAGTGTACAGATGGTCTAAAGACTTGGGGCTAGATTTACTAAGCTGCGGGTTTGAAAAAGTGGGGATGTTGCCTATAGCAACCAATCAGATTCTAGCTGTCATTTTGTAGAAGGTACTAAATAAATGAAAGCTAGAATATGATTGGTTGCTATAGGCAACATCCCCACTTCTTCAAACCCGCAGCTCAGTAAATCTAGCCCTTGGGGTTTGTTTTATAAGAAAGCTATTAAGGCTGAGGAGTGCCTTTGAGGGTTTAAAATTTTGAGAAAGTTATAGTTTTATGGTGTATATATATTGTAACAAAAGGAGGCATTTAGCTGGCAATATGCAGAGAAAGCAGGGAAGTAGAGTAAAACATTGGCACAGTTATGTAACTAGGTGGAGATTTCATTGTTTCATTGTTCAGGGAGATCAACGCTGGGCTAGCTGGCTGATCTGGACAGAGAGCTGGACTATGTATAGTAAGCGTTGAGGGTCTCCATAATTGCTGTGAAAGTATACGGTGTCAAAACATTATTACCATCCTGACAATAAAGAACCACAAAAAGGAAGAAGTTGTACGCGTGTGCTTCTGCAGTAGCGGGCTCTTGCCACAATATATATAGATATATATATATATTTATATATATATATATATATATATATATATATATATATATATATAGAAACCATTTTCATGATTGCACATTATGACCTTCCATATTGTGCACCACAAAATGTATCCATATCCAGCATCCTGTACAGAAGTAATTATTTTGGGTGCATTCCTGCACATGTTCAAAATAAAATAGTGTAATAATTGCATACTTGCCAACTTTTGAACTGTCCCCCGAGAGAGCCCTAAAGATAGGTAATGTGATTGGGGGTAGGAGGGGGGGCGTAAGGTGACATTGTCTCGTCACCATAGCCCTTTCCCCTGCCTGTTAGAAAATGCTGCAATTCACCACATTGAATAGCGGGAGAGGGGTTTAATGACACCAGTAAGCCCCGCCCCTGCTATTCAATGCCTTGAATTTTGGCATTTATAGTGAATGCCGTCAGGATCCAGGAGGTCGCCTACTCTTCCGGAGTCTGGGAGGACTCCCCAAAATGCGGATGTCTCCCGGAGATTCCGGGAGAGTAGGCAAGTATGAGTTATATTGTTTTAGTGATGCAAAAGTTGCAAAATACTGTACATACAATATATAAGGAGGAGTTGGATTTTGTCCTCCAAGTTTCATATGAAGAGGGCAAATATGGAAGAAAAAGAAGCTCATTTTCAATCTTACTTCCATATTTAACCCCAATCAGTAACTGTGAGTGTTTGCGTGGTGATCCGCCAGGGGACTGCTTGGAGGAGGAGCTACAGTGCACCAGCATGATAATGAAATTTATTATGTAACATGTGCTCTGTAGGGTCTGCCTCATCAGAGCTATATGTAAGAAACAATTTTTACTTATGGCCCAAGCTCTATCCAAACTGGGAGCATTGCAGCGGCTCGGGAGCTTTATAGTCATTATCGGTCCGGTACTGCACCATTTGTGCCGCTTCCTTTCATGAATGTATAGTCAATTTACATGCTGGAACAAACTGTTAAACAAAATAATGTGGACAAATTGCTTGATTTTTTTGGGTGTTTTTAAACTTTGTAATATTTTCCTGGATTTTACACCAATTTTTCTTGGTATCTTAAAAATTGTAAAAAAAAATGGATCTTCAACTGTTTGTGTACTTGAGGCTCATATTTCATCATGTGCCCTCCAACCCCAATCGATGCAGAACTCCATGACGATTACCATGTCTCACACGCAACAGGCCTCATTCAAGGTCGGACGCAACCTGCACATAAGTTGCATTTTATAAAAGAGGACGGAACTCAAATCCAAGTGAATCATAAGATTCTTTTCAATTTGAATCTGGGTGTACGTACGCTCTGCCTAAACGGAACTTGCCGTAGGTAGATAGACAGAATAGACTGCAGTATACGCACAAGCGTCTGTTCACTAACAGGTTACATCAGAACAAATATTTAAATGATAAAATAAATGAAGAACTCTTTACAGTATAATCATTAATAAAATGTGGATTAAATGTTTTGTTTATTTTACATTAAATACATAGATCAAGATGCTTTTATTTCGTACTGTACATACAATGCACTTTTAAAGTCTACTTACTTGCATACACATGTTCTGTTACAGCTAGTGGCATGTTTAAATGTAGTTTTTATTACAAAAAACTATTTCATGTCAGTCACCACTATCAGACGGCACTTACACCTGCCCTGTAGCTGGTGCAAGTGGCATGGCTGAAAACAGACGTTCTTATGTGAAACCTAGGACTTGAATCGCCTGTTTCTGCATTGGTACACCCTCGGCATGCCCTTACAGTACATGACTTGACATGAAGAGACCAAGTTTTCTGGCCCAATTCTACCCACTTCACTCTGGCTGGCCACCCACGGGTGCCTTCCTATGTCAGGGAAGTCTACCCAGTACCTTCTAGGATTCATATAGTTACTCAGGCAAATGCAGTTAGAAAGTAAAGCAATATATTTATTGTAATAAAAAAAATCACTAGATTATTATGTATACACAGTAAATAAATGCCAGACAGGTTTACCACGTCATCTGTCCCTTACTCCACTAGCTTAAGGAGTTACAGTCACTTGGCTGTCCATACTTGATGATCCATGGATCTCTCTCAGCTGCATATGTTGACTCTGGTAGAGAACGACAACTCAAAACCAGACCTTGCACCTTTGAGGAATCAAATCACAAAATAGATACCCCCACTTCCCTTGAGTGGCTCCTTATACCTAGGGTCAACTTTCCACAGTCTTTTCCCCTCCCTGGGCAAACCCCTGGGTCTATCCTTCTTAACCATTTGGTGGGTGCTGAATCAGGGGGTTGGAGAGGTGTGGAGATGAGCTGTACTTCCACAGAAGGTCCCCTGCTCTAGACAAAATGTCTGAACTAGTCATGTTGAGAACAACGCATACTAAATGGCCCTTCCTCTCACCTGTATCCTGCAATCTGATCCTTACCCATAACCCACCTGGCTTCACTTTAAGGACAATGAATAACAACTTCACTGCCACATCATCAGTATACAATACACAATATACATATTGTGGGCAGCATTGGGGCTCAGTGGCTAGCACTTCTGCCTCACAGCACTGGGGTCATGAGTTTGATTTCTGACCATGGTCTTATCTGTGTGGAGTTTGTATGTTCTTTGCGTGGGTTTCCTCCGGGTGCTCCAGTTTCCTCCCACATTCCAAAGACATACTAGTAGGTTAATTGGCTGATATCAAATTGACCGTAGTCTCTCTCTCTCTCTGTCTGTGTGTATATTAGGGAATTTAGACTGTAAGCTCCAGTGGGGCAGGGACTAATGTGAGTTCTCTGTACAGCGCTGCTGAATTATTAGCGCTATATAAATAGCTGATGATGATGATGATGATATTTACAATGAGCTACATATGAAATTAGACACTGCAGTGGTATTCTGTTGAGCTGGGGAACAAAAGAAAGAGCTATAATAAGTACATTCTATAATCCACATTTTGTGAGAAACTAGGGACAAACTGGTTAGTGTGATATTAATACCTCATTTCACCACAATGACTACGTTAGTCAAATTGCGATCCAAGATACGCTACATAAATCAGGCCCAACGTGTATAAACAAAATACATGTATTAAACTAATAATTCAAATAATCAATATTTTTTGGGAAATAAATGTGATTGATGGGGCTTTCAGTTCCACTAATTGAAAAAAATAATAATAATTGTAAACAAAAATTAGGTTCAAATATAAAAATAAAATTATTTAAAAAGAATAAAAAATAAAGCATGTTTTCATTTATTTGCTTCTGTTATCAACATCCTAAGATGATGATAACAAAACAAGTATCAAGACAGTACATGTGCCATCTTGATACTTGTTAAAAAAGATTTCCATGTTTGCAACGTAACCCAGTGAATCCTATTACTGGCCAGGAGCGCTATTGTCGATGGTGCCCCCTTGATGGATAGGACCAAAACTTATTTTCAGCATCGTAGGGCTTTTGATAAATATACTCCTACGTTCTTTAACATTTCTCAAAGCTGAGTAAAGAGAGTGAATGGTATGTTTGCAAAATAAACTCCAAATATTTATACAATAATGCTATAATGTAATAGTATAGAAATGAAAAAGTGTCAGGTTCTGTTTTATCAAGTTAATTTTTATGCTAGTAGTTGCCTTAATCATAGTTGACTCTACTATTGTTCTTATTGCAGGTGTAGACCCTCTGTTGCTATACAAATAAAGATATGTGTATATAAACACAACCAGTTTTGGCCGAATCACAGTGAACTCCTGAGCTGTAAAGAAATTCAGAAGTTCTGCTTGAATTACATCCTGGTATGAACGTGTGATAACCATCTCACACCAGTAATTACCTGGTGTGTATACCTGAAGCTGGTGCCGTTCTGCTTGAACTTACAGGACACTTTTTTAAAATAAGCTTTTAAGGAATAATGCACTTTTTGTTTAGTTCAACTAGTTCAACTTACAGTCTATGTACACGTCATGTCACTCAATATTGATTCATTTTCCTCTACTTTAAAGAGTAACGTTAGCCCTGAAGACATGCGACTTCATGAATAGAAGAGGGCTGTATTTACCATATATATCATCTTGGTACAAGCCTTGGTACAAGCACTGCTCCAGAGGCAGCGATGGTTGTATGTTGCTTTTATTTACCTTTATTTTCTATTGATTTTCTTGTTACCTAAATGGTCTTTACAATCACATATTTTCACAGTAAAAATAATGGAGGGGATGCTCTATGTACAGGTATTTGGGATGCACAGTTACGAATATTTACTAATGTTTCATAAAGCGGTGTCTAAATATCACTCTGGAAAGGGGGTTATATAACAAGAGGAGAGGGAGAGGAGAGGGACAGTGCGTAGGAGGGGGAGGGACGCTCCGTGTGCGGGAGAATCAATAGTAAAAAAAATGTAAAAAAAGATCTTACATGATGCCGGCGTTGCGCCCCCTCCCCGAGTCCCAAGCTGCCTATTGGTTGATCAGGCCATGCCTACATATCCGTCCACGCTCCTCTTATAACCTGGACTCTTAAGTCCGGTTATAAATAGGATGAAAAATTGTGGAATGATGACCTCCACAAATTCTGTATAGGGGGGTGGTGTTAAAACACACTGGGCCTGATTCATTAAGAATAAAGGAGTATCTTTGCACCCTGGCAAAACAATGTTCTATTGCTTGCTTGCCAACTGTCCCGGAATGCCGGGGAGGCTCCCGAATTCCGGGTAGGTCTCCCGGACTCCCGGGAAAGCTGACATTTCTCCCGCATCTGCCCACTTCCTAGTGAGATATGAACGTTTTAGAAATTGTATTAATCTCTTCTTTTACTGCATGCACTTTCTGTATTTGAAAAGAATCATTTTGAGTCTTTCAACAAGAATAACAGATTGAAATGTGAATGCATCAGGCTTGCTGGTGCAGGCTCTTCCATTTTAATCCATTGCAAAATAAGTCAGCTCATTCATAAATCAGTATCTGCCAATTGTTCGGATTCTGCGGGAACAGCCATGATTTTGAGGAACTGTCCTGTACATACACTCAGGTCTTTGTCCTGACTGCAGAGATGGTTTGAAATGATGTCCTGTTTTACGCAACTCTGGCAATCCACCCCAGCCAGCAGCTCACACCTACCTGTGACGTCCTGTGGAAGAGGGGTCAGAGCAATGCACTACAAAGCTCATGCTGCTAGTAACATCATCAGTAGGAGTCACAAACACTCTACACATGGAGCAGCAGTGCCCTCCTCCACCAGACACTACAGTAGGCAGGACCCTGGGATGGGGGGGGGGGAAGGCAGAAGGAGAATGGTGGGGCAGCATGTGTGACAAAGGGCAAGTGAGGAGGGAGTGTGTCCGATATATCCCCCCAGCTTTCTCCCCTTGTCACATTGATGGGGCACATGCACTACTCCATACTTACCAACTCTCCCTGAATGTCAGGGAGACTCCCTGAAATTTGGGTGATCTCCCTCACTCCCTGAAGAGTCTGGCATTCTCCCTGATGCCAGTACAAGACGTAGTTGGCTTCGCCATCTGTGGCATTATGACACAGTTGAGAAATTGTGTCCTATGTCCATGTATTAATGCCTATGGAGGTGGCCATTTTCATGGAGAACAAGATTTAATCAAAGACTGACAGGTAAGACATCATGACTTCAGTAATGGGGACAGATATGTAAAAGACACTTCAGTCTCTAGATATTCATTAGCTGCTTTTCTTTAACGCATAGTTGCCTACTCTTCCGGAATGTCCGGGAGACTCCCGCAATTCTGGGAGACCTACTGGGAGAGCAGGGCAACCTCCCGGTTGTCGCCCCGCAATAAATAAGTGGTGGGGGTGGGGCTTAATAACACAACTATCGCGTCATCTTAGCCCCGCAATTCATGAAGCCCCCGCACGCCCACCTCCCCCGGGATCTCCCTGAAGCCAACGAGGAAAAGTTGGCAAGTATGCACTACTCTAGCACACAGGCCCACTAATTCATAAACTCCCCTGGCAAGCATCATATGATCGGCTTTTTGATATTCCACCCAGGGATGTCCTCTTCGGCCAGGTACGCCCAACTGTTACCAATCCTGTTAAATTTTGCAATGTGGCCCAGAAATTCCATTGCCATTATCCAGTGTAAAGCTTCCGTAGGAGTATTTGCAATTATATGTGTTACGTCTCCCTGGATACAACTATCAACCGGTATTGGCACTGGCCTTCCCAGGGCGCGGAGTCCAAAGGACCCCCCGGTCTTCTCCAAGAACCGCCGCAAGGTGGGATGGTTTTAGCTGCCGAAGGCCCCTAGGTTAGCCCACCATCGTGGTAGAGAGATAGTAGTAGGGTGAACAGTTCTGGGTACACAGTAAAAGGCCTCATCTAGCTGGATGTTAAACAGCTTAACTGTAAGAAGTAGGAAGCCAGATGAACCTTGCTGTCTAGTAGAGAGGCACAAGGAGACAAACACGAGAGGAGCCAGGAACTGTAGCCGGTTCGGTACACAGAAGGTCAGCCAGTGCGTGTTGCCAGGGATTCAGTAGATGCAGGGTTAATCAGACAAGCCGGGTCGGTACACAGAAGGTCAGCCAGTGCGTTTTGCCAGGGATTCAGCAGATGCAGGGTTATATAGACAAGCCGGGTCGGTACACAGAAAGTCAGCCAGTGCGTGTTGCCAGGGATTCAGTAGATGCAGGGTTAATCAGACAAGCCGGGTCGGTACACAGAAGGTCAGCCAGTGCGTTTTGCCAGGGATTCAGCAGATGCAGGGTTATATAGACAAGCCGGGTCGGTACACAGAAAGTCAGCCAGTGCGTGTTAACAGGGATTCAGCAGATGCAGGGTTAATCAGGTAAGCCAGGTCGGTACACAGAAAGTCAGCCAGTATTCACAGGGAGAAGTGCACAGGGAAAGCACAGGGATTATGAGCAGACAGACACTAAGTTCACTTGTTGTTCTGACACAGGAGAGTTGCAGAGTGAAGACTAAATAGTGGGGAAGTTTGAATTCCCCGCCTCTCAGGTCACGTGATCAGATGGACCTAACAAATAGTGGGGAAGTTTGAATTCCCCGCCTCTCAGGTCACGTGATCCGGCGGACCTAACAATATGGCTTTTCAGTCTTCCATGTTGCTACATGAATGGTCAGAATGCATAACACCTATTTTCTCAGGCTGGCTGGTGGGATGCCCCGATAAGCCCGACCACCCTCCTGACACTCTTACCGGGCTTACCGTGTCCTGACGGCCCTGCCTGGTACTATCCATCTGAGTGATGATAAATATGTGGTTGTACCCACTGTTCTTGGCCCTGTTCACTTATTTTAAATGGACAGCTTTAGCAGAATATAAGTTATGCATACTACAGCTATAGCAACAATCTAAATCCTTAAAGGTGGAGAAAGTAGTGAGGCAAAATGTGATAGGAAATACACTTACAGTTAGTAAGGTTGGAGGTTATTTACTAACACAATGCAAGTGTGTAATAAACTAAAAGAGCCAGTAGGAACCGTACTTACTTTATTTAACTTGCACTAAATCAATCACATCTGAATGGTTGTTATCTGTTCCTGCACACTTGCACCTCGTTAGTAAATAACCCCAAACTATGCGATGCAACAATATATTACTATGTAGCATGTTGTTTCTCTTCTCCAATCTTCTATCTAATAAATAGAGATGCTCAGACTCGGTTCCCTGAGAACTGAACACATCCGAACTTAGCAGATCCGAGTACCGAGCCCCTTTGTGCGCCCTCGGAATTGAAAACAAGGCAAAACGTTATCGTTATGTCGACAGATCTCACGAGTTTTGGATTCTATAAGTACCGCCCTCCACGGCGATCCAGCGCCATTTCACAGACGGACACAGAAGGGGTAGCACGGTTCTTGGCAGTCTCTAGTGCAGTTGGGCAGCGTCATAGGTAGAAAAGAAAGAGGAGGGGTAGCAGTGTTCTTCAAAGTCTCCAGTGACATTGAGGAGAGCTCCATTGCTATTGTCATTGCTGAAATAGAAATAATAGGGCTGGCAGTCTTGGTCTTCTAAATCTGCAGTCAAATTGTACAGTGTTATATAGGTAACACACAAACAGGAGAGCTCCACTGCTCCATTGCTAATTGTCATTGCTGAAATAGAAATAATAGGGCTGACAGTCTTGGCCTTCTAAATCTGCAGTCAAATTGTTCGGTTTTATATAGGTAACACACAAAGAGGAGAGATCCATTGCTCCATTGCTAATTGTCATTGCTGAAATAGAAATAATAGGGCTGGCAGTCTTGGTCTTCTAAATCTGCAGTCAAATCGTACGGTGTTAAATAGCTAACATACAAACAGGAGAGCTTCATTGCTCCATTGCTATTTGTCATTGCTGAAATACAAATAATAGCGCTGGCAGTGTTGTTCTTAATCTGCAGTCCCATTGTACTGTGTTATCAAAATGGATTCACAGCAGAACACAGAAGATCAGGAGCACAATGCAGCTGCTGGCACCAGTCATGATGATAGTAATCCTTCTACGACATCTGCTAAAGCCTATGTTAAAGTGCATGGAGTTTTTAAGTCAGGAAAGCAAAAATGTAACAAAACACCTTTTACCTTGGTCAAGAAAAAAGACCTGCAATCCAGGCAAAGTTATCTGCAGAGTAAACTAAAATTACCAACATGCCATTCTACACATGCAGTGTCAAGGAAAGAATCAGCTCTTTGCCTTTATCTATGAGTGCTAGTTCTGCAACTGTCAATGAGGCATCTTCTTGTAAGGTCAGTCATGACCAAGCAAGACCTTGTCATTCTGACTCCAAAAGTGGTGTCCAAATACTTTTACGTATAAAAGCCGAGCTGCAAGAAAACAGTAAGGCATTAGAGGAAAATGTATGTTCAGATTCAGAAATGACACAAATCCCTGAGCAGAGAATATCCACAAGTGCTATGTGTAATCCTGACCTTTCTGATAGTGTACCCATAAAGAAGGCCCCTTTCAGCATTTCTGCAGATGTGTGCATGAACAGCCCAATGTAGCCGGTGATACACAAATTGAGGATGCCACTTTGGAATTGCAACAGGATCGGGGGGATATTTGTGTAGCTGACGAGGACGCTAATGAGGATGTTGATGAGGAATATGTTGTTTGTGTAAGTCCTGCACCAGTGGAAGCAGTTCTTGCACGTGATAAGAAGAAGGCCATTGTCATGCCTGGGCATAAGACCAAAAATCCACCGCTTATGTGTGTAATTATTTTTCCCCAAATCCTGACAACAGTTGTCTAGCCATTTGTAGCGTTTGTAAAGCCACACACAGTAGAGTTAGGGACCATAACCATCTAGGAACCTCATCCATGTTATGCCATTTGAAGCGAGTTCATGGCAAGCTATTGGGAAAATTGGAAACTTATGCTAAAAAAAAATGAGCAATCAGTCCATCATCAGCTAGGTCCCTGCTCTCAGCTAGATCCCGACACCTGCAATCTACACCCACAACACCATCCTCATCAATATCCTCAGTAGCGGTCAGAATTAGTCCTGCTTCTAAGTTGCTAAGGCTAGATGACTCCTCCACTATCCTGGATTCCTCAGAAGAATTCTTGAGCGTTAGTCCCACTGCTGCTGCTGCTGCTGCTGCTGGGGGTGAATCTTCATCCCAGAAGCAGACCAACCAATTGTTGTAGTTTACAACAATTGACTGTTAAACAATCCTTTGGAAGAGGAAGCAAGTTTGAAAGCTGTCACCCAGTCGCAAAGCAGATCACAGGCACCATGGCTACTATACTAGTATTAGATCTGCGTCCAATATCCACTAATAATGCAGCTGGTTTTAGACAGTTACTTGAGGTCTTGTGTCCCAAATTCCATCCCAATACCATTTTACTAGAAAAGCTATTCCTCATCTCTACCAGAAGGTAGAGGTTAAAATATAATTATTGGGCTACAAAATGCCATTCTACCCACTGTACACTTAACCACAGATATGTGGACTAGCAGAACTGGGCAAACTAAAGATTATATGACTGTGACAGCCCACTGAGTTGGTGATTCACCTTCACCAGCAGGAACAGCAGCAGCATGTACCCAAATACGTCACATTTTTTAGAGGCAGGCTACTCTGTATATCACCAGCTTCACTAAGAGGCATACAGCTGACAATCTGTTACAAAAACTAAGGGATATCATTGCAACATGGCTTATACCGCTTGGACTCTCTTTAGGATATGTCACTTCTGATAATGCCACCAATATTGTGAGAGCATTACAGCTGGGTGAATTCTATCACATTCCTTGTTTTGCTCACACAATAAACTTGCTGGTGCAGAGCTTTTTAAAAAATGACATTTCCGGCATTCTGCAACAGCATGTAGGAGATTGCAGCAGCTGCAAGAGCAATTTAATTTGCCCTGCCACCAACTGAAGCAAGAGGTAGTGACAAGTTGGAATTTCACCCTGTATATTCTTCTGCGGATGGAGGAACAGCGAAAAGCCATCCACACTTACTCCACAAGCCATGACATTGCAATTAAGCTAAGTATGTTGGAATTGTAGATCAAGTACTTTATTTGCTCTGCCAGGATCCAAAAGTTATCAAAATCTTGAAATCGGATCACTACACTTTGGCGACTGTGCTTGATCCTAGGTTTAAGAACTATGTCTTCTCTTTGTTTCCAACTGACCCAGATCTGAAGAGATGCAAGGAGCTCCTGGTGAGCAAGATGACAGCTCAAGTGTTACGTGACAGGACGGCGTCTCCTCCTTCAGTTTTTCACTCAACTGCTGCCTGGAAAAAAAACTACCTTTCCCAAAAGACCCAGGGATGATACAGATGACTCAGCACAACATTTTGACATCTGGGGGTAAATGTATCCTACCCCGGTTTTCTCAACTCGCGGGAGATCGGCGTCTTCACAGCTTAAATTTAAGACGCCGATCTCCCACGAGTTGAGAAAACCGGGGTAAGATACATTTACCCCCAGGTCTTGTCTACTGTAAAAGAATTGACCAAAATTAGTGACACCTCTGCTGTACCTTCCCCTGATCCTACTATCAAGTATCAACATCCAAAGAATGGTGGTGGATTATTTTAAATTTTTTGAACGATATAAAGACAACAGTTTTATTAACAAAGAACAAAGTTGCTTGCAGAAGTAATGTAAGCATGGATGTCTAAATAGACGTGTATATGTATTACCTTCCAATTTGCTGCTGTTTCAGCAATATTGCACAAAGTGTTTGTAATCTGCACTTTAAGTGAAAAGTACCTAATTATATTGTATTTTTGGGGAATTGGGGCTGATTCGAAGCTCAGTAAAGAAATTGCTTTTTGCTGTGAATTACAATGGCTCATTTTAGTGCATGGTCTGGCACCCTGGATTGGTCTGGGTCTGATAAAAGCACGCATCCTGGGGGGGTCAGCGCTCGTCGCCATGTATTAGCTGTAGAATTACCACAGTTATCCAAGGAATGGGTGGAGCGATGAAATGAACCATAACTGATTTCATGATCCAAGGACAATCTTACACCACTTTTCTTTTCTGCCACTGCTGTGTGGCAATGTGTCCTATACAAAAACAGACATAGATCCTCTGCACTCACCATGTACAGACTGGGGTGCAAGAGGGGGTTTGCCCACATTGTATAGACAAGAAAACAGGGATACTCTGCACTCTCCAAACACATAATTAATGCTGTACCAAGTACTGTTCTATAGTAAAAACAGGGAATGTTAGTTCCACATATTGCAATATATGTTAAGCTGACCAACTCACGCCAAAGTCTTCCTATTCTGGTCAGTCCTAACATGATCAAATGCACATGTACATGGTGAGTGCAGAGGATCTATGTCTGTTTTTGTTTATACAGTGTAAGTCCCATGACTCTTGCACCCCATTCTTTACATTAATTAATTCCAACTTGTGTCAGGTGAGTCCCAGGTCTCCCATGGCTGCTAGTGCTAGGGAAAGACTTGCCTTTAAAAGCTGTGTGCAGGTAAGCTTTAAGCCCAGATAGATAGCATAGCATTTGATCATGTTAGGACTGACCAGAATGGGAAGACTTTGGCATGAGTTGGTCAGCTTAACATATATTGCAATATGTGGAACTAACATTCTCTGTTTTTACTATAGAACAGTACTTGGTACAGCATTAATTATGTGTTTGGAGAGTGCAGAGTATCCCTGTTTTCTTGTCTATACAATGTGGGCAACCCCCTCTTACACCCCAGTCTGTACATGGTGAGTGCAGAGGATCTATGTCTGTTTTTGTTTTTTTATATATATATATATATATATATATATATATAAACACTGTCCCGCCCATTGATTCACATTAGGAACCACGGAAAATGTTGCATGTAATATTGAGCTGTGAATGGGAAGAATCTGGGGCACTATGTGATATTCATGGACACAGTGGAGTGAATGCACCATGTTATGAGTATTATATATGACATATGTTAACATGCCCTAAAGCTGTAGTGACACAGGTCATCTTCTTAATGAACATTACTAGAATGTTATGATTCTGTATATTCTCTTTGATTTCATTTGGGGTAAAATGACTCCTTTTCATATTTTAAATGGTATTTCTATCCCAGGAGACGTATTGCATTATATTGGTAATTAAACACAGTAGTAAATTGTGTTATTATGTTTATAACTCAACATACAAGCAGGGCAACATTGTAAAAACAAATGCATGTTTTATATTCATTAAAAACCTATAAATAGAAACATTAGAGATGTGCGTTGATCCCCATGTTTTGGTTTCAGATGTGGTTTTGGTTGTAAAACGCCTTCGTGGTTTGGTTTTGTTACAGGTTTTGCCGAAAAAATCTGAAAGGTTTTGGACTTGGATCTGAATTTAATTAAAAATTGTGGAAAATTGGTAAATTTATGTGGTTTTGAGCTGCGTTTGCTCGTATATTACTATTGATAGCATTAACATTCAATTACAGTCATTTTCAGTCTATTTTTTAATGATCTCTTTACAACTGTCCAAATTTACATTAATTTTGGCCAAAGTCTGCATCGAGCTGGCAGGCTTTGGCCAAAATGATGCATTAGTGACAGAGTAGCAGCAAAAATACATGGCAGTTTACTGAAAGATACAATCACCATTTCTGCTTTCATTGTAATTCCATATCTCACATTATAAGTCGACGTTTCGGTTCTACATTTGGACCTTTGTCAAGACAACCACATAGAGCAACAGAAAAGATAGATATTAAAAAACCATGTAGTTACCTGACTTCTTATGCAATCCCAGATAGATAGATAGATATATATATATATATATATATATATATATATATATATAGATAGATAGATAGATAGATAGATATATATATAAAAATATCATCATATCTCATTTTATGATGCTAATATCATATTAACAGTAATGGGACCAGTAAGGGCTCGTTATGCCTCACAGTAGTGTGGCATAATTCACATCATGCCTCATAATTGTGCCCCCATTTCATACTATGCCACATAGCTGTGCCCCCAATTCATATCATAACACATAGTTGTGCCCAAAATTCATAGTATGCCACATAGTTGTTCCCCGTAGTCATAAAATGCCACAGTTGTCCCCCCTAGTCTATTGATAGTATGATAGATGTGCCCCTTATTGATAGTATGCCACATAGATGTGCCCCTCAATTTTTAGTGCCGCTATTACTCAACTTTGGAGACACGCATCTTCCTCTCCAAAAACCTGGGAGCTGTTTCAGTAAAGCAGCCGATGGCGGCCGAAACGGAGCTTCTGCGATGCACAGAAGCTCCATTTCGGTCATCACTGGCTGCTTTAGTGATACAGCTGCAGCGCCAGCGTGCAAGACAGAAGCGTGCCAGGGGGTACAATGCTAGCAGGACATATATTAATAAGGGTAAATATCTAAAAACAGAAAACATTTCTATAACAAAGAGAACGCATTAGAAACAGGTAGCTATTATTTAATATTATACTGAATCAGAACATCTTAACTGTTATTGAAAGGTGCTTTTAAATGTATGTCTCACAGTACAGTTTCCTGATGTAGAGGGTAAAAATGTAGTAAAAGAGGAATTTGGATGTTTAATGTTTGCTTTGTTGCCTCAAATATCCGCACTCTAATTTGAAATCTTAAATAGTGATCTCCAAAGTCCCATTTCAGACAACAAAAAAGCTTACTTAAATAATTGCCTTAATCACTTTCTCTCCCGAAACCTCTCTAAAAGTTTACAACATTTGTCTATGTAAACCACAAGCAATCGCTTCTACCACAACAGCACTGTAACACCGTATTCAAAGCATTCAGAACGTGTCCGTCTGCAGCCCATTTTCCAGTAGGACTTTCTCATGAAAATTGGGACTGCTGGTGCCTATCATGTGTGTTCATATACATATGCAATAGGGTCATTGTTCTTCAGTGTAGCCGGGAACGTGGGCGGCCAAATTGGTGGAGATCCAGCTGTATGCTCTTGGACCGAGAGGTCTGATCATTTCCAGATTCAATGCGACCTGTTAGTACATTCGCAAGATGAACGCACACAAAAGCTAATTTTGGTCATCAATTGCCCAATATCTCGTGATATACCTCAGCCCGTGTCGCCAGCTTTACTGCACCTGCTGGATGCTACAGTTAAACAACACTAAGTAGCCGTCTTACACCATTCATAAATGGGAATAAATTTTGAAACAGTTTGGAGTATATTTACTAAAGTGGAGATGTTGCCTATTGCAACCAATCAGATTCTAGTTATCATTTATTTAGTACATTCAACAAAATGACAGCTAGAATCTGATTGGTTGCTATAGGCAACGTCACCACTTTTTCAAATCCGCAGTTTAGTAAATATACCCCTTTGTCTTAAAACCAAACGAGTGTTAAATTTTCTTATTGCATTTATGCAGACAGCAAAACTCGGTACACGTGATGCTTTGCTGTAGTTTGCCACATGTTATCCACAGTGTCATATTCTGTGTCTTTAAAATAATTTTGCTTCATCTGTATATTGTATTGACATAATTCTTAGTTACTGCTGTTTCAAATGTTTCTGCTTCTATAATGTGAATCAGTGGGAGGTATGTACAATGAAGCAGCATTATCAGGCAATTCCTTGTTTTGTACTAGAACATGAATGTTTTTCAATACAATCAATAAAATCTGATGTAGCAAATTCAGCCCTGTGAGCAGATACAATGCTCTTTTTGCTCACTAAACTAGTGCCACATACATAACAGGGATTGGTTACCTAGTGTACATTGAGCAGAATATATGGTATAGAGTCTATATTCAAAGCTTTTAAAATATTTTCCAGGGACACTTTGCTGACAAGTTAGAACATCCAAGCAGGTTATGTCCGATACCGTCTTGGCAAACCTTGGAGCACTATAGTACAAGAACCATTGTGCTATGTTTTTTTTAATTTGATGATAACATCCGAAAGTAGAGATGCTCACCGATCCCCGTGATCTGGTTTTGGTTTTGGTTTTGGATCTGGATTAGCTTCTTGTTTTGGTTTTGGTTTTGGATTTTTTAGAAAAAATCCTAAAATATGCAAAAATCATATAATTTTGCACTTTTTTTTGTTCCTACATTATTATTAACCTCAATAACACTAATTTCAAGTCATTTGCAGTAATTTTTTACCACCTCACAGATCATAATATTATTTTCATACACTTTCAGACAAATAATGCAGCGACCTGGCTGGATGCTAAGTGACAGAGCAATGACACAAACACACGGCAGTTCCTAGCACATCTAGGAAACATTGCCACACAGCAGTGGCAGAAAAGAAAAATGGAGGTCCGCCCTCCCTCCCACCCACCGTTATTTTGGATCTTAAAAAGGATTCCAAAACTCGCGAGATCCGACGACGTAACAATGATGTTTTGCCTCGTTTTCAATTCCGCGGGCGCGTGACAGTACCGAGCCGGTACTCGGATCTGCTAAGTTCGGGTATGTTCGGTTCTCGAGGAACCGAGCCTGAGCATCTCTTTCGGAAAGCCCCAGATTTGTTATTCTGTCTCTCTACGGGGGTCGGTGCAAGCACAGTGAAGAACCATTTAGGCTTTCAGTTCTGGAACTGAAAGCTTAAATGGGGCTTCCTTCAACACACAATGCTTTGGCCCCGCATTGGTTAGAAGAGCATAGTCTCTAGCAGAGAGACTAGCATTGCCTATCTCATCTCACTTCCGAGTCGCAGAGCCTCCGTACCCCCTGCAACCACTATAGTTCTGCCCGTGCACACAGATAGTGTTTCAGCCCTATCAGGGATATATTTATTGGTGCAACCACAGAAAATTATATTTTTTTCATAAATGCTTATGAAGAATTTTTGCAGAAGAACCTTTTCTTGGCTAGCACAATACACACAGGGGTATATTTACTTAACTGCGGGTTTGGAAAAGTGGAGATGTTGCCTATAACAACCAATCAGATTCTAGCTGTCATTTATTTAGTGCATTCTACAAAATGACAGCTAGAATCTGATTGGTTGCTATAGGCAACATCTCCACTTTTTCAAACCCGCAGTTTAGTAAATCTAGCCCACAGAGTTAATTGTGGATGTGCTTAGTTTCTGAGATAACTAATAAACTATTTTGTTGTTTGAAATATATTTCCCAGAATCCTTTTTGTCTGCTAACCGATCAACTTAAAGTCTTGTGTGTAGTTAAAACAATCTGTATGCAGCAGCCCTGTATCCTAGTTTGTATTTTATCAGCTGCACTCCATTACATTAGAAAACTGTTATCAGAAACTTGCTGATAAATGTTTAGCTTGTTATTTATTTATTTTTAGAGTTCCCATTCGTATTCACTTTTATTGTGTTCCTGTCTTGTTATTTTGGATACAAATATTTCCTATATCTTGGCCAGTATGTGCTTTATCCAAGAAGA
This sequence comes from Mixophyes fleayi, assembly GCF_038048845.1. Taxonomy (NCBI): domain Eukaryota; kingdom Metazoa; phylum Chordata; class Amphibia; order Anura; family Limnodynastidae; genus Mixophyes; species Mixophyes fleayi. The sequence continues at coordinate 307,762,976 of NC_134405.1, read as the reverse complement.
CAATAGATGCATTGATAACCCAAGTGATTATAATAACACAATTGTTATTATCATAACTGTATAGTTACACAAGCCACAATATTTTGTGACTACAATACTGAGACAGATAACAAAGATGAAATCTATGAGGAAACTTTAAAGCCAAAAAATAAATTATTGTTATATACAATTTTTTTTAAAAAAAAAATATGTATTACATTCCAAACTGCTACATCATTATCATGGAAACTCCAAATAAAATAAAGCCTCATTCCTCAGTGAATAGATATGCTGTGTTCTCACAGTTATTGGTCCAGTCAACAAACTTGTTGTCCACTCAGTGTGTCAGTGACACATTAAGACCTGAAGAAAATGTATCAATACACCAGGGAGCCCAAAAGTTATTCGCTCACACAGACCAGCGGAGAGTGTACACTGAGCCAGCGGGTTCCGTATGAAGTCAGTGCTCAGTGGTCTACCTTCAGCCTATCACCCGCCTCCAGTTCCAAAGATGTGGGAAAGTATTTTCACACCAAGTCAAATATCCAAATAAAGAGGGCTTAAGATTATTAAACACATATCACCAACAGAGCTATAGTGCTTTTATGACATACAGTACAATACTATGCAGGACTCTTTATAGTCAACCTTGGAGTGTCTGTTTCATTGTTAGCGGGGTTCCTCTCCCATTGCAAACAGCAAAGCAGCAGTCTGGCTTCAGTCTCACCCCACTTTTGGTGGGCACACACTTCCACACTACCCGCAATTAAAGAAGAAGGAAGAAGATCGCTGGTCCTTACAGTCTCAGTACAGACTTCTGGCTTCCACTATCTCATGGTTGAATCTTCATTTTGATCTCTGGGCCCTGCCTTTTATTGCTGCTGCGGATCCCACGACCATCATCTCTGAATACAGGAAGAGCACCCCCTCTTCAAGTTTCCCCATTGCATGTTCTAATCTTGCAGGGGCTGGATCGGGACTCAGGGACTGCTCATCTCCATCTCAAACCTCTGGCCATCAGTTGCTCCACAATATTTACAGATAACAATTTTCCACAATGGATCTTAAGAACGAAGCCTAATCATTGGATATGTAATTGCCAATGGCATCCTCCTTGGATGACCCCATTCATGGCTTACATAGAAACATAGAATTTGACATCAGATAAGAACCACTTGGCCCATCTAGTCTGCCAATTTTTCTAACCTATGGTAACCTCAAACCCTGTTTGATCCTTAGTTCTTTGTAATGATATCCTGATGTCTATCCCAAGCATGTTTAAATTGCTCTACTGTATTAGCATCTACCACATCTGATGGGAGGCTATTTCCCTTATCCACTACCCTTTCTGTGAAGTAATTTTTCCTCAAATTCCCTCTGAACCTACTTCCCTCCAGTGTCAGTGCATGTCCTCATGTTCTAGTACTTCTCTTCCTTGGAAGAATGTTTCCCTTCTGTATCTCATTAAAACCCTTGATATATGTGAAAGTTTCTATCATGTTCTCCATTTCCCTTCTCCGCTCCAAACTATACATATTAAGATCATTTAGGCTTCCGGCACGTTGGCGAGCTCCGTTTTAACTGCCACTGATAGCAGAGTGAAGTCTGGCCAGCACTCTGGACACATAACTCCACTACCAGCAGTGGCAAGAGCCGGTGCTTAGTGCACTTTTAGAACAGGCTTCACTCAGGTGACGGTTGTTGCAGAGCTTCTCTCGATAGGATGATTTCAGTTCTATCAGAGATATTGTTACACTGTACATGCGCAAAATACAGTTTATTAGATAATATATACATACAGGGAAACCATGAACGGGGTATCTGGAGGAGATATGAATGTGCCTGGTACCCACCTCTCCTAACCTGGGAAAATCTATGGGACATAAAGGACTAATAGGACCTGCAGGTAAATATATCAAGCAGAGATTTTTTCCGGCGGGTTTAAAAAGCCAATCAAACTCCAGCTATCATTTATTTAGTGCATTCTACAAAATGACAGCTAGAATCTGATTGGTTGCTATAGGCAACATCTCCACTTTTCAAACCCACCGAAACACTCTCAGCTTGATACATTTACCCTCTGACCACAGTCCATTTTCTGTGGGAAACAAGGTGCAGCAATGGTAGAGCAAGGCTAACCTCTCATTTTGCCACAAAATGTTGTCCAGGTATTATGATGACAGTTCTGGCTTAATTCTTATATTTTCTTCTGTCTCCCTGGTTCTGTAAAATGTGCCTCTCTTTTCTGTCTAGCTGAATATGTTTTACATTTTATCATATCCAACCTCTCTTGTATTTTCTGAGCTGCGTATAAAATATTCTGGTAACACGAGTAAAACAAACCAGTAATTTATCAGACATCATATGAAGAGCCAAACAGAGCTGTGTGGTCACAGATGGGAGGTCCAGACACTGCCCAGACACCTGTAAAAGGGGTGGCACTGCTGGCCTATAAACCCATCTCACATGAGTAATAGGCAGCTACTGAGCCAGACTCATTATTTCCATCCCAGATCCAGCTGAGCTAAGCGTCGATAAAAGCTTTTCCAGCGGAGATGTGAACACCCTGATTCATCACTGGCTTAATGTTACATTTGACGCCACGTTACGGACAGCTGTTTAAAAAAACAGTTTTGAAAAAACAGCCTTTAAAATTGTTAGTTTGTGTTTTCCTTTCTGTCGTGATCATTAACTAACAGTATAGTTGTTGGGTAGTTTAAAGTGTAACTAGACAGGGAAAAAAAGGATGTAGTATATCAGCACCGTTATGTTTTCCAAATGTGCTTTATAAAGTGATCTGTCAGGATACAGTAGAAACATCCCTTTCAGATGGGTGCTTTAGGAGTATTTTGTCATGTCACACCTCGTCCCAAACATGAACCTGAGAAACTCTCCCTGAAGATTCTGCAGGCATTGAGATCATGGGGTATATTTACTAAACTGCGGAGATGTTGCCTATAGCAACCAATCAAATTCTAGCTGTCATTTATTTAGTACATTCTACAAAATGACAGCTAGAATCTGATTGGTTGCTATAGGCAACATCTCCACCTTTTCAAACCTGCAGTTTAGTAAATATACCTCCATTTATCCAAACCTGCACCAGTCTGCTACTTTCACAGGCAGCAGAGTAACCCACAGGTCAAAGCAAAACCGAAGAAAAAATGTTCTGTGGTTTTGCTTCTTTTCTCATGCTGAAATGAAGACAATTTAAGAAAAATGTTTCCACATCACTCACCTGAACAAGCCCTTGTGCGATGGGGCATTCCTGGCTGATGCAAGCACTTTTAGTGCCAATCAATCAATCAATCAATCACGATAACCATGCCATTGCCATAGGATGTACAGAAGACTGTTCCACATTCAAATGGTGGCAGACAGCCAAATGCATTGTCTGTAACTACAGACCCAGATCACCTCTGCCGCAGGACGATTAATGCTAGAGTATGTGCGTCATGCCTTAACATAGGCTTAGATGCTTGTAAATGTTACAATAAAAGGAGCATATATCATTAGATGCTAATTTTCTGAAAGAAGAATTTTTCTTTTAATTAATATAAATATATAATTATTGGGCTTACTATGGACCCAAAAAATCATATCTGTTTCAAAGAAAACATTATAGAATCCATTGGACGAAAAAAGTAAAAAGAAAGAAAGAAATTTACTCCCATAGAGAATAACAGAGCTTGTAAATATGAAAAATTGCTACATAAGGTGTAGATTTATCACTGAACTCAGGCAGCAAAGTGAAATAATACATTCTGCTTTTTCAATCAGGTATAAGTCCAATTCCTTCAAGTTAACATACAACATTTTGAAAGATTATTTACTATCTACAGTTACTATGTCAATAGTAACTTCAATCAAACAGTAAAATAAACACAGAATGAAACATTTCTCAGTTTTGTATAAACATATTAGTAGAGTTGTATAAAACTATTTGGATAACGTTTGGAAAGTAACCAGCTTTTCTGCGACATTTCATGCTGGTAGGCTTTTAAAACACAGGAAATTAGAGATGCTCAGGCTCGGTTTTCTGAAAACCGAACCTACCTGAAGTTAGGGGATCCGAGTAGGCTCATGAGCCGGCTCGGTACTTTCACGCATCCTTGGATCTGAATCGAGGCAAAACGTCATTGTTGCGTTGTCGGATCTCGCGGGTTCTGGATTCCATAAGTCCTCCCTCCCCAGGAGATCCAACGCTATTGCTCACACAGAAACAGGGGTAGCAGTGTTCTTGTCACTCTCCAGTCTCCAGTGACATTGCTCAGTGCCATTGCTCATACAGAAACAGGAGGAGTAGCAGTGTTCTTCTCACTTGACAAAAATTGACTGGAAATTAATGTTATTGATGTTAATAATAATGTAGGAACAAAAATGAGCCAAATTATGTGATTTTAGTGAAAAAAATAAATAGGGATTTTAGAAAAAAATAGGGATTCTAAGCCAAAACTAAAACACACGAGGGAACATCGTGAACATCACTACTGGAAATGCCATGCTATTTAGTACTTTCTTGTTTTGCACGTTAACATACAGGGCCTGATTTTAAAATAAAGCAAACAAAAGAGTAACTTTGATTCTAGACAAAACCATGTTACAATGCAAGGGATGCAAATTAGTTTATTGTTTTACACATTCGTTAAATACTGAACGTTTTTTCATGTAGCACACAAATACTTGATAGCTTTATTTTGACAAGGAATTTAAAAAATGATCTAGGACATGATCTGACTAAACTATAAATCTGTCCCCACATTTTACATTTACATCCCCCCTTCAATGGAACATGGTTTTGCCAAGGTGAAAAGTTACTCCTTTTTTTGCTTTACTTTCCTTAATTAATCAGGCCCACAATCTTTTAAAATGGGATACTGAAATCTGGTGCCAGTGACCGTGGATTGTACTATTGAGCTGGATTTCAGTACTGTCTATATTTTGTTGCTCTTAAATAAAAATGTTTATTTTAGCAGAGAAGCAAAGCGAGTAAGTTATGTCTTTAACACTTTTCATGCATGTAATACATGAATAGGAAGTGGAGCTCAGATGAACTTAGCTCAAGCATTGCTTAGAAATCCAACTTGAGTAAGCCAACTATTATAGAACATAGTAAGCCCATAAATACCTGCGGAAATCGTAAACACCAATAAACAAATTAAATATTGTAATAGAGCATTTTACTACTGCAAGTTTTAGAGGAAAATAATACCCTATTTAGCATTTTTTACCTTTTATTCTTCTATAAATTATCAGTAAATATATGAGCATGGATCATTCCAAAGAGCGAGATAAATGTACCTACATACGATATCTATATAGTAATTTAGATTATACTGAGCCACCTTTCTTTACAAGTTACACCTAAGAATTAGAGATGTTCACTGACCCCCGTGTTTTGGTTTTGGTTTTGGATCTGGATTAACTTCGTGTTTTGGTTTTGGCAAAACCGCCTTCGTGTGTTTTGGTTTTGGATCCCTATTTTTTTCTAAAATCCTTATTTTTCTCTAAAATCACATAATTTGGCTCTTTTTTTGTTCCTACATAATTATAACCTCAATAACATTAATTTCCACTCATTTCCAGTCAATTTTTGTCAAGTGACAAGAACACTGCTACCCCTCCTGTTTCTGTGTGAGCAATGGCACTGGAGACTGGAGAGTGACAAGAACACTGCTACCCCTGTTTCTGTAAGAGCAATGGTACTGAGCAATGGCACTGGAGACTGGAGAGTGACAAGAACACTGCTACCCCTGTTTCTGTGTGAGCAATGGTACTGAGCAATGTCACTTTAGACTGGACAGTGACAAGAACACTGCTACTCCTGTTTCTGTGTGAGCAATGGCACTGAGTAATGTTACTGGAGACTGGAGAGTGAAGAACACTGCTACCCCTGCTTCTGTGTGAGTAATGGCACTTAGCAATGTTTTGGAGCAATTTACTGGAGACTGGAGAGTGACAAGAACACTGCTACCCCTGTTTCTGTGTAAGCAATGGCACTGTATCTCCTGGGGAGGGAGGTACTTATGGAATCCAAAACAAGTGAGATCCGACAACGCAACAATGACGTTTTGCCTCAATTCAGATACGAGTACGCGCAAAAGTACCGAGCTGGCTCGCGAGCCTACTCGGATCCCTTAAGTTTGGGTTCTACTAAGAATGCAGCAAAATAAATGGCTTCAGAGAAAACAATTGGGGATAGTCTGGGGCATCATTCTGAGATATCACTGTCCACATCTATATTTATTATTATGAGGAGGCGTTGAAAAGAATAATAACATTAAATAGTAATTATATGTGTTTATCTTGCATAAATCACTGTATAAGATTATAAGAACAATGTTGGTATTTACCATTTTACCTTGCTTTATTTTCCTTCAAGCAGCTATTAATGATTTGATTCTGGACAGTCATGGCAACCACAGTCACATGGCACATGATGTAGGGAGCAGAGAGGCTTTGGAACACCGCTCTGAGCTCTGTCTGCACAGTGTCATCTTCCTTCATCCTCCCCCCCTCTCTGCCATCACATGCCATGATAAGAGTCTATGAGCCTCTGTCTGACTGTTTCTCTGTAAGCCATTTTTGCTTGCCAGAGATATTTTAAATGAGGAGATAATGATTTGTAGGAGGATACCTAAGATAGATGTAGATGCATTCTTAAAAAGTATTTGTAGTGAGCATTTAATCTAAGCTACACTACAACAGCTAAAAGTTTGATATAAGTAAGGGACTTTAGTCCATATCTTTTATAACAGTATACACAGGGCAACTGTTCCCTTTCTTTTTGCCCCTTTTTTGTGGGTCCAATCTGAAACATATAAAAGGAACAAAAGGGGCACAGAAAAGTGCATTATATTGTATTCAGTGTCAAGTCAAAGATTAAAAACACATATTTTTAAAATCATTCAGTGTAAGCAAAAGTCAATGTCTTATGCCCTAAATCAGCTTGTCACAGATCAGATACCTGCTCTGATATCACCCGGCAGTATGAGTCTCTCAGCTCTATCCAAGCCTCTCTGTGGTCCTCTACCTAGTACCAGCCTAGTGCAGATTCACCACTCACGTCTCCACCTCACTTCACTATTCTGCCCCCCTTTGCTCTTTTATTTATTTGCTAAAACGTACTTAACTTGCCATTTAAAGGAAAATAAATTACATGTGGGATTGCAGCTTGAAGTTCTCATTTTCCAGAGTAGGTAAAATTTGGTTGGTTGTTCTATATAATAACATAACCCAAAACTAACTTGAACTGCTATAGATAAAAATCCCCAAAAAATTGCATTTCGAACTCTTGGATTGTAACGTTGTTTGTACAGGTGAATATTTGCAACTTTTAGCTGGATTTTCTCCTAGCTGTCAATGAGATCCTAAATGAAAAGAGGGAGATTTCTACAATGAGAAATTGTATTGAACTTTTCCCATATCACAGGTTCATTACAGCATTATAGTAGCTAGTGCCCTATTATTTTACCAACGTTCCTCACACAAAGAACTTTCACAACCAACAACCCTGAGGTTGTGTAAATTGACAGAACAACCTCACACCGGAGGTCAATGTGTAACTCTGAGGCAGCACCTGAGCCAGATAGATATAATTCATCAGTACTTCTAACATGAATCTGCAGTACAGTGAGGGGCTGTGTGCTTTAAAAAAAAACAAAAAAAACAGTGAATGAGTATTGATTTATTTAAAAGAAATGTATATACATACTCCCAAACATTTTAGTCTTTAGTAGGATAATCCCAATTTGGAAAGATTGAGAGATCACAAAAGCTGTGCCCCCCAGGCATCGATACACCCTCCGTCAGTAAAAATTAATCAGGCAAGTAAGCAGATTTTAGTGAGGAAACAAAGCGCATACACGAGAGATACATTTCTTGAACCAAAGCATAATAACAGTGACAGCAATGTTTTGGGGTGGAGATGGTCTGTGGACGTTTCTGAAGAAGCCCTGGGGAGTCATTTTGAGGTACGAGCAAACTATATAAAATTGTCAGGATTCCTCATTCATAGGTGCCAACATTTTAAAATAGTTTCCACTCCCACTTTGCCCCCCGGCAGGTGCCTATAAGTGTGTCATGAGCTATACTGTATTGGTGAACTTTGGAGTATTACAATCTACACAACGCGTTTCCTCAAGCTGAGAATCTCCCCATATCACAGGTTCATTACAGCATGATAGTAGCTGTGCCCTATACTTTCACTCCTCACAGAAAGAACTTTCACAACCAACAACCCTGAGGTTGTTCCAAGTGATAGAACTATCTCTACACCAGAGGTCAATGTGTAGCTCTGCCCAACTCTGGAGCCAGGTGTGTGGACTTAATGAGTACTCCTGGAGATAAGTATGACACCAAGGATTGAGAGATGGAGAAAATTGTGATGAGATCGACAGTGAGGGAGATTTGAGGGGGGGGTGGGGGCACGTCCTAGCTCAATTCTAAATCACAGTGTAAAAATAATATTAACCAGTATTTACTTACAAAAGCAGGCAGAATTTTTCCTGCATGTAAAAAAAATTCCCTTTATGCCCCTTTGTCGCAACATGGTTTGCTCAGGTGTAAATTTGCACCTCTAAGTCAGATTTTATCCTAACCATAATTGAGGCCCTAAAGGAAAGAAAATTAGATTCCTGCAATGAGAAATTACATTGAACCCTCCCCATATCACAGGTTCATTACAGCATGATAGTAGCTGTGCCCTATCCTTTCACTCCTCACAGAAAGAACTTTCACGACCAACAACCCTGAGGTTGTGCCAACTGGCAGAACTATCTCTACACCAGAGGTCAATGTGTAGCTCTGATCTAACTCTGGAGCCAGGTGTGTGGACTTAATGAGTACTCCTAAATGTGCTAGTTCTGCAGAAGTGAAGGGTGCTGCAGTGCATTGTGGGGCTATGTGCTGATAAAACAACATTTGTGATGTAGTGTCACACATGCCATTACATGCTTCTATAAACACCAATTTCCCCACACAGTGAATGTGTATTGATGTATTAAGGCACCAGAAAGATGGCAGTTACCGAGGAACAAAGAAAGGAATATACATATGTCCCAACAGGTCGGTCTTTAGTGGGATAAGCCCGATATTCAGAGAGGGCTGTGCCCACTCTGCATTGATATACCCCATGGCAATAAATTTGAATCATGCAAACAAATACATTTTAATGAGGAAAACAAACCGCATACATGAAAGATACATTTCTTGAGAAAAAACAAAATAGCTGTTACAGTAATGCTATGGAGTGAAGATGGTCTGTGGACGTTTCTGAAGAAGCCTTGGGGAGTCATTTAGAGGTATTAACAAACTATATAAAACAAGTTAACCCGTGCATGATACTCGTGCATTCTAGTCAAATCAAGCTTCTTAAGGTGTTAAAAAGGTTCTTGTCATGCATTTGGGGCTAGCCCAGGCCTCCTCAGGGGAAGAGCATTACTTCCCGACGCAAGCGCCCTTTTTTAACGTGGTTTTGTCCACATGTCACACCCTCATCATTTTTCTGCATCACCTCATCCTTCATCTTTATCGCCACATCTATCCAGATGTCTATCCAGACAGAGGGATCTCTCTCAGCGGTCCTGAGTATCACACTCCTCTCGCTCTGTCACCCCCGGCAACCACCAACCACTCCCCACTGTCACCCCTGGCAACCACCAACCACTCCCAGCTGTCACCCCCGGCAACCACCAACCACTTCCAACTGTCATTTCTCCTTCAAGAAATATATATATATATTTTTAAAATCTTTATAAACACTTTTAACAATTAACAAATTAAATTAACAAATTGAAAACATCTTAGTATACCAAATTTCAGCCCTTTCTGAGTTTTTTTTCCACACACACTAATAATTTGGTAGGTCAGTGTATAACTCCGTCCCGCAGGTGGCGCTGCAGCTTGTTTTTTTTTTTTCCACACACAGACACACGCCACTAGGCTTTTATATTATAGATTGTCAGGATTCCTCATTCATAGGTGCCAACATTTTAAAATAGTTTCCACTCACACTTTGCACCCTGGCAGGTGCCTATAAGTGTGTCACGAGCTCTACTGTTCTGGTGAACATTGGAGTATTACAAACTACACAACATGTTTCCTTAATCTGAGTATATAACATATTCTTTGCATTTTAAATACCCCTTTTCAAAAAGTATGAATTTTTAAATCCTAGAAAATTACTATTATTATTGGTTACATGTAAGGTGCCACATTGCTCCTCAATTCCGGTCAGAGGGAAAAACAGGACATACATAAAACAGGGACATACAAAGTAAATGTAGACATGAGAACAAAGGTTAGGTGAAGGCCCTGCTAATGAGAGAGCTTCCAATCTAATTGGAAGAGGGCCCAGCTGAAACAAAAGGAGTGATTGTGGCTCACAGTGGAGTTAGGGACACTTTTGAGGTGTACTAGTGTGGGCAATATAGGTGGGAGGAGGGTTATGCTCTAATAAAGAGATGGGTTTTCAGAGAGCATTTAAATATTTTAAAACTGTAGAAAAGTCTGATTGGTTGTGGTAGAGAATTTCATAATTGGGTAGTAGCACAGGAGATGTCTTGTAGGCCAGAGTGAGAAGTGGTTACCAGAGATGAGGCAAGGTGCAGGTCAGAGGTAGATCTAAGAGGACAAGAGTAGTTGGACAGGAGATTTGAGATGTATGAATGGGTGTTGTTGTTGTTGAGGGATTTGTAGGTAAAGCTGAGTAATTTGAATTGAATTCGGGAGGACCCAGAGAGTCAGGGTACCGATTTGCACAGTCCTGCGGCAGATGTGGAGCGGTGAGAGAGGAAGATCAGTCTTGCATTTAAGATGGATTGAAGTTTACAGGAACGCCAGATAGGAAGAGGTTGCTGTAGTTAATGCAGAAGATGAGGAGAAGATGGATAAGAGTCTTTATGGCATCTTGGATAAGAAAAGGACATATCCTGCAAATATTTCAAAAGTAAAGGGGACAGGACTGTCAGAGAGTCTGGATGTTAGGAATAAAGCAGAGGGTGGAGGTAAGTATGACACCAAGGATTGAGAGATGGAGAAAATTGGGATGAGATCGACAGTGAGGGAGATTTGAGGGGGGGGGGGGGTGGGGGGACACGTCCTAGCTCAATTCTAAATCACAGTGTAAAAATAAAGTTAACCAGTATTTACTTACAGAACTAGACAGAATTTTTCCTGCATGTAAAAAAAAATCCATTTATGCCCCTTTGTCGCAACATGGTTTGCTCAGGTGTAAATTTGCACCTCTAAGTCAGATTTTGTCCTAACTGTAATTGAGGCCCTAAAGGAAAAACATGAGATTCCTACAAAGAGAAATGACATTGCACCCTCCCCATATCACAGGTTCATTACAGCATGATAGTAGCTGTGCCCTATCCTTTCACTCCTCACAGAAAGAACTTTCACAACCAACAACCCTGAGGTTGTGCCAAGTGACAGAACTATCTCTACACCAGAGGTCCATGTGTAGCTCTGACCCAACTCTGGAGTCAAGTGTGTGGACTTAATGAGTACTCCTAAATGTACTAGTTCTGCAGAAGTGAAGGGTACTGCAGTGCATTGTGGGGCTATGTGCTGATAAAACAACATTTGTGATGTAGTGTCACACATGCCATTACATGCTGCTATAAACACCAATTTCCCCTTACAGTGAATGTGTATTGATGTATTTAGGCACCAGATAGATGGCAGTTATCGAGGAACAAAGAAATGAATATACATATGTCCTATCAGGTCAGTCTTTAGTGGGATAAGCCTGATTTTCCGAGAAGGGCTGTGCCCACCCGGCAGTGATATTCAAACAAATACATTTTAGTGAGGAAACAAAGCGCATACATGAAAGATAAATTTCTTGAGAAAAACCAAAATAGCTCTTACAGCAATGCTTTGGGGGTGGAGATGGTCTGTGGACGTTTCTGAAGAAGCCCTGGGGAGTCATTTTGAGGTATTAACAAACTAAATAAAATTGTCAGGATTCCTCATTCATAGGTGCCAACATTTTAAAATAGTTTCCACTCACACTTTGCCCCTGGCAGGTGCCTATAAGTGTGTCACGAGCTCTACTGTTCTGGTGAACATTGGAGTATTACAAACTACACAACGCGTTTCCTTAATCTGAGTATAACATATTCAAAAAGTATGAATTTTTAAATCCTAGAAAATTACTATTATTATTGGTGATTGTTTGTTTGCTTGTAAGGCACCACATTGCTCTACAGCTCTGGCTGTGGGAAAACAGGAAATACATAAAACCGGGACATACAAACTACACTAAATAAATGCAGATGAAATCAAAGAATAGTGAAGACTCTGCTTAGGAGAGAGATTCCAATCTAAATGTAAGAGGGCACAGCTGAAACAAGAGGAGTGAGTGTAGCTCAAAGTGGAGATTGGAACAGGTGTGAGAGTGCATTAGGGTAGCAGCATGTGAAAAGCGTTGTTGGTGAGAGTTAGGGGTGGTTATCAGAGACAAGGGTCAGGTCAGAGTTAGACCTAAAAGGGCAAGAAGGAGAGTATTTTGAGATAAGATTTGAGATGTATAAGTGGGTGTTGTTGTTGATGGATTTGTAGGTGAAGCTGAGTAATTTCAGTTGGATTCTGGAGAACATTGAAAGGGAATTGCAGAGTGGGACAGTAGATGTGGAGCTGTAAGAGAGGAAGATAAGTCTTGCATTTAAGCTGGATTGAAGCGGGAATAGGTGGGTGAGAGGAATGTCAAATAGGAAGTAGTTGCAGTAGTCAAGGTTGGAGAGGATGAGAGATTGGTTAATAGTTTAGGGAGTATCTTGGTTAAGGAACCGAAGATTCTCCCAATATTTTAAATTTGGAGTTAACAGGAAAAATGTGATGTTATTGATAGTGAGGGAGATGTGAGGGGAGATGGTGACTCGAGAAAGAAGGAAAATTTAAGCTCTGGGTTGGACATGTTGAGCTTTAGGTTAGATTGGGACATCCACGTGGACATAGCAGAGAGACAGTTGGCCACTCGAAATACAGTGAGAACATTAGGTGCTGAGAATAGAGTCCTTTGAGACCACAGCAAATAGTGGGAGTAGGGGGGAAATGTGTCATAGGTAGATAAACTAAAGGAGCAATTCAGTAGGTAGAAAGTGAACTAGTGGATAAATGTGTCACAAAGCCCTATGGAGTGAGGGCTGTGCAGGCGATGAGGGTGGTAAACACTGTAGAAAGCTGCAGAGAGGTCCAGGAGGATATGGAGAAGTGACTTTGCTGTAAGTAGTTCATTAACCACTTTTGTGACCTCTTCATCCTCAGATACTGGAGAGAATGAGGTGAAGGTGGATTGGGGAGGAAGTGGGTGGGATACGTGGTATTTGGCTTGAGGAGATATTTTGTTGAGCGATATTGATTTTTTACTTGGCAAATGCATGGGCTGTGATAAAGGAATAGGAAGGAGGTGCAGGTGTACAGAGAATCAAGTTAAAGATGACAAAACAGCGTCGGAAATTAAGAAATTAAATGAGAAATTAAGTATGTTTGCTTAGCAAGTGAAAGAGCAGTGTTATAAGACTACAAGAGAGGGTAAAAGGATGAATTTATTGGGAAGGAAGTCTGCTTTGGAGAAACTAGACATGGAGCAAAAGCGGGAGAAGACAAGGTCAGGGAAGTGCCCATCAGGGAATGTGAGATGAAGTTCAGTGGCAGCAGAGACACCAAGTTTGTCAATAGGAATTTTGAAATCACCGATTATGACAGGTTAAATAACCAGGAACAAGTAAGTAAGGCAGCAAAGCTGTCACGGAATTGGGAAAATGTGGGGGGTGATAAGTGACAGCAACACTAAGAAGAGAATAGATGGATAGTATGGATTTCAAAGGAAGAGAAGGTGCAATGTGGAGAAAAGCGTGTGTCTACTCTACCACAATGTCTGTTTCCAGGTCTGGGAATGTAGCTGAGGGAGTAATAAAACACATCTAAGAGGCAGACAAAAATATTTTCATTGTGCATTTGGCTGGGGCAGGACACAGCATTGTGTGAGGGCTTCGCTGTGCTTGGGCTTGACCTGCACATGCTCAGAAGAGGCCCCCACACTCTTCTTATGCCCTCGCTTACCTCTGGGCGCCGTAGTAGCAACACCCACAGGAGTGGCAGTAGTTCCTCCACTGGCATTTGGAAAATATGTACCTTTTCAGGGATATATTTCCGGGACAAATCTGTAAAAAATTAGACTATCCCTGCAAATTAGAGACAGTCGCTAACTGTCTGAAAGTGCAGTGCTGCAAAAAGGACAAATAAACAACAAAACACAAAAACTGAGAACATGACATCTCTGAGGCCGTAACAAGAAGGCGTATTCTATGACCTGGTCTTTTCAGCTACATCTCTGGTAATTCATAGTACAGGATATGAGTTTGCTGCAAGTTATTAATACAGTTATTTTTTCTATAATAAACAGAGCAGAAAAATGAATCAATCATAATCAAACAGGGGGAAGATCAATACCGCCTCTCAGAATCTGGCTGCTTCGAACGCTAATTTGTTTAAGAATAATAGATTTGATTACATTTATAAATAACTAATGTGCTGTGGGGCGGAGGGGTGGAGGACGGAAGAATGATTACGGGGGCTCTGTTGCTTCTGTGACCCATATGGAGTTTTTTCTCTGTGTGTTATCTTAAGGCAAAAGCAGATGACTCTTTCTATGCTGGAGTAGCATTAGTGGTATTAGACATAAGTAGATTAGGCACACAAAAGCTTAGTGCCCAAAGCAAGTCATAATGCATGATACTCAAAGCCATTTTATAATAGTTATTTGACATGGTTTATATTGTAATTCTTTTTTTCATTTAATCATGTATTGCTTGTGTGGCAAAACAATATATTTAAACCATTCAGACATACTTAGAAATTAGCACGTCTTATGAAGTCTTATGCAGAACTATTGTTCCCACCTTTTCCCAGATGAAGATTCCATAGACAATCAATATTACAACAATGGGGGTGGGGTAAGAATTACCGCTGACCAGAATTTCGACAACAGGGATGTAGAAAAATGGTGGTGAGTATTATAGCGACATGTAGTAAATCTAGACTGAGAGAAAAAGTGACAGCAAACATTTCTGACAGCCGTGATGCAAATGGCGACAGGAGTCAATACCTACACTTTTTATTTTAGCTATTGTAGCGGGTGGAGCCTTCACCAACCAGAGCACACTCCTGCCAAGGAAACCATATAAGCATATGGGAGGATGCCTCCAAGGAGTAGGACAAATCCAATATCTTCATTTTAAAGTTAAATTACATTTTAGCAACCATTTTTTTGGGATAGCAGAAGGGGAAGGGTTTTCCAGAGTTGTTCAATCTCTGTCTGGCGGGATTGAGGATGTGACCCCATCTATACCTATTATGTTTTGGGATCTGTTCTGAGTATAAGTGCAAGAGGGCCTTGATTCGGGAGGGGGTTAAATCTTAGTATCCTTATGTGCCAGGGCAAAAACCTCCAACCAAAATGGCTGAATAATAGGGCGGGAGCACAATACATGGAAAATGTCTCCACTTCGCCACAGTTACGCCAGCAAAACTTAGGCTGGTTGCACACTACAGGGTTTTCAGCTGATTATTGGGCCAATCACCCGATAAACGACTGTTTGGCCCCTATATTGCATTAGTGTGTACACCCCGACAATGAGTGATTATCATTCCAAAACTCATTGTATCGTGTCATTTGATTTTTAAACTGAACTAAAAATCTTGTTCAACATCGGAACGATGTATGTTGGGGAACTATCGGCAGTTGGTCGAGCAATTGGTTGTAAATTCATATACACTGCAGGATTGGGAGGTGGTTTGAATGAGATTTTTAAACAGGACGAGCAATTAAATGAAACAATGATCGGTACTTTGGAACGACTCTCGTTCATCGTGTAAGTGTTCACACTAATGCGATATCTGGACGAACGATCGTTTATCGGGTGATTGGCCCGATAATTGCCTGAAATATCTATATTGTGTACCGATTGTGTGCAGGCCAGATTTTATGCAATCTATTCGGCGTAAGATAAGTCTATACAATAGTTTTAGTAACATCTCCAGATGATTAGCACATTTGGACATTTTGTGTAGATTAGTATAAATAATTCTCCATTGGGCTGGGATAGAAAAATATGGAGATCTTTAGATTGGGAAGAAATTTAGGCAATTGTGGTGAAGGAGGATGTGAAAAGTCTCCTGCAGTCCTCTGCAAAGGAACAGAGGCCCACATCAGTAAAAATATTGTTGAGAGATTAAATTTACCTGATAGCCCAAAGGAATAAGTTAAGATCAGGGATAAGTTTACCTATGCTGAGTAAGGAGAGGTTTCTAGTTGGTGGTGCAAAATCTTTGGACAATCCAAGGGTCCTGTCCCAGACTCACAGGGTATCTAGGGTGGTGAATGGGGCGTTGATAGATTTAGATCTGTGCTATATGGGAAGATAAATCAGATCCACAATAGAGAAGGAGGAGTTCAGGGTCCATTCTAGATCAACCCTGGGCTGGAGGTGCCCATTCTCTGATACCTCCTGGTATTTGACCAAGCTCAGTAGGGTGAGCCTCCCTTGTCACTTGGACAAAGTCAGTCGATGAAAAAAAAAATCCAAGTTTTGTCCTTCCAGATATATTTGAGCATGTGCGAAGGGAGCATGTCCATAAACGTCTTTGGAGTGAGGTAAGGTATTTTTAGAAAAACATTAATTAACTTACATACATTAACTGATGTGGAGAGCGATACACTTAAGAGTGTCTGCAGGTAACAGTGAAGCATGGTGAAGGCTCCTCGCAAATTTGGGGCTGCATTTCAGCAAATGGAGTTGGGGATTTGGTCAGGATTAATGGTGTCCTCAATACTGAGAAATACAGGCAGCTATTTATTCATCATGCAATACCATCAGGGAGGCATCTGATTGGCTCCAAATTTATTCTGCAGCAGGTCAAGGACCCCAAACATACAGCCAATGTCATTAACAACTATCTTCATCGTAAATAAGAACAAGGAGTCCTGGAAGTGATGATATGACCCCTACAGAGCCCTGATCTCAACATCATCGGGCAGCACAGTGGCCTAGTGGTTAGCATGTCTGCCTCACAGCACTGGGGTCATGAGTTCGATCCCCAATCATGGCCTTAACTGTGTGGAGTTTGTATGTTCTCCCTGTGTTTGCGTGGGTTTCCTCCGGGTGCTCCGGTTTCCTCCCACACTCCAAAAACATACTGGTAGTCTAGTCTCTGTGTGTGTGTGTCTATAGTAGGGAATTTAGACTGTAAGCTCCAATGGGGCAGGGACTGATGTGAATGAGTTCTCTGTACAGCACTGCGGAATTAGTGGCGCTATATAAATAAATGATGATGATGATGATGATCATCTAGTCTGTCTGGGATTGCATGAAGAGACAGAAGGATTCACAAGCCTACATCCACAGAAGATCTGTGATTAGTTCTCCAAGATGTTTGGAACAACCTCCCTGCCGAGTTCCTTCAAAAACTATGTGCAAGTGTACCTAGAAGAATTGATGCATTGAAGCTGTTTTAAAGGCAAAGTGTGGTCACACCAAATATTGATTTGATTTCTCTTCTGTTCATTCACTTTGCATTTTGCTAATTGTTAAAAATAAACTATTAAAACTTACTTTGCAGCATTTTTCCATTTATTTATTTTTTTATACAGTTTTGTCATTAATGCTTATATTATAAACAGGTTACATTAATTGAATAGGAACTTCATAGTTTTTTCTGTGCGTTCTTTTGCAAATGTATATTCCACATAGGATTTGGATGTACCATGCAGCGTCTTGTGTAGTTGTGCAGAGCAGACCTACACCCAAATTCATCAGTGCATTTATCTTCAGATCTGTTCCTTGCTGAATTTGGGAGCATGCAGAGCCTATTTACATGCATTTTTTTTTAAAATGCACGTTGCGCTCAGTTTGCCTTGGTGAATCAGGCCCCATAAGTTTAAGGAGTCTATTTATTAAGTGAAGAGCCAAATTACCATTGTAACCCCTTTTTGCTATTTAGGAAAGGCTTAATCCCATTAACGGAGCTTAACGCTGTCTTCATACATGTCTATGGGGACAGCAGCACTTGTCAATTCAGTAAGCTGCTAAAAGCTTTGCTTTTTGACAGCAAAGTAGCACCATCCTGAGATGGTGTAACCCATGTTTTATAATGGGATCCAGATGAAGCCTATCTGACTTTGCCGGATCCCTCAAACTTGGAAGTGTGTTGCGCATGTGCATAGCACTTCCTCAATTCGCCGACAGCATTTAGGCTGCCGGTAAATAGTAAAAAATCTTTGTGGAGGACGGGTCTTCGTTGGGGATCCTAGAGCAGCCACAACGTGTTAAATTACAATGGTATTTTATTATGCACTTGTGGGCAGTACAGTGGCTAAGTGGTTAGCACTTCTACCTCACAGCGCTGGGGTCATGAGTTCGATTCCTGACCATGGCCTTATCTGTGTAGAGTTTGTATGTTCTCCCCGTGTTTGCGTGGGTTTCCTCCAGGTGCTCCGGTTTCCTCCCACAATCCAAAAACATACTGGTAAGTTAATTGGCTGCCATTAAATTGCCCTTAGTCTCTCTCGGTCTGTGTGTGTGTATGTTAGGGGAATCAGATTGTAAGCTCCAATGGGCAGGGACTGGTGGGAACAAGTTATCTGTACAGCGCTGCGGAATTAGTGGCGCTATATAAATAAATAAATCAATAGATGATGATGATGCATAATAACAGCTATCACACTTGGGTTATGAATAGACCTCTAAATGAGAAATATTTATTGACTTCACATTATGGACTCATATTAAACTGCTATTGTAAGGTGGTTTATCAGATCTTAAAACAATTTGATACAAATTTAGACAGATATGTCTGGACACAAATGCACTTTGTATGACCCCAGATACTATGGACCACCCACTCTATAATCTCCTAACCTGGAGGACACACACCTTACAGTCTTTCTTAATACAAACTCTGTGTAGTCAGTAAAGTGTTTCCTAAGCTGTAATGATCAGGACTACACAGCATAAACAGTTCCTGTTTGATACAATCAGAAAATAAGCAAGGGCACTTAGAGGGAGAAAGCACAACGAAATTGACTGGAAAACACAGTTGTAGCATTGTAAGATAAATAAGCAACAAATGAGAATGCTTTTCTGAAAAGATAAACTATTCTTATTATTTTTTACTTTTTTCACCGGGAGAGTTGGCAAGTATGGACAAATATAGATAGTAGTACATCCAAATCGGCATGGAAATATGTTGCACCATTCCAAACAGGCAATAATAATATATATTGTCACATCCTGGCTAGCAATATGAGGAATAATGGCATAAATAAAACTTAACGACATATTTATTAATGACCAGTATCGCTCGGGCAGCGGACTATTTCTCTGATGCCCGGGCAGTGGCTGGATCCGGGGGAGGGGGGGGGGGCGATCGCCCTAGCAGGGCTTGCTGCCAGCGGCTGCACACTGTGCAGGTCCGTTAGGCAGTGACAATGTGCTGCCCGGCTGCTCTGATTGTGTTTTAACACAATCAGAGCAGCGGGACAGCACATTATCACTGCCTAACGGACCTGCACAGTGTGCAGCCGCCGGCAGCCTTAGAAGTTAGAAAGGGGCGGGGCTTAAATCCCCCCCCCCTATATCGCCCGGGGTAGAAAAAATTTCTAGATCCGCCCCTGTGCCCGGGCAATATTTTTCTTTTGTTAATCTGCATCAATAACTGATTTTGTATGTCTGCAATATGCAATAAGAATCAGATTTATCGCTCCCAATAATAATCAGGCCCATTATGCACTGTTCACCATGAACTGAGTGGTCACTCATTTACAGGGTTTATTACTTACAGAGTAAAATATCTTTTTGTTGCAGAATGGGAATTTACTAACAAGGTGGGGATAAAGAAATAAGTCTCTTGTGGGCATTCTGCCCCTTTCTGCAGCACCAGTGGGAATCTGTTATAAATATAGTGCTATAAAACATTGACATAAAAGCTATTAAGCTGGAAAAGTGCTAGCATGAGCGTGACACCACCCTTATATCCAGCGGCTTTGCAGCAGTACCTATGGTTAGCGGTTTTGCAGGGAGTTACCACATTGTTGCAACAAAGTAAAATAAAAGAATGACAACAGCAGCATTGCAGCCTTTGCAGTGTGTAATAAAGGGAGTAGAGTGTTAATATAGTCTTCATTTTCCAAATAAAAACAGCAGAAATGTATTAACAATAATTAGCAAATGATCTAATTAGAAATTTGGATATATTTTTTCTCTTTTTAAATTAAAATTGTAACATTGCTACACGCAGAGCAAAGGTGGATGGGAGGAGTACGGAGAATCTTTTTTAAAACCTTTTTACATGAACTGCAAAATAATATTCCATACCTACCACTATGAACCATTCTGGGCTTCATTAGGTTATTGAAGTTTATTTATTTTTTTGCTGTGATTTAATTTAATGAACATCAATTGAAGGATAATTCCACCTAAAGACCGGATAGAGTAATGGCTGTACAATCAGAGCCTTATTATAAATGACACAGCATAGGGGTATATTTACTAAACTGCTGGTTTGAAAAATTGGAGATGTTGCCTATAGCAACCAATCAGATTCTAGCTGTCATTTTGTAGAGTGCACTAATTAAAATGAAAGCTAGAATCTGATTGGTTGCTATAGGCAACAGCTCCACTTTTTCAAACTTGCAGTTTAGTAAATATACCCCATGGTCTCAGTTTAAACTGTTCTCCATTTTCTACGTGAAAACATATTAACCCTCACAGTTCTGAGGTAAATTCACAATGGGTGTCCAGGCATTTCATTTCACACTATGTATGTCGTAAATAAATGTGAATGATTTTTTTCAGCACAGTTCATAATGGCAGAGAAGAAGGAAAGGGGAAATAAGTTATACGGAAATCAGTAAGAAGAACTTTAATCTGTTTTCTATCTACACAAGGAATATCTTGAAGTCTGACATGCGGGACTCTGCAATCTGCAGCTGTTAGTGAGTGGGTCCGCTCAGAGACCAGCTGCCTATCACCGTCTTATAAAGAGAGGGATAGAATCTGAAGGAGATAAAGGAGAAAGTACATTACAGACTACTCTCCCCCCGAAGTAAAGAAAATCCAATTTCACTCGCAGTCAAGTGTGTGCAGAGATGCCCTGAGAAGTGATGGAATATGGAGTGAGATCTCAGCGCGCAGAGGAGAAAAATAACTTGGAGCAGGAGTTAGATTTAGACCAGTGGCTTAAGGCCAGTGGTTCTATAGCTGTGCGTGAGATGTGAAATAAATGTATATTAAAACAGCTATAAATATTTACACTATATATCGATTTTTATAATATATTTTTTGTATCCAATACTATAGATCTACATTGTAATTCTGCCTTTAAAAATGTTGCAAATTACTAAAACAGTGCAGGTATTTATAGCACACGCTCAGAGATTTATTGTATGATGGGAAAGAGTGAGAATTAAAGGGAATTATTTAGAGGCAGGAATTTTGCTGTAAAGAGATGTTGAGATGGGCAACTCGGAGGTCTTCAGCTTTTGTGGGGCTACAAGTCCCAGCATGCCCTGCAAACGTAGGCTTTGTGTTTCCAGTTCGACAACAGCTAGACAGCCCAAGCTTGGTTAAGCAGTACATTCTAGCTTAGGTTAAGAAATACATTTTATCTTTGGTTAAGCAGTACTTCTATCTTTGGTTAAGCAGTACATTCTATATTTGATTAAGCAGTACATTCTATCTTTAGTTAAGCAGTACATTCTATCTATGGTTAAGCAGTACATTCTATCTTTAGTTAAGCAGTACATTCTATCTTTGGTTAAGCAGTACATTCTATATTTGATTAAGCAGTACATTCTATCTTTGGTTAAGCAGTGCATTCTATCTATGGTTAAGCAGTACATTCTATCTTTAGTTAAGCAGTACATTCTATCTTTGGTTTAGCAGTACATTCTATATTTGATTAAGCAGTACATTCTATCTTTGGTTAAGCAGTGCATTCTATCTATGGTTAAGCAGTACATTCTATATTTGATTAAGCAGTACCTTATATATTTGGTTAAGCAGTACATTCTATCTTTGGTTAAGCAGTACATTCTATCTTTGGTTAAGCAGTGCATTCTATCTATGGTTAAGCAGTACATTCTATATTTGATTAAGCAGTACCTTATATATTTGGTTAAGCAGTACATCCTATCTATGGTTAAGCAGTACATTCTATCTTTGGTTAAGCAGTACATTCTATCTTTGATAACACAATGCATTCTATCTTTGATTAAACAGTACATTTTATTTTTGTAGGTAAGATGTGTGTTAACCCCCCTCAGCTCTTCACTCAAAATGCTGCCTAATGAGTCTCAGGTAAACATACACTAATTTACCAATAGTTACAAAATAAACAGTAAAAAATAGAAAACTCTTTCAGCGCAATTATATCTTCTAAATAAGGTATACTTATATTTTAGCATGATGATTTCTTAGACATCTGAAGTCAATGCAGCTTTCATAGGGAAGTTTTTCATGAATTCATAGAAGAGAAAAAAATACACAATAGTGTGATATTGTAGGGATCAAAATATATGTAACAATTTATAAGTATGTAAACTCAGGAAAAAATCATATAAATCCCAATGTATGATGATCCCACATTGATTGGCATCCCAAAGTGAGGCTACTCACAAGACTATAGGCCTTGAGAATCTGTCTTTCAGAATTTCTTCCAAAAACACCATGTTGTTAAATCATCAAATGGAATCTCCACAGAATACAGTGCATATAAAAAAACAAAAACGGAAAGAATCTAGTGTATTACCGTTAAATAAATCAAAAATATAAGAAATGCATAAATACACTCATATAGTAATAATTAAAAGAGGCATATACACTTATGCTGAGCATATTTTTGGATGGGCACAACATTCTGTCTTTGGTTGAGCCGTACATTCTATCTTTGATTAAGCAGTACATTCTATTTTTGATTAGGCAGTACATTCTATTTTTGAATGAGCAGTACATTCTATCTTTGATTAAGCAGTATATTCTATTTTTGGATGAGCAGTAGATGCTATCTTTGTATTTAACTCTTACACTTCAATAAGCTATTCAAAACACACATACGCAAAAACAATGTCTAAGATTCTTCGTGTTTAAAAATATTGATATTTGCAAAGAGCCAGCAGCATTATAGTAATTTTTACCTTACATTGTGAATCTGCTCTAGAAACAAAAATATTAAATTTCCAGACAGCAAGGGAAAGTTTTGATCCCACAAGAGTGGAATGTGTGAATTGGGGTGTTCCATGCTGAGAACGGGTTAGGCTAAGTGTGCCTACGTTTGTACCAACATGGAAAAACTCATTTTTCTTTGCAGATCAAGATTATTTAGATGAGATAAAGTGATAGAGAGGGCGCATTTACAGGGGTGTCTCCTGCTGTTCATAGGACTTTCTAGTAATATTTGTACTGTTTTCACATGTGCATATTTTTGCGTATCCACAAACCCATAGAGCTTGTTACCGAACTTGTGATGCCTTATAAATAAACAATGATTATTATGATGATGAGCTCAGCGCGGATTGCTTTTCCAAGGCAGTTCTAATGACTGTGAAATGCGCTGGTTAGACAAGTGGACGTAATGTGCATATAAATAAGCATTGATACCCTGCAAATGTTACGGTTCATAAATGATCCTTAGCATTACAATGGCAGACATACTGAGATTCCATTCTGCAATATAAACATTTCTTGTGAACTTCTATAAATATCGACTGGTAAAAATGAATTTAGAATGCAGAAATCATCGGTGAAATGCGCTGAGTGCACTTTGGCTAACCATATTCAATAATCATTCAGACAGGGTTGTGCATTTAATAAACGTTTAATGAAAGAAATTATATTAATGTGAATATGCCATACTGCTAAAGTAATCATAGGGGATTATTAATTTTGGATGAACTATAACCAGTTAACAGTCAGGTCTTTCAAAAATGTTTTGCTTTATATATGGAGGGATAGGTTATAGTTCTTATAATTGAGCAGTGATATCTCAGTTGGGGTTAGATTTACTAAACATTCTAAAAAGGAAAACAATGTAGGTGTTGCCCATAGCAACCAATACCATTGTAGCTATAATTTATCTAGCACAGTCTAGGAAATGATAGCTAAAATCTGATTGGGTGCTATTGGCAATGCCTCTGCTTTTCCTTTTATAAGGTTTAGTAAATTTACCCATTGTTCATAATTACATGTGTTTATATTTACTTCATATTCCATTAAAACCCATTAACCACGCTTTTTGGAATACAGGCAGCTAAAGAACTACCTCCGGATCTTGGGGGCTCGGTGATGTTGGTCCATCCTCTCCGGAGAACTTGAAGTCTTAACGGGCTTCACTGCACATGTGCCTCTAGAGCGGATCACCTGCCATAACATATATTTTACTGTAGAGTGCGGTCATTGAGTGTTACACCTCTGGATACAGATATATTAATTGGTAACTGGATTATACAAAACTATTCCAACAGGGATCCTGTGAGGCACGGACAGCTATTGACCAGACCATAGAGGCCTCTTACCCCAATATCCTGGGGGGCTCCATGCCACTAAACTGGTTGCACGTTGAGGTTTTTATGCTGACAAAGCTGTTATGTTGCACATTAGGCTATTATGTTTTCTTGCAGTTAATATACTATAAAATGGCCCACTCTCTGGCACACTGCTGTGGTAGCAGCAGCCTAACATTTACCTCATAAGGATCTTAAGTTTTTCTTTGCAGCTCATCTAAACCCGGCCTGGTTGTGAGATGATCTAGGTCAGGCCTGAACAACCTGTGGCTCTTCAGGTGTTGTGAAACTACAAGCCCCAACATGCTTTGGCAGCCAATAGCTAGCAAGGTATTCTGGGACTTGTAGTTTCACAGGCTGTCCAGGCTTGACCTAGCAGCTCATTTCTCTATAGAGTCCTCAGCAATTGTTAATGGTGTATGTTTCTAATTTTTCCTCGGAGGAGTGAGGCCACATAGGCCAAACTAGATTAAACACATGTGTTTGCAATAAATCACGAACTTACCGCTAAGGGTTAAGATGCAAATCCTGTTAGCCAATAGTGTGCCTGGAGTAGGTGTCAATCCAAGGGCATATATTCTCCATGCAGTGTAGGCGGGATCTCTTCTACTGCAGAATCTCCTCCCTCCCTCTATGACTTATGCATTAATATGCTCAATATTCCTTTTTCCTATTACAGAGGAGGCAGAGTTTGGCAGGAGGGCTCTTGCAGTCAGCGACTAATTCATATGGTGCTATCACTGATTGGCCACTTGTCACTGCCCCCTTTGAAGCACCTTGGCTCTTGATCCCTTTGTGAGGGGGACCCCTTGACCTGCTTTGTGAGGGTTCATCATTGTGATCCCAGAGGAGGAGCATTCACAATGACACCAGATTTAGCACCGGCCAATCGTAAGGGACTATGTTCTGGTACCAATGGTTGTGCCTGTGGCCGTACACTGGTTTTGCTATTATGTGCGAGATGACTTGCAACTTGCTCTCACTGTCACCATTTATTCCTAATCAGTAAAATGTGACCTAAATTTTGCAAACCCAGAAGATGTCTGTGTAGTTATTTCTTTAGAGTTTAAGATGTCACAATTGTAGAGGTTTTGTGCAGAGATGAAAATATCAGCAGTATGGAGTTTAACAGAATGGAAGGTGCATTGTTTAGAATTCGCCAATTCCTAAGTAACACACCTGTCGCCAGGTAGAAGATATGGATAGTATGTGAGTGTGTCCTAGGGAATAGGTTAATATGCACTATGGATTGGGCCTAAGGTTTCAGAACTACACAGAAATCATAACATGTGCGAATCTCCCACAATCTGCTTCTCTGAACAATTTGTGTTTAAAGCTACATGCAGACATTTATAATGTGCAGTTGTTCCATTTGCCATTTTCGGATATAAATTGGTGTTCAAAAACATTTTAAAAGACATTTTAGTTTTCAATAAAAAGTACCTTTTAATTAAACTTTTTTTATAATGTCAGTCAGAATCACTGACTTATCATATTCTGCCAAAACGATTTGCACTTCTTTACTCCGTTGCATGGCCATAGTTTGGCTCTTGGTTGATAATGTACAATAATGTGGCAAAAATACAAATGCATTAAAGGGACTTTTGGTTTGTAGAGTTGGTTTTAAAGAATAAACCAATTTCAATGTCTGGATGGCCCATTGTTCCACTGTTAAGTCAAAGTTCTGCTTTTTTTTTTCTTACCCAGTACTGGTATATTGCTGTCTATTGTTTTAGTCTTATCCAACTAAACAAAATGGCAGCTCTTGTTGAAGACTTGCAGATATGTAAATATATAGATGGATTGTACCAATAAACAACATATATTTGAGGTAGGGGCTTATCACAAGCGGATGGAGGCTTGTTGTGACGTAGACAATTCCAGTGGCAGCAGAGGCAGAACTCTTCATCACTGGGCCCCAAGGCCAAGTTTGACTAGGGGCCCAGCAATGCAGCTGTATCCTCTAGGGCCCCCGTCAGTGGCGCACGCAGGGGGGGTTTCTGAGTCTCTAGAAACCCCCCCTGCGCTAACTAAGTGGCCACTGTCCTATACAGCAGCCGCGGCGCTGTCAAAGAAGCGTCCGCGGCGGTGCTGTATTGTATACAGCACCACCCCAGACGCTTCTTAGACAGCGCCGCGGCTGCTGTATAGGACAGCGCTGGCGAAACGTAGCTGCTGCACATGCGCAGCAGCTCTCTCTCGGGTGTTTTTTTTTTTTTTTTGGGTCGGCGGGGAGGAACCATCCCCCCCCCCCCGACAATCCGCCGTGCGCCCCTGCCCGTTCTGCTGAAAAGAGCAGAGATGGGGGTCTCTTCTGAGCATATGCAGATGGTGCATGTGCCCACTATTCAGAGCAGAGAGGTAGACTTGGGGGTGATTTAGGACCTCGGGAAGCAGGGGGTCTCCCACAGGGACCTGGGGTGTGGGGCAGGGGGCATCAGAATTGCCAGAAAGGTAATTATATATGATATACTGTTCCTTCACATCTATCTTATCCTACCTGCTCAATATAGTGGTGAATGCTCTGCATTAGACATCCGCAGTTTTGGCCTGAGATATCCATGTGTCTTTAATAGAATAAGCAGGTGTAGTCAGGGGTGTTTTGCTTTGCTAGGCATTATTATTGTACTGTTTATAAAACAAAAATAAAACTGGCTTAACCAGCTCTTTGTAATCTAGCTCTGAAGCTAAAACAGTTGGACATCTTCCAAAATCATGGACTGTATGTGTGTTAAATAAAACAACTGCAGAGGAGGCAGCGTGCAAAGTAGCAATGTACTACAATTCTGTTCTAAGTAATGTGTAGATCGGGAAACGAATGCAAAAAATACAAGTAAGGATGAATAAACCACTTATGGTTCGGTTCATAGGTCAACAATTATGTTTTCCGTTTCTTGATTCACAAATCTTATTTTACTGGTTAAGACAAAATCAAACTGTTTGAAAGGAGAGTAAAATATAAAATATTTTAGGAATGCAAATATTGTCTATGTTGTACATTTGTTATATCGCACTTTCTTTTTTATTCGAAATTGACAATTTAGAAAACAATTTTGTTCAAAAAGGACATTTTTTTAAAAGACAATTTAGTGATGCATTCCACAAAGGTTTTAGTCCTCCGAAATTGATTCACCCGCTGTGAGCCACTGAAGTTCAAAGCAAACAAATTTACCAGAACATATTATTCAGCTCTTACTTCCAGGAGGGCACCTAGTTCTAACTAGGGTGGTGAGTTATGTATGGCATCGGTTTGAGATCACAATGTCACCTAATAAGGGGGATGGTTTATTGGCAGTAGGTGGATCATCATCTGCGACCGGCCTGTTACATCATGACTATGGACATCATCCAAAATGGGTGGAGAGTGCATAGGAGGTCGGCTATCGCATTCGCAATCGCAATTCTGTTGCAGTGGAGGTGTTGCCCATAGCAACCAATCAGATACTAGCTATCATTTTCTAGAATGTACCAGATAAATGATAGCTGTAATCTTATCGGTTGCTATGGGTAACACCTTTGCTTTTCCTTTTTAGATAAATCTACCCCAAACGCTTTTCAGAGTGAGACCAGAATCTGCCCCATAAAATGATTGTAAATCTAGCTCAGTAGGGCAGTTTTAGACCATATAATAAGGAACATTGGCCACAAACACATAAGGGAACAAGTGCCAAAATTGACATTAACTGCCAAAACTGATGTTTCCTCTACTGATAATGAATCTCATACTGATTAAAATGGCAAAAGTTTTCAGATTAGGAAGAACAGACTAGAGAAGCCTATCACATAATTACAAAAGTGTCACAATTATATCCAGAGGTGGAAGTGGGGGTGTATACGGTGGTATGCCATACCGCCACTTCTCCTACTGCCTTCATTGTTAGACTATAAATACCATTCACTTACATTCCCATTACATTTTCATACTGCCACTTCTAAATTTCCACGCCAGCCACTGGTTCTACCAATTAAAATCCACTTGTTTTACGTGTGACGATGACACTGACCACACCCATTTGATGTTTGATGCCAGGGCATGCTGAGCCTTGTAGTTCCACAGCAGCTAAAGCACCACTTAGAATATAACATTTATATGTTCCATGCACTAAACCGATCATGTGTCATAGGTGAGCTTTTAACTAGATTTTCTGGGTTGGGTACATCATGCTAAATCTACTGCTACAGCAACTGCAGTCCTTGTCTGGACCTTATTTCATCATATGCATTTACATTAAACGATCTGATTATACTCTGTAAGTAAAAACCATGGTGCAGAAAAGGAACTGTGTTCCCAGCTGTCAGTATTCGCCAATAGTCTTGGGTAAAAAGGTTTCAGAAAGTCCTGTGTCAGCTTGCTGCTATATATAAGCTAGACTGCCTGTGTCAGCTGCAGAATTGTTATTAGAAAAAGGGGCAAGGAATAGTATGTTTTAAATCTTAAACAAGTGTAATTATGCATCAGGGAGCCAAAGCTTTTATTAATATTTATAAGAACGTTATGGATAGAAAGAACTATCATTTTTGTACACTGACTATGTAAAATCAATATTAACACAGACAATATTGCTCAACCAAGCTGTACAGCAGTTTCATTTTTAATAAGAGACAAAGGGACTTTGGTCCTGAATTGCAGAACCCATCAGCATCTAGGGTTTGATGGACAATATCCAGCACTCTGTTAGGCTCATTTACTAACCGCAGAGTACGCGGGCTTCCGGCACGTTTGATTATGTGTGCCTATCTGTCCGTCGAGCACACACATTGATGCACTGCTACTTCCCAGTTTGGGATCATAAAAGGATATTAATTATATTTGTTACATGCGTATATTTTAATGCTTTGAGTGCAGTGGTTTTCATGTGCATAGGTAAGTGCTTTCCTGATTAAAATGCGTCTGGTTGGTGAAGGACATCTCATTGAAAGTATTGGCTAAGGCTGGGTATACACTATACAAATGTGATATCCCCGATGCGATATCCTTAACAATTTTACCAATGATTAAAAAAAAAGCCCTGATCAGCATGTCGATCCATGTGTACACACTAATCACAGTTTACAAGATTTACCTTCAGATCGTGACTGTGCACACTCCATAGAGATCTATGGACACAGCCGGTCATGAATGCATACACACTGCAGAACTGGAACAACATCGTTCCATTGTTGAACAATATTTTTAGTCCGGTTTAAAAATCAAATCAAACGATACGATGTGGTGTGGATCGATAATCGTTCATCACTGCAGTATACTCTCTAATGCGATATCGGGCTGAGCGGTCATTTATCATTTGATTGGGCCGATAATCTGCTGAAAACACTGTAGTGTGTACCCAGTTTAACTCCTGATCTCTGACACCTCTATGGGAGTGCTATTTTATCTGGGCTTAAGGCTTACCTGCACACAGCTTTTAAAGGCAAGTCTTTCCCTAGCACTAGCAGCCATGGGAGACCTGGGACTCACCTGACACAAGTTGGAATTAATTAATGTAAAGAATGGGGTGCAAGAGTCATGGGACTTACATTGTATAAACAAAAACAGACATAGGTCCTCTGCACTCACCATGTACAGACTGGGGTGCAAGAGGGGGTTGCCCACATTGTATAGACAAGAAAACAGGGATACTCTGCACTCTCCAAACACATAATTAATGCTATATCAAGTACTGTTCTATATTAAAAACAGAGAATTCCCAGTCTGTACATGGTGAGTGCAGAGGACCTATGTCTGTTTTTGTTTATACAATGTAAGTCCCATGACTCTTGCACCCCATTCTTTACATTAATTAATTCCAACTTGTGTCAGGTGAGTCCCAGGTCTCCCATGGCTGCTAGTGCTAGGGAAAGACTTGCCTTTAAAAGCTGTGTGCAGGTAAGCCTTAAGCCCAGATAAAATAGCATAGCATTTGATCATGTTAGGACTGACCAGAATGGGAAGACTTTGGCGTGAGTTGGTCAGCTTAAACATATATTGCAATATGTGGAACTAACATTCCCTGTTTTTAATATAGAACAGTACTTGATATAGCATTAATTATGTGTTTGGAGAGTGCAGAGTATCTCTGTTTTCTTACCTCTATGGGAGTATTAATATCCGGCCATGTTGTATGAGGTGGGGCGGAACACAGCTGCCCCAGCAATACTAACTCAGAGCATTAAGAATCGTCGGGCCATGTCAGCAATTGTTTGCCCGTTCACAATGCGTAGTGGAACAGAAGTCCCTGATTTGGGTTTTTAGTTCCATTTAGTTTTAAAAAGACAGAATTTCAAAATAGATAAAATATATTTAAAAAAAAAAAATCCAAAAATATATGAGAACCTATGCATTTAAAAATATGTGTTTTAATGATTTTTTTCTATTAGTGCCATCCCAAGATAGTAACTATAAAAAAGGTATTGCAGAGGTACAAGTACTGCCACAATACTTGTTCAGTAGACTTCCCCATGCATCAACGGCAATACCATTGTTATTGTCAGAGGTAAGCCTTTGATGTATAAGGTCCAGCTAAAAACAAAAAGCCATATCGCCCTTTGATAAATCTGCCCCTAAATCATACTTGCCAACTCTCCCAGAATGACCGGGAGACCCCCGCATTTCGTGAGAGACTCCCGGGAGAGTGTGGCAATCTCCCGCAAATCTGCCCACTTCACTAGGAAGTGGGCAGAATTAGGTCCAAAAACGCAGCGATTCAACAGGATTCGTGACATTTGGACCCGCCCCCTGCTGTAAAATGACGCGTTTGCGTCATTACGTCACTGGGGCGGGTCCAAAATGACGCAAATTTTGGAGCCCTGCCCCCTATCACGTCCACTTCCCCCGGCAGGTTCCCGGAAGCCAACTTTAGAAAGTTGGCAAGTATGCCCTAAATTTTTATAGTGGGTGAAATTCCTTGTAAGTATGGCAGATTAAATAGGAGATCAGAACATTCTGCACCGTCATTAATCACCAGGGTTACACATGACCAGTAGATTATACAGCAAAGTTAATAATGCTCTCACAAACACTTCTCCTAAGAATGTTGGGTTGCTCTGTGACTATTTTGCCTATAAAACAGTTAAAACAACCGCACAAATAAACTACAACAAATAGTAACAATAAAATAAAATAAAAGATTAATGTCTGTAACATATTTATTGCAGACAGCTGTGTATTTTCATGTATAAAATATTAATTTCAGATGAATAACTGCAGAGCTCAGGACCTATAAAAACTTTGGTCAAGCCATTGGGAGAAAAAAAAAATTAGCTGAAGAATATAAATGAAGATGTTTAAAATGTTTGAATTAACCAGCATTGTTTACACTGGAGAAATAAGGTTTAGAACATTTGTTTTTTTATAGTCAAAAAGTATATAAAACTGAGAGCAAAATATGAATACACGATGACTTGTTATTGGAGAATAGAAATCTAACACAAGAGCTGTCAATGACTTGTACAGTTCAACAATAAACGTTCCTTTTTTTTTTTTTTTTTGCAAATAACAACGCGATTAAAGACTGTATTTCCAGATGCAACAGCAATTCAGTATGGAAATGTAATATGAAAATGGATTTTACTTGAGGGATGTTATTGAAATCTATATGTCATGCTGAGGTTACCTCGCAATAAGTATATTAAGCTAAGTTATAGTGAAAGGTGTTATTGCTGCAGTCCAGAGTTTCAGTAATTGTTTAGATCTGGGATTGTATATTTAAAAGTACTCGTACATTGACGTTCACTTTGGTTTGCTTTAATAACAGAGCAGGAGAAGGGTACATAAATATTAGGCAGCAAACAATTTAAAGTAGACGTCACCTACACACAATGGAGGCAACAGTTTTTGTGGGGTGAATCAGTACTCCTATGCCTCAATCCTATATGGTGTCTCATGCCTCAGTGAAATAATTGATTACTAGTGAATATATAGGAGGCATGCTCAAGAATATTGGTTGCACCCACAAAACAATTGCCTTCACTGTGCGTAAGGTCCACTTTAAAATAAAGGCATTACAAGGGTATTAAAAATTGTGAGAGAAGGTCAATCTGCTGGATTTTCTGGACTTGTCCAAAAATCAGTGTAAAACGTTCCCCTGTCTTCCTTAGTTTAATTTTTCCCCAAAAAGACCCACAAATTCTAACAAACTCCAAGCATTGATTAGACAAGAATGGGCGGCCGTCAGTCAGAATGTGGCCCAGAAGTTGATTGACAGCATGCCAGGGCGAATTGCAGAGGTCTTCAGAAAGAAGGGTCAACACAGCAAATATTGACCCTTTGCATAAACTTAATGTAATTGTCTATAAATGCCTTTGACACTTATGAAATACTTGTAATTTTACTTCAGTATACCATAGCAACATCTGACAAAAAGGTCTAAAAACACTAAGGATGAGCGGGCTCGGATTAGCGAAATCCAAGCCCACCTGAACAGTGCATATCCGACGGGATCCGAGCACTGTTCGGGTACTTCCGGCCGCCAAACGAATCCAAAACAAGTCCAGTAGTACTTTGTCCAGTGCTCTGTCCTGCTGATTCCAGTGGTGCTTTGGCCAGTGTCTGTCCTGCTGAGTCCAGTGGTGCTTTTCTCCTGATTTTTTTTGTGCTAAGTCCATAGTAAATTTATAATTATAATAAAATCTTCTAAAAATTAAAAAAAAATAATAAAAAAATAATTAAAAAAAAATATAAAAAAATAATTTAAAAAGTATAAAAAATATTCTAGAGCAATATATTCCTGCAGTCCCAAAAAATAGGAACTGCAATCTATATTACTACGTTCACTGTTTCTGCATTTCCCAAAAATAGGAACTGCAATCTATATTACTACGTTCACTGTTTCTGCAGTCCAAAAAATAGGAACTGTAATCTATATTACTACGTTCACTGTTTCTGCATTTCCAAAAAATAGGAACTGCAATCTATATTACTACGTTCACTGTTTCTGCATTTCCAAAAAATTGGAACTGCAATCTATATTACCACATTCACTGTTTCTGCATTTCAAAAAATTGGAACTGCAATCTATATTACTACATTCACTGTTTCTGCATTTCAAAAAATTGGAACTGCAATCTATATTACTACATGCACTGTTTCTGCATTTCCAAAAAATAGGAACTGCAATCTATATTACTACCTTCACAGTTTCTGCAGTCCCAAAGTGTGTGTGGTTTAGGGGTACGCTGTCTTGTGCTGCATATAATGGAGTCCTAAAATTTGGAGGATAAAGTAGGGAAAGATCAAGACCCACTTCCTCCTAATGCTGAAGCTGCTGCCACTAGTCATGACATAGACGATGCAATGCCATCAACGTCGTCTGCCAAGGGCGATGCCCAATCTCCTAGTAGAGGGCATGTAAAATCCAAAAAGCCAAAGTTCACTACAATTAGTAAAAAAAGAAAATTCAAATCATCTGAGGAGAAACGTAAACTTGCCAATATGCCATTTACGACACGGATTGGTAAGGAACGGCTTAGGCCCTGGCCCGTGTTCATGACTAGTGGTTCAGCTTCACCCAAGGATCTAAGCCCTCCCCCCCCCTCTAAAAAATTTAGGAGACTTAAGCTGTCATCAACAACACAGCAAACAACTCTGCCTTCTAGAGAGATGGCATCACAAATCCCCAAGGCGAGTCCAAGGGTGTTGGTGGTTGATAAACCTGACCTTCCCATCACTGTACGGGAAGAGGTGTCTCCTTCCACCATTTGCAGCACGCCCTCTGCATATGCTGGAAGGATCACCCACAGTCCAGTTACAGATTTCGCTAATGAAGGTCTCAATGTTGTACACCGGGAGGAGGATATTGATGTAGCTGGCGCTGAGGAGGAACTTGATGAGGAGGATGCTGATGTGGTTATCATAAATGAGGCACCAGGGGGGGAAACAGTTATTGTCCATGGGATGAAAAAGCCCATCATCATGCCTGGACAGAAGACCAAGAAATGCACCTCTTCGGTCTGGAGTTATTTTTATCCAAATCCGGACAACAAATATATGTCCATTTGTAGCTTATGTAAAGCTCAAATAAGCAGGGGTAAGGATATTGGCAACCTAGGGACATCCTCCCTTATACGTCACCTGAATAACCTCCATAGTTCAGTGATTAGTTCAGGAACTGGGGCTAGGACCGTCATCAGTCTAGGGACACCTAAATCCCTTGGTCCTGTTGGATACACACCACCAACACCCTCCTCGTCAACTTCCTCCACGATCTCCATCAGATTTAGTCCTGCAGGCCATGTCACCAGCCAGACTGAGTCCTCTTCAATTCGGGATTCATCCGAGGAATCCTGCAGCGGTACGCCTACTACTGCCACTGCTGCTGTTGCTGCTTGTAGTCGGTCATCTTCCCAGAGGGGAAGTCGTAAGAACGCTACGTCTTTCACCAAACAGTTGACCGTCCAACAGTCGTTTGCCATGAGCACATAGTACGACAGTAGTCACCCTATTGCAAAGCGGATAACTGCGGCTGTAACAGCTATGTTGGTGTTAGACGTGCGTCCGGTGTCCGCTATCAGTGGAGTGGGATTTAGACGGTTGATGGAGGTATTGTGTCCCCGGTACCAAATCCCGTTGAGATTCCACTGCACTAGGCAGGCGATACCCGGGATGTACAGAGAAGTACGAACAAGTGTCCTCAGTGCTCTGAAAAATGCGGTTATACCCACTGTCCACTTAACCACGGACATGTGGACAAGTGGTTCAGGGCAAACGAAGGACTATATGACTGTGACAGCCCACTGGGTAGATGCATCGCCTTCCGCAGCAACAGCAGCAGCTGCATCAGTAGCAGCATCTCCACAACGGCTGCTCGTGCCAAGGCAGGCAACGTTGTGTATCACAGGTTTTAATAAGAGGCACAATGCTGACAACCTCTTAGAGAAACTGAGGGAAATAATCTCGCAGTGGCTTACCCCACTTAGACTCTACTGGGGATTTGTGGTGTCAGACAACGCCAGTAACATTGTGCGGGCAATACATATGGGCAATTTCCAGCACGTGCAATGTTTTGCCCACACCGTTAATTTGGTGGTGCAGCATTACCTGAAGAGTGACAGGGGTGTGCAGGAGATGCTTGCGGTGGCCCGCAAAATTGCTGGACACTTTCGTCATTCTGCCAGTGCCTACCGCAGACTCAAGCAACATCAAAAAAAGCTGAACCTGCCCTGCCATCACCTCAAACAAAAGGTTGTGACACGCTGGAACTCCACCCTCTATATGCTGCAGAGGATGGAGGAGCAGCAAAAGGCCATTCAAGCCTACACAGCCACCTACGACATAGGAAAAAGAGTGGGGATGCGCCTTAGTCAAGCGCATTGGAGACTGATTTCCATGTTGTGCAAGGTTCTCCAGCCGTTTGAAGTTGCCACACGAGAAGTCAGTTCCGACACTGCCAGCTTGAGTCAGGTGATTCCCCTGATCAGGCTGTTGCAGAAGCAGCTGGAGAAAGTGAGGGAGGAGCTGTTAAAGCATTGCGATTCAACAAAGCATGTAGCTCTTGTGGATGAAGCCCTTCGTACGCTTTGCCAGGATCCGAGGGTGGTCACTCTTTTAAAGTCAGAGGAATACATTCTGGCCACCGTGCTGGATCCTCGGTTTAATGCGTATGTTGTGTCTCTGTTTCCGGCAGACACAAGTCTACAGCGTTGCAAAGACCTGCTGGTCAGGAGATTGTCCTCTGAAGACATGCCAACAGCTCCTCCTTCATTTTCTTCAACACCTGTGGCTGCGAGGAAAAAGCTCAGTCTTCCTTAAAGACTCGCTGGCGGGGATGCTGAGAACATCTGGTCCGGACTGAAGGACCTGCCAACCATTGCAGACATGTCTACTGTCGCTGCATTGGATGCTGTCACAATTAAAAAAATGGTGGAGGATTACTTTGCGGACACCATCCAAATAGACATGTCAGACAGTCCTTATTCTTACTGGCAGGAAAAAAAGGCAGTTTGGAAGCCCCTGTACAAACTAGCTCTATTTTACCTGAGTTGTCCCCCCTCCAGTGTGTGCTCCGAAAGAGTTTTTAGTGCAGTGGGGAACCTGGTCAGTGAGCGGCGAAGGAGGTTGCTTCCGCAAAACGTTGAAAAAATGATGTTCATTAAAATGAATTATCAATTCCTCAATCAAGTACAGCACTGGCCTCCAGATACTACAGAGGGACCTGTGGTTGTGGAGTCCAGCGGGGACAAATTGATAATGTGTGAGGATGAGGAAGTACACACTGTAGGGGGCGAGGAATCAGAGGATGAGGACGACATCTTGCCTCAGTAGAGCCAGTTTAGTTTGTACAGGGAGAGATAAATAGCTTTTTTTATGTGGGGGCCCAAACAAACCAATCATTTCAGCCACAGTTTTGTAGGCCCTGTCGCTGAAATGATTGGTTTGTTAAAGTGTGCATGTCCTATTTCAACAACATACGGGTGGGTGGGAAGGCCCAAGGACAATTCCATCTAGCACCTTTTTTTTTCCTTTGCCAGCTCGTTTTGTGGGGGTCCAAACAAACCAATCACTTCAGCCACAGTTTGGTAGGCCCTTTCGCTGAAATGATTGGTTTGTTAAAGTGCGCATGCCCTATTTCAACAACATCAGGGTGGGTGGGAGGGCCCAAGGAAAATTCCATCTTGCAACTCTTTTTTTGGCATTATGTGACCGTGGAACAGTCGTTTGCCATGAGCACGAAGTACGACAGTAGTCATCCTATGGCAAAGCGGATAACTGCGGCCTTAACAGCTATGTTAGTGTTAGACGTGCATCCGGTGTCCGCCATCTGTGCAGTGGAATTTAGACAGTTGAAGGAGGTATTGTGGCCCCGGTACCAAATTGGGTAGCGGGGCCACTCCACTACGCAGTCCAGAAATCTTAGTATTAGATATTAAACTACGTTCACTGTTCCTGCTACATCAAAAAAGCATGAACCTGCCCTGCCATCAACAAAAACAAGAGGTAGTGACGCGCTTGAACTCCACCCTCTATATGCTGCAGAGGATGGAGGAGCAGCCATCTGTGCAGTGGAATTTAGACAAGTTGAAGGAGGCATTGTGGCCCCGGTACCAAATTGGGAAAGAAATCTTAGTATCAGATATTAAACTACGTTCACTGTTCATCCAGCTACCTCGGTGCAACCTTTTGGCCTAAAAACAATATTGTGAGGTGTGATGTGTTCACAATAGACTGGAAATTAGTGGAAATAATTGTTATTGAATGTTATTGAGGTTAATAATAGCGTAGGAGTGGAAAAAAAACAAAAAACTGGATTTTAGCACATTTTATGCTTTTTTAAAAATAAATCAGAACCCAAAACCCTAAATCAGAACCAAAACCTTTTGTCGGGTGTTTTGGCAAAACAAATCAGAACCCAAAACCACAAGCTAATCAGAACCCAAAACCCAAAACACTAAAAGTGGCCGGTGCACACCCCTAAAAAACACTGAAGCAGCAAACTTTGTAAAAACCAATACTTGTGTCATTCTCAAAACATTTGGCCATGATTGTAGTTTGCCAACCCATCTTGCACACCACTGACATCACAAAGCAAACTATAACTTTTAAACACTGCAGAGTACACCTTTGATGTGTGAAATGGGTGACTAACCATGAGCCACGGCCTTCTGTTTTCAAACTACAGCAGAACAAGTTGTTTTGGTCATTTTAAAGTCTTACTTTTAGTAGCAGTGATTAACTATGGCTTTTCAAGTGCAGTTCCTGTTCATTCTTTTAATTTCATTTAAGCTTAGCATTCATGGGCAGGCTGGGCTGGGGGGCAGGGGGCATATGCCCCCCGGCTCGCTCTCATAGTGGGCTACATTGGGCTGGACCACTGGGCCTCCTGCATTTTCCTTTAAAAGTCAAGTCTTGCCCCCCCGGGCTAAAATTTATTTCCATCCCTCCCCTGTCAGCATTCCCCGTTTCTTTTAAAATGTCCCTTATTGCTTTTGCTTAATCCACCTGTCTGTCATTATGTACTCAAAGACAGTGTCTGTTAACTTGTCAAAAGCAAAGCTCTATTTATGGCATTCATTGCAAATTTTAAATATGCATTCTCTCCCCATTTGTATTTGCTATAATGAAACTAAGAGTAATTCATAGATTAGTATTAATTGGTTAAAAAAAATATTGAGTACTTGGGCAAGTGGCAAAACTGGGAAAGGTGAGGGCATTTATCAAAAAAATGAATGTATTTTTCAAGTAGGGCAGCCGAGATACACGTGTTTAGTGGGTGCAGTGTTGTACACATTTTTTAAAAATTATAAAAATGCACAAAAGTTATTAATCATGCACAAAGTCCAGTTTCCAATAAAGACCAAATCCCAATCAGACTAATGTGAGAAAGCCTGTGGCCAGCAATACAAATATAACAGACAGGTTTAATCAATACACAAAGAGTGATGCCACACCTGTGAAAATACAGATCAGTTACATCCACATGACATAACTGAAATAAACTGCCTAGGACACACCTACACAAACAAGCACAGTGTGTATTGTAGGAACAAACTGTAGACCACATTCTCATCCACACCGTCTAGTTTTAGAACTGTGCTAACGGTTTGCCAAGTGAGACATTACATTACATGTGTACACAAGTGTCCAGAGACCTGCATATTGAGTCTATGTTTACAGTATTACAGAATAGCACCGTGCTGCAAATTCACAGGCATATGATATATTTGTGTCTAGTCTCTGATCACATTCAGTCAGACTAACTAAGGCTTCCGTTTCATGAATTAAACAGAACCTGCAACAGGGTCTCAGTTCATATGTTATTGCTTTTCTATAGAGTGTCAGTGTACCCAGGAAAACTGCATTGCTTCATGACCAGGCCACCTAGGGGAGCATACTCTCTGTACTTGGTATAAGGTCACACTATCAGACTGCGCAGTGATCTCTCCCATACCAGCTTCCTCAGAACTTTCCTATGGTGAGGTCTGAGGGAAGGTAACTGGGGAGAAGGCATAGTGTATAAAGTGCACGCTGTATTACAAGCTCTCTCTCGGGCAAACAGGGTCACAGAGGAACCCTTTTATTTTTTTGCTGTCCATATAGTGCTTATGTAACCTCTGCAAAATGGTATGTTCTGCCGTGAAATTTGATTTATGCAAAATTCTGCTGATCTGTCCTCCCGTAAATAGCGCAGTCTGTTCTTCTACAGCCCAGGATGCCCTCTCCTGTAACTGGCAATGCTGGGACTTTTGGGGTTGATACTGTACCAATGTCGACAGTCATGTCACCACCACCACCAGTTATCTTGCTATAGCGCCACTAATTGCGCAGCGCTGTACAGAGAACTCACTCACATCAGTCCCTGCCCCATTGGAGCTTACAATCTAAATCCCCTAACATACACACACAGTCCGAGAGAGACTAAGGGCAATTTAATAGCAGCCAATTAACCTACCAGGATGTTTTTTGGAGTGTGGGAGGAAACCAGAGCACCTGGAGGAAACCCACGCAAACGCGGGGAGAATATACAAACTCCACACAGATAAGGTCATCGTCAGGAATCGAGCTCATGACCCCAGTGCTGTGAGGCAGAAGTGCTAACCACTAAGCCACCGTGCTGCCCATGTGCCATAGGAACCCTATGTCAGGGATGATCCATATATATATATATATATATATATATATATATATATATATATATATATATATATATATATATATATATATATATATATATATACAAGTTAACCCGTGCATGATACTCATGCATTCTAGTCAAATCAAGCTACTTAAGGTGTTAAAAAGGTTCTTGTCATGCATTTGGGGCTAGGCCAGGCTTCCTCAGGGGAAGAGTGTTACTTCCCGACGTAAGCGCCTTTTTTTAACGTGATTTTGTCCACATGTCACCACCTCATCATTCTTCTCCATCACTTCATCCTTCATCTTCATTGCCACATCCTTAATCTCCATCGTCTTACTGTTCTAAAACCTCTCGATACACAACGTTTCTGCTAAACACCTTATCGCTGTGCTCAATCAGTCTTCCTTGAAGGGCAGTATTCATAACCTGCACTTTCACATCACTGCTTCTCCGCACTCGTGAAAATGCGACATACAATTGTCCATGACCAAACACAGGCTCTGGTAAATAAATACCCACACGGTCAAGAGTTTGAGCCCTCAACTGGTAAATTTAGCCTTTACTACCCCTCCCACGGGGGGAAGGGGGGATGATGGAAGTTAACTGACTTTACTATTATAATTTTTTTCTCAAATAATGTCAGTATACCAAATTTCAGGTCAATTGGATGAGCCCTTTCTGAGAAAATATTTTTCTCCACACACACACACACACACACACACACTCTAACACACGCCGCTAGGCTTATATATATATTAGATTATTCAAAGCTGCATTGCTCTCACAAAACTTGTACTGTGCTGTGACACCATATGTCAGGGGCTGACTGGGCTGAGGGGTATGGAGGCATATCCCCCCCCCCCCCCCCCATGGCCCGGTTGCATAGAGGGCTACCTAGGGCTGGATCATTGGGCTACATGCATTTATTTTCCTTTAAAATGTTCCTAATAGGCTGCTGAGCCGAGTCTTTCCCCCCTGGGCTAAAGTTTACCAGCTCTCCCCTTACATAAGTAGCCCTGCGATATTATAGACCAGTGTTGGCTAACCTGTGACACTCCATGTGTTGTGAAACTACAAGTCCCAGCATACCCTTCCAGCAATAAGCTGCTATATATATTGGCAAAGCATGCTGGGACTTGTAGTTTCACAACACTGTTATAGACTGTTCTGTGAAGTTATACAGAAAAGAAGGCTCAGATTTTTTTAGTTTATTTTGTATTATGTTCATGCACATTGAAAACACATCATTGTTCTCCTCTCCTCCCCTATCAATGTGATCTCTCTCTCTCTTCCTCTGTATTTTACATGCTTACCAATTCAACAGAACAATAAGGGAAATGGAAAATAGGAAGACCGGCATTACTACCCAATTACAGCTGTATAAACCGAATTGTGATTTGATCACAATTGCTCTGGTTTGTTCTAGCCAGGTTCCAGTCACCCCTGGCCTTGTGAGTCTGAATAATACCCTTTTATCATCAGACCAGCGCCGTGCGACGTGAAGCATGAGAGATGCCTGCGATATGACTTCCTGCTAACGATAACAAGGCCAGCGAAGGATCAGCTTCTCCTGACAGCTCTTCTGTCACGTCAAGCCCAAACCTGCACAATTCCTGTGAGATAATAGTAGAACAAATACAGGGGGATGTGTGACTATGAGAGGATTAGATGGGAAAACATACTAGCAGAGAACGGAATGACGCCTGAGGGGGACAGGGAAATTCAGACTGACAGAAACAACACATGAGGTCTGTGTTATTTTGTTTTTATTCATAAGCGTAAGTCACTTATAACAACATTACTATGGTATGTTATCCCAGAGGAAGGTAGCAGACCACGGCCAGGGAACCAGGACAGTAAGGAAGAAGAGGAGCACTTTGAGTACATCTTGCTAACAATAAACAAAAGGCTTCAGTGTGTAGAGATGATTCACACAGAGACACAGTACAAATTTTTTTTTTTTCTTGCCTTTAGTCGTTTGACAATTTTTTCCGTAATAACAGGGTTATGAGTTGACAAATGGACACTTACTGTAAGATAAGGAGCCTATATCCTGTGGATGGTATAATCCACAAGAGTCACAACTTCCTGAGCGATCACATTTTACTAATACACAGATGATCAACACAACAGATAATAACGAGTATAAATTTATTTTAGATCTTGTGAAAATTATTATTATTGCTTGAATCTGCTCGCTGCATTTTAGGTGGCAAATCGATTCAGGGGCAGTGGGATTTAGGCAAGAAGGGTCAAGGGATCACTGATTATTGCTGTTGGGGTTAAGTATAGCGGTTTTAATTAATAAATTATTGATAAAACAATGTTTTTATTTAGTGCCGGTTACTCACTTCAATCACATTTGTATCAAAAAATTAAAGTGAAAACCACACATGAAAACACATTATAAACGCAATGTATTTGGTATGTGTTTCACATGTGGTCTACCCCTGCTTGATATGTGCTGAACATGTTGGCAGGTATTTGGGTGTGCATTCAGATGCAAACAGCACAGAGCTTTTACCATTTATTTTAGTCATCTGGCAAGCAGGCATGTGAAAAGTTATTTTTATCGCGCCGGGTTATATTGACCCCCTAGAATGCGCTATAACACCTCCCCAGGACTAAACCCGGACAAAATAAACCCTTGTTCAATCCAACAAATACATGCCCACATTTCCTTTTTTCCTTGAGCCAACAAATTGGGACTATTAGGAGGTATGGTTTCTTAAGTTAAACTCAACTAAAATTAGTAAACAAGAATTGAGGAATTCAATTAGAACCACATGAAAAGAACTCTAAAAAAATAAAAATAAACTCATGGAAAGCAGACCTCCCAACACTACGCGTTTTGGAATCAGGACACTGCAAAAAGAGGGCTTGGTCATCTAACGGTTGGACTGTGGCCACATCACAATGCGGCCATTGTTTTATCACGGTAGGGGCATAGACATACCCCAGGGGCATGACTAGTGGTAGGCGATGGCCCACCTCCAAAGCCCATTCCTTTCCCCTGAAAAGACCTTTTCATTGCCAAAAACGGTGGGCAGAACACACCTCCCAGCATTCCTGGCAGTCAGGACAAAATTAAGGACAGTCTCCCAGAAGTAAGGACAGTCTCCCCAAATTAGTACCGTCCCTCCTAAATGGAGACACCTGGGAGGTATGTCTTGTATTTAAAAGAAAGCATTCACCACATATACAGATGTAGCAGGTATATTGCAGTGAATGGGGCTCCATAGCACAGAGCGTTTCTTTTAATTTGTCATTAACTCAAATATCCCAAGATGTTCAGAGATCTCTTATGAGATCGCACTGATTGTCCTCTTAATCCTTGTTCTTCTTACACACAACAGCTTACAACTCTACTATATGATTTAGCTTTGCATGAAATCTTGTCAAACCCTATGTGGAAGTATATGGTTATTGCACCGTGAAGGTCCCCCTAGTGGCCTGTGCTGTTAACCATGTGTAGTTCTTTGCCCCGGCTAGCCGGGGGCTACGGGCAATAACAGACCAGAGGGGATTCCCCAAATACACGGGTGTGTAACAGAGGCGTGATGTGGAGTGAAAACTAGTGGTGGTGATGAGCAAATTAAATAAATACCGGGCGTCATCTGAGTTCAAATGAAAGATACCTTTATTTTCACACAAATTCTCCTCCAG
Source organism: Mixophyes fleayi (assembly GCF_038048845.1). NCBI lineage: Eukaryota > Metazoa > Chordata > Amphibia > Anura > Limnodynastidae > Mixophyes > Mixophyes fleayi. The sequence continues at coordinate 307,719,215 of NC_134405.1, read as the reverse complement.
TATGTAATGATAATGGTTGCATATAAGTTACATTACATAACGCCAACTCCTCCAGCACACACTTACTAGGTATTAAACAATTCTGGCAGTTCACATAATCAACGTTCTAGGTGCAGTAGTCCTACAGCAGACAGTCAGAGTTATTCATACATACAGGCAGACAGTTGGCATGTGTCAGAGGTACTAGACTCTACTTCTATCATCCCACAATTCAGGGATTCTCCTCCATCCATACACACCATCCTTTACATCAGGGACCCTCTTCTACAACTTATAGCCATGCTGCTTTAATGCAGCACCTCCCCCCCCCTCCTCAATGTATATTGGTACTGTTCAAGGGGGCTCTTCTCCCAATGCTGTACAGACTGTAACCCAAATATCCAGAGACCGTCCTTCATCACTCTGCTGAAACTGGCAACTACTTTCAGGGAACACGTCCAGACTGCTTCCAGATACATCCCAGTAACCTGGGATTCTCAAGTGCAGGCTCACAGCATCTCACAGCACTCCCCTGACGTCGGGGTTCAACCATGCTGCTGTCAATCCAAACATCCCCTATTTAAGGGCACAATTATACTTCTCCTGCATCCGATATCTTCCAGGAGACTGTATCTATTTACTTAATCCAATGACTCTAATTATTGGAGTACTCCCCCCACCGTCAGAGAAACAAGTTCTTCTGCAGAAGCCGCCACACACTCACCCCTTTCTAATGACTTCTTTTTGGGGACTCTTCCCCCTCAACATTAGTGTGGCCACTTCTGAGGTACCCCTGATGGTAGGGATCCCCCCTCTGTCTCTGTCCTTCACAGGAGATTTCATACACTGCGTCCAGTGGCATCTACTGCCACCCCCTCATTGCCAAGGCTTCTTCCTATGGGACTTCCCTAATGGGGGATCTTCCCCAACCTATAATTGTAGTCCACGTGGCTCTGCCGCAAACCCACTTCCCATACACCAATGGAGTTCGTGACCTCCTTCTCACCAGTCCTGGGTCCCCGGCAAGACATCCCAAAAACACACACACACGCACTAAGATTCATTTTGTCAGACGCCAATTACCTTACTGGTATATTTTTGGACTATCAGACTTGTGTGCACCAATTCATATATCACGTGTCATTTCTTAGCATTTAATTTGTGTGTACTAAACGCTATGAATGGAAAACTAATCGTTTAACTTCAGTGCCAGTGGAGACGCAGCCATAAATGTGGTGCACATGTCACTGCAATAAAGTCTGCACCACATGTTTGACCATAACTTAGCTTAGTATGTGCATTAAAATGTGCATTAAAATGACTGAACATTTATAAAAAAAAAACTAGTTATTAAACACTACATTGACGTACATGTTTTTTCAGTAATAATATACAAATCTAATCTGCATACAAGCTACGTTCCAATTTGAAACCTAATGTTTCTGTTTCTCTTCTGAAATCAAGAGAAAAGGCATCAGGCTGGACAAAAACAGGTTAGTCCCTGTCTCTTAGAAATAGAGAAGAGAAAAATAGAGGAGATTATGAGAAGCTGTAGAATGTATTATATTTCATTGAAAGTGAGGGGGCACAGCCTGAGCTGAACAGTGAGACTGATGCAGCTTATTGCATTAAAGAGCTATAGAAACCACTTGATTTGTAATATAGATCACATGCGTAGGGCATCACGGCTCTGGCTTTTACTGCATGGCCTAAATTGGTTTTAAATATTACTTTAGCCCCTGTGAAATGTTGATCTAGGCTGAGCCTGTTTCTGTTGTTCCCTAGGCTTAGTCATGTTCACCAGCTGTCAGTGGAAGCTATACAGCTCTGATCCCTATCTCGCTCTGCATTACGTCCTTTCAGAAGGAATAACATTCATGATTATGGGGATTTCTTTGCAGCATCAAACCCCCTCCTCTAATTTTATAACTGTGCTTTCAGCCCGCACTGACCGACAAGTAGATCCTACACACAAAGCAGTTTGTAACTATATTTCTAAATATATATTTAGTTTGAAAGTAAAGTATAGGAAAGTATAAAGTATAGGAAGTTAAGAAGTTTATTTTGTTTATTGAGAATTCTTCGTATTTGCCTATTGTATGTCTGGTCTGGGAATATTAGGAATATAGCCATTTCTAGGGCCAGTGCACAGGCCCAGGGAACAGGTCTGTTACCCAGGTGGGGAGGGGGTTTGAAAGGTCATTTCTTTCCCTATTCACCCACAGTCATGAAATAAATCTACCGTTTCTCACAAGTTGTGTTGGATTCAGTACAAATTCTATGTGACACGGAGGGGTCTATGCTGGAATGCATCATTCTGGGGCTAATCTGGGAGCCCTGACAAAGTTACCCCTCAGCGTCAACCTCATTTTTCTATTTACCAGCAGCCTAGCGCTGCCGGTGATAGGAGGAAGTGCTGTGCTCATGCGCACTGCACTTCCACTGTAATGGATTCTGCAAAGCCAAAGAGGCTTCAGCAGAATCCCATAGGAAAAGACAGGTAACGCCATCCTTCATGTATTGCAGAACTTCACAATCCCATATTAATCTATGGGGACTGCGAAGACAAACATAAAGTGAGTTATGGCAGGAGAAATCTTTTATCTCTCCTGCAATAAGCCCTTGATGCATTCTGCGATGGTCATTTAACGGAGAAAACTGCTGTTTCTTCCGTTTTAATGGCTCATTGTAGTTTAATGCATGGACCCCATAGGGTGCGAGGTCCTGAAGTCTTCACTACTCGTCTGTTCCTGCAACACAGACAGATCACAGACTGTCCATTCACTCTGTATCATAACAGCTTCAAAAGGAAAAGAGGGGAGGATAAGATACTTAGGGGACAGACAGTAGGTGCAGGAGGATGATAGCAGAAATAAAATACAAGAGGAGTATGAATGAGGCAAGAGAAGGGTTAAAATCAAAAGAATCTCATAGGAATTGGGGCAAAAGAAAAAAGCCATAGTGGAACACAGTGAGACATGCAGGGCCGGTGCTAGGGTCCTTGGCGCCCTAGGCACACTTTCAAAATCCGCGCCCCCCCAAGGCACACTTTCAAAATCCATGCCCCCCCCACACGTCTTTCCTTACCTTAACTTGCCTCCATAAAGCTGCTCCTCTCTGCTCCATCTCCTCCGCTCACTGACACTGTCGGGCCGTGATGATATCACGCCCGACAGTTAGTGAGTGGAGGGGAAGAGACAGAGCGCCCCATCAGCTATTGGAGGGGATCCATAGCCCCTTTCCCCCTCCCTATGGATTTATCTGGAGCTGTGCGGCGGCCGTGGAAGGTATGGTCAGCGGTTGCCGCACAGTTTTAAAGTAATTTTAATTCTGTGGCGCCCTCCAGAGCCCGGCGCCCTAGGCAACTGCCTAACCTTGCCTAATGGGCCCAATGAGTGAGGGTATCATTAGAAGCCTCGAGGAGACACGTGGGGGATACAGAGAGCAGAAGGATCATGGGGCAGATAGGGAGACAGGGCAGACAAATAAGAGACACATATTAAATAAAGGGCAGAAGAGAAAAGGAGGGCAGGCTGAGGGGCACAGGAAGATGAGATAAAGTGGAAGAGGTCACTGGAGACACAGGGAAACACTGTCACATTCAGTAATGTATAAGTAACACTGGAAGCTGTACTGTATAATAGGGATATAACATGGAAGCTGAATTGTACATTAAGGATGTGATAGGTGACCTGTACTGTATACTTGGAGATAGGAAGCTGCTCTGTATACTAGGGACATTACATAGTGCTCATTATGCAGCACTATACAGAGAATATGTAATCATACACACCAGTCCCTGTCCCATAGGAGCTTACAATCTAAATTCCTATCAGTGGTCAAAGTGGGCATTTAGAAGTTGTGGTATGAAAAATGTAAAGGGAATGTAAGTGAATGGAATTTGATAGTAAGAGAAGTGTCAGTATATCATATCACCGTGTACACCTCCACTTCCACCACTGGTCCCTACCACACATGCACACACACACAGACTAGGGACCGTTTTGTCAGATGTCAATACTGGAACTGTACTATATAATGAGTGCATGAGACTTCTAGTGTATACTAGTGAGATGAGTCCTGTACTGTATACTGTATATTGTGTTCAAATGGCAGCAGTACAAGCTCATTGGTCAAATTGGTCGTAAAAAAAAAAAAGTTATGCAGGGATAAAAACTGGTGAACAATGCCTCAAGACTTTCTGGTCAGAAAGGAAATAGAGGAAGTGATCCAATTAGCGACAGCAATATGCAGACGGCGGGATAAACTAAAAGGTCACCAACCCCCACTTGCAAAACCAAAGCCATGCTTTTATAAATTACTTTGCTGCTTCAAATACAGCTGGATTCCGAAACCAGGAGAAAGAAAATTACTATTTCCAGCATCTTACATACAGTTGTACAAGGTTAATTCTCTCTCCTATTTCAAGGGATTTGCAAGGATTTGAGGTTTATCTGTAACAAATTATATGTGTTTTTTTCCGCTGTACTGTTCTAGAGACAATGCTGGGAGGAAGGAAAAGGAAACCGTTAAAGAAAGAAGGAAATTAAAAGAAATTTGGATGAAACTATGTGAATAGGACAGAAAAGGTTATAATTAGAGGTAAATGAAGTTGTGGTGGAATTGCACACACACATCAAATTCTGCGTCAGAACAGGTAGTTTTGCAGAGGTGCAATGTCCAGTGTTACAATTCTCAAGTTCCGCTTTTATTCCACCATTCCATAGAAAGGCATTCTGTACTGTATGTGTCATATCCGCATTTCACAGAATTCAGCATTAGAGAGCTGAGGCGACGACAATGTCAATTCATTGTGCTCTGTTGTGTGGTTGGGGAATAATAAGTCAGGAGTCCATGTAGAACAAAAATGATAACGGGAATTCTTAGGGCTACATTTGACCAGAATAATTTCTGAAATTAGGTGAATATTCCATGGGGCAGTTTTAAAAATGTTCATCATCTCTAGTCTTGGAAGCAGGGCTGACAAAGCAGTAAGTAAAGGAATAAGGGGCCTGATTCTGTAAGGATCTCAACTTGAGAAACTTCTTATTTCAGTCTCCTGGACAAAACCATGTTACAATGCAAGGGGTGCAAATTAGGATTTTGTTTTGCACATAAGTTAAATACTGGCTGTTTCTTCATGTAGCACACAAATATCAACTTTAAATTTCAGTGTACAAAAAAGCTATCAAGTATTTGTGTGCTACATGAAAAAACAGTCAGTATTTAACTTATGTGCAAAACAGAACACTAATTTGCACCCCTTGCACTGTAACGTGGTTTTGTCCAGGAGACTGAAATAAGAAGTTTCTCAAGTTAAGATCCTTAATGAATCAGGCCCAAGGTGAGGATATGATCAGTAGCAGCACTCCCACCAGAGTAGCCCACACAGCTACTATGGGGCCTGGACCTTAAAGGACCAGATGATATTGGTCCTTCGGCTACAGAGGCCCACAATCTGCTTTTCTGAGCATGCACAGGGCTCCGTTCCAAAACTGAAAGCCCAAATAGGGCTATCTGCCTGCAGCAGATCGTCGCCCATCCTCCTAATTTGGCAATTGTAAAGCTCCTGGATATACATAAGGGTATAAGAGCAGTTAGAATTAATGTTTTTAGAATTTTATGTTCATTACCATTTTGATTTTAATAGTGCATAAAAACATATTGCGCCATATTGAGTCATTAAGGAAAGTAAAGCAAAAAAAAAAATGAGTAACTTTGCAGCTGGGAAAACCATTTTGCTTTGGAGGGGGAGGTAAATTTAAAATGTGGGGACAGATGTATAATTGGGGTTGGGCATGTCCTAGATCACCTTTAGATGTCAGTGTAAAAATAAAGATATCAAGCATTTGTGTGCTACATAAAAAAACAGCCAGTATTTTCCTTATGTGCAAAATAATAAACTCATTTGCACCCCTTACATTGCAACATGGTTTTGCCAAGGTACAAAATTACTCATGTTTTTTCTTTACATTCCTTAATGAATCAGGCCCATTATCTCTATATAACACCATAGCATATAGTGACCAGCCAGAATGATCCAGAGCTCCATCACCCTGCCAGTTGTTCTAGCAGAAGTCTTTAAGGTATTTATCCTACAGAAGCAATTGTGTCGTTTCATTGTTGGTTTCCTGACCTTACCCCACCTCTTTTCACTGGGAACCAATACCAGGAAGCAATTGGATCATTGGAACCCTACTTTTTTTGGGCACACTACATCCGGCCCAGTAACGATTTACAATCTGACCACCCTCCCAGCCCCCTGAACGCATGAGCTGAAGCCAACAACATTCTATTTCCAGCATCTTACAGTTCATTGGGGATACCCTACCTCCACCACTAGTATTCAGCACTGTCACTCCCGTAGTGCCCACCAGGTACAGCTCTGGGCCATATAGACTGCTCCATGGCCGTGATCTACAATCAGGTCTACTTAAAACCCAGATGCACCCATTGTCATGTTTACTGTCTCCATGTATGTTGTTTCTGTATGATTATGACAGGCGTTATGGAATCTGTGCTGCCATATAAATAAACCACGATGATGATTGTGGAATCCTTACAATCTAGTCTGTAGTCCTCCCAGGCCCACATCAGACCGCAAACTACAATCCTCCGAGCTTGTTCGGGTTACTGCCTATGCATTTCTATAAACTCTGGGGCATAGCTATGAGTGATGAGCTAGAACAAAATAATTATTTTAATGAAAGGGGTGGTATTAAAGTGGTAGCCGGTGGGACTTTGATGTGATGAGTACACTTTTACACAGTGTGCCTATTAGGATTTATCTGTCTCCCCACAAGTCTAGGTGCCCTTCCAAAGTGTAGTGTTTTCTCTCTAGAGTATGTATTCACCATGAAGGGCATCTTGAATTGTGCTTAACAGATTATTTAAATGCAAAACCAAGCTGATTTGCTCCATGTATACAGTGCACCCCGTAGATGAAGTTCACTGCACCTTACGATTATGTATTTTACTGTACACACTTTACCCATGTACACTGGGCAATAACCTTCTCATTTTTTACTATACCTCCCAACTTTTCCAATTTATGCAAGACAATCCTGTTACGATTCTCAGGGGATTACTATCAGCCAGTGTAGCACCGGCCAATCCAAGATGCAAAGTCTAATGAATCCCTCTGTCCTCACCAAGATCTGCCACAAGGAGGGGTGGATTTTGCTGCCGGAGGTCCATAGGTCACGGGCCTTAAGTTAACCCACTGACGTGAAAGATGACAGATGGTTGGTAAGCAAACAAGGATGGACCAGGGTGAGCAGATTCTGAGGGGGTAGTGTAGTACAAAGCATGATTTAGTTAGCTACTGAATAATCCTAAACCATAATCAGTGGAACACTGTTTCATATATGCTGAAGACACACCACACATAAGGTAGTCACCGGGTCGGATACACTGGAACACTAACAGCAGAGTAGTCAGTATGGATAGCCGGGTCAGATACCCTGGAGCACAGACAGAAGAGTGGTCAGTATGAATAGCCGGGTCAGATACACAGGAGCACAGACAGCAGAGCAGAGGTCCAGAAGCAGAGGTGTAACAAGCCAAAAGGTCATACACAGGGAAATACCATAATGCAGCACAAGGGTACACATGAGAGCCAGACACCAAATGGCAACTTGTTGCTCTGACACAGCTGCAGTGTCAAGGTGAGCTTTATATACTCTGTATATGCCGCCTCCCAGCCATAATGGCTTGGGCAGCACAGTGGCTCAGTGGTTAGCACTACTGCCTCACAGCACTGGGGTCATGAGTTCAATTCCCAACCATGGCCTTATCTGTGTGGAGTTTGTATGTTCTCCCTGTGTTTGCGTGGGTTTCCTCTGGGTGGTCCGGTTTCCTCCCACAGTCCAAAAATATATTGGTAGGTTAATTGGCTGCTATTAAAATTGACCCTAGTCTCTCCCTCTCTGTCTGTGTCTGTGTTTGAGTATGTGTCTATATTAGGAAATTTAGACTGTAAGCTCCAATGGGGCAGGGTCTGATTTGAATGAGTTCTCTGTACAGCGCTGCGGAATTAGTGGCGCTATATAAATAAATGATGATGATGATGATGATGATAATAACCATGTGACCGCCCAAACCAGGGAGTACTGACCTTTACACAGAGACAGAGGGATCAGCAGCACAGGAGTTTGGAGCAGGTAAGTTTTGTGACAAATCCCAATACTAGGGGACTTTCCTGCCATCCCAACAATCAGGTCTTTTGTCCTAATGGCCAGGATCATTGAGGGTGTGTCCCGCTCATGGCAGAGGTGCTGGGGTATATTTAGTGTCTGGGGGCTTGGGGAGGCCTAGTGGTTCAGAAGCACTAGATAAAACCAGGGGTATCTGGCACAGCCAGTCCTGATGCACCCATTGCCCCACAGTGACATGACCATGCCCCCTTTTCGGAGGTACGCTTTACTCACTGTTCCAATTTCTATCCTTTAAATGTTGGGAGGTACGCCCTTGCTATCATTCCTATGGACTGTATGTAATATGCCGTACATTAAGCCTTGAGTTGTATTGTAAATCAAAAATCATTACACAAATAAATGCATACATTATAACAACAGCAGCCTGCATCATAATTAGAAAGTAACCATTTAACTGTTAATCCTTCCTGCTCCATAGTATGGTCTAATTACATTTTTAATTAAGTTCTAATGTTCCCCTCATTATTTTATACTTTTGAATGTTTTAATATTGGCAATTAATTTATGCTCAGAAAAGATCCTGTAGGTACTATGAAATATAGAAAAATAAGTTTTATATTAAAATAATAAAAAAAAAAAAAAAGCAACTTCGTTAAATGACTAACACCGATTAAGGTACTTGTCTTTATTACAAAGCATGAAGTCTTTGTCTATGATCCCTTTCACATTACTGGTGCAATAAGCAAATCCATAATCATTCAGGGCAGAAATGAAAGCAGGGTTATGAGCAGGCTGTTATACCATTAATTGGTCCAATATAAAATATAGATCCCCTTGCAAATTAAATTCCACCCCAGTAAGTCCCTAAGGAACACATGCATGTTTAGTCTTTTCTTATTTTTTTTACATTTAACCTGTTAAACTTGCTCTCTTTTAGTATGCAGTATGGTTCAATCAAAACGGAAGGTTTTAACCTATTATGAGGGTCAGCTGTATATTGCCTAAGGGTTAATAATACTGCTGAAAGAAAAGAGAGCATTGATTTATTTTTTTTTACACCGTGGTTAAGGTGGAAATTGGCGATAGTAGTGAATTAAAACGCTGAGTCTGCTCAGTAGTACATCAGCGTGGTAAATCAAGCATCCCTAACGGGCGACATTCCTAAAGGGAGACATTAAGAAAGGATTGATATCTGCTAATTTTGCAAAAATCTTATGGATGGAGGATAGATTTCATTACACTATAGTGGGCAGTAAATTGGCATCCAAGTGATATACAGTCTTAATGTCGATCTGTATTATAAAAGTTACCAAACAGATTAGTAAAAATGAATTCTCTAGGGTTCTGGTCAGGCTTAATTTATTAATTTTTATTTATATAGCCCCTCCATATGTAGCGGTGCTTTAGAATATTTAATCATACGCATCAGTCTCTGCCACAATGGAGGTTGCATTCTATATTCCCTACCACTCACACACATCATGCAACATGTTAACGCTCTGAGCTAAGCACACAAACACCCATCTGGGACACGCACACAGCTCTTCTCATTGCATGTTATGTATCACATGGGACGTGGTGTTGGCTCGGCCATAGGGGCTGATTTATCAAAGGGTAAAACCCTATTGTCAGCTATTTTACGGGTGGTTTTTGCCAGTGATAGGGATTATTTTCCCTTTACCCTATATATTTGCATTTTGCATTGAATTTTTTTTTATTTATTTTACAATGCAGATCTCTTTGAATTTTATAGGACTATTGTTAGGAAATCACAGGAATAACGAGTTTATGCTGTAGTAAAAAAACGTTATGGAGTTTATTGCAGTATGAAGAGCAGACAGGTAAAGCACAATCTCTGAAGTAATGCAAGGAGGAGTAATTGCCCAAAAATATTGCAAGAATCATGCACTAGATAAACTTTCTTTTTGCAACACTGAAATAAACAATATCTCTGAAGGAATACTAGTGCATGTTATAAAGTCTGAAGTAATGCAAGGCATGAACAATATCTCTGAAGGATTGCTGGTGCAGGTTATACAGACAAAAGCATTGCAAGGCATGATCAATATCTCTGAAGGATTGCTGGTGCAGGTTACACAGACAGAAGTAATGCAAGGCATGAACAATATCTCTGAAGGATTTCTGGTGCAGGGTATACAGAGAGAAGCATTGCAAGGCATGAACAATATCTCTGAAGGATTGTTGGTGCAGGTTATACAGACAAAAGCATTGCAAGGCATGATCAATATCTCTGAAGGATTGCTGGTGCAGGTTACACAGACAGAAGTAATGCAAGGCATGAACAATATCTCTGAAGGATTGCTGGTGCAGGTTACACAGACAGAAGTAATGCAAGGCATGAACAATATCTCTGAAGGATTGCTGGTGCAGGTTACACAGACAGAAGTAATGCAAGGCATGAACAATATCTCTGAAGGATTGCTGGTGCAGGTTACACAGACAGAAGTAATGCAAGGCATGAACAATATCTCTGAAGGATTGCTGGTGCAGGTTACACAGACAGAAGTAATGCAAGGCATGAACAATGTCTCTGAAGGATTGCTGGTGCAGGTTATACAGACAGAAGCATTGCAAGGCATGAACAATATCTCTGAAGGATTGCTGGTGCAGGTTACACAGACAGAAGTAATGCAAGGAATGATCATTGTCTCTGAAGGATTGCTGGTGAAGGTTATGCAGACAGAAGCATTGCAAGGCATGATCAATGTCTCTGAAGGATTGCTGGTGAAGGTTCACAGACAGAAGTAATGCAAGGCATGAACAATATCTCTGAAGGATTGCTGGTGCAGGTTACACAGACAGAAGTAATGCAAGGCATGAACAATGTCTCTGAAGGATTGCTGGTGAAGGTTCACAGACAGAAGCATTGCAAGGCATGAACAATGTCTCTGAAGGATTGCTGGTGAAGGTTCACAGACAGAATCAATACAAGGCATGAAAATGTCTCTGAAGGATTGCTGGTGCAAGGTTACAAAGTCTAAGGCAATACAAGACAATAAACATTGTGTCTCTCAGGCACGCACTTAAAGGGGGTTTCAAGTTGTCTGAAAACCCCCCCTCTGGCCTGGGAATGGAACAATTTACTGACAGGATTGGGGACACTACTGTGTGGCATAATATGATCTGATGGCAATAAAAGATACCTTCCCCCTAGGTGGTACTAGACACAACCCTCCGGTGGCACGCTGCGGCGCAGAGCATCGTTCTCTAGGTCTCTGCACCACATGATCGCACCATTCCACATGTGATTGCAGCAAGAGAGGCCCTGTTTTTCTAAACAGGGCCTCAACATTCCAGGATTCAGACAAGCAGCAACACCAGCAGCCACAAGTTGTGACAGCTGCAAAAACAGGTAAGAAAGAGCAGGACAGTCTGTCAGCTGTCCTGATTCTGGTGGGACAGTCCTGAGGGTTACTTTCCATCTCTCTCAGGATTACTCAGGACTATGTCCTGCTTCACACGGTTCTGCTGGTGAAGAGAGTGTTGCATACATCTAAGAATAGTGCAAGCAGCATTGCCCATGTATTTTAAATCGATGGGAAGGAGTTAGAGAGCGGCCTAGCACTGGCTAGAATGATAGCCACACCAATTGTATGATGGTCATGCTCATTCTGGCATAGACCTCTAAGGGGTCAGCAGTATTATTCAATTCATTAAGCTGAAAACAGCTGACACCCTCTCGGAATGACGTTACTTGTATTTTTCATTGGGAGCCAGCTGAAGCCTCTCTCTGCGATTTGCTGCCATACATATTGAAGGCTGCCGCACTGGGGTCATAAATAGACCTCATAGAGTTGCGTCCAGATTAAAACCAGGAAATTAATTTGACTGGGGTGAAATTATCTTTTGTTCATTGTCCTTATCTATGCTGAGATGTCCTTATCTATGTTGTTATGACCATTTATAAATAAATATTTCACATATAAAAACTGATTTCACCAACTTAATTTGCAAACTTGATGGAAGGATCGTTCCCATTTAAAGTGCCTTGTTTAGAACTTTCTCCAGTTTTAGACGTTATGATGGTTTAGAAGTAGAAACTAGAGATGTTCACTGACCCCTTTGTTTTGGTTTTGGTTTTGGATCTGGATTTACTTCGTATTTTTGTTTTGGTTTTGGCAAAACCACCTTCGTGTGTTTTGGTTTTGGTTTTGGATCCCTATTTTTCTCTAAAATCCCTATTTTTCTCTAAAATCCCTATTTTTCTCTAAAATCCCTATTTTTCTCTAAAACCACATAATTTGGCTCTTTTTCTGTTCCTACATTATTATTAACCTCAATAACATTAATTTCCAGTCCTTTCCAATCAATTTTTGTCAAGTAACAAGAACACTGCTACCGCTCCTGTTTCTGTATGAGCAATGGCACTGAGCAATGTCACGGGAGAATGGAGAGTGACAAGAACACTGCTACCCCTCCTGTTTCTGTGTGAGCAATTACGCTGGATCTCCTGGGGAAGGAGGTGTTTATGGGATCCAAAAACCGTGAGATCCGACAACACAACGATGATGTTTTGCCTTGATACAGATCTGAGGACGCGAGAAAATACTGTGTCGGCTCGCGAGCCTACTTGGATCCCCTAAGTGCGGGTGGCCTCGGTTTTCAGAAAACTGAGCCCGATCATCTCTAGTAGATACCTGGTAAGGGAATTTTGCAAAACCTCTTTGATCTGTAGTTATCTGAGACCATTGGGTAGCATTTCCTAGAGTGGATATAATGGTGTCAGTATCCTGAGCTGTTACCTCAGCTGTTCGGTTCCCTCTGCAACCTTTGAATCTGTGAGAGGGTGCAAAGCCGAGGAGTCTGTGAAGAGGGCGAATATGGAAGAGAAGGCAAGAATAAAAGAAGCTTACAATTACCAATCCTGGGATCCAGCGCAGGTAAGTCCATCTTTTTTTCTTCTTGACAGGTTCTGGAGACAATAGGCAAGTAAGTCAATCTGGGCTCACTTCCCACTGTCCACCAATCAGCGGCTGGGAAGATAAGCCAATCCAGGTTCACCTCCGGCCTTTTGTATTTTTGGCACCACAGAGAGCCAATAAAGGGGGATTCTTCCCTGTCCCGAATATCCGTAGCATAGCCTAGAGCAAATCAAGTGTCACACTACTATGCTGAGGGCTGGAAATGACAGCTATTGAGTCCTGAATATGGTGAAAGCATATAACATTTATTGAGCAAATATGATCCAGATAATGTTACAAACCAAATATTTCAGATACTGAACAATGGATCTCTATGTGAGGCTGACAGTAGGTGACAACAAAGAATACGGCTGGTGCAGGTGAACAGGCCGAGGGGAAAGAAACCAAGATGTCGGGTAGCAGCTTGCAGTAGTCCCAGGGAACAGGAGAAGTAACAGGAATAACAAATGAGAACAACAATATCAGGAACAGCAACATCAATGAACAGCCAAGGGGGGCTGAGGGAGGCAGGCATAAATAAGGAGAGAACAGGTGCAGATAATTAGCAGGTGCAGCAGGTTAACCCCTGCTAGTTCAGAGGCACTGCAGGGTACATTCAAATAATAAGTTTAGAGTAGACCAAGAGACGGGTGCTGGAAAGACAATGTAGAATGCTGAAGAGATGCAGCAGTAGAAGTGAAAGCAGATCCTGATAGCGAGGTGTTTGCAGAGTAGAAGGCAGAATTTCTACTTCTCGTATATCCCCTCTCCTTCTAATTGTGTCCCTAGCTTCCAGTAACATGTTTGTTTTCCTTCCTAGAATGCGGTGTAGTGGAGAGCGGTTTGGGTGGCTCCGTGCGGATGGTAGGTGGTCCATTGTGCATTAGATAGAACATCTGTGTACATCTGTTATTCCCCACAGGCATTACATATTAGTGCAGTGTGTTCAAGTGACCACAATGCAGAAAATCTGCAGAGATGGGAATTGGCTCAGCTGGAGCTTTGCGATTGGCTTCCTGCTCTTTGTAGTGCAACTCTTTCTCTCTTGTCGGTGATAGTTATAGCCACACTGTGTGGCACTAAGCCTGCATTCTTGTCTGTTGGCTTCCTGGTTATTGACCTCTGCCTGTATACTGACCTATGCCTAATACTGACCTCTGTCTGTATACTGACCTCTGCCTGATACTGACCTCTGCATGTATACTGACTCTGCATGTATACTGACCCTTTGCATGTGCACTGACCTCTGCCTGATACTGACCACTGCCTGGCAATTGATCTCTGCCTGTATACTGTCTTCTGCCTAATACTAACTGCAGGCTGGATATTTACCTCTGTCTGGAAACTGACTTTGCCAGCCTCTTGCCCTGACTCCGGTCTGGAACTATACCCTGCTCTGCCAGTCCTGTTTCCGGGCTTCTTACTTGTATTTTTTAAATTAGAAGATTTCTTACAAATCCACAGTTTGTTTGTTTTTTAAATACAGTATTTTTATTGAAATTTTTTAAGATATAAACATACTAAACAGCAAAAAGAAAAGAAAAACAATCGCATACATATCAGAATTAAATGACGGAATTTACAAGATTGCATTAAAGCATAATAATAATAAATGTGCTATATTCATTCAGGATCATACATCGTAAATGCTTATACATAAGTATGTTACACATGCAGGGTTTATTACATGGACTCAGATACTTATTATAAGAACTGTGGTAGCCATACATTTAAGTAGATAGAGCATCTGTACTAGATGACATAGGATAGAATGGAGACTCTAACCATCTGTACCATATATTCTCAAATTCCTTCAGAGCCTGTCTGCTAGTATAAACAAATCTCTCGTGCCTTATGGTGGTATTGACCAGTGCCTTCCAATTTTTAACCGTGGGACTCGTCGGGGCCAACCACAGCCTCGCTATACAGACCTTAGCCAACATCAATAACTGTGAAATGTACATTTTTGTCAGTTTATTAACTTTCCCCTTCAATCGGAGCCCAAAGAGACAAGTGGCCGGTGAACTAAGAGACACTTCAATTCCAGTAACCTGAATACATCTCCTGATCCTTCGCCAGAAGATTTGTATACATGAACACTCACATAGAAGGTGCCAAAAGTTAGCATTGATGGAATTGCATTTCGGACAGTTAGGGGTAGCATCCGGGCGAAATTTTGCCAATCTAATAGGGGTAAAGTAGGCCCTGTGTAAGATAAACACCTCTATTTGTTGAAATTTTAATGATGAAGTATAACCTTTAGTACTGTCTGTAACCATTTCCCACTCCTTGTCTGATAAAGGGCCAATATCTATTTCCCACTGATTCCTCAAACCATCCAAATCATCTGCAGTGGATTCATACAGAAGACATGAATACATTCGAGAGATCAGACCTCTATAACCCAAGGCCTGTAATTGTTTCCTCAGTGGATCCACCCCAAACACCAAAGTCTTCCCTTTAAATTGTGTGTCTAGGGCGTGTCGTAACTGAAGGTAAGAATAAAACATTGTTCTGGGTACAGAGAATTCCCCAACCAACTGTTCGAAGGATTTAAATACATTTGTATCATAAAGCTGACCTACCGACATCACACCCAACTGAGACCACTCCCTGGCCCTCTTCACTGTATTCAACTTCTTAAATTTCTTTGCCCCCCAGATAGGAGTATATGGATCAATGTCAGTTTTTATTATTATTAATATTTATTTATAAGGCGCCTCAAGGCATCCGCAGCGCCGTACAGAGACAAACAAAATTACAATACAATGGGAGACAGCACAGTACAGTAAACACAGCAACTCAGTAAGCTCAATGCACAGCTAGAGAGGGCGGGGAAGGGGGAGGGAGGATCCGCAAACGACGGGGCCCAAGAAGGAGGGCGCAGAAGACAGGGAGACCCCCAGGGGGGAGGAGGGAGCGAGAGTGGACGTGGGGTGGAGGACCCTCGAGGAGGAGGGCTAAGTAGCTGGAGAGCAGAGTTAGAAGTGGTGGAAACAGAAGGAGAGATGGCCCTGCTCAGAGGAGCATACAATCTAAGGGGAGGGGTGGACAGACAGAGAGACGCAGGGGAGAGAGGGAGAGTAGGGGGACAGAGGCAGAAGATAAGGTAGGAAGTTAAGTGGGAGACAGAAAGGCTTTAAGAAAAAGGTGGGTTTTTAGGGCCCGTTTGAAACTGGACAGATTAGGGGAAGTTCTGATGGAGGGAGGGAGCTTGTTCCAGTGGAGGGGGGCAGCGCGGGCGAAGTCTTGAATACGCGCATGGGAGGAGGTTATAAGGGGGGAAGAGAGGCGACGGTCAGAGGCAGAACGGAGAGGGCGGGATGGAGCATGAATAGAGAGGGTGGAGATGTAGGGCGCAGTGGAGTTGGCGAGGGCCTTGTAGGTAAGTGTGAGGAGCTTAAAGAGGATTCTGAAGGGGAATGGGAGCCAGTGAAGGGCTAGGTAGAGGGGGGAGACAAAAGAGGAGCAGCGAGAGAGGAAAATAAGCCTAGCTGCAGCGTTAAGGACGGATCGAAGGGGATCGAGATGAGAGTGGGGGAGGCCAGTGAGGAGGAGGTTACAGTAGTCCAGGCGGGAGATGATCAGAGAGTGGATAAGGCATTTGGTGGCATCTTGGGAGAGGAAGGGCCGGATGCGAGCGATGTTGCGCAGCTGGAAGCGGCAGGATTTAGCAAGAGAGAGGATGTGGGGGCCAAAGGAGAGAGAGGAGTCGAGGATGACACCAAGGCAGCGAAGTTGGGGGACAGGGGAGATAGAGGTGTTGTCGACAGTGATGGAGACAGTTTGTTTCATTATTTTATTACAGATTGTCCAAATCTTAACTGCCTGAATCAGGAGCGGAGGAGCCCGCATACCAAGCCGCCCTGCCAGCAGTGACTGTAAGGGAGTGTGATTAGAATTAAATTGGTGTACCAACACCCAATGTAGCTCATGGTAATCGGGGTCCGAAAACCCATGCCTTAAGGTGGACCAATTGAGAGGCAAAATAATATAATTTCAAGTTAGGAAGTGCAAATCCACCAGAGGATGTGGATCTATACAGCGAGCTGAGCTTGACCTTAGCCCTTCCCCCTCCCCAAACCAATGAAATAAAATAGCTATCAATGCATCGGAAAATGGAGGGTGGAATATATACAGGTGGCTGCTGGAGTATATATAAAAACTTTGGCTGCACCATCATCTTAATTAAATTTATCCTACCGGAGACAGAAAGTGGGAGCTTCATCCATACATGAGTTTTTTCTTTAATGTATTTGATCTGGGGCTGCAAATTAAGTTCTACATATTCAGCGGGGGTATTAGAGATCCATATTCCCAAGTATTTGAATTTCGATGCCCATTTTAACTGTAAGCCTTCTGGCATTGTCACGGGACACTCCCATCCCAGAGGGAACACGCTAGATTTATCCCAATTAATTTTTAGGCCGGAAAAAAACCCGAATCCATCAACCACCCGCAGCAAATGTTTTAGGGAAGTGTCGTGATCTGAAAGGAACAACAGCATATCATCTGCATATAATGCCACCTTATCCTCTCTGTGCTCTGATCTAAATCCCACAATTTCTCTATCATGCCGGATCTTACAGGCCAGCGGCTCTATTGCTAATGCAAACAGGGCCGGAGACAAGGGGCATCCCTGTCTAGTAACCCGCTCTAATTGAAATTGTTGAGAAAGATGCCCATTGACACAGACCCGCGCGACTGGATGTGAATACAAAAGTTTAACCCATTTTATAAATTCCGGGCCCACTCCAAATCGGGACAATACCTCCCACAGGTATGGCCACTCCACCGAGTCAAACGCCTTGGCTGTGTCCAAGGACACCACAACTTCGCTCTCAGAAGAGGGTGACCGCACCTGCAGGAGAGTATACAGCCTTCTAAGATTGATAGACGTGTACTTGCCCGGCATAAATCCCGTCTGATCCGGATGAATTAATTCCAGCACCACTCTACTTAACCTCAAAGCCAGTAATTTTACTAGAATCTTAACATCATTTGACAAAAGTGAAATCGGGCGGTAGGACTCAGGGTACAACAAATCTTTACCTGACTTAGGCAGCACCACCACTATTCCCTCTGCCATTGAAGGGGAAAGAGCGCCAATCTCACCCAGCTCGCTGAATGTATCCAACAACCTAGACACAAAAAAGGGCCGGTGTTTTTTATATAATTCAATTGGGATTCCATCTACTCCAGGGGCTTTACCATTAGGGAATGACATAATAGCTATATCAATCTCTTCAAGAGTAAAGGGTGAGTCCAAAAACTCCCTACTATCATCGGAGAGGACAGGAAGGGAGATACCATTCAAATACTGCTGTAACGTATCCATGTCATATCTGACCTGTGACTTATATGTATTTGTGTAATATTTATGAAATACCTCAACAATATCAGGCATCAGATACTTCTGTCATCACAGATAACCGGTACTGCTGCATCTGCCCTCTCCGCCCTTGTCAGATAAGCCAGGAAGCTACCATTTCTATCGTCCTCTGCATATCGTACATGCTTAGAAAACAGAAATTTACGTTTGGATTTCTCAAATACATACTCTACCCACTCTCTCTGGGCCAACTGCCATGTTCCCCTTGCAACCTCAGTTTTGTCCGCAATGTATTGTGCTTCTAAGGATTTACACTTTTTCTCTAATATCTGTTCTTTTTGTCTGGACGACTTTTTAATTTCAGCTATGCCAGCAATTAATGTCCCCCTTAGGAAAGCCTTAAAAGCGTCCCAAACTATAGGTGGCCTTGCTGTTACCAGATTATCTTCAAAGAAGCCTTCCCACTGTGTCACCAAGGTCGCTCCTGTACCCATCAAGGAGAGCCAGAAGGGATTTAATTTCCAAAAGGACTGGCCTCTATCAATTGCAAAATCAATAGATAGGCAGAGGGGCGAGTGGTCAGAGATTCCCCTAGCCCTATATTCCACGCTCCTCACCAGCGGTACCAGAGAGTGTGACAATCTGGGAACAATGCCATGAATTCTACACATTTCCTTAACACCTCACCATTATACGGTGGGGGTATATATACAGCTAACAGAATCACCGGAACCCAATTAATGACAGCCTTCATCAGTATAAACCTTCCCCCTGCATCCACTTGAATTTTTTCCAAGGAGAAGCAGAGACGTTTATGTACCAATATAGAGACCCCTCGAGAATTAGTCGTGTACGTAGAGTGGCATGCCCTACCTACCCATGCTTTTTTAAGGGCGAGTACAAATCCACAGATTTAATCAGTCTAGATCTCCTCACATTTGTGACATGATTGAATGCCTGACCTAAAAGCAATATAACACTAGAAATAGCTCTAATCGGGGCTACTTTAAAAGTTTAGAGATAAACCAATGGCATTGTAAAGGAGTCTGGAATCTCTCTATTGGCTTTTGCCAACATCATTGCTAATGGGTAAACTATTTAATCTGCGTAATCTGAGTGTCTAATCTACTGCGGCTGCTTTTAAGGTGGAGTATCTATTTCAGGTACTATGAACTCTTGAATATCTGTGATCCTATCATTAATGGGCAATACTCATTTAGTACTTTGTCCTGATTGATCCACTAGATCAGGGGGTAAATGTATCATACCCCGGCTTTGTCATCTCCCGCGAGTTCGGCGAAATGACAGCTTAAATTTAAAGCGGCGCTGCCTTGTAAAGGATTTCCCTTCTCAAGGCAGCGCCGCTTTAAATCTAAGCTGTCATCTCGCCGAACTCGCGGGAGATGACAAAACCGGGGTATGATACATTTACCCCCAGGTGGGTGATGTGCAGATATTCTTTCCTGAGAAGTATGAGCATACATATAACTGCACCAAGCACCAAAATCTCAATCCTCTGTGTGAACCAAAAAAGAAATTTGCCTTTCAGTAGATCATACCAAAACATGGTGGCATTCCCAATATCTGTTGCTAGATAGCAACCTCCCACTTTAACAAACATATATTGCAGTGTGGCAGACACTGTATAGGGTTATGCTGAACCATGGCTTGACCGGGCAATACTGAGAAGTTGTGGGGTATGACATAGGATTCCTTCTAGTCACTGTTGTTTTTTCAATTTATGAACTACACTTTTTGCAACTCCAGCAGCCAATTAGAGTCCATTCAGCAAGAAGAAATAAGCCAATTATAGCACAGGCCAGTGCTTCTTTGTGGTTAGTGACTTGACCTAACATCAATGCACAGCACTCCCATTAGAATTCAAAAAGCTTATATGCAGTGCAGACTGAGTTGCATAGCATTGGAAGTGCATTCGGTAAGTGGTGGTGGTATAAAAACATAGGGCAGACACAATGCATAATGATAAGTAAGGTGGAGAGTCATTGTACTAGGGAAGGGGTGGGTCATACAGAAGCATGCAAAGAGACTGACATGAGACAGGGAAGTGATATGGGGGCCAGAGGAGAGATAGGTAAGGGCAAAAACGATATAAGGTAGAGTAAGAGTACATATGAAATGAGGATGATGGGCAGGGGCGGAGATTGGGAACTTAAAGGGGCCCTGGAAAAAATTATTGAAGTGGCCTCATGTGGGCGGGACCAAAATAACTGTAAGTGGGGCCAACACAAAAGTAGGCGGGATTTAGAACTACTGGAATCTGTTTGTAGTAACATTTAGGAAAACCTAGATGTGACGACTTTACACACAGTGGTCATTTCTAAAGCAATGCAGGGCAAATGCTGCCAATCCGGTGTCATAAAATTACATGAATCCTTTTACATTATTTGCGACTGGTTTATGCCTCTGTGCTCCAACTTATTTAGTTGCCTACTAACACGTACTTCCAAAATTCCCTTCATAGAAACATACCTGACTTTGTTTAATAAGTTTGACTATTAGGAAAGATGTTGGCACAATCGTATTTGATCAGTCTGCCAGAGCAGCATATGAGCAACTCATGCACTGTTGTTTCCCAGACATCATGAGATGCAAATTAAATCTCTCTCTATATATAATATATAAATATGTGTACCGTGTGTTTCAAAAATGCATTCATAATAAGCCTTATAATAAATGGCTGTCTAGGTGCGATCATCACAAAGGTGAAACAACATCTGCAAGAAAACACTTAATTTGCAACAAATGTGTATGAGCCCTAAATGTGCCCAGTGATTGGGGGTGGTTTGAATTAACAGTGTAGGGAGGGTTGACAGACAATGGCATAAGTATAGGGGAAAGCCTTTACAAGTGTTTGCTGGTGATATACAAAGTGCAAAGGAGGCATGATTAATTATATTGTCAGTGCAATGGGGGCTGGCCATATTTTCAACAAAGTGATCTGAGAATGGGACCAGTGCAAGGTAGAAGGAGGCAATGGAATCAATGCAAAAACCACTAAAGTATCATCAGAGCTGGAATAAGACTCTGGGGGGGCCAAGGCACTTAAGACAGTGGGGTTTTTGTTTTAGATACATTTTAGACAAATACACAGGCAAAACTGTGTGCACTACTGTTAGGTGCATGCATCTCTGCCTTCACGAGCAGTACAGTGTGAAGCCGGACATACCTCCCAACTGTCCTTGCTGTCTGACCAAATCCTGAATAAGCGAGACAGTCACTCAAATTCGGGACTGCCCCCATCAGATTCAGGACAGTTGGCAGTCTGTCCTGCTCTCTCCTACCTGTTCTTGTCACTTACACGACCTGTGGCTGCTGGTTTCTTTAGATCAGTTGCTGCTTGTCTGGATACTGGAATGCTGGAGGCCCTATTTGGAAAAAATAATGGGTACAAGAAAATTAGAAAATGCCAACCAGCCCCAGCATTAAATCAATAGCATTCACAGTAAATAATTAGGCCTCCCTCTAGCCCAAACATTAAAATAATAGTACTCACATTTAATAAATAGATCTATTTCCATCCAACCAGCCCTGACAATAAATTAATAGTATACACATTTAATAAGTAGACCTACTTCCCTCCAATCAACTCCAGCAAAACATTAATAGCATTTACGTTTAATATTACCATTTCCCACAACCATTCCGAGCATTAAATAATTCATATTCACATTTAGTAAATAACTCCTACCCAAACTCAGTCCCACATTGAATTAATAGCCCCATATCACATCAGCTTTAAAGGTCCCGCCACACCATCTTAATTTAATAGGCCCCACTATTTAATGAAATAGCCCACAAATAAATTTAATTGCCCCACCATCACCCCACAAATAAAATAGCACACATTAAATAATTAGCCCCCACCTAAACGCCACCATTAAATTAATAGCCTACCTTCCACCGATGTGCTATTAAGACAGCCCTCCTCCCTTCCCTCATATCACACATTATAGCAACATAACCCCCTTTCCTTCACAAATTATATTAGCCCTTCCCTGTCCTTCACACTCCCTATTGTTTAGTATAGGCATCCCTCCCTTGGTATAGTATAGGCAGCCCTCCCTTAGTATAGTATAGGCAGCCCTCCCCTTAGTATAGGATAGGTAGCCCCCCCTTAGTATAGAATAGGTAGCCCTCTTAGTATAGGATAGGCAGCCCCCCTTAGTATAGTACAGGCACCCCCCTTAGTATAGTACAGGCAGCCCCCCCTTAGTATATATAGTATAGGCAGCCCCCCTTAGTATAGTATAGGCAGCCCCCCTCTTAGTATAGTCTAGGTAGCCCCCCATAGTATAGTCTAGGTAGCCCCCATAGTATAGTATAGGCAGCCCCCCTTAGTATAGTATAGGCAGCCCCCCTTAGTATAATATAGGCAGCCCCCCTCTTAGTATAGACTAGGTAGCCCCCCATAGTATAGTATAGGTAGCCCCCCCTTAGTATAGTATAGGCAGCCCCCCTTAGTATAGTATAGGTAGCCCCCCATAGTATAGTATAGGTAGCCCCCCTTAATATAGTATAGTTAGCCCCTCCTTAGTATAGTATAGGTAGCCCCACCTTAGTATAGTATAGGTAGCCCCCCATAGTATAGTATAGGTAGCCCCCCTTAGTTTAGTATTGGCAGACCCCTTAGTTAGGTAGCCCCCATAGTATAGGCAGCCCCCCTTAGTATAATATAGGTAGCCCCCCCTCAATATAGGTAGCCCCCCTCACTTACCTTCAGTTACTCAAGCCAGTGACTTTTCTCACATCAGGCAGACAGGAAGTGAAGTTAGACTTCCTGTCTGCCGAACAGCAGCCTGGGAGCTCATACAGCAGCAGCAGGCAGCCTGGCGATTGGCTGCCTGTTGCTGCCCACTGAACACCAATGGTTATTGCTTCCCTGCACCAGCCCACGACCCCCCCGCGGTCTAGCACGATACCCCCCCACACCCCACGGCCGAGCGCGACCCCCCGCGGGTGCCCCTCCCTCCGCGTGACAAAATATTATTTTGTTATTATTATTTTTTTTAAACAATGACACAAAGTGAGGTGGCCTCCGGGCGGCCTCGTTAGGCCATCGGCCTACCGGTTAACTTCCCGGTAAGTTCTATGGCCAATCCGCCCCTGATGATGGGAGACCATGAGTGAAGTCAATAAGTGCTACTAGTTTAGCAATTTAAAGTCATGAACAAACTCTTCTTATATTATGATTTACTATCTAGACCAGTGGTTCCCAAACTTTTGCAGTTCGCGGCACCCTTAGAGTCTCTAAATTTTTTCAAGGCACCCCTCCAAAATTATTATTGAGCAGTTCTGTTTTAGAGGTAGTTGGGTCCAAAAATTGTAATAAGTATTTAGGTCAGGACAGAAATACTTATTTAGTTGTATGCAAAAATGCCCCCTCTGCATCCAGACACTCTGCCCTCAGGCACTCTGTCCCCTCTGCATCCAGACACACTGCCCCCTCTACATCCAGACACACTGCCCTCTCTCACACTGCCTTCTCTGCCCTCTGTCACGCTGTCCCCTTCCTCTGCCCTCTCTCACGATGTCCCCCCTCCTCTGCCCTCTCTCACGATGTCCCCCCTCCTCTGCCCTCTCTCACGATGTCCCCCCTCCTCTGCCCTCTCTCACGCTGTCCCCCTCCTCTGCCCTCTGTCACCCTCCTCTGCCCGCTGTCACCCTCCTCTGCCCTTGTTACACTCCTCTGCCCCTGTTACACTCCTCTGTCCCGTTGTGCCCCGCTGTCACCCTCCTCTGCCCCTGTTACACTCCTCTGCCCCGTTGTGCTCCACTGTCACGCTCCCGCTCACTCCTCTGCCGCGCGCCAGCTATAGAAAAAAAAGAAAGAGCACAGAAACTTACCAATCCGCCGGGCGCCGGGACCCAGCAGCCTGCAGCAGCTTGTCACTGACGTTGATATTCAGTGACAGCTGCGGGAGAGAGGAGGCTTCTGGGGCCCAGCGGATTGGTAAGTTTCTGTGCTCTTTCTTTTTTTCAATGCTTGGCCCGCGGCACCCCTGGGAGCCGCGGCGCACAGTTTGGGAACCGCCGATCTAGACTAAGTTCCACTGTAAGTCTAATATAATGTAAATCATTACATAGTTCACGGACAGTCAATATGCAAATGTATTGGATCAGAGACATCTGAGGAATATCTAATTGTCAGTGAACAGAACACTGCAGTTAATAAATCTCACCATTGATCCTTATCAAAAGGAATTATTGAATCCTTTTGTGCCATTTAGTGATTCTAAACCAATAGAAACTTTTTCATTAATTTTTTTGCCAGTTAAAACAAAGGCAAATGACAAATTGATTATAAAGTTGCTTCTGTTTATCGCATCAATAGTTTTGCCGTAGTAATGCATCAATAAAAGGACCCCTATCGACAATAAAGAATGCATAATATAAGTAACTCCTTTAATGTTTTTGTAATGACAATATGCCTGCTGGTGTAAGATTTGATGCATTGCCTACTTTGACTCCGAGAAGCAGTTAATTATGTTTCTGCAACTCCTAGATTACTTCCTTTCATAAATAAACTTCCTTTTTTTTCACTTAATCCCATCACATGCCTTTAAAAAAATCAAGTTTTGATGAAGAAAGAAGCACTGAGAAGCGCTGTGCATTGACCTATAATTTCAAGTCACTGAATTATAATTGGCCATTTCCTAATGTTCATGTCCTAGTAATGTAGATCTGAATGTTACTATAATGTAATTTAGTTGGGGAATAATTAATTGTTTAGACTGATTAATTGTGATTACTATACCATGTACGGTTAACGCTTGATATCTTAACCAATCATGTGGATATAGTTATGATTTAATTGTATATTGTACCATTTTATTCTCTGTAATGTAGTTGATTGGGTGCTACTTGTCTATAAAAGGAATAAACAAAGGTTGTTTTGGTTAAAATGATATTAAAGAGCTAAACCATTCTTAATTGTTTAAACTATTGATTGATTGGTCGACTAACTGAGCAAAGATGGCAGGGGTGGGACTTAGAAAGCTTTCATTTTCTTGTCTATTAGATAAGATATTTTAGTAAAATCATTTTCCATGCTCCTACTTGCTCTCTTTCCATCCAACCAACCAACTATTCTGACATTACCATAATATATAAATGAACCCCACAGCACATATACTATATTTAGCTGAGATATAAGCAGGGTGAGGCTGGGCTGGGGGGCAGGGGGACAGTGGGGGCCCTGGGCCGGTCCCGTAGTGGGCAACACTCATCTGGATCACTGGACTATTTGCATTTTTATTCCTTTAAAACGTTCCCAATAGGGTGCTGAGTCGAGTCTTGCCCCCAAGGCTAAAAATTGCCAACCCTCCCTTCATCACCATCACCATTTATTTATATAGCTCCACTGATTCCGCAGCGCTGTACAGAGAACTCATTCACATCAGTCCCTGCCCCATTAGAACTTACAGTCTTAATTCCCTAACATACACACAAACAAAGACAGATAGAGAGACTAGGGTCAATTTTGATAGCAGCCAATTAACCAACCAGTATGTTTTCGAAGTGTTGGTGGAACCGGAGCACCCGGAGGAAACCCACGCAAATACAGGGAGAACATACAAACTCCACACGGATAAGGCCATGGTCAGGAATTGAACTCATGACCCCAGCACTGTGAGGCAGAAGTGCTAACCACTAAGCCACCGTGCTGCCCTTGGATATAAGAGCAAAATATATATTTATGTTTATATGCAAAAACATAATGTATGCTTCTATATTGTAAGTATACAGTATACGTGATTATGATATTATCATATTATATATGATACTTGTTTCCCCCCTTGATTGCCCTCTCCTCTCCTTTCCTCCTCTTCTCTCCTTGTCACGTCGTCTCTCTCCTCTACTCTCACAAAGCTCATACGTTACACAGTGATGCCTGACTAATCACTATGTTTTCTGTCATTACAATTCTCTACTACCACTCCTATAAGGTAATCTGTCATCAAAATACACACAGACGTTATTTATATTGATATGCCAAACAACACAAAAGCATTTCCACTACAACACTGCTGAGACACATAGTTAAAAGGGATCTATCATCAAACGTTGTACAATCCTGTTTTGATTTATGGGATAGACATTGAGAGTAGTAAGGAGGAATTTAACAAGAGTCAAGGGGGTGGAGAGGGGGGAAAGGGAAGCATAGCCGATAAGGAGCGGCCCTTTTTAAAGCTAAAAGAAATACCTAAGGGAGGCAATAGACTTAAGTGTATGCTTGCAAATGCAAGAAGCCTGACAGGTAAAATGGGGGAGTTAGAACTAGTAGCAATGAATGAGCAGTATGATATTATAGGTATTACTGAGACCTGGTGGGATGATACACATGACTGGGCAGTCAACTTGGAAGGCTATTCTCTCTTCAGGAGGGATAGGGTAAATAAAAGGGGAGGAGGAGTATGTCTTTATATTAAGCCAGAATTAAAACCAAGTATTCAGGAAGTTATATACGAGAATATTGGTGATAATATAGAGGCATTGTGGGTGGAGATATCCAGCGGAGGAAAAAGTTCAGAGAAGTTTCTGATAGGGATATGCTATAAACCGCCAGATATTAGTACGATTGAGGAAGCCCAACTTCTACAGCAAATTGAAAAGGCTACACAACTAGGTCAAATTTTAATTATGGGGGATTTTAATTATCCGGACATTGATTGGAGTACTGAGACCTGCGGTACAGCTAGGGGAAATAGGTTTCTGAGCACGCTAAAAGACCATTACATGTCCCAATTAGTTGAGGAACCAACTAGGAACCGGACTATACTGGACCTAGTAATAACAAACAATGTAGACGTAATATCAAATATTCAAGTAAAGGAGCACTTGGGAAACAGTGATCATAATATGGTCTCATTTGAAATTAGTTTCCAGAAACAACAGTATAAGGGATCAACTAGGACTTTAAACTTTAAAAAGGCAAATTTTAATATGCTAAAGGAGTCTATAAAGAGCATAGACTGGGACAAAGCCTTTGAAGGAAAAAATACGGAAGAAATGTGGGCTGTCTTTAAAATGTTGTTGGAAACATACACGTATAAGTTCATTCCTATAGGAAATAAATGTAAAAGAATTAAGTCTAAACCAATGTGGCTAAATAAAAAGGTAAGGGAAGAAATGCAAAGGAAGAAGCGTGCATTTAAATTGTTTAAGTCTGAAGGGTCAGAGGAGTCCTTCCATAGGTACAAGGAATGTAATAAAACATGCAAAAAGGAAATTAGATTGGCTAAATTAGAAAATGAAAGGCACGTTGCAAAAGAAAGTAAGACAAACCCCAAAAAGTTTTTTAAGTATATAAATGGCAAAAGGATTAAAAAAGATAATATAGGACCACTAAGAAGTGAGATGGGTGAATTGATAAATGATACTAAGGAAAAAGCAGAGATATTAAACACGTTCTTTTCTTCAGTATTTACCAGAGAGGAACAAATGGCAGGAGTAATACATAAAAATGGAAATGAAACCATGCCATTAATTAATACTTGGTTGTCAGAGGAAGAAGTCCAAAGGCGACTGAAGAATATTAAGATAAATAAAGCTCCAGGTCCAGATGGCATACACCCAAGGGTCCTTATGGAATTAAACTCGGAAATAGCTAGACCGCTATTCTTAATTTTCAGAGATTCAATCTCATCAGGCTCAGTACCAAGGGATTGGCGAATAGCAGATGTGGTGCCGTTGTTTAAAAAGGGGATGAGATCACAACCAGAGAATTATAGACCTGTAAGCCTGACATCAATAGTGGGGAAACTACTGGAAGGTATTTTAAGGGACAGTATTCAGGATTACTTGGTACGCAATAAAATTATTAGTGGGAATCAACATGGATTTGTGAGGGATAGGTCATGTCAAACTAATCTAATTAGTTTCTACGAGGAAGTTAGTGGGAACTTAGACCAGGGCAGGACAGTAGATGTGGTCTACTTAGATTTTGCAAAGGCCTTTGATACAGTGCCACACAAGAGGTTGGTTTACAAAATAAGGGAACTGGGTCTAGAAATCAAAATTTGTACTTGGATCGAAAACTGGTTAGAGAATAGGGAACAGAGAGTTGTGATAAATGGAACATTTTCTAATTGGTCAAAGGTCTTAAGTGGAGTTCCTCAAGGTTCCGTGCTGGGACCACTCCTTTTTAATATATTTATTAATGACCTTGGTGATGGTTTAGAGAGTAAAGTTTCTATTTTTGCAGATGACACTAAACTCTGTAAGGTAATAAAATCAGAGCAAGATGTAGCTTCTCTACAGAGAGACTTAAATAAACTGGAGGATTGGGCGGCTAAATGGAATATGAGGTTTAACACAGATAAATGTAAGGTTATGCATTCAGGGATCAAAAACAAGAACGCAATCTATAAATTAAATGGAATTAATTTGGGAGAATCTATAATGGAAAAGGATTTGGGAGTGCTCGTAGACAGTAGACTTAGCAATAGTGCTCAATGTCAAGCAGCAGCTGCAAGGGCAAACAAAGTATTGGCATGCATAAAAAGGGGCATAGATGCAAGGGAAGACAGTGTAATTTTGCCACTGTATAAATCATTGGTAAGACCTCATCTTGAATATGCAGTACAGTTCTGGGCACCACTCTATAAAAAAGATAATTTGGAACTAGAAAGGGTTCAGAGAAGGGCGACAAAATTGATAAAGGGTATGGAGTCATTAAGTTATGAGGAAAGGTTAGCCAGTTTAGGCATGTTTACTTTAGAAAAGAGGCGTCTAAGGGGAGATATGATTACTATGTACAAATACATTAGGGGTCAATACAGAGAGCTTTCATGGGAACTTTTTACCCCAAGGACCATACACAGGACACGTGGTCATCCCCTAAGGTTAGAGGAGAGGAAATTTCACAACCAGCAAAGGAAGGGGTTCTTTACAGTAAGGGCAGTCAAGATATGGAATTCATTGCCAGGGAAGGTTGTGATGGCAGATTCAATAGATATGTTTAAGAAAGGGTTAGACAAATTTTTAGCGGAAAGGTGTATCCAGGGATACGACCGTTAATTTAAAATAAAGGATAGTAGTGGATATAGGGTAAAAATTGGATTGCAATATTGAGTCTGGGGGGGATTTTCAAAATTGAAACAGATGGGCGGTTGCCTACTCTGGATTAATTACAAATATAAGTGCAGGATCGCAGGAGATCCAAAATAGGTTGAACTTGATGGACTGGTGTCTTTTTTCAACCTCATCAACTATGTAACTATGATTTAAATACACCCTTAATTAACGCATTGTAGCTTTTTCATTGTCAGAGACATGTTATACTTTTTTTTTCATTTTGTTTCATTATACTGTATCTCTATGGAGTGTCATTTTACCATATGTTGGAAGCGATAGTGGCTTTAATTTAATGTCTCACTGTTCCCAAATAACTTTATTCACAGAGGTAACAATGAAATCAACTGGTGTACTGTTTAAACAACAATTTGCAGATAACAAGTTAGAAAATATCAGCTGCTCACACACAGTGGCCTGATTCATTAAGGAAAGGAAAGCAAAAAAAAATGAGTAACTTTGCACCTTGGCAAAACCATGTTGCATTGGAGGGGGAGGTAAATTTAAAATGTGGGGACAGATTTATAGTTGGGGTAGGGCATGTTCTAGATCAACTTTAAATTTCAGTGTACAAATAAAGCTCTCAAGTATGTGTGTGCTAGATGACAAAGCAGCCAGTATTTAACTTATGTGCAAAATAATAAACTAATTATCACCCCTTGCATTGTAACATGGTTTTGTCCAGGAGAAAAAGTACTCATATTTTGTCTTACTTTCCTTAATGAATAAGGCCCAGTAAGATTTTGGTTCAACATTTTGTTTATATACTCCAAATTGGCTAACCCTTGTGTAGTGGAACAAGACTTTGCCTCAAGCGGCATTGTCATAAAGGTGGCAGATGACAACCAATTATAGCAGTAATTAGCATAGCCTTGGTTGTTAATATAACCCCCATAAATAAATGCTTTCTAGATTTGTAAGTATATACCCCAAACACTCATACCCTTCTTCGGCACACTATGTATTATAGTTATTAATGAGCAAATTAGCAAAAGCAAAAGAAAATATATATAGTGTATATATATAATATGATGCATGTGAATCCAGAATTCTATGAGATCACTTTCCTCATGTGTCTAATTAGCTCACAAGACAGCGCTGGCGGATGCTAGGTGTTATAGATTCATTGATGTCATTGACCCTGTAAGTGTGGGATAGGCCATTGCATGGAGCAGTGTTGGGGAACAGGCGTTCCTAGGACCTCATGCGGCACTCCAATCCTTAACCTGTGCCCGCCCCCCAGCTCCTTCCATCTTTATTATCCGATTTCTTTGCTGTAGCTTGTAACACTTGTTTAAAATGCCTGCTGATTTGTTATTATTAGATAGGTGTCTCTTTCTTGAAATGTAAATGTGTTGTTTTAGCTTAACTTATCACTAAGATCAAGGATAATGTGCGTCTCTCTTTAAGGTTAGAGGGCCACACCAAGCAGCCCCGAAGTGGTTTCCCATCACTGGCATAGAATCTACCTCATGTAAACTATTTAGCCATGCACCTGTCACTAACACACAGTGGAGGCAGTCATTTATAACATGAATAATATTCATGACCAGTGCTTTTTTTTCTACCGGATCTCACACAAACGGGTTCCAGTACTCACACAAACGGGTTCCAGTACTCACACAAACGGGTTCCAGTACTCACACAAACTGGTTCCAGTACTCACACAAACGGGTTCCAGTACTCACACAAACGGGTTCCAGTACTCACACACACGGGTTCCAGTACTCACACAAACGGGTTCCAGTACTCACACAAACGGGTTCCAGTACTCACACTCAGTCACATATACTTGTGAATTAAAAAAATAAAGAATTTCTCAAATGATGCTGGTACTGAGTGGTGTTGAATACGATCAGGAAAAATATTTCTTATTTCTTCTCTAATGCTGGCCACAGTCATGCTATAAGGGATGTGGCCTGAGGGGCCAAATTGCCAGACCTCATTCAATTGGTCAACACGTATGTGGCCAAACTAGACATTGATCCTGATACTTGGCACTGGGTCCTAGTTAAGAAATGGCCGGGATAAAACTATAAAATGGCTACCTCCTTTGTATGCCTCATTCATTTCACTGGTTCCTAGGTATTTGCTAGCCAGTATTCTCATTGACATAGATTCACTTCACAAAATGGCTGCCTCCATTGTGTGCAGACAACAGCTGTACTTAAAAGACAACATCTGTACTTAAAAGCTTTCCACAGATAACGTTACATCATGCTAAAGAGGAGGGGCATCAGTATTATCAATTGTGTTTAAATTTACTCAGATATATTACAAATTCTATTTGATAAATTTTTTTTAATCATATTTTTATATGTGGTAAATTATCAATATTATCATTTTAGTTTTGGGTTTTTTTCATGACCATTTTCCTCAGGAGACTTAATAGTTCAGGTAAGGTCACAAAACGCTAAAAACACCTATCATCCAGGGATTAATGCAAAGGTCAAGAGCCACATTAAAAGCAAGAGTATGAAAGTATAGCAATTAGCCATGGATACATTAATCCCTTCACTGCCAGAGGGAATATCATTTAGTGGTTATTATTGAATCCTCATGACAGGTTAAACAAAACAAGTATATACACAACCATTTGTAGCTTGCATACCATTATAAACACACAGAAAACTATATAAACCTAGTGACAGCACAAACAAAATAAGAAATGCAAATTGAGAGCTGCAAAGATTTAGAGGATGTACAAGACCTTTCTCATGTTGGTGTATTATATACAGCATTGTTTATGCTTAGACAATGAAGAAATGCTCTTTTTTAGAAACTATTAAAGGAAAGTCATAAAAAAAACTGGGAAGTGTCAACATTATCCAAGCATTCTTGGTTAATATCATCTTCTGTTCCTGAATTGCACTTGCATCCTAATATATGATTTGCTTGATATAAGCAGGATTCTATCAATAAACAGTTTAGGACTTTCTTAGAAATAAAAATAATCAGATAAGGTTGGAAACATGGAAAAATATTTTTGCAATATGTTTCCTGTCTGTCGATTTATTAAAGGCAGGCACGGACTTGCCGTTAAATTGACCTGCCTGTCACAAAGAAAACATGGTAGAGTGTACATTATATTATCCTAGGGCTCCCATAACATTCCACAAATACGTATATACTGTGCAGTATATGTTACTGTGCAAAACAGTGTATAAAATGCATGTGTTACAAATAAAAATGTAATTTCGACACGGCACAGAGGCCTTCATAGCTGATTCTGATGCTTTAAAATAGTTTTGGATTTTGGTTTTCTTCCCCCCAGGAGTGTTCAGTAAAACACGGACAATATTCCCATTGTCAATGTATTATGTATGAATGTATAACAATTTTTCCATAAATTGCTTCTGCGCGTGTGACTGCACAAGAACCATTATGCATATGTGCTGGAAATTCTTTATGTTATAAAGAGAATAACGGCTTTTTTGAAAGTGGAATACTTGCCTTTATAATGACTCCTGCTAGTTGCTTGGTAGGTAGCAACTTGGAAGCCCTTGATAGATATTATAATGGGTCTCCAGGTAGATTACAATTGCTGGTCACCACGGATAAGTGGAGGTGTTGCCGATAGCAACCAATCAGATGCTAGCTATCAAGTATCTTATACATTCTACTAAATGATAGCTAGAATCTGATTGGTTGTTATGGGCAACACCTCCACTTTTCCTTTTAAATCTACCCCACGGTCATTTTGCACTGGATTACTCTCTGGCCTCACACTAATTTTGAGGCCACATACGCCTAATTGGCCAATATGACATCTCAACGATGTGAGGATTCATAAACTCAGCTCCATGGAAAAAAAAACCTTGTAACTATATTTATATTGCACATTCTGCTGTTGCTAATCCCAAAATACAATTAATTGTATTACATTTGTAACTTGTCTTGTAATTTTACAAGACTATATGCAATAAAACATGACCAGATGTCATTAGACACCAGTAATCTTATTTCTCTGTATATAGTAATATGGTGAACAGCTGGAATACATCGTGCTCAGCCGGTATAACATATATATGCATGTAAACAAAACATCTCCCAGTTATAATACCATCCTTATTTTAGTCTTAGTAACTTTATTTCATTGAGTGAACTATGTATAACATGTATAAAGCATTTTATTATGAGTAAATGTATACTATGTATAATTGGGAATGGGACATACTAACTGTGCCATATGAGCCAACAATGGGAAATACCGTATACAGCATAGCCCAGAAAGAATAAACTGTGCAGAGCAGACAAATTTATACAGCATATATATATATATATATATATATATATATATATATATATATATATATATATCAAACTCTCAGTTCTATAGGCCTCTGTAACACTGTCCTCTCCTGGTTTTCCTCTTACCTCACCAACCGCTCCTTCTCAGTCTCTACACACGATTCACATCCCCCCCCATCTTCCATTACCTGTTGGCGTTCCTCAAGGTTCCGTTCTTGGCTCCGTGCTTTTCTACCTCTACGCCTCCTCCCTAGGTGTCCTCATCCGCTCCTTTGGCCTTCAGTACCACCTCTACGCTAATGATACCGAAATCTATCTTTCAACCCCTGACATCTCTCCTTCCCTTCTGTCCTGTGTCTCCTACTGTCTCTCGGCCATCTCATCTTGGATGTCCCAACGCTTCCTTAAACTCAATATCTCCAAGCCTGAACTTATCGTCTTCCCCCCTTCCAGAACTCTCCCACCTCTCCAACTCTCTATTTCTGTTAATAACACTACCCTAGTTTCTGTCCCTCAAGTTCGATGCCTTGGGGTCATCCATGATTCTTCCCTCTCCTTCAAGCCTCACATTCTGTCCCTCTCAAAATCCTGCTACTTCCACCTTCGGAATATATCCAAGATACACCCCTTTCTCACCACGGAAGCTACGAAAACCCTCGTTCACTCGCTTGTAATCTCTCTCCTTGACTACTGTAACCTCCTTCTATGTGGCCTACCAGATTCTCACCTTGACCCTCTTAAGTCTATCCGCAATGCTGCTGCCGCCTCATTTTTCTCTCCCGACTCTCTATCTCTACTGTCTCCCTTCAACAGTCACTACATTGGCCGCCTCACTGCTTCACTGATCACCTCTTCTCACTCCCGTCTCCATGACTTTCGCCGGGCTGCTCCCCAACTGTGGAACGATCTTCCATGTTCCATCAGGTTAGCATCTACTCTCAAAGGCTTCAAGCGACTCATTTCTTTATTCAAGTCTATCAGTCCTCCTAACTCCCTTGTCCCGGCTCTCTCCCCAAGTTAGTACCACCCTATTTACGTCTCCCCCTTCCCTTTAGGATGTAATCTCTCAAGAGCAGGGCCCTCTTTCCTTGTGTGCTCCTTCTACTATTCCATTACCCTCTGTACCTCTTGGCCGAAGCTTCGGCCTGCTTCTCGCTGATTTCTACCACCCCTTTCACTCATTGTCCCAGTAATAATTTGATTTGCACTTCCATGCTAGCTGTGTCTGTGTATATATTTTTGTTCATATTTTGTTCTTTCTGTATCGTGTTGTGTCATGGCTCACTGTTCTCTGTATATTTAATGTACGGCGCTGCAGACTCTTTGTGGCGCCTTATAAATCAAAGATAATAATAATAATATAAGTATATATATATATATATATATATATATATATACACGCTAAATAATTTTGTCTGCTCTACACACTATATATATATATATCTATATATATATATATATATATATTATTATTATTATTGTTTATTTGTAAGGCGCCACAAGCTTTCCGCAGCGCCATACATGGTGCGAACAGTAGACTATACAGGGTAAAACAGTACAGAACAATAAACAAAAAGTACCAGTACTTCAGAAACTCCAGGCAGGCAGATACACTAGAGACGAAGCGAAAGAACAGGTATGGAGACAGGAGGCAAGATGGGCCCTGCTCATACGAGCTTACATCCTAAGGGAGGGTAAACAGAATCAGGTACAGAAGGGAGCCAGTGAAGCAACGGGGAGAAAGAAAGGGGCAGGGGAGAACCAGAAGAGGTGAGAGGTTAAGTGGAAGGTTGGTAGGCCTTAAGGAACAGGTGAGTTTTAAGTGCCCGCTTGAAGGAGCACAGATTGGGTGAGAGACGAATGGAGCAAGGGAGGTCGCTCCAGTGAAGGGGGGCAGCACGGGAGAAGTCTTGCATTCTAGAGTGGAAGAGGTGATCAGAGTGGAGGAGAGGCGGCGATCATTGGCCGAGCGCAGGGAGTGGGCGGGAGTGTGAATGGAGAGGAGGTTAGAGATATAAGGGGCAGTAGACTGAGAGAGAGCCTTGTAAGTGGTGATGAGGACTTTGAAAAGGATTCTGTAAGGGAAGCGGAGCCAGTGTAAGGAAAGACAGAGAGGGGAGGCAGATGAGGAGCGGCGTGAGAGGAAGATGAGTCTCGCAGCCGCATTGAGTATAATATATATACATATACGTAGATAGATAGATACATATAGATATATATATATATATATATATATACAGTAGAGGTGTATACACAGTGGAGATGGGAGATGTTAGATTGTAAGCTTGCAAGCAGGGTTCTCTTACCTCTCTGTCTGTATGTATTACCCAGTATCGTCTTATGAATGTTTGTTCCTAATTGTAAAGCGCTACGGAATTTGCTGGCGCTAAATAAATGTGAATATATATAGATATATATATATATACATATATATATATATATATATATATATATATATATATATATATCAATGCCCTCACATACAGGCCCAAACCAAGCAAACATAGTCTCTATGCACATAATATACAGAGTCTATAGCCTTATGTGCCTACTATATACAGGTCAATGCTAGCCGCATGTAGTTCCAATGCCCACAAAATAAAACACCAGGTACCCACTGAATACTGCCCAAACTATATCATAACCACCATAAACAGCTCTATAGGTAAGGCCGTGGGGCTGTGCGATAGGGGCGACTGCCCAGGGCAGAACGCTGAAGGGGGGTGCAGTCAGGGCCGCCATCAGAAATCATGGCGCCCAGTACAGTTTGGCCCCCCGTGCCCGGGGAGCACGGGGGGCCAAACCGTATACAGTCCTATGTGCCCTTCGCATACAGCCCCATGACTACTTTATGTGCCCAACAATTACAGCCCATTCCCACTATATACTACCCAATGTGCCCATCAAATACAGATCGATAGAAACCAAATACATGACCTTGTATCTGCATAAAGCCGTGTGCCCACCAGACACCGTTCCATGTGGACACAGCATACAGCCCACATACCTATACTCACATACTCAGATATCTGTGCTGTCAGTGCTTACACTGCAATTATCCTGGCAGCAGTACTGGGTAATTGGTCTGATCTTAGCAGCTTGTGTGGCCTCAAAACCAGCTTATTCATCATATAAATCCATGGTATCATTATTGGACATGTTGGTAATTAAG
Organism: Mixophyes fleayi; assembly: GCF_038048845.1. NCBI lineage: Eukaryota > Metazoa > Chordata > Amphibia > Anura > Limnodynastidae > Mixophyes > Mixophyes fleayi. Next base: position 307,682,309 of record NC_134405.1, on the reverse strand, counting down.
GTCAGATGATGATTATCTGCCTGCATGTCTCATCTTCTGACCTCAGCAACAGGCCCCTGTGCAGCACGTGATGCTAATATATGTAAATAATCGTAATATAAATAATACAGACTGGATAGATGTATGTTGGAAATATTTAACCCACTTCCATAAGACTTTGAAAGTTGAAATTTGCATGCTGTTAGCTTTCAGGTCACAATTGATAGGAAAATCAGAAACACCCTAATTGGAGCCTAGGACCTAGTTATTCATTGTTTTCCTGTAAGGAAGTATGTGAATCCTTATATTCAGTAACCCATACATATAAACACATTGTTTATTGCTGCGACTGTATCGACTGATGTCTAAAGAAAGTTTATTTTCATGTTTATGTTATATGAAAACAATGGTAAAATGAACAATGTATTTGCAAAATGTATGAATCTCTAGATTACCTTCATCCTAAAGGGACAACTCCTAAATTATTAGGCTTAAACAGATCCATTTAATGTTGTGAAAATTTTAAAACCAAAGAATAACACCATCATGGCCACCAATGATACACCACCAATGATAACAAAGATATGGGCATCACAGTGGCTTAGTGGTTAGCACTTCTGCCTCACAGCATAGTTTTATTCCCGACCATGGCCTTATCTGTGTGGCGTTTGCTTGGGTTTCCTCCGGGTGCTTCATTTTCCTCCCACACTCCAAAAACATACTGGCAGGTTAATTGGCTGCTATTAAATTGCCCTTAGTTTCTCTCGGTCTGTGTGCGTGTATGTTAGGGGATTTAGACTGTAAGCTCCAATGGGGCAGGGACTGATGTGAATGAGTTCTCTGTACAGCGCTGTGGAATTAGTGGCGCTATATAAATAAATAGATGATGATGATACACAATTTCCCCGGCAGGAGGAGAGCGTAAGAGTCAGTGAACACCGTAACAAATGATGAAGACTTTGGTAACCCACTGTATAGTTAGATATGAAATCCATACTTTTCCCCAATAAAAGTCACAATGACTGCAAGAAGCAGTTTGGTTTGTACCTGTTTGAACTCAGAAGAGCAGAGCTGGGACATCTGATATGATGGACACATTTTGGTTATCTGCTGAGACAATTCTAGCTCTGTAGAAATGCATATAAATGTCAGTGCTGTCAGTGTCCTTAGCCTGACCCACCAGGGACACTGCACTGTCTTACGGTATATTTTTCCTATGGGTCCTGGTGATTGCAGGTTCCATCCCTGCAATAAAGCAAATAATATTTTAGGCTAGAGTTCCAAGCTCTAGCACTTGCCGTAGGTGCCTGATAAATAATGCAGTCCTTGACAGAGTGTGTAACAGGGACTCATAGAGCAAAGTTTCTGATTTTTAATACACCATCACAGATTGCTCACAGACACCAGGATATACACAATAATAGCACTTAGGTAGTGCAACATTTAAGCACAACTGTTTTGTTATCCTGCTCATAATGCAGTTTTGAATCTAAGATTGCGAGGGTCATACGTAGATACCTTCCAATGACCTTCTATATGGTCATGGTCTTGATATCCAAATTTACCATCATACCCATAACTAACGTTTAACACCTTAATAGCCTTATATGTTTTGTACTACAAGAAACAGACCCATTTTCATATATTGGCGATACGTTGGGTTCACCAAGAATAACCGTTACCTAGCCCTTTGTCATTTAGGGGAAGTGCATGTTACTAAAAACTGAGAACACAGTCAATTGACTTACTGTTCTATCACTTGCCCTGGCCCTGTACAGTACATTTCTTAAAAACAAGTCAGTGAAGTTGACAATCACACTGTGTTTTCTGAGCTTTTATGCAAGGCTATAAGAAGAATCTTGGCATTTACCTTTTGCACTTGGTTTGTTTCTTCAGACTGCTTTAAATGATTTACAATTTTGCAGATTATCATCGACTACCATGGCAACCACAGTCACATGGCACATGAAGTCGTGAGCAGAGAGGTTTTAGAATGTCCCGCTGAGCTCTGTCTGCTCTGTGCACTGTGACATCATCCACTTTATTTCCCCCCATCTGCCGTCACATGACTTGCTGCGAGTTGTGAGCCAGTGTCTGTGTGTCAGATTCACTGTCTCGCTATCTGGCAGCCATATTTTGTAACCTCCAGAGATATTTTGAAACATAGATAATAATTTGTAGAAGGGCAGCTAAGAAAAATTGATTGGATGTATTCTTAAATGGTATCTAACTTGTTATTTAAAGGGAAAATAAATCCTCTATGTGTTATTGCTGTATATGTATAAACATTACAGTTACCGTATTTCCCCATGTATAAGACGCTCCCATGTATAAGACGCACCTGTATAAATCATGTGAAAAAATGGAGAATATTTTGCAGAGTAATTGGTGACTGCAAAAAACATTATCCTCAATTTTTTCACAGAGTAATTGTGCAGCAGGTACAGAGAGGAGAGACAGAGTTCTAACCCTATTGCTAATTCTGCCTTACCCTGTCAGATGCTTCCTCTGTCCAGTAAAGTCTTCTTTCATCTGTCCATTCTGATCCTGATGCTGGAAAGTCGCTTACCGTCCTCTTCGTGATGAGATTTTACCACATCTGGATGCTGATCTGTACCTGCTTCAGTGATCCAGACTTCTGCAGTAAGTTTGTCAACATAGCATCTACAAATGCTGTAACCGGCTGCAAATCTTTTTTTCAATCCGTGCAAATATTCCAAAAACTTTGGTGGAATTGTGTAATTATCAATTTTTTAAAAAAAACAAAAAACAGAGAAAGTTGAACACATTCAACCATGTTCGAGACGTGTGTACGTCAAAGCACAAACTGACTTTTTAATGGTGTATAGTGAACCTCGAATGGCGAATGCATACTACAAATAATGCAGTGTATACTGCTTGAATTGAAAAAAAAATGTTAAATTACTTTTTATTATTTAAAAATGTCATTTAAATAATGTTAAAAAAACAACAGCTCCAAAATACTAAGTTTAATGCGGAGAGTGTACTGGGAATGGGAAACCAAAACAATGAATTATGAATGTGAAAAGCAAATCTGCAGCATGAATGACAAACACGAGACGCAAACTGCAGCTTCATATCCGGGTCTATTGACAATTGTACGGCAAACATGTTTGTGGTCTTCAAACCGGTGAAATTCAATTGAACTTTGAAGCAGTTATCATCTCCAATATCAACTATGATTCTGTGCAGAAACACATGCCTAATGCACTACACTGCAGAATGTCCACGATCTTCCCAGGTCGCCCATTATCTTATACAAAATTTATATAGGCCTTTGCTGTGTATTATTATTATTACTATTTATTTATATAGCGCCACTAATTCCGCAGCGCTGTACAGAGAACTCACTCACATCAGTCCCTGCCCCATTGGGGCTTACAGTCTAAATTCTCTAACATACAGCAAGACACACAGACTAGGCTCAAATTTGTTAGCAGCCAATTAACCTACCAGTATGTTTTTCTAGTGTGGGAGGAAACCGGAGCACCCGGAGGAAACCCACGCAAACACAGGGAGAACATACAAACTCCTCACAGATAAGGCCACGGTCGGGGATTGAACTCAAGACCCCAGTGCTGTAAGGCAGAAATGCTAACCACTTAGCCACCGTGCTGCCCAGTGTAGGGTTACTAGATAACTTCTTATCGCCTAACAATCACTGCACATCTTGGACAAATATTATAACACAATATACAGTATCATGTAATGTTAAGTAGTCCATTTCTTGCAATTTTGGAAGTGTAATGTTCATTAATTACACATATACTTGGTTCCATAACCATTCCCTCGCCCTAATTTTTGTGACATGCCATCATCCTCATAAAGAAATTGTTACCTTTAAAAATACTTTCTGCGGATTAACTCTGAGGAACGCCCACTTTAGTCTAACGCCTTGAAAACAAGCAGAACAGGTGACAAGTAAACACGAAATACACAAAGCCAGTATTCTGCTACAGGGCTTTACAACCTTTGCTGTAAGGTCACAGAACTGTATGTACAGAAGAAGGTTATATATATGGAGGCTTAATGTATCTCACTCAGGGTCCTGGTGCAAGTTTATCAGTTGTTAACAAAGTATGATTGTTACACTACTACTTAAAGGGCAGATATAAAACTATGAAGATATTATTTGATCTTAAGTTAAAAGAACAATTATTTTTTTCATATTTAATATTTTTAATATTTACTATTTATTAAGCATTATTTTGTTATTTTATTAGCAAGTTCCATGTTTGATATTACAGAGGTGTGTTTTACAAACCTATTGTTATTATTTCTATTGCAGTGGGGGATGATGAATTTACTGACATTTATGTGGTAATCAGTCTAATACTCTAATTGGCTATAGGTTACTTTTTAGCCCTGTGAATGTTCTAATGATGTGATAGGCTGCAGGTTGGATTTAGAACCTCCCACTTCAAAGTTAGACACGGACAAAAAAAAGTGATCACAATAGTCTCTGAAACCCAGTGAAAATCCAGAAAAACTTGTTTCAAAGTTTGCAGTTGCTAAAGTGTTGATACAATGAACATAACAATGATTAAAGTGCCGATATTTGTACTTACAGTGTACGTATAAGAAGGGATCTCTTACCCACTAATCCACTATCCTGAAAGCTCAGAGAACCAGAAAGCAAAAAGTAAGTAATTCCTGCTGCTCTGGGATCATGTTATTTACAACCATTTTCAACCGACCACTTCTTATCACAGTCAATGTGAGGATCACTGCTAAACAATGCAATAAGAAGAATACCGGGCCCTTTATCCTGAAAACCACAACACAATTATACTAAAATGTTTATATAGTAAACAGTGCAACTCACCTAAGGCGGGATAAGGTCATTTGCTGTTTTCATCATCATCAGCTATTTATATAGTGCTACTAATTCCGCAACACTGTACAGAGAACTCACTCACATCAGTCCCTGCCCCATTGGAGCTTACAGTCTATATTCACTAACATATACTACACACACACAGAGACTAAGGTTAATTTAGTAGCATTCAATTAAGCTACTAGTATGTTTTTGGAGTGTGGGAGGAAACTGGAGGAAACCCACGCAAACACGGAGAGAACAAACAAACTCCACACAGATAAGGGCCATGGTTGGGAATTGAACTCATGACCCCAGTGCTGTGAGTCAGACATGCTAACCATTAAGCCACCATGCTTCCCATGTGTTCTGATGCACATCATTATATTATTCATATTTCAGATCCATCTGTATTCAGAGATCACTTTACACTATAATAAAAGCCTGGGTGTAGGCTATCAGAAGAAGCCAACTTTCTGCAACCTACTATTCAAAAACCTGTTTGGTACCCGTGGGGTAATTTAACAGTATTTCAAAAAGGTAATTTTGGATACCCCGTTGGCCTTACACCCTTATTTAGGTTAACTGCTCAGTAAAAATATCTATCACTAAACCTGCTGGTACCCAGCCTGCACTACAGTCATTGTAATTCACACTGTCTACAAATCTCAACGATCATAACTCTGGAAAGTATAATGTAAGGTAGTAGCTGCACTACAGAAGTACTGGGACCATTAGGGCTGCATTGTGTAAGGCATAAGATTGACAGGTCAGGCAGCAGATTAATTAGTTCCCCTACTAGCAGTCATTAATTGAAATGTGTGTGTACCAGAGTCAAGCATGTAAGATTTAGAGGTATATTTACTAAACGGCGGGTTTGAAAATGTGGAGATGTTGCCTATAGCAACCAATCAGATTCTAGCTGTCATTTTGTAGAATGTACTAAATAAATGATAACTAGAATCTGATTGGTTGCTATAGGCAACATCTCCACTTTTTCAAAACCGCCGTTTAGTAAATATACCCCTTAATAATTTTCATCTCATGGACAAGTCACTGCCTCCCACAAGATCAGCACACTTACCTGCTCAAATAATCTGTGCTGCTGTGAACGTTCTCATGATCTGATTGGCTACATGTTGTTTTATCCCCTCCCACTTAAACCTGGGTACATGCCAACAGGCAGAGATGAAGATTGGCAACAAAATCGTGTTCTGTCACTAGTCAAAAGCAAAGGATTAACCTTCCCTACTCAGAATCCCTCACTGCAACACTCTAGGTAATTCTAAGTGTGGTAACAAATAGTGATTACAACATCTCCTGAATGATCATTATTGAGAGGTTTATGTTAATCTTTGGAAAATATGCCAGTTGTGACTTTACCCACCTTAGTATCACGAGCATTAAATGTACTCACTGCTTCAAGAAAAAAAACTGACGGGCGCATTGATTGAATAAGACAGTGGGTCAATGAAGGTGTGTGCTAGTAATGTAATTGGAAATACATGCAGCTTCTAGGACATACTGCATAATGTTCTTATATGTGTAAACGTGATTGCAGTGGTTTACTGGTGAAAATGAAAGATGTGTAGATGTGTAAACATGTTTCTATAGGCAAAGGAGAAAATCCAGGCATAGATCATTAACACCACCATAGTCGTTTGTTTATAATTGGCCACAAAACTGTAGCGCAGCACAGTCGGTACAACAAATCATACAAAATAGAAATCATACACAGCAACAGAACAAAGACGTACAGGGCGGACAGAGAGGCTACATATGAAACGGGGTAGAGCACATCTGGCTTGTGAGACCTTACAATCTAGCAGTAGAGGGAAATGCTGAGACAATAGGATGATATAGAGAGACAATAGGATGATATAGATGAGGAAGGGACTAGATGGAGTTTGAACTATTCCACATTTATATTATTTTGTTAAGTTCAAAAACAAGAGAACATGGCATATGGGTGTCTGGTCCAGTGGCGGATCCAGGGGGGGGCGATCAGGGGCGAACGGAGGACTGTCGGGGGGGGTTTCCCCCGACCCAAAAAAAAGAAACACCCCGCGCGAAAGCTGCTGCGCATGCGCAGCAGCTCAGTTTCTTCAGCGCTGTCCTATACAGCAGCCGCGGCGCTGTCTAAGAAGCGTCCGAAGAGGTGCTGTATACACTACAGCACCGCCGCGGACGCTTCTTTGACAACGCCGCGGCTGCTGTATAGGACAGTGCAGCTATAGCGGCCACTTAGTTAGCTCAGAAACCCCCCCTGCGTGCGCCACTGGGCGATCGGGGCGATCACTCCCCCTAGCAGACACTTGCTGCCAACGGCTGCACAGAATGTGCAGGTCCGTCCAGCCGTGACAGGCAGGGACAGTGTGCTGCCCGGCTGCTCTGATTGTGTTTTAAACACAATCAGAGCAGCCGGGCAGCACACTGTCCCTGCCTGTCACTGCTGGACGGACCTGCACATAGTGTGCAGCCGTCGGCAGCCTAAGATGCTAGAAAGGGGCGGGGCCTAAATCGCCCCTCCCCCCTAAATCGCCCCGGGTACAGCATTTTTCGAGATCCGCCCCTGGTCTGGTCCAAGATAGCTGTAACAGTGATGAGCCCTGCATACAAAAATTGGAAACAATTTAAGCATACATTAATCACTTAAAGGACCCCCAGTGTCCTATTTCATAGGGGGACGCTCCTCTGCTGCCCTGGGAAGAGTGGCTGGGATTGAGCTCTTGCAGATTTGGGAGAACAGATGGTTTCTCAGCACTGGTTGTCCGGAGTGATCCTAGGGGTGGAGCCTGTCAAGTGTGTGCTACAAACAGCATTTGTGCAATTAGATGCTGGATTCAATCACAATTTAATTTCACACCCATCCCTCGTCTTTGGTGTTAACAGCACACAGCTCTCGCTGTTCTGGGGATACACACTGTATTATCAGACGGGGACTATAGTATACAATATACAGTGACATTCAGCAAAAATAAAACAGGAATTATATTTACTGGAGGAGAACAGCTGAGTACACACCTATGCATTCTTACTTCAGATGCAATTTGTGTAACAATTTCACCAACGATTGGAAGACCGGATGAGCATGCCAATTCCTGTGTATATACAGAGGGACTATAGGCAGAAGTGTTGTACAGACGGACATGAGTGCGCGTGCACGTCCTTATTTGCCCAACATCGTTCCAGCGTTGATCGTGGTTTTTAGGAAATTTAGAAAACCAAATCAACAGATGCGTTGTGTTTTGGTAGGATATAACATGATTATGGGAGCGTACACACTCTCAGGGGAAAACGCAGGATTTGTAGGGGGGGGGGGGGGTTTCCACACCACGCCACCAGTGGGCGTGACCAGCATGCATGGGGGCCTCGCTATAATTTTAGACAGTGCTTTGCTGCTCTCCAACTCTTCCTATCCCTATAATATACATGGGCAATGCTGCGTGCACTACTGTTAGGTGCACGCAGCTCTCCCTTTTCAAGCAGAACCGTGTGAAGCGAGGGCAGGGTCCAGCCCCCTCAATTATACAGTGCCCCATGCTTGGAGGGGGGTTCACAGGCACTAGGAAACCCCCCTCGGTTTGCTTCTGACTCTTGCAATATCTGACCAAACAGTCCTGAATTGTGTTATCTGCTCCACAATTGCATAGATATGGCTTTAGTTTGTGTTTTATCAACCAGGAAGCACATCTTGTTCACCCTGTTCAAATGCACATATTTTTTTAGCATTCCTTGTGTGAGACGATTACACAGAGTGCCCTGTGTATATTGACTTTCCAGTTGTTGTAGAATAATGCTGCTTATACTGCTGCAAAGAGCCTAATTTTTCTCCCTATAACTCTGCCATTTACTCATTTGAATGATGGATGAACTCAGTATACATAGTAAAACGCAGTAAATGACCACAGCAGAAGCACAGTCATTGTAATGCTGTGCACCTCCCTAGAGTGTCCATAAGTCAGACTACATCTCTGTCATTTATGCACATAACTAAAAACATAACTTAGAACATCGACCAACATAAGTTTAAAAGCCTATAGTGTGCAGATTGCCATAGGACGGGTGGGGAGGGGAGACGGTGCCATGAGATTGGATGAAGTGAATTTCCTGCAATAATTCTATCCATACCTCTAAGAAATACATGGTGTTTTGTTGTAGGACCCCAAGTGATTCAATACATAAATGTTAGAACTCACAATGAAAATGGAGAAGAAATATAAAATGAGAATGCAAGTAATATCTTCATCTAGATGCAAAGCACAGACTTACGTGTCTGTGATTGTACTTAATAGACTGCAGACCCCTCTTTGACATGTACGTCCCGCTGTTGCGTTGCAGATTTGAATTCTGCTTTTCTTCCTACTCCCACCTCCTTTTTTTGTGTTTTTTTACTTCATTAGTCATATTCATTTTCTCTGAGTATAAAATCGGCTTTTCATCTCTCGTTTCACTTTGTTGAGGAACAAAAATTTTCTACATTCTGTATTATACTTATACTTAATTTGCAACTCTAATGCAGAAAACTGTTATTTATTTTATAACCCCTTCATACCTGTTTAACAAGAATACATAGATGATAGTATAGTAGCATATAATTTTACTATATTTAGACCCTGAAGTTTGTTACTAAGTTGACGCAAATATCAGCGCATATTAATCTGTCTGTGACTTGGGTATGTAACAGTGTGGTACGTCCAAATATAGGGGTAGTAATCCTAAACTACTAATTTAGGGCACTATTTATTATAGGAGAAAAGCCCTAGATCTGGAGTTTTTGCCGGATTTATTTTTTGCTATCTTTTACAATTTTGTTGAAGCAGACACAAACATAATATGGTAACCACAAAACACGAGTATGCAGCCTCTGCTGATTATACCATTTGAGGATAAAAGCACAGTGGGGTTTATATGTTTTGGGTGTCAATACCCCTAGCCGCACCATGGGACTTCATATAGAACATGTGACACTTCTAATGACTGATTGAAATATAAGGCCATTGCTATTACATGTATGCTGTGTGTGTTTCTTATAAGGAGGATGGAAGTTGTTGTAGTATTTTCCTCAAATTGTAACTATGCGCTTCTCAGAGATGCAAGTTACAATCCTCGATTTCTGATTGTGCTTTAATTGCATTCCATACGGTATTTGCAATTGCAGCATTTTACAAAACTGGGTGACAACAGTGTCAATTCATATTATAGATGTTCTCTGACCCCGGTGTTCTGGTTTTGGTTTTGGATCTGGATTAATTTTGTGTTTTGGTTTTGGATTTGGCAAAACCACCCTTGCGTGTTTTGCTTTTGGTTTTGAATCCCTATTTTTTTCTAAAATCCCTATTTTTTTTTTTCTAAAATCACATAGTTTTGCTTTTTATTCCCCTACATTATTATTAACCTCAATAACACTAATTTCAAGTCATTTGCTGTCAATTTTGACCACCTCACAGGTCACAATATTATTTTCATACACTTTCAAACAAAGACTGCAGCGACCTGGCTGGATGCTAAGCGACAGAGCAATGACTGAAACACATGGCAGTTCCTAGCACATCTAGGAAACATTGGCACACAGCAGTGGCAGAAAAGAAAAGTGGTGCAAGATGGAATTGCCTTTGGATTATGAAACCAGTTATGGTGTATTTGATCACTCCACCCGTTTCTTGGATAACTGAGGTAATTCTACAGCTAATACATGGCAACAAGCGCTGACTCCCCGGGATGCGTGCTTTTATCAGACCCAGACCAATCCAGGGTGCCAGACAATGTTCTAAAAAGAGCCATTGTAAGTCACAGCAAAAAGCAAGTTCATCACTGAGCTTTGAATCAGCCCCAATTCCCACAAAATTATAATATAGTTAGGTACCTTTGGCGTAAAGTGCAGATTACAAACACTTGAGGAAACAGCAGCAAAGTGGAAGGTAATACATATACACGTCTATTTAGACATCCATGCTTACATTACATTGTTCTTTGTTAATAAAACTGTTGTCTTTATACCGTTCAAAAAAATTAAAAGTAATCCTCCACCATTCTTTGGATGTTGATAGTTGATAGTAGGATCAGGTGGAGTTACAGCAGAGGTCACTAATTCTGTTCAATTCTTTTACAGTAGACAAGACCAGATGTCAAAATGTTGTGCTGAGTCATCTGCATCATAAATGGGTGTCTAAGATTTTTGCTAAGCACACAACAGTATATAGCACATGTAGGTAACATTGGCACACAGCTGTAGCTGAAAGGAAAAGTGGTGCAAGATGGAATTGTCCTTGGGCCCTCCCACCCACCATTATGTTGGATCTTAAAAAGGACATGCACACTTTAACAAACCAAGCAGGGCCATCTTAACAACATTATGGGCCCCTGGGCAAAGCAGTGCACCGGGGCCCCTACATATATATATATATATATATATATATATATATATATATATATAGATAGATAGATAGATAGATATAGATGTATAGAGATACAGATATAGATATATAGAGATAGAGATAGATAGATGTACTTGCTCAGTGACCCTTGAAGTTTTTTTTTGCAGGTTTTTTTCTTTTGCAGGATTATTTTTTCTAATTAAGAGCCCTGTCTATGGGGCCCCCGGGCACATGCCCATCATGCCCAATGGAAAAGATGGCCCTGAAACCAAGCACTTCAGCCACACAAGTGGCACAACTTGTGGCTGAAGTGCTTGGATTGTTGGGCCCCCATAAAACTAGCTAACAATGATTGGCTTAAGGCACCTAAGGTAACAGTGCTGCTAATGAACTCTGCTGCAGAAAGATGTTGTTGTTGTCATCATCCTCAGCCTTATCCTTACCCTCATCAGTTTGTACATCATCCTCACACATTATTAATTCATCACCGCTGGAATCCACCATTACAGACGTCTCAGTATTTGGATGTAATTGGCGGGAAAGGCCGTTCCTCATGGAACTTGAAGTTCATTTTTATGAACATCATCTGTTCCACATTTTGAGGAAGTAGCCTCCTACGCCGATCGCTGACCAGGTTCCCAGCTAGGCTGAAAACCCTAGTCTCTACCGCCCTCTCTTTGTTTTAACTAATTAAAAATTACTGCATTAACTGCCTTTTTCTCTCGTTTGCTCTCATCCCCTTTTATATTCTTGATACACTAGTGGGTTACTAGTTACCTGCTTATTGTGCTTTCAATATTTTATTATTTGTTAATTGTTATATACATTGCTTGATGTTATTATCACTATGTATCATTATTGCAGTGTAGTTTATGCCCTCAATAAATTGTTCTTAAAAGAAAGAAAGAGCTGGGGAATATTAAGGGAGAAGTCTGGATGAGACAAAAATCATAGGGGGGAGTGCCACAAAATTTAAGGCCAAATTTCTCCCAAGAAACAGGCAACATTCCGTGGCCAAATGTGGAGCAAGGCAAATATATTTTGCAACAGTTTTGAGGATTATGTACTTTTCTATCTTCCTGTTATCTTTTTTTTAATTGCCTGACATCACAAAGAGGCTTCAAGAATAAATAATATAAGTTATATCACAAACAACCTTCATCATTGCTTTTAAAATGTGAAAAGCACTTAAAGAGTTAACAACCTTAATATCCGTCTATAAAACTCACATGCAAATCCCAAGGTTCAGGGGTTAGGAATGAGTCCTGCAGACTCCAATTGCATTTAATAGAATGCTGCAGGGGATTTCACCATACAGTAATGCTGTGTGGATGGTGTGTTTATTGTAGAGCTCTCTGCAACTAAAAATATAGCTTGCACAGTATTAACAATATTTGCATGTGTAATATATCTTACCACTGTAAGGAAGTATTGTATTATCTATACACTTTGGAAAGCTGTTTTTTCATCTTTTTTGACATTTTTTTTTTCTACAAACTAGTGTAAAAATGTGTAAGTGACAGCACATAAAAATAGCCATACTATGTGCAAATGTGGTAACTTGGTGTGAGATTGTGACACAACTTGCTCTATACTCACTCCGGGAATTTTCCTCTCTACATCACATCTCCCCTGACTCATAAGTGATTGAAGCTGAAGGAATATGCAGACACCTGTTGTTGATATACCGCATTTGCATATAGTATGCGTAATATGTATATAGCATAGTGTATGCATACAATATAGTATGTAGATAGTATAGTATACATATAGGACCTCATTTAGAGTCGGACGGAAAGTCCATGTAAGAACTGTATGAGTGGGAGTGTGCCGCAGCTTAGTAGGGTATTACGAGTGGCAAGCAACTCTAGTTCCGTCCCACTCGTAATACCCTATGGAGCTGCGAGCAGTTCCTGCAGCTAGTTAACGTTTGTGCCACCTTATTCCTGCCGCACAGCTTTAGCACTTTTTTGACGTGTGTTGCGTCTGCGCCTCACTGCGACTAGGATGTATTTACATGGTCACGCCTTCACAAATCCGTGTTCCTCCCATTCTCTCGTAGTGAGCCGCAAGCTGTTGCAAATGTTAATTGCGTCCAAGATGCAGGCGGATTTGGTGTTTTCTGCACATGCGTGATAATGTTTTTTTTTTTTGGAATGAGGTCCATAGTGTGCACGGGTGTGCCTGCAATGAGCAGCAATACTCTATATTGGTTTAAAATGGATCTTTAACCAGTTTGAAAATTTGCTAAAAAATGTCAAACTTTAGACGAAGCATTTGAACAAGGGCAATCGGGGGGGACCATGTTCAAGCTTGTTGAAGTTTAACGCCTACATAGTACAGTATTTGTACGTTTTGCAAACGAAAGGTGAACTTCAAACTTGTATGCTCACTGCTCGAAGTAAAGAAATGTAACAATACCATACTTGCCAACCTTTTCAAGTTGACCTCTGGGAGAGGTGGGAGTGTGGGGACGGGGCTTGGCGAGTTGCAGCACTCTGGCCCCGCCCCTGTGATGCAACGATGCAAACATGTCATTTTACCCCGGGGGCCAGATCTAAATGATGCAAATAACCCGAGAACCAAATCATGGAGGCTCAAAATCAACTACACTAGAAAGTGGGTAGCTGGCCTATGTTTTAACATTGTTCAACGGGTTGCACTTGTTCCCGCTATCTATTACCAGAATTTCTGTGCTGTTACCGTAGAATCGTTCCTCGTTTTGCAGGTTTTTTTTTACTGCTTGTTCTTTATACTATATCGTTACCACTAGGGGGCGCATCCTCTTTGTAGAAGTGGCCACAAGCAACCGGGGTCTATACCCCTGGCTGAGCACTATTAGTGCTTCAATGTGTTACACCAGGACTCACTGTCACAAGTGAGCAACATAAGATAATGTCTGGATTTTGAAAGGGGTTGATAGCTATAGTCATTTGGCGTTGGTCAGTCGTAGGTGGTGGGTCTTATTATGTTTGTTTTTTTTATTTGTCTTTTCATTGTTTTTTTCCTATTTGGACTGCAACAAGTCACAAAGGAAAAAAATTAGGACCATAATGTTTTTCTTTATTTGATAAAGCTGGGAACAGTAGTTTTGTGGAGTCTATTTTCAATTGTCTATTTGTCATTCATTTATTGGTATAATGGGCAGGGGTGTTGGGGTATCAAAGTCACTCTATGGGTCATAGTCTTGTTAATCAATCCAGCACCTAAAACACAGGGGGATCTGGATCAGCCCTTCGATGGCAGGTCTGGGGATGGTAGTGACTGTGACAGGAATACTCCTCACTCATTGTCTTCCGGTTATAGTTGGAACTAATCCATGCTTTCTAGGGGAGTGGGGAAAGCTATCAGTTTTTTATTTTATTTTTTTACACAGTGCACCTTACATAGTATCTGTTTTATGCCATTTATAGGATGAGATATGATCGTCACCAACTCTGAGCCGGTGTAGAATTCAAGTCCTTTTGCCATGCACAGCAATGGCTGTGCATTATTATTATTATTATTATTATTATTATCCTTTATTTGTTAGGCGCCACAAGAGTTCCGCAGTGCCGTACACAGCACAAACAGTAGACTAAACAAGGTGAAACATTACACACAGTAAACAAAAAATACCAAAATTTCAGAGACTCCAGGCAGGCTAATGCAGTAAAGACGGAGCAGAAGAACAGGTATGGAGAACAAAGGGAAGAGGGCCCTGCTCAAATGAGCTTACATCCTAAGGGAGGACAGACAGAACACAGGCACACAGGGAGCAAGTTGAAGATTTGGAGAGAGAAAAGGGGGGCTGGGACGAGAGGGGGAGAGCAGGCGGAGGAGATGAGATGAGGGGGTTAGGTGTAAGGTTGGTAGGCTTTTAGGAACAGGTAAGTTTTGAGTGCCTTCTTGAAGGAGGACAAATTGGGAGAAAGACGGATGGAGCGAGGGAGGCCGTTCCAGTGAAGGGGGCAGCACGGGAGAAGTCTTGGATTCTGGGGTGGGAAGAGGTGATCAGAGTGGAGGAGAGGCGTCGGTCATTGGCCGAGCGCAGGGGGCGGGCAGGGGTGTGAATAGAGAGGAGGTTAGAGATATAGGGGGCGGTAGACTGGGAGAGAGCCTTGAAAGTGACGGTTAGGAGTTTGAAAAGGATTCTGTAAGGAATGGGGAGCCAGTGTAGGGCAAGGCAGAGAGGGGAGGCGGATGAGGAGTGGCGTGAGAGGAAGATGAGCCTTGCAGCCGCATTGAGTATAGAGCGGAGGGGGGCGAGATGGGAATGGGGAAGGCCGGTAAGAAGGAGGTTGCAATAATCAAGGCGGGAGATGATGAATGCGTGGATGATAGTTTTGGTGGCATCTTGGGGGAGGAAGGGCCGGATGCAGGCAATGTTGTGTAGCTGGTAGCAGCAGGCTTGGGCAAGGGATTGGATGTGGGGGGCGAAGGAGAGAGAGGAGTCGAGGGTGACGCCCAATGTTTCTTGTGCATGGCAAGAAAAATCCCTAAAATGTGCTCTTTTCCCTGCTTTATCTCATAACAATAATCTTGTTCAACAAATTACGGTGCACTGGGGAGCCTACTCGGCACTTTGCCAAAACCTGCTCAACTTCTCCCCTATACCTGTGTATAATGGCATGGTGGCTTAGTGGTTAGCACTTCTGTCTCACAGCATTCAAGTTTGATTCCCGACCATGGCCTTATCTGTGTGGAGTTTGTATGTTCTCCCTGTGTTTATGTCGGATTCCTCCAGGTGCTCAGGTTTCATCCCACACTCCAAAAACTACTAGTAGGTCAATTGGCTGCTGACAAAATTAACCCAAGTGTGTGTGTTAGGGAATTTAGACTGTAAGCTCCAATGTGGCAAGGACTGATGTGAATGACAAATATTCTCTGTACAGCGCTGCAGAATTGGTGGTGCTACATAAATAATTGATGATGAAATATATCCATTTTGCTCCTCAAACCTGTACACCTAGGTGCAAACAGAGGCATGCGGTAGGACCAAAACTGCATTTCTACTGCGGAGCTGCCTTTGTAAATCACTCCCATTTTAATATTATTACTATAATTATTATTATAGTCAGAGTTCCCTATTTACTATTCATAGCTGTTAACTATATTATATTTAATTTGTACACAGTGATCAAATAATTAAAAGGAGCAACATTATTAATATAAAACTGAACAATGAGCCAGAAAGCTGATTTGCAGCCTTAATCTGCATTTCGGAGGAAAAGGGCTAGAAACGCCATTACTAGATATATAAATATATAGAACAAGCCACCGCTTCTCTTGAGTTGTAAAGAAATATTTTAGGGGCCTGCTATGATCGTTTCCAAGCATATTAAGAACTGATAGCTGAAATAAGCCTGAAGGCAATTTAAAAGCTGAGGCTGTATCTTCAAACTGGATTATTCTCTGGGATTTAATAGTTAACTATGGGAGTATGCCCATCTGGTGTCATAGGGGAGTGGCAGACAGGGTTGGATGGCCGGAGAATTAAGCAGTCTCTGCAGTTTTGGATGTTGCCCACCCTCCCTCCCTGGTTGGCGGTACTTGGCAGCACGGATACAGGACTGGATGCTTCTCGGGTTGGTGCTCAGTTACTGGCGTGCTGGCATGGCTGATGGTGATCCTGGATGGAGAGTTGCTGGAAAACGCAGTACAGTCAACGGCCAGTGGTTGGGGCGCACATTACGGTAGTGGGCACACTGAACTCGCCTCTCTTCAAGTGAATCGGCTATAGTCTCGGTACAGGTACCGCCCCTGTGGTTGCTTTCCGTCTAGCCCAGAAGATAGGCGGGGTCTGTAAACCCGGGCTGTGGTGTCCTGCTAAGGTAAATATGTGTGCCCGGGTGTGATTGGTTGTCCCCCTCTTGAACCCAGGGGTTTGACTGGTTGTCCCCCAGTTGATGAGGTCCCATGGTTAATGCTGGGACAGTTGGGTTTTGCCTGGCAGACGTCGGACTGACTGCTCTCTTCTCCACCACCATATTTAAATAAACTATTTAAATTTGCCACACTCAGGTCTCGTGTCAGTTATTTAAGGTTATAGTTAAATAGTGGTCAGAAGGTAAAGGAAGTCATGATATCAGCCTTTAAGCCTTTTATTGCAGCATTATAGTACTTAATGCAGCATTCCTTAATTATTTTGCATATACTTTTCTATTATGGTTAGATGTCATTATTATAATATAGTTAGGAACCGGGACGATTTGCACAGGGTCAGTCAATTGTTTCGGTCTTATAAGAATAATGGCAATGAGGAAAGACAGGGAATGAGTTGGAATGGGAGGAAGGTGTGGCACTGCAGTGTGTAGGTCTGCTGGGGACTTCCCCTGTCACCTTACAGCTGACTAAGTCCTATAGATTTTCCTCCCATCTACAGCAGCTAGCAGTGAATGCCTCAGTCCTATCCCTCCTGCGGCTTGGAATGGAGCACCACTACATCCTTCCAACCGTAGCAATCGATAACCATCTCCATGGCAACAGAAGCCGGCCAGCACAGCCACGGAGCCTCTTACATTTATAAAGGGATAGAGTGATTTCTGTGTGGAATCCTCTCTATATACAATAGCGGAGTCAGAGAGGGCTAGTTAATAAGTACAAAAAAAAAAAATCCACCTAATTCCTGCTCTCTTTTATTCTTAGGCAGAAGTGGGTGGCTAAAATGAAAAGTAAAATGAAGTTCTAAGCACACACCTACACACATACACATTCCTTTTAATCTTTATTCCCTGCTGGAGTTTTGCTAGATTCTTTATTTTTAACTGATTGTTAGATCTTCTAATGCGGATCACCACAGCGCTGCTGAAAATGCCTACACACTAATTTACCTTTGTGTTTTCCATCCTGGGCGGCAGCCATGTTTTATTCACGGTATCACCCCCTCACCTCCCTCTGAGATAGTGTACTTTCGCAAGGAAGGTTTTATTTTCTCCATTACACAGCAGCTTAGAGTTCATTCAGAGTCATGTTTTTATATACTTGCTTTGCTCAAAGGGACTTTCAAAAATAACAGGAGGAATACATAGATTTGTGGCCTTATTATGGTATATGAAAGAATCCTTCTGCTATATGTTGACTGCAGTGGTAAAAAAAAAAACAGATGCTGGTATTCCTATCTTTCCAGAAAAGACTGGATACAGTTAGTAGTAAATGGAGCTAAGATGTGTCATTGTATATCTTGACGAAAATAAAATTGTCTAGCGTTTGTTTGTCATATGTAAAGCAGACGGTATACAAAAACTGCCCCCCCCCATCCTCTTGCATTGCAACATGGTTTGTCCAGGTGCAAATGTGCCCCCTTTAGTTGGATTTGCTTCTAACGCTAAAGGGTGGATTAAATTTGGCGCGAGGTGGCGTGACATAGTCCACATAGACACATTGGGCCTGAGTCATTAAGGAGAGCAAAGCTTAAAAAAGGAGTAACTTTGCACCTGGACAATACCATGTTGCATTGGAGGGGAAGGTCAATTTAAAATGTGGGGACAGATTTATAGTTGGGATAGAGCATGTCCTAGATCAACTTTATATTTCAGTGTAGAAGTAAAGCTATCCAGTATTTGTGTGTGACATGAAAAAACAGCCAGTTTTTATCTTATGTGCAAAATAATAAACTAATTTGCACTCCTTGCATTGAAACTTGGTTTGTCCCGGAGAACATTTACTCCTTATTCTTGCCTTACTTTCCTTAATGATTCAGGCCCATTGTGTTGTAGTTATTACAAAGATCTCTGCTAAGGGAGAATGAGCAGAGATTTCTGTACCGTATTTGTCTACAAGGAAATGGGCAAATGCAGGATTTGCAGAGGGGGGTTTCCACACCATGCCGCCAGTGGGCGTGACCAGCATGCATGGGGGCGTGGCTATAATTTTAGACAGTGCTTGGCTGCTCTCCTATCCCCATAATATACATGGACAATGCTGTGTACACTACTGTTAGGTGCACGCAGCTCTCCCTTTTCAAGCAGAGCCGTATGAAGAGAGGGCAGGGTCCAGCCACCTCAATTATACAGTGCCCCAGGTTTGGAGGAGGGTTTCCAGGCACTAGGAAACCCCCCCTGGGTTTGCCTATGAAGGAGGCGAGGTCCGGCGTTATCTCACTGATAATTGAATCTTCCCCTAACTGAGGCCCAATGTGAGAAAATTCCATACAGCAAATATTGTGCATTTTGCCATCCAGAGTTTTCCATTGGCCAGCATTTACTTTCCCTGGATGTATAAAACACTGTATAGGCTAACTAGGTTTATTGGAGGTGAGTATTTTCAGTGCTATAGAATTGTATTAGTGCCCTATGACCTCTTAAAGCACACTGTACATGCTGCTCAGAAGTACACCTGCCTGGATTTCATAGGTTAATTCACTCTACTAAGCACAATGCAACAAAGGCCATTTATTTAAGACTGCCCTTAGCTGACAACTATCACGCGTGAAATCTTTTTCCAGGGATGGGAATTGTTTGGCATTTTTTTAAATCTTCTTCCAAGGTAAAGAAAAATAGCACCTGCTTCTTTCATTCACAAATGCATGTTGAGGGCAAAACTCTGCTTACTTGTCTTATTGCCCATTTACATAAGACATATTTTGTAAAATTTCAACATTCTACAGCAAAACATTGGGGCAAAATTAAGAACACCCTATTACACCCAATGCATGATTTGTGTAAACCACACCAGGGGGTAAATGTATCAACCTGAGAGTTTTCCGGTGAATTTGAAATGTGGAGATGTTGCCTATAGCAACCAATCAGATTCTAGCAAGCATTTATTAGAATGTAGTAAAGAAATGATAGCTAGAATCTGATTGGGTTTATAAACCCGTTGGAAAGCTCTCAGCTTGATACATTTACCCCCTGGTTTGCTAAGCCCTGCTCTTTTCGGATCATCAGGACTGTTGGGTGCTTATGTCTTTGTCATTAAGGTTACAGCACAGCTCCCCCAGTGGTCTGTAAGCTTAATGTCCTGTCATGGACACCAGCTATAATACTTTGAAACTAACAAGTTCAGTGCGCTGCAACACACAAAAAGGGGGACGATCACACAATTGGGTAGCATGCGATGTCTCCAGGGCAGGGCTGGCTAGTTGCAGCCTGGGGGGCAAGTCTCGACTCAGCAGCCTATAAGAAACATTTTAAAGGAAAAAAAAATGCAGGTGTCCCAGTGACCCAGGCCAAGGTAGTAAAGTATGGGACCGGACCGAGGGGGGCAAATGCCCTCCAGCCCCCCAGCCCAGCCTGCAACTGAATGTCTCCTGTGGACAGTCAATGTTAGACAGTCCCTAACATCTCTCCCAAAAACGTCCTTGAATTGCTGCGTGCACCAGTGGCATATTATCCTGGTGCGCACGGCACCAAGTCACAATGGTGAGGGGGGACATACTTCCCACCTCCCGAATCAGGAGAAATGTGCCGACAGTGGGATGGTAAGATAGTCCCATCAATCAGGATGGCTGCTTTGCGTGCTGGAAGAGGAGAGCATTGCTGCAAGAGTGGTACTCTACCCAACTCACTCCAACAATGCTCTTACACTGCTTTATTTGATATTTGACCCAGTTTAGCAGGTCAGCCAGGAGCATATCTTCATTGAGATTGAAAAGGGTTGTAGAATTTCCTTTGGTCTCCTATTTGCCCCTATTTGCCCCAGTTGTGCCCGGCTGCTGGGTTAATCCCATTAAGATATTTAACTCAGAATTGATTTATTTTTATATATTTTTTGGAAGAATTCAGAGCTCTCATGCATCTGTATTGCTCATTTCTGATGGCTTATAGGCCCATAACAGTGGGAGAGCAGCCCATTGCCGAAGACAGATTACATGTGTAAGATCATCCTATATAATCAATTTTCTTAAAACTAATTTATGGTTCAACTGAGAAAACAGAGGGAGCAGAACAGAAGCAGAATGTGGAAAACCTCATTTATTATGTTAACAGCCACCAATGCATTTAAATTGATTATAAAGTGCCTTTCAAATAGCTTAATAAATGTATCCTTGTTCCATTGCATGATCACTAATAAATTCCTGCACAGGGGCCACAAGGCTTCACGTGTAATTATTGTAACTACATTGTAGATTTCCAAATATAATACCTTGTCATTCTGTTTAAGTTTAGAATTTGCTGTGAATCACTATCACTCTATTAAGCTTGTAGTTAGTTGACAGGCTTATTGCAAATATCTAACAACATCTGTCTCCCTAGTACACAATTATTTAAGCATCAAAAAAAACCACTTATAATATTGTATGAATGGATTTTAGTTGACACCACTAGCAATGCGGTGCTGCATAGACAACAGTTAGCTTGTACACTTTATATTTCGGGCTTCATTTAGAGATTCATCCAGTCTATTTGAGGAATGTAAAAATGTACTTTGACACAAAAATCCAGCGGTATTTAGAGAAACGCAGAAAAATCATTCAAAGGCTTTGCATCAAATCCAGGGTTCCTTTATCACCCAATGAAGGTTATGTGCCTGACAGCTGGTCCCTATATTAGTCTTTGACACGCGTTTCATAAACATCCCATTTACTTCATCAGAACTCCTCTTTATATTTGATGCAAAGTCTTTAAATGCTGACGGCTATGTAAGTGCAACTGTTCTTTAACTGATATATTTTACCAGGTTTTTACACTATTGTGGGCACTTTCGTGCTTTAGAAACTGATTTGTTTTGAATGGAAAATTCTGAGGAGCATCAACAATCACGCGTTGGATTGGGAGTAGCACTCACATGTTTTGAAGTATTGATGACATAGATTTTAAGTAAACAGTAATATTGTTCACTTGGACAACTTTATTGTGAAATATAACATACACTATGGATGGTTTTTAAAAAAAAAATCCGGTCTATATCTGAACAAACAATTTTTTTTTATCATTTTAAAGTATCTGCTGATGGATCCTGGAATTCCCTACATGTTTCCTATGACTACGATTGAAGGTCAAGATAAATTTGAGGGTGTATTTTATAGGGTGGTGGTAAATTGAACTTTTCCATTACTGAGTTCCAATTGCGTTTACCAGCAGCAACACCAGACAGTGGAGGCACAAAAGAAAGGTTTTCAGGTGCAGGCAATGTAGTGATTAGATGTAATAGCAGTAACCACTACTTGGCTCAAAGGCACTGAGGGCTCGCGCCTGCTATATTCTGCAGGCAAGCGACTTGCTCATTCAGTACCTGCAGTCATGTGACCACTAGTCTCAGGGCAAGGAATTCAAATCTGGTATAGTATTTAGACAGGCTCTGAACACGACTCAGTGTCAGAGCAACAGGTTCTCTACCAAAGCTTCTGGTTCCATATTTCCTGCACAATCCTTACTTGCCCTCTTCTATTGTTACCGCTGTGTTGACCTCAGGTAGTGTTTGACCTCGTCCTGTTTTGGCACTTCGCTGGTCCACTCCATTACCAGACCTTGGATTGTTGACCACGCTATTATTTGTTCTTCTACTCCTGTGACTATCTCCAGCCATCATGCCAGATTGTTATGGCCACCAGTGCGGCATAAACTCATAGAACAGGTAGAAGAGGTCTTCACCCTTAGCAGCCACCTTTCCCGCAGAGACTGGTTACGCTCACATGTACTCGGATGCCCCCAGGTCTTATGCTCAGAGTAGTATGAGTTTATGCTAACACAGCAGCGCACAGGTACAGGAGGTAGCACACGGAGTAGCGGCAGGCCAGAGATCAGCGGACTGGACAGAGCACCAGAGAGTATGTCAGGTACAGGCAAAAGGGTCAAGGTCACAGGCACAGGTTCAGGATCCAAGGACAGGCAATAGGTCAGGGTCAGAAGCACAGGTTCAGAATCCAGGAACAGGCAAAGGTCATACACAGGTAATCAATCTCAGGTATCAACACCAAACACAGGAACAGGAGCAGGCAGCAGTACTGGAACAGAACGCTATAAACGGCAGTGAGGCTCAGTCCTCACTGCCTTAAGTAGTACTCACAGCCAATCAGGGAAGAGCCCTGAAAGTATACCCAGGACTTGCTTAATTAATAAATGACACTACTGGCCAATGAAGAAGCAGAGTGCCCAGCTCCTTAATAGTCACACCAGCCATGAATGACTGGCCCTACACAGACCTGCGCGCACACGCCCGGCTGTTTGACAGCTGGCCGGGCACGGGTGCAGGAGAACTCCAGCGTCCCGGTTGTTGCCCTGGCAACCGGGATGAAGATACCGGAAGTGACGTCCCGGTCGTCATAGCGACGGCCGGGACGCTCGCAGGAGGCA
The DNA here is from genome assembly GCF_038048845.1 of Mixophyes fleayi. NCBI lineage: Eukaryota > Metazoa > Chordata > Amphibia > Anura > Limnodynastidae > Mixophyes > Mixophyes fleayi. The sequence continues at coordinate 307,658,901 of NC_134405.1, read as the reverse complement.
GGTAGGAGTCGAGGCGGTGCCCACGGCCACCGCGGCTAACACAGAGGACAGATCTGAGGGCCACGACCTGCGAAATCCCATCAGTGAAGCCCATACTACCTTGCAACGGTTCTTGGTAAAGACCACGGTGCTCATTAGACTCCATGCCAATGAAGCTGCGGATCATAAATTATTTACCATTATTTGCAGACATAAATTCTTTACCATTTATGATGTGTTCACAAGTAATACACATTGATTTACAGCAAGGGTAACAATCACGTGATACACTTGGCATCCATAATATACCAGCCTTAGAAGTCTTGTCTTTTGCCCCTGCCTGTCTGGGGTTAGGTAACTCAGAGCCAAAAGATTTTTTAGATTACTACATTTTCTACACATAACAAATGTTAAATGGGACAATTTTTTACAATCTGGTTAATTTTGTGCGAAGCACCATTACATTCAGTGATAAAGGCTGTATTGTCAAACCTTTGGAGCCCTGAAAAACCAAATTTAGAAGATAGTTTCCTCATATGCGTCAGTCTAGAGTACCCTCGTTCCAAGAAATTATTAATCATCTCTTTAGATTGTAGTTCTAAGACCTTCTTAGAAGAACGATTGTGTCTGAGGCGCCTCAGCTGGCCATTGTTCAGGCTTTATAATGAGCGCCTTTATAATACAGATAATTGTTAGTATCCTATTCTTGCAGAGGTGGATGTAGTAATGATGGTGCCCTGTATGGACAGCTTCAAATACAAGAAATTAATGGAGGTTTTGCTAAACGTGTTGGTGAATTTCAAATTAAATGTGTTTTAAGAAAGGAAACAAAATCTTGAGGTAAGTGTTCAGCCCTATACCGAATAATAAACAAATCATCGATATAATGGCCATGCAGGACCAGTTTCACCCCAAAGCCACCAGTTCCTCAGATAGCAAACATAATGTAAGTGTTAGTCCATCTTCTGGAGACCTCTATTTTCACCTTATGCAATTGCAATTAATTGTAAGTACATTTAACATGTCCTGAGCTGTGGTGGACAAGATCAATTAAGAGCAGTGCTTGCCATCAAGAAAATGTACATCAAATCTGTGCCTGCATAATGTCCTGATTACGTGTTCCTGCTTGTTATGGTTTGTTGTTGCTGCTGTTAGTTGTTGTTGCTGCTGTTCCACGTGCGACCTCTAGGAACTTTTCTGTTGGCTCTTTGCAGCTCGCAGTAATTATGCAATCTGCAGTTAGTGTCATGCAGTCGCAAATGCCATGTCCACTATTACATCTATTGTTGGTGTTGCGAGCAGCTGCGCTAGCCGCGCTAGTCCAAATCGCAGCGGCACAAACTTCCATCCTGTTTCCTAGTTAGCAGGGAAGCAACTTCCTCCCCTCTATGTCCTGGCTGTTGCTTAGGCAGACAGGACGCTTCTGTATGTTCCTGCCTCGGCTATTGACAGGCAGCCAAGGCGCGTGATTGAGACTGCGGTCACATGATTACACATGATCTCCTGGAATGTTCTGGGGATGTGCCCTCTACCCTCTTCTGATTGGTTCCCCATTGGTTAAAAGCAGGGAGGGCTTAGCCTTGCTCCCAATTATAGCGCTTTTTCCTGCAATTTCTGTGCCTGCTCTGAGCCTGATATCCTCCTGTTTGACCAACTGTTACCTGACCCTTTGGCCTTGTTTCCTTGGTCACTCTCATTTGCTGCCTGTCTTTGACTCTTTGGCTTTGTACCTGGGCTATTCTTGCTTGCTGCCTGCCCCCGAATTTTTGGCCTGAATTTGGACTCTCCTTGTTTGCTTCTGACCTTCGACCTTTTGGCCTGGCTCTTGGTTCTCCTCTGACTCACCCCTAGAGTTGCGCTCCAGCCCCCTTCTCCTCAGTACCCGTCCCTTTAGTATAAGCTTTTACTACTCTGAGTGTAAGTCCTGGGGACACCTGAGTACCTGTGAAAGGTGGCAGCTATAGGTGAAGACATCCGCTCCTGTTATTAAAGCTTATGCAGGGTTAGGGGGAGCCCTAACAGTTGGTTAAGTGAATTGTATGACAGATGGATGTAAGCAGTCCCACGCCATCAGCTTTCCAAATTCAGAAGATTGCACAGGTTTAAAAGGCATCAGTTTCTGGGGAAACATTTTGGCTAATTTTCCATTATCTTAAGACTTTTACCAATGCTGCTGTAATGGTTGTTGGTCCTTCTGAGTTTGTGTCAACATCAACAGTGACACTACAAGAGGCACTTTCTGCTGATGTTTCTGCTAAGGGAGAAAGGGGTCGCTCTTTAATATTTTAATGTCACTGATGGACAAGTGAGTTTGTTCTATGGAAATTGTGTGCTTCATTTCAGCATGACTATTATCCCTCTCATTAACCTTATCAAGGTGGGATGGATGTCTGCTATGACTGCTTAAAGTACCAGTACAACAGTTGCTGCAGCAATGCTGCCCGGAACTGGCAGTACAGAATTGCAACAGACAGGTACATTAGTAAATGTAACAGGACAGGACAATTTTCATACAATCATCAGTAGGGGTGTTAGTCACTATCCCTCCTCCATCACCCTCCCTTTAGAATGTAAGCTCATATGGGCAGGGCTCTCTATCCTATGTCTCATGTCTGTCCACTCTCGATGTTCCTATTTCTTCCCTCTCATGTCTTCTGCTGAAGTGTTTCTGTATGCCATGTAATTTGCTCTGTTAATTTAATTCATATCTCTATAATTCTGCTTACCTGTACCCCTGGTGTGTGCTTACTGTTCTCATGTATGTCCTATTAATTTAAGTTAATGTTGGGGCAGGGTTAAGAGGAAAATGTGTCTATTTATTAAATGCAAATGCTATTAGTTCAATGTCGTGCTGGTTGCAGGTAGGAAGGCCTAATAATTAAATCACAAGCAACACTGTAAGCTGTAAAAATAGGTAGGAGAGAGCAGCACTGGCAAATGTCATGATTCTGATGGGGCAGCCCCAATGTTGGGTGACTGTGCCGTTCAGGCTGCACTTTGGACCAGGAGGTATCTCCTGCTTACACTGCTCTGCTCATGAAGGGGGAGCTGCGCACACCTATCAGTAGTGCACACAGTATTGCCCATGTGTCTGAAGTGGCTGTGAATGATTTGGAGTGCGGTCTAGAAATGGCTAAAATGATAGCCACGCCCTTTGCATGACGGTTATGCCCACAATGGTGGTGTGAGTTTGATTTTGCAGCAACTTCAGTCATCTCAACCTCAGACTGTCCCAGCAAAGTAGAAAATTTTATAAGAGAAAGAAGTATTTTAAAACTACTGTTCTAAGATTATCATTGTCATATAAAAGATAGCCTAGAGCCCTTTAGATTGCTACCTATTCCTTTTATAACATTGGTCTAGTTAGAACTCTCATGCATTTATAGGTGAACCATAAACCTACATTTACATGATGTATTTTTATGGAAAGACAAAGTTTGCAAGTTTTTACTGACCAGATATATCTTCCTATGTGAGGCTAAAACTTCTAGCTAAACTGTTAGTTATAAAACATTTCCAGGAAAGTAATGAATTTCTTTCACTTTTCCATTTCATAAGCAAATAATTTTGTTAGTCTGGGACCATTGTACATGATCAGTGAGATTCATGTATGTTTGAATGTGTGTGAGAGAAAATCTAACCTACAATGAGAAGGGATAGCAAAATGAACACTTGATTCATTGACAGTGGTTAAGAGACTCATCAGAAGTCCTTAAAGGATTACTGTCAGCTAAACCAACCCAACCTACTGTCATTTCATCTGTCACATAAACAGAATCCGGTCTACGACAACTATAAGGGGAGTTAAAAACACCCAGTGACTGTTGAAAATAAGATCCCCAGATATTAGAAAACAACTTGTCACCTCCCGATGTCTGCCTTTCATTGACATCCATGATGGCTTAGATCTCTAGGGTATGGGAACAATAGAACTTCACACATCCTCTCTGAATATTACATTCCTCCAGTGCAGATCAATAATCAGCCAATCATATCTCACACATTAGCAAGCACATGAGGCTCAAAGCTGCTGCTATAGCTGGGGTCAGGGTTTTTTCGAATATACAAAGTAGACTTAATTACATCTAATATTCTTATAGTCAATTAACTCCAACGTGTGGACATGCAAATTTACTCTCAATGACCCTTAACCAATAATCTATTGATAAAGAGATATTGAACTGACATACTGAGTAGCCAGGGGCACTTTGATAAGCAACCACATTTTCACAAAAGAACCAGTCATTAATATTACATTTTATTGGCAGTTATGTAAGATATTAACCATTTCCAGCAGAGTAAAGTTTATGCAATACAAAAGGTTGTAAATGTACTAAATATTGTCCTACTGTTAGTTATGGTATATTATACTGTTAATTATAGTGTATTTTCTGTAAGCTCAACATGTGCTAAGCATAGTTTACTTACACAGATAGAGCATAGTTGCCTACTCTCCCGGAATGTCCGGGAGACTCCCGAATTTTTAGGAGTTCTCCCGGACTCCCGAGAGAGCAGGCAAAAATCCCAGATCCAGATTTTGGCGTTGTTGAAGATGGGGCGGGGCTAAATGTGTCATTGTGGCCCCGCCCCCTGCTGCGATTGGCTAAAATTGCCTAACGGTGCCCCGCGCATGGCCACGCCCCCCTCGACGGACCCCCTCCCGAAAAGCTGCCTGCAAAAGTAGGCAAGTATGAGATAGAGAGTATGAAAATTCATACGCTAGTACCAGGCAGCATAGTTCCAGCCCTTTTGCCCCTTCACACAATATGAACAGCTCTGAGAGGAGGGAGGTGGGGCTGAGGGCTTTGACGACAGGATCATAAAGAGGAAGAAACATGTAATTAGTAAAACAAATTTATTTTGGTTTAGGACCCTGTATCGACACTTAGCTAAAGTGGTAAATTATTGCTCAGAGAATTTCTCAGAGAAAATATATACTAGGATTCAAAAACACAAGCAGGAAAATTCTATAATGGAAAATTGAAGATGTTGCCAATGGCAACCAATCAGATTCTATCCATCATTTTCTAGAATGTAGTAGATTAATGATAGCTAGAATCTGATTGGTTGCTATGGGCAACACCTCTACTCTTTCTTTTTAGAAGCTTTAGTAAATCTACACCAAACTATTTTAACGTGGTGATAAGTAAAGCTTCAGAAAGTTTTATTTTACAAAAGCGGGTAGTATCATCACAAAGGTTAAGTCAAGGTCGTCAAGAAGCAAAACTCAGAATGCTAGCCCTTATCTAACACATGGATATATATCTTAGTCTTCTTTGAGAGAACCGTACAAGATTTGACAAACTGATGACAGTTTCAAAAATACAAATGAATTTGTTACTTATACATCCAGCGTTGTTGTCTGCTGATGGTGATGATGATGTACATGTTGATTATTCTAGGACTGAAGTTGCACCTGACAACAGTTGTGAAGTGCAAACAGTATGTCCTCAGTCGTCACATAATGTTTGCGACATTTCTATGGAAAAATTCCCAATCAGCCACCGCTATGGCCGCCAACTGGCGGTCAACTTCCAACTGCTGGAAGTATTAGCGAGTACAGCAGCACACAGCCTAGAGCACTCTCCCTAAATGCACACTTAGTGACTGAGCATTTTAGGGGACTATATTCGAGAAGAGCTGCCTGACCCACAGGTGAACTACTTCTTAAGAGTGATTGCAGGAGAGCAATGGACCAAGAACTCAGCAAAGTCAACACAACACAAAACACAGATGACATAATGTGACTTCAGTTCATGCTTCACTTATTTGAGCAAATATTTTGCAGAATTGGTAACTTATCTTATCTTCTATTTGTATTTACCCTCTTTATAACTAGAAGGACAATTGATTATTTTGTAACATGAAAGGTTATCAGTCCATGTACAAAATATTCGCCTACTCATGTCACACTCTACAAACACCTGACTTCTCAGGTCTTTTACCTCTCACGCTAAATGGTACCACTTTAACCATCCTCAATTGTGATGTGAGGAGCTGCCCTGGAAATAAGCAGATTAGCTGTACTGCAGTGAGAGTCTACTGTAGCTGGAATCGCTGGAGTCTTAGAGGCCTATTTCGTAAACTAAGTATTATAATGATGATGATAACTGTCATTTTTCATCAACACTTATCGAAGTGATCAAAATAAATTATATAAAAATATATCCCCTAGACAGTCTCCATCAGGAGCCCTTCGGTGTCAAGATGTCGGGGTAAGTCTTGTCAGGGGTAGTCAGCAGTCAGGGGTAGCTCTTGCCTATGCAATGGAACTGAAAGCCTCAGCTTAACCAGAGATTCCGTACATGATAGCTGTAAAGCGGGACAACCCCATGAAAATCCAGCCTGTTAGGGGTATGGCTAACCCTCCCCCACTATCTAATAACAAAAGATGAACAAGTTCTAAAACAGTTGGAATCAATTAATTTACACCAGTCATGACAGCAAGATCATCAGGACATTATGAGATTACAAGATGACAGGTCTATCTCCCAATGAGGTAGCCATGCCACTCTAACAAGGGTTTCCCCTTCATTGATTCCCTTATACCCAGGCCCGGCGCTCCCATTAGGCAAGGTTAGGCACTTGCCTAGGGCGCCGAGCTCTGGAGGGCGCCACAGAATGGTAAATTACTTTAAAACTGTGCGGTGACCGCTGACCATACCTGTCACGGCCGCCGCACAGCATTCAGATGAACGGGGAGGGGGGAAGAGGCTATTGCTCACCACCGCCGCCTCTCTGCTCCGTCTCCTCCCCTCCACTTACTAGTGTCAGTGAGTGGAGGGGAGGAGACGGAGCAGAGAGACGGCGGTGGTGAGACAAGGTAAGGAAAGACGGGGGGAGGAGACGGAGCAGAGAGACGGCGGTGGTGAGACAAGGTAAGGAAAGACGGGGGGAGGAGGGCGCTGATTTTGTAAAAATGCCTAGGGCGCCATGGACCCTAGCACCGGCCCTGCTTATACCAATCTTGGAACACACAAACTGCATAATGTTACACAAATTTGTGCCACCTGTTTGGTGCAGTCAGGGCCGCCTTCAGAAATCATGAGCAACAGCGGAACACATACTTACCTGGGGGCCCGCTGTCTTGCAGTCCGCTGGTCTCCGCTACTCTGTCTTCAGCCTGGCTGTCACCGTGATCTGTCACAGGCAGAGCACATGATCGCAGGGGGAGTGATTCCTCCACCCCTGCGATCGCATTCTGGTGCCTGGCTGTCACGGTGACAGCCAGGCTGAAGACAGAGTAGCGGAGACCAGCGGACTGCAAGACAGCGGGCCCCCAGGTAAGTATGTGTTGCGCTGTTGTACCGGGACCACTGGTGAGCCCGGGCCCGGTACAACAGTACCCCCCGCACCCACCTGATGGCGGCCCTGCATGCAGTCGGCTTATGCAAGAGGCGGTTCCTAATTTTGGGAAAAATCACATTTAAGGCCCCATATCCATTGGTGTGTTGTATTTTGCAATCTGTGTTTGATTTTTCCCAGCATTCTGGGTCTCACTCTAGGCTTTTTGGGGGTATATTTACTAAACTGCGGGTTTGAAAAAGTGGGGATGTTGAATATAGCAACCAATCAGATTTTAGCTTACATTTATTTAGTACTTTCTACAAAATGACAGCTAGAATCTGATTGGTTGCTATAGGCAACATCTCCACTTTTTCAAACCCACCGTTTAGTAAATCTAGCTCTTTCAATGTGGTACATGCAACACATGGAGCAAGAGGCGAATGGATCACTAAAAACAATAGTGCTGTGAGCCCCAACATAGACAGAACGTCCATTATAACATGATATATTAGCAGCAATTCTGTTTATTTCACTAACTTTCAAATCAAACTTCAAACCAATTAAGATAGTGAAATGTTACAATTTGCATGTGAATAGATATCTAGGGCACTTTGTATTATCTTTACCATATCTCTTTAGACCAAAAATTCAGAGTTTGTCGGTTTTTGCATTTTCCTCCCCTTGAGATGTTACATTCATTAGCCATATTGTTTGGGAACTGTAAATGACTAATAAACTGATTGTTGTGTCGCATAGAAAATAATTTGACATTTCACTGAACACAAATAAAGAATTAATTTGACCTGATTCTTTCCAGAGTTTCTGTACTTGTTCAGCGACAAAACCAGAGATGTCACATGTTATGTTTTCGGCAACATGTGAGCCAGGGGCATTCTGGGAAATTCTTACTTTTATGAAAGGGCGCCCGACTGATACTAGATGAAGAGGTAATTAGAAACTGAGATCAATGAAACAGTGATCACAAGTATTACATACTTAGTTGTCGTCAATTTAATAGCTGTGCTCCAGATAACGATGAACTATAATATACAGCATGCACTAGGACAGTGTTGGCTAACCTGTGACACTCCAGGTGTTGTGAAACTACAAGTCCCAGCATGCTTTGCCAATATATAGCAGCTTATTGCTGGAAGAGTATGCTGGGACTTGTAGTTTCACTACACCTGGAGTGTCACAGGTTAGCCAACACTGCACTAGGAGGGCAAAGAAATAGATTAAAGTGCATTTATTTAAATATGTAAAAATATGTAATTGTTACTATCTGTTACCCGATTTTCAAAACTGCACCCGCACCCGCCATTCTTCTAACATCCATCTGCTCAGACCACAAAGGTGAGGCCACATCCCTTTCAATCAGGCCTCACCTCTTTTGCCCACATATCATTGATCCTGCAAAAGTCTGTACTATTGTGATTAATGATTCCCACACTGGCCAACAGTCATTATTTTCCTGGGACTTTCCCAATTTTCTGGGCACACCTGGGCGTTACGTGCCATCTTTGGGCTTCCTTAGGAAATTTGGGTGAGGCACAGTCATCATATGAGGCTTCTACTCTGCTCCTCTGGGAAAGTGCATGAGGCAGTAGAGCAGAGCGCCTCTGACTGGGCAGATTAACTTAACCTATACTCAATGAAAATGCTGTGAATTATTCTCGCCTAAAACTAAAAAGGTTCAGGGACAGCGGGATTCAAGCACAAATGTACAGGAAACCCACTGTCATTGATATTACCGTACATTCACCTATTCTATGTTATGTTAAATAGACTCACTTAGTTTTTCAATCAAAATCTATTTTTCTGTTTCCGCAGAAACAGTTTGGCCTAGAATTTCTTCTCCAATTCAAGCTATCTGAATGGAAATTGTGTAATAATAATTAAATAAATACTTTCAATATCAGGCACAGTGATCCTCTTTGCTCTTTTGAGAGCCTAGCAGAAGTCTCAGATGTCTCAGATTGGTGGAGAGGGGAGGTGACTATGCTATGATGGGCCCACCACACTTTATGGCCCTATATAGCACCTAGGAGTCGCTGAGTCGTCACTTTTTGAGTGAGTTCCAACAAACAAGGTCTTCCATTCAATTCAATGATGGCATATTTTGGTTGCGATAAGCGGAACTTTGGACATCCACAAAAAAGTTCCATGTACCATGTCAAATTGAATAGATGCTAGCAGGTGTAGGTTTCCTGCCTAATTTCAGTTTTTTTTCCATATACTAATGAGAGGAAAGACAGAGAAAGATGGCTGCTGTATATTCATAGACAGAAAATCCTGCGCTGGGCTAGAGACAATTGCTTAATACCGTACGTATAACGCAGCTGTAATAATAGGAGTAATTGCTAATCTCCCAACAAGGTATACTCAAAAACAGAAAAAACAGCGCTAGGAATACATACAGGTGTAGCCAATTAAAATAGGTACAAAGACCAAGGCAGAATAAATGTTGACAATTTATTATAGACAGATATAGAAATCCAATATAAAATCAGGCGATATGACTCCTATTGTAAAAACAGTGGATCTGTTAGTTCTATGGCTGTATATTCATTTTTACTATATTTTCTCACATTTTAATTTAGATAAAGTGTTAGCTGAGATCATTATGGTCACATGTTAGTGCTGCTCTTGGATCTATGAGTAAATATGCCTTAACCTTAATTTAGTGAATCTGCAACCCATATGCTAATATGTTGCTATACAATATACCCTACTCCATCATTTTTATTTAAAAAAAAATATGCTGGTTGGTAAAGACCAGGGGGTATATTTACTAAACTGCAGGCTTGCAAAAGTGGAGATGTTGCCTATAGCAACCAATCAGATTCTAGCTGTTATTTTGTAGAATGCACTAAATAAATGATAACTAGAATCTGATTGGTTGCTATAGGCAACATCTCCACTTTTGCAAGCCCGCAGTTTAGTAAATATAGCTGTAATAATAAAAAAATAACGTTAAAGGAAAAAAATAAATACATTTACAATAAAATAATTTCTTTTTCTGTCCATGAAGAGTGTTGCCCTAGTGATATGGATACTTTGTCACAGCCCAGAGTATAGTTTTGTGTAGTGGTGGAGATGACAGTTTCATTGTAAATGGACATTAAATAATTTTTCCTGGAAAGTACCCTCTCCCCAGTTTATGACCTGAACCATTATTGTTTAGAATTTCACTTTACTAGGAACCAGGGCTTCATGAATACACCAGAAATGCCTCCTGGATAATAGTAATGGCTCAGAGATGTCACTTGTTCCTATAAAATTGAGATACTACATTCCCATGAATGTTGGTTCAAATTACAAAACGGCAACGTTACGTTAAATTACTTAGATCGGACCGAGCTTCTAGGGTTCTGGTTGTCCTGCTATAATACGGCTCATTTACAACATTACCCTGTTCTTCAAGTTGTGTAAAAGTGTCAATATAATAAGTAGAGATTAGTACATGAGTGGATATTTAAACAAAGGATCTGGTACACACCTGGCATGCAGGATCTTATGTAACACAAACAAGTGAAACAAACATAACTTTTAATCTGTCAAAATAAAGGGTGTGAACTGCCGTATGTTGTCTTGTTTCATGTTCATACTTTCTGGACTCATTTACATTTAATAACCTAATAGCAATGTTCACAATAATAAAGTGCACTTATATCTCCTTATACGTCCGTTCATGTGAGATGATTCCAGTAACAATCATCCTGAGAAAAGACATTGCACATAGTCTATACCTGTCACTCACATAGTATAGAGAGGACAGCCACTGTGTGAGCTCAGTATTCTGGGAATGTTGCCATTGAGGGTCATTTAAGAATGGCAAAAATGTAGACCCATACTGTTTTTCCTCTTTCCAAATGTTAAGGTGCATGGTCACTTCCCTGGCCATAGAACTGGCCTGTAAAACGGGGTTGTGCCTGCTTTGTGGGTTAGCGGGTCCACCTGAAAATATGGCTGCTTGAAACAGTGCAACGGTCACTTCAAAGACAACTTCCTTCATTCATTTTCATTTGTATGTTTCTCTCCAAATATACTCCCTAGTCTAGCCTCATTTTGTGACTTAAACTCATAATAGTGATAGGCTGTTATGCTGGGCTAATTTACTGCCTGGAAAACAAAGCATTAGGTTTTCCTAATGCTTGTTAAGTGCACAGGACTGTGTATGAGCAACAAGTTATTTGGGCTCTTGTAGACTAAGGGGCCTATTTATGATAGGGAGAAACCCCATTCCTCTGGCAAAAAGCGGAAATAGGACTTCTCGCTATTTAAAAAACCCAACCTACCGGTGATCGTTTTCACCGTGTCTGTGAAAGCATTCAAGGCATGAGGAAGCCCTCTGTATGCGCAGAGGGCTGGCGAAGAGGTCCTCTTTATTGATAAATTATAGCGATGTTCGGTTATCGCCAATCATAATCATCATCACCATTTATTTATATAGCGCCACAAATTCCGCAGCGCTGTACAGAGAACTCACTCACATCAGTCCCTGCCCCATTGAAGCTTACAGTCTAAATTCCCTAACACATACACATACAGAGAGAGAAAGAGAGAGAGAGAGAGAGAGACAGACTAGGGTCAATTTGATAGCAGCCAATTAACTTACTAGTATGTTTTTGGAGTATGGAAGGAAACCGGAGCACCCGGAGGAAACCCACGCAAACACGAGGAAGAACATACAAATTCCACACAGATAAGGCCATGGTTGGGAATTGAACTCATGACCCCAGCGCTGTGAGGCAGAAGTGCTAACCACTAAGCCACCGTGCTGCCCCAGTCGACAATGTTTAAGTTAGCTTAAATAGACCCTTAAGTCTGTATAGATGCTTTGATCACCAATTGCTTGTCTTCATACCAGCCCTGTCTGCTTGGGACACTGACCTTTGGGTTGTTTCCTGAAATTGAACTGTGCTGGCCAGCCTGACCTTTGACCTGCCTTGTACCACATTTGCCTCTTGTTCTCTGATTTTGGTCTTTCTTGTGTCAGTTTCTGCTTAGTGGGGTGGACATAGGAACTACAACCTATAGGTGTCCCCACCACAATGTTCTTCACTACTTTACGGGGGTCTCTTGATTCTCATTTGCACCTCAGATGAGCCAGCTCCAACTACTAGCATCACTCTGGGTCCACTCCCACAGCCTGTGACATCCCCCACAGTCAGTAACATGTCCAGTACCCACTTCAACTCCAACAGCTTATGATTATCGCCAATTTTGGTTCACAAGAGAATATGTAGAAAAATATGCACAAGATGAATATTGCCAAGGGACTCCAGACCATACTTACCAACTTTCTGAAGTTGGCTTACGGGAGCCTGCCGGAGGATGTAGGCGTAAGGGGGGCGGGGCGCCAAAATTGCGTCATTTTGGACCCGCCCCCGGTGACGTAATGATGCAAGCGCATCATTTTACACCGTGGGGCGGGGCCAAATGCAGCGATTCCCGGAGAATCGCACCATTTTGGACCAAATTCTGCCCACTTCACTAGGAAGTGGGTAGATTCGGGAGATTGCCATACTCTCCCGAGAGTCCGTGAGACTCACCCAAAATGCGGGAGTCACCCGGACATTCCGGGAGAGTTGGCAAGTATGCTCGAGACATTGAGGATAGAACTCACAGCTATTTTGGAGGCTTCCACTTCTACCAAGGAAAGCAAACGTGTTTTAGGATAACAAAGAACAGAAGGGCAATCAAATATGACTTTAAAAGGCCTCTACAGCCTTAAGAGACTAAATGTTGGTATTTTCGCTCGTTAAATTGACTATAGTACATTTTTATGAACTGCAGTAATTTACAAGAAATGATGTATGCCATGAAAAGAGCAAGGTCAAAACTGGTCTAAAACTTCAGAAGATTTGACAGGATTCATTTCAAATCCTTTTATAGCGAGGAACGGAAATAGAACCTAAGTGATCTCAAGTGACACTGCTCTATCTTAGTATAAAAAATATGTCCAGGACCTGATTGAGCTACTGTTTACGTTGTTCCAAGAATGTATGGAAATATCACAATGTCAAGGTAAGCTATCCCAAATCACCCTAGAATACAAAGACGTCCCTGAAATCATAATTGACAAACTCCTAGAAGACTACAGGTACAGTACATTACATATCCTGATAGCATGGTCAGATATTCTCAGTGGGCTTCCCAGGTATTAAATGTAGTTAAGTTTAAAATTAATCATGAGAGAGACATTGGGGATGTTGAGGATGTTTTTGTTAAATGGGTATTTGTGCACATATAAATGCACTTACCTACATCAAATTCACCTGGCTGGAACAAAAGCCATTCCATTGAAAATCAAAATAATTCCAGATTACTGACACCTCCAAAGAAAAACTGTTTTTGTAATGGTAAAGAGTGCCTGTGAATACGTGCTAATCTAGGAATGCACAGTGGCTAGCATTGCTCCAGCTTAGCCAGGGGTCATGGGGTTAATTCTGACCAGGGCCCTATCTGTGGAGCTTGTACGTTCTACCAGTGTTTTTGTGGTTTTCCTCCAAGTGCTACCTCTGTGAATGTAGGGGGATTTAGACTGCAAGCTCCAATGTGCCAGGGACTGATGTGAATAATAACTTATTCTCTGTACAGTGCTGTGTAATATGAGGTAATATGATAGGTTCTACATAGACACATGGTAATAACTAAATAAACCCCTTTATAATTGCACCTTCTTCACCCCTTATATATCATTTAAATATCATGTCCTACAAGATACAATGTGCAATTAGATAGGAAAGCCTCGATCTGTGGATGTCACAAAACACATTTTTGCAACTTTATAAATTACCATTAATATTGTTAAAAGACAACATTTTAAAATAATTTTTTTTAGAATTCCAAATTTTTTTAGAATGACCTTTGTGAACTGATTCACCATCCTCAAAATTTTACAACTAGTTGTAAGATGCTATGGGCCTTTTTATTAAGCCGCATCTCTTACACAAATGGCACTTTTCTAAGGAGAAAGGCTAATTTTAGTATCGGGGATATCTAACAAAGCCCCCATGTATCTCTCCATTACCACAGTTACAATTTTTTGTTAAATCAGGGTCAATCCTGATTTTCTATTGCTGCGATAAATAGGCCCCTTATTGTTTATACAAGGTAATTATCTCTCATGTATAGGGAATAATCCAAGGCAGTACGTTGGTTGGCCTTCATCATCATGATCATCATCATTTATTTATATAGCGCCACTAATTCCGCAGCGCTGTACAGAGAACTCACTCACATCAGTCCCTGCCCCATTGGAGCTTACAGTGTAAATTCCCTAATATAGACACACACTCACACACAGACAGACAGACAGACAGACAGGGCGAGACTAGGGTCAATTTGTGAAAGCAGCCAATTAACCTACCAGTATGTTTTTGGAGTGTGGGAGGAAACCGGAGCACCCGGAGGAAACTCACGCAAGCACAGGGAGAACATACAAACTCCACACAGATAAGGCCATGGTCAGGAATCTAACTCATGACCCCAGTTCTGTGAGGCAGAAGTGCCAACCACTAGGCCACTGTGCTGCCCACATCTACCAATGGTGAACCCCTTAACTGCCCACTTTGAAGGCCTCCAAGTGATCTCACAGACAGGCTCATCCAGCATCTCGCCCCAAATCACGTCAATGTGTGTCGCCATGCAAACATTCACTAATTTACACACCTTGTGATCAAAAGCTCTGCAGTCTTTAGTCAAGGACTCCTTAAAGAGCACATCAAAATCAGCATATGATTTGCAAAGAACATTTACAGAAGTAGCAGAAATGACAATATGATATATATATAACATATATTGCAGAACTTAGCGACAGAAGTTAAATGCAGCTCATTAAACAAGAAGACGACATAGGTCTGAATAGGACTGAAGGAGCATAAACGCCAAGGCTGTTCCAGCTCTGCGCTAATTAAGAGAGGGGCAGGGTTAAGGGAGGATAAAGGGGAATGGGTTAGGTAGATCAGGAGTGAAACAGAGGGGAAGCTGGTTAGGAGTTAACCAATGGATGAATGGAGGGACTACTAGTAGGGGTGGCCAGAGGGGTTTAGAGGGAGTAGAATTAAGGGAATCCAGGAGTGTAGAGTAGAATTGTTTTTCAGAATTTCCACCCACCCATGCCACAGATGGGTATAAGTTGTATTCCATGTTAATATGTGTCTTTATTTGCAGTCAGCACTGCAGTTAGCGGCAATGGGGGGGTGCAAGTGGCGGCCATGGGGATATCCCCCTTTGAAAGTACAGCTGAAATGGTTGATGCTACCCTCTTGTAAGAAGCCAGGGTAAACGGGAGAGGAATCCCCAGGCCTGGAGGCCAGGGGGCATTGAGAGCTTACTCTTATTGGTTGTGATAATTATGGTTATGGCTGGAGCTGAGGGATGCTTTAAATTCCCACCCACTCATGCCACAGATGGGCTATAACAGTAATTGTATTTTAACATGTGTTTTATTTGCAGGCGAGGCACAGAAAGGCGGAAAACACTGCAGTCAGCGGCCATGGGGGGGGCGCAAGCGGCTGCCGTATTTCAACCTTACTTTGAATGTAAGGATTAAAGGGGGTGGGATCCCCAGGCCTGGAGGCTCCAGTGGGCATTGAGGGCCGTCTCTTATTGCTTGTGATAATTACGGTTATGGCTGGAGCTTATGGGTGCACTGCTTTTTCTTTGCCACCTTTCAAAAGATTGATTGTAAAATTAAGCTGTGACCTCTTTTTTGCCAAGCAAATCACATGTGTTTATTTCAAGAAAAGAGCGTGGATAGCAAGAAAGAGAAGGCATCAGCCGTTGGGCAGTTTAATGCAACAACAGTAAAACAAAGCAAAAACAAAGGACAGAAGAGAATTAAGGACAGGAATTCTCTTTTCCATAATGCCAGAGGCCCATACTGTGGAGTTGGGTTTGGGTGAAACTATATCCTTGTTAAAGTGTAAATCTTTTTTAACTGATGACATTGGCACAATTGTGTTACTTGTATGACTGTATTCATATGGAACAATTGGAATATAAAGTCATTAAGGATAAAGGACACTGTGTTGATATCTATTACTGAATGCTTTGGCCACTCTGGTCAGCTGTGATGATGTCACTGCACAATATTATAAGTGTCATTGGTCGTCCTGAAGTCTATATGATCGTCACGATATTGATACTGTTCCAGAACAACCACCGCATCTGGGTCTTGCTAGTAACATTTGCAACCTGGATTATTACTTTATTACTTTGCAGTAAGGAGGTCTCACATTTTACAATTTTCAACAGTTTATTTCACCCCCCACCCCCAAGAGATCTTCCTTTCACTTTCCCAAGTTTTAGATATGTTCAGAGAATACATTTTTTCTGCCAAAAAAAACATCATTAGCTGGAAAAAAAATGAAAAAATGTAATTGCAGTTTGAAGTGTGACTCTGTTTTCATCTGACTCCTTGGCCCTCAGAGACTATCTGTAATAGTATCCATTCTATTAACAACACATTAATAAGCAAAGCACTGGAATTAAATGGGAAATATATCCAACAATATGTGAGGTATAAGATGCAAAAATTATAATTATTAATTATTGTTAATTATTATTATCCTTTATTTATAAAGCCCTGGCATATTACACAGCATTATACGTTGAGGGACACAAATTACATACATTGACATGAAATAGAAGGTAAATATGGCTATGACCTAATGAGCGTACAATCTATGAATAAAATAATGTGCACATTCTGCAGTCACATTCTTTTTCATATGTACAGTTAGAGTTTTTGATATTCAAGAGTAAAGCAACTGCATTATAGAGGATGATGGCAGCCATCTTTTTTCACTTCTAAGAATGGCAAGTTTACTGAACGCTGTCTGACTAAAAATAAGTGGGGGTCTTGGCACAATGGTCATTAAAGAAACAAAATGTAAAGGTGTGAACAGAAAATGAACTTCTGTACGCAGCGAGTTGGCAGGGAAAGGAGATAGAGCCAGAGTTATCATGGGTCAGCATTTTCTGTCACCTTTGTTCTATTTTTACTTCATACAAATGCAAAATCATGGCCATATAAAATAACAGATGAAAGAGAAATGACACGAAACAGAATTTCTTGACTATATTATAGCACCACAGAATCAGTTTCGTTCATAAAATGCTATTAAAACTTCTACTTGATTCATTTAATATAGATATTACATTCTATATATTGCAAAACTAGTATGTCTATCAAACCACCCAGCTAATAAAAAGCTTTCTTCAATCTGTCATCATTCAGCAAATAAATGATTAGTTGTCCACACCTCTTCTATTCCTTCAGTGTCATCTTTTCATCAGCCAATTCATATGATTTTTAATTGCAATACAATTTATATTATTTTATATAAATAATTAATACAAGTGGTAATTACATTAAACATGTTTATACATTGGCCCATTACAAGAGGTGCAATAGATAAATATAAAAAGTGTGTAGTAGTTTGTAACAAAGAAAATGTGTTTGTATGACCTTATATGCGAGTTTTACCTGCCCATACAGTTATACATCTATCACAAAACAGTTTCACAATAAGTCATGTGACATGACTATTCAGCAAATATTTATGGGATAATGCACACCCTGCAATGAATTATAGCACATCTTATTAGTTAAACAGTCTGTCTCCCTGTGCTCCTTGGCGTTAGGGTAATGAAAAATTAGATACCGCTGTTATTATTATAGCTCCCAACATTCAGAATCACGAAAGTGGGATAGAATAAGCTCCGCCTATATCCCACCCAAATGTCACCCAGTTCTGCCCAAACTCCACCCACAGATAACCATGTCTGGTCAAATCCCACGCACTTTCCCATTGAGCCACATCCCTTTGTGGGCTACGAGTTGGGACGCCCCACCAAAATAGTGACAGTTCGGAGGTATGTATTATTATTATTCAGACCTTTTACATCAAATTATACACCTCATACGCGTAATATACATATATATTTTACAGAAGTGACATCACTGTTCCCAAAAATAAATGGTTATATCAGTTCACACCAAATATGAGCATATATTTTACAAGAGGGACTCAGCAAACTGAGAGATATATTTTACAGGAGACAGAAAGCAATGTTTCCCTACAGACAAAAAAAATCTGAATTCAGCATTGTTTAGTTATGTTCCAGGTCCTTTTTGAGCAGGGAGCTTGGAAATACCAAGGGATGATTAGCATAGCACCACAACTAAGTACATTGATCTCCATGTTTTGTCCATGAACCCCTGAGAGATTAATAGATAACAGACTGACCTTAATGTATTTTGTTAGAAGAGCAATCTCCGTGATCATCAGACTTCCATCTTCTTGAATGTGTACTGAATGCAGAGAGAAAGGAAAAATACATACCTCAAGACTTTCTTATGCATAGTTTGCTACCTTGAGTCTGGTTCATTAAAGCACGTAAATGCAGATATGTGCCGTATTTGGCGTGAAAATAGCTTTGCACATGACAGAAACGAACCATACGCCAGAGAACGTAACAATATCCAATTCATCTTCGAGTGCAAAAGGAACCTTACTACAGCCTATGATTTCAGGGGTAAAACGGGTGAGGGGAAAGGGCGTATGTCATGGTCAATGTACAGTGAGGGCGTGCCAAGCTCAAGCACAGAGCTGCATCCAATTCAGGCTGTGGGCATCTCAAAGGTACATGATTTTATGGGGGGGGGAACAGAAGAGGAAAAAAAACTTTTTACATTTTTTTTATGTTTGTCATTAATGACTATATTATCAGCAGATAACATTAATTGAATATTATTTATCTTTTCTGTGCATTCTTTCGTGACTTTATACTCCACATAATTATTGGACATTTCCTGCAGTGTCCTGTCTGATAGACCCGTATTCATCACCAGACCTTTCTTCAGATCTGCTCCTTGTTGAATACATACATGTATATGCCTGATATATGTGTGCTTTATTTACTTTAAAAAAAATGCACTATGCATTCATTTTGCGTCCCTTAATAAATCAGGCCCTTTATGTTTACTTGTGGGGTATTATTTTCTTGTGGGAAAGTTGTTCGCCCTAATAATTTCTTTGTTACTTATGTAAACCTGATCATCAGGTTCGTACAGTCAAGAGCGGTTGTCGATGCCCCTCCCCTTAGTGTATACATAACAAATAAGTTTCAGCCTAATGCAGCGAGCTTCTGATTCATCAATTTTTTACTGCACAATCAGAAGACAATCTCATGTAACTGTCCCCCTTCCTCTCTGTGTGTGTCAACATCTGCCCCCTCCCTCTGTGTGGATGTGTCAGCCTCTGCCCCCTCCCTCTGTCTGTGTGTGTCAGCCTCTGCCCCCTCCCTCTGTGTGCGTGTGTCAGCCTCTGCCCCCCCTTCCTCTGTGTGTCAGCCTCTGCCCCCTCCCTCTGTGTGCGTGTGTCAGCCTCTGCCCCCCCTTCCTCTGTGTATGTGTCAGCCTTTGCCCCCTCCCTCTGTGTGCGTGTGTCAGCCTCTGCCCCCCCTCCTCTGTGTGTGTGTGTCAACTTGTTCCCCCTCCCTCTGAGAGTGTGTGTCAGCCTCTGCCTCCCTTTCCTCTGTGTGTGTGTCAGCCTCTGCCCCCCTCCATCTGTGTGTGTGTCAGCCTCTGCCCCCTTCCTCTGTGTGCTTGTGTCAGCCTCTGCCCCCCCTTCCTCTGTGTGTGTGTTAGCCTCTGCCCCCCCTTCCTCTGTGTGTGTGTTAGCCTCTGCCCCCTCCCTCTGTGTGCGTGTGTCAGCCTCTTTCCCCCCTTCCTCTGTGTGTGTGTGTGTCAGCCTATGCCCACTTCCCTCTGTGTGTGTGTGTGTGTGTCAGCCTCTGCCCCCTCCCTCTGTGTGCGTGTTTCAGCCTCTGCCTCCCCTTCCTCTGTGTGTCTGTCAGCCTCTGCCCCCCTCCATCTGTGTGTGTGTGTGTGTGTCAGCCTCTGCCCCCCCTCGGTATCAGCTTTTGTCACACCCCCCGCATGTCACTGTATGGCTGGCGTTGTTGTAGTGTGGGTAGGGGGTGGCATTGAAGCAATGTGAGGACGATGCTGGCACTGGTGTAGTGTGATAGTGCTGACATTGGTGTAGAGAGGGTGGCAATGGTGCAGCAGGGCTTACATTGGTGTAGGGTAAGGACATGGGTTGTATTGGTGCAGAGTGAGGTTGGTTGCCCGTTGCTGTAATGTGGAGAGTTGGCGAGGTTTTGCTGATAGCAGTACTGTGGAGCTGCTGTTACTAGGCCTGTGCGGGCGGTGCTAAGGGGATGCAGCGGCTTCCTGCTACTTGCCTCTGTACCTCGGCTCTGTGATGGCAGACTACAGCTTAGCGGCCCAGCGCTTCCAAAATGGCGCCCTACACCCGGCCTCCTCCTGGTTTGTGAACTCTGCCCTCTGTCCCTGCATCATCACTGCTAGTGGGTTTAGAGGAGCCGAGAAGAGCCAGGAGTTACAGCACAACAGCGGCTGGACTGGGAAGGTAGAAGAAGACTGTGTTCAGATAGCAGAATACAGAAGAAGGATAATGAAGAAGAATACAGAAGTATAGAACAGAAGTTGAAAAGGTAAATATGAAGCAATAAACTGTTCACAGCCACATATGCAAAATCTGGAATGTTTACTATACTATATACCAGTGTTGGCTAACCTGTGACACTCCAGGTGTTGTGAAACTACAGGTCCCAGCATACCCTTCCAGCAATAAGCTGCTATATATTGGCAAAGCATCCTGGGACTTGTAGTTTCACAACACCTGGAGTCTCACAGGTTAGTCAACACTGCTATATACTATACATATTAAGATCTTTTAGTCTTGTGAGAGTAATATGTATATGAAAAGGCTACACTGTCTGGTATTGCTATATTATTTTTATTTTAAGCAAATTTTTTTTTTGGAACCCCTCTCTAGAATGGCTTACCCCCATGCCCCAGACTAGGACCATGTACAACAACAAAAGAAGGAGAAACACGCCACCTGACCTGTCTCAGGACAGAGTGGACGGACCAGTTTTTTCATTTGCACCCCATCACTGAGAGAGTCAAATTCTCACATATAACACATAATAACACAGGGTTTTTTATTTTTTGCGTGTATGTAATATTTATATATATATATTGCATAGTGTGTATGAGTTTTCTTATAGATACAGGTTTTTTTCACCATCGTTGGTCTTCTTTACAGCTTTCAGGAATATCAGATATAGAAGGACAAGTGCAATCCACATCCCCACAGTAGGTTGGCCACACCCACTCGACAAATGTCTCTCCCACTAAGATGGGGGTCCTCTCTATAAGATTGATAACTCTCTGTCACATGTGAAGCTTTCTCTGTGGGTGTGCAGATTTCTTTTTGAGTCTTGCAGCTCTGTCCAAGGCAAGTGTTGCCCTTCTCATCTCCCCTCAGTCTCACTATACTGTGAACGCTGTCCAATTCTCTGCCTTACTCTGTAGCACTTGTCCCCACTGTACTCACTCTCAAGAAAGTAAGCTGCTCCTCTTGCTGCATTGCACTCTGCGCTTCTGTGGCTCCTCAGATTATGGTGCCAGTCCCAGCAATGGCCACATTGACCTTTTCTCCTGCCATACTCCCACTTTTCCCCTCCTTCTTCTCTCTCTTTGGCAGGCTTCTCCCGTTTGTTGGGCTCTGGTGTAAATTTCTTAGTCCTCGTTCTTTGGCATGCTGTGAAATATATTTTTTTGGCACCAGAGGCAGTGTTGGACCAATGGCAGCTCCTTCCCTGGCTTTCAAGTCTTATTCTTTATGGAATGTTGAATTTGGAGAGTATGAGTCAGATGGCCTGCTGTGATTAATCTTTCTTTTACTATTGGATACTAGCACTAAGTCAGCACAGTGGCTAAGTGGTTAGCACTTCTGCCTCACAGCTCTGGGGTCATGAGATCAAATCCCGACCATGGTCTTATCTATGTGGAGTTTGTATGTTATCCCTGTGTCTGCGTGGGTTTCCTCCAGGTGCTCCGGTTTCCTCCCACACTCCAAAAACATACTGGTAGGTTAATTGGCTGCTACTAAAATTGACCCTAGTCTGTCTTTCTTTCTCTCTCTCTGTCTGTGTGTGTATGTTAGGGAATTTAGACTGTAAGCTCTAATGGGGCAGGGACTGATGTGAATGAGATCTCTGTACAGCGCTGCAGAATCAGTGGCGCTATATAAATAAATGATGATGATGACGATGATAAGTCTGACGGATGTTTAGTCTTTATTTTCTTAAAGAGGTCTTAATGGTTAGCCAGACCATATGCACAAAGGCATATAGAGTAATCTGGCAATCTTGCCACCATGGGGAGCATGGTGGCTTAGTGGTTAACACTTCTGCCTTACAGCACTGGGGTTATCAGTTCAATTCCCGACCATGGCCTTATCTGTGTGAAGTTTGTATGTTCTCCCCGTGTTAGCGTGGGTTTCCTCTGGGTGCTCCTGTTTACTTCCACACTCCAAAAACATACTGGTAGGTTTATTGCCTGCTAACAAATTGACCCTAGTCTGTGTGTGTATGTTAGGGAATTTAGACTGTAAGCTCCAATGGGGCAGGGACTGATGTGAGTGAGTCCTGTGTACACCGCTGCAGAATTAGTGGTGCTATATAAATAAATGATGATGATGTAACAAGCCTCCTGCAGGGTACTACAACAGTCATAATATTTGGAGGTCAACCTTAGATTAGATTGCTTTCACACAATCATATGGTGGCACAAAAAGCCACAAAATACTAACCAAGCAACACTAGCACTCAGTCAGACACCCCACGATGATGATGACATACGGTTACGGCAGATGCCTACTTTAGAACCCTTTCTATGGGTGCCAAAACACCTATTCCTGTCGATAATCTCAGTGATGCTTTTTCTCAATGGCTTTCACAAAGCAATAGAACACAAAACACAACAGGCTTTAAAAATGAGGTTAGTTTATTCCTATGACAACATAAAGGAATGTACACACAGACACTCCATGGACTTCCTAGGTAATACTGTTTATTTTGCTGGTACAGTCCCAGTACTTGCCGCTCTCAATCATTATTATAGAATAACAGTGTGTATTGCTGATGCACCAGGAGTCACAGAGTTAGTGGGAATGTTATAATATGCTGCTGAGTGGAAACAGTAGTGTCCTGTTGTGATTAATGCATAAATAAATATGGGGAAAGAGACACCATTTGTTCAATCCATGATCTGACTACTGTAACGTGTATCTGTTTCTATTTGTTATCATTGGCATTAATATTCCCTATTTTTAAAGGAAGTTGCATATGATTTTTGTCCTCGACACTAATCCAAACAACGGCAAATCCAACCGTGTGCACTAATCTTTAAACAATTCAACAATATACAGATGGACCAAGCTTGTACTAGACATAAGGTACAATCCAACGATTGTACATCCCAAAACTCCAGGGCAAAATATAGACCACACCACTAACCACCCAAATCTCTGACCTGCCCAAACCACGCAATTATGTGTCAGTGGCGCATCGGATCATAAAAAATGTTACTGAATTGGTACTTTGGCGTTTGTATTAATAATATAGCATGCTGATAGCACCACTGGCCTTTAATCGTGCGGCATCCACAGACACTCGCTCATGGTAATACAGTCTGTGTACTTTTACCAGGGGCTGGCTGACAAACTATAGCCCGGCGGGCAAGACTCGGCTCAGCAGCCTGTTAGGAACATTTTAAAAGAAAAAAAAAAATACAGGTAGCCTATGGGACCGACCCCGGTGGCAGATGTCCCCCTTCCCCCTAACCCAACCAGCCCGACTTTTATATAACCATGCAAACTTGTGGCACAGAACACATAATCCAATGTAGAATAATCTTTAGTTATCATATTGATTAATAAGTCCTGTAGTTCTGTATTTTTCTAACTCAATCCGCTTGAGGGATGAGAACACTGTCACCTCCAGGCCGCCATTAACTTTTTTTTTACCTATCAGTATTCCAGCTCTTACTAATACTATGGAATTAGGGAAAAATAATATATTGGTGTTGGCTTCGGTACATTAAATACATGGTTATGCGGCAAGTGAAAGAAAAAATGGATTTTGCTGCTACACATTGAATACAATAAAATAATATACCATTTTCGACCTAAGGGTGAATGCACCTTGAAAAGAACTTACCATATGAAAGATGTTTCAAGCTTTTTAAATGTAAGCTCTTATAAAGTAACCATGGTAACGGGAAACTTAAAGGAATTTTTGCCAGTCTTCAGAAGAATGCAGGGTAAATTCAACAGTGCGTCCATGTCTGAGACACAAACATACTTCATTCTGAGACACAAATATACATAGTACCTGACGTTTTAAAATCTCATAATAATTACAATGCTATGTGGCCAGTATAATTCTGTTTTGACTACATGAATTAAAAGATCAATTAACCTAAATTATACGTTAATCCTATATGAAAAGCTTGTAATTTAAAATTATATATGTATGTAAGTTTCAATACTATGACAGAAAAACTGCCACCAGCAGTCTCTGTTTGTTTAATAAGCTTGTGAGCTTGTAGAACAATGCCAGATGCCAAAATCTATAAACTGCATTGTTAATGTCTCTCCTTTCACCCACCTTAAGTCTCCTTCGTATGTTATGTGTATTACCTTTTACTTACTTCAAATAACTACACGGACACGTTATTAACTTTGGGAAAACAGGTCACAGTTTTATTTAATAACTATGGAACTCAGCCGTTAAAAACTCAGCCGCACGTGCGGCCAACGCAGGTCGGCCATGGCTAGTTGCTATTTTCTGCAGAAAATTTGGTCCGTGGGTATCACCCTGCAAGCAAAGTTGAACAAACCGAGAAGGGACTGCACACAATGCAGTGATCTGCTAGGGGAACTAAGGGCTTCGGACACTTGCGCCCGAAGTTTAACAATCTTTTCCTTAGACAGGCAACAGCATTCTGCAATGGTGTCTATTTCAATGCCCAGGAAGAACAGACAAGTGGTCGGCCTTTCTGTCTTGTCATGCACAACCGGCACCCCAATCACAGCAAACAATGTCTGCACTGAGAAGAGGGTGTCTGCGTAGGCTGGGGAGTCGGGCGGCCCATAAGCAAGAAATCGTCCAAATAGTGTGCCATCCTGTGTAGACCCGTTCCTGCTTCAACACACCAATGCAGGAAGGAGCTAAACCATTCGAAAAAGGCGCATGTCACTGAACAGCCCATGGGAAGGCAGCGTTTGATGTAAAAACCTCCAATTTAAAACCCATGAATCGGAAGGATTCCGAGTGTAGCAGAAGGAGTCTGATCATGGATTCCACATCGAGCATAGCCAAAAGGACCCCTTGACCGAATGTCCTGACCATTGCAAGCGCGTCTTGGAAGGATTGGTAAGCCACCGAGCTTTGGTTCGTGTTGATGGCGCTGTTTACTGAGAAACCGGGGGGATGGGACAAGTGCTGTATTAACCGGTACTTTCCCTAAATCTTTTTAGGGACGACCCCGACCAGGGAGATGACAAAACCAGGAATCGGAGGAGAATTAAGGGACCAAGCATGCGTGCCAGGCTTCCAACTTCTTTCATAACTTTGTCTTTCAAAACCCCTGGAAGCAGGGATGCTGACTTCAGGTTCTAACCTGTAGCCCACCGAACCACCAGACAGAACCTGTGAAAGAAACCTTGGGCAAGGAAGTCAGCCTGGTAGGCTTCGAGGAAAAAAGTCATGTGCACAATACTTGTAACCTGACTGGGGCACCACAACCTCGACCAACTCCCGCTGTGTTCCTGGGACATTCTCTGATTGAGCGATTTCCACAGCAGTTGGAGCAGATATGTCGGTAATGAGAAGCCTCATCCCGTCAGCATGCTGTGTGGTTATGAGCAGAGAATCTATTTTTGCTGCCCTGTGGAGGACTACACCTCCCCGGGTCAGAAAACCTGCTGCTCGTAGATGTTTTCCCCGGACGGACGAATCAGTGCCATCCATGTTTTCATGTCCTTGCATTCAATTCCATTCGCCTTGCGTTGGAATCTATCATGTGCGCCATATGACCATTCCATCATTAATCACCATCTCATTGATGAGATGGAGGTAACACCAGACATTAATGATTGCTCCCAGTCTCATCTCCAGATAGGTGGCTGAAAAAACGCAAAACCGGCCAACCTATGAGGGAGGCATCCTCGCCTATCTCACCCTTACTGTAGGCCGCTATCACGTCCTTTTTTGACATGTCTGTCAGAAAGAACATGTCAATGTAATAACCTTTATCTATCCTGTCCTTCACACTGCGACGCATGCCAGTTAACAACGCTGTGTTATCGCAGCGCACTATCGCACTTTCTGAAGCAGCTCGGGGGGCTGTTACAGTTGGTACAACTTTCGTGGCTTTTACTAGGTGGTCCTGTAAGATCTTTAAAAGCTTATGTGGGCCCTTTTCCTCATCTAAAGAGCCTTTGCTGGTGCTAGGCAAAGGAGTGCTCTGTGTATTTGTACATGTACAAAGTGCAGTAATAGATTTATACTCACCGCTCAGACCCGATGTCAAGGTAGCCTCCTGCAAACCTTCCGGTATTGCTAGTCCAGAAACGGCTGAGTCTTGCTCTTCGAATGGCAAAGTGGGATGTGTAGTTGCCACCATTGCGCTTCATGCGGGAGTGCATCCTCCTCTGTGGGATACCTGAGGCACTGAAACAGATGACACGTTAGACAAGAAACACTGCTGGAGGAGTGAGTAACATGGAGCTAGCCTAGGTTGTGAATGATGAGTGTCAAGGAGAGGCGAAGGGGTGATAAGGAAGCCCAGGGCGGGGGGACGGCAAAAAGCTATGGTCTGAGGACAGCATCGGCCAGGGCCATGAGGAGGCAGAGTTAGGGACTGGATAGGGAAGATTATGGACAGGCAGGGGGTAAGGGGCCGTCCAATGTGGCGAAGGGGGGGGGGGCAGGGGAAAATAGAGCAGGGGGCCTTTGGGAGCCACTGGAAGCCAGAGAGCGGGCATGATGTGCACCATATGCAGGCTTAAGGGGGTTCAGGGAATATAGCAGGGGTGAGGCAGCTGGCTGTGTCCCAGAATTGTGAGATCCAAGGAAATTATGGGACGAGACCTCCCCCGCCCCCACCCTTCAAGGAGTATCACTTAGCTGCGTTGGGGAGATTTTTTTTCATTAAAATGCTAAGATAAGTGGTTTTTATCGTTGTGATAAGTGCCAATAAAAAAAATCCTATTTATCATCGCAATTGGAAATCTAATTATAAATAGATCTACACATCTTATATCTATTTGATCCTTAGCAAATTGTCAACAAAGCAATACTACATTGTCCCCAATCACATCAACTCTCCGGACACAGATCAAACAGTGTATTCTGTGTACAGAGAATCAGGAATGTCTTTATGTCTCAGAAATAAAAATACTTTATTGCATTATTATCATTTATTCGCATAAAATCTAAAGAAGAAAACTAAGGAGGAAAACCAATTCGAAACGTCCAGCTGCCCCTTTAAAAGGCTATTAAATGTGATCAGCATTTTCATTACCCTCACAATGAACATTCAAAAATAGTTCTGAGCCAGGACATCTGCGCTGTGAGTCAGCCCACTGTGGTGCCTTTTTCAGTTTGACGAGTTAAAAAAGAAATCAAATATAAAAGGAATCTGATAAATTGCCTTTAAAAAGAATAGTTATTATTTCCAATCTAATTATGTTGTCAAGATAGAAAAAAAAAAAACTAGCTGGAGGTTTATTTTTAATTTCACTTAAATAGGGACTTTAATCGCTGTGCTGGAGATGTAGAGAATGTGGAGGAAGAACATAATAAATAATTGAGCAAATATAAATATATATTTATCTATAATTATAAATCAAATATGAAACCCAAATACAAGTCGATATGGTTTTCAATGAAGAAAAGACAGTGATGGATACACGGATCTTCTCTGAATTTCAAAACATTACATAGCATTTATGTGAAATTTAGGAGTCTATCCTCAAAATGTATCAATAACATAGCAGTAGTTCAGCTGAGTGATACTCGGTGATACTGGACCGGAGCAGTAAAGATTATCTCACTGCTTCCCTGGGCCAGTATGAAGGAATATGCGCATCAGTGACCCCGTTAGACGGTTCACGCATGCACAGACTTGGGGGTATATTTACTAAACTGCGGGTTTGAAAAACTGGGGATGTTGCCTATAGCAACCAATCAGATTCTAGCTGTCAGTTTGTAGAATGTACTAAATAAATGATAACTAGAATCTGCTATAGGCAACATCCCCACTTTTTCAAACCCGCAGTTTAGTAAATCTAGCCCTTGACCTCTCAGTTCCACTTGGTGGACAAAAAAGATACATCTTTAAATTAGATTAAAAGTATTAAAAAAAGAAAAACATAAAAACCATTGACCATTAGTAGGCCACTCTCCCAGACCTTGAATCACTTTCCTTGGTGGTTTAATTTGGCACGAATTGCGCCATGATGAAACCGCGCCCCACTGCTAAGATGAAGCGAATCACGTAATTGAACAGTAGGAATGGGGGCATGGTGACACAAATTGCAAATCCTGTATAACAGAACAGACTGAGTGCTGAGCAATGTAGGGTTCGTTTTTTTAGTAAATAAATGTAGGTTCTAATACATGTAAACACGTGGCTATTATAACAGCGCATCAGCCATGCTCAGAGGTAACACTTCCATCCGTTAGTATGGAGTGCTACACTCCGTCTCCTATATTTTACTGGTGGTCTAGTGGGACAGGAAGTGAGGTAATGATGCGGCCGTCTACTGCGCATGTGCAGACTGGAAGTTTGGGTTTGCAACATTCTATGTGAAAGAGACAAGATGCATTATACGGTAGCTGCGTCAGAGAAGTGAGAGACGTGTTACAACACTGTCTGGAGGAATTCAATTCCACCCGAAGTACCGGCGCGCTAAAACTATTACCGTTATTACGGTAATAGTGCGCGTAATTACCATTACGGTAGTTCTAACGCCAGCTTTTTGCTCGCAGCTCCCTGAGCTACGAGCAGAAAGCCGGGTTAATATTACCGTAATAACGGTAATATCTATAACGCGGCGGTACTTCGGGGGGAATTGAATTCCCCCTTCTGAATCTGAATACTAAACACTTATACCCTGCATAAGACTGTCGTACAACCATCCTCTGCTAGAACCATTAACCCTGTGAGTACCTGCACTACATTACTGTTTCAAGTGTTCAATATACCAACACCTTGGTTACGTTTAAACGTGTATGGCTTAACATTCATATACAACAATGCTGACACATTATACAGCCACCCAAAAGGTTCTGCCAAAACCCTCTTGTTCCCTAGAAGATTATATGTTCCTTAGAAGTTCAGTATGTGCCATAACCAGACATCATTGCATAAAGTAGTTAATTAAGCATTCATTGCCCTAATTACACCTTTATGCATCCGTGACCCACATAGGACCAGGTTACAATTACTATGTTACATCACACACCTCTTATTAGATCAAGTTACTTGCAAAGAACAAGTTGCAGATATTACCTCATCCCGGTCTGTTCACAAGATGCCATTCAGCAGCTGATCAGACACAACTTCTCATTTAGGGTGTCTATGAAAAGACCATGCTCATGAATCAAGTAGTAGGTTTAAAAAAACATGTTCTTCAATAGCTACAAATCCACATCTTTCATTACACACTATTAGCACACCTGGAAACTACAACAATCAATTACATTGGTTATTTAGGGGATTATCCTCAGTTTTCATTACAATATCATAACTGACAACAGTTCCGATTTTTGTGGCGCAGTCCAGAGGTTTTTGGGAGTGCAAAACTGTGACAGGGAGAGGTATAAACTAAAATTAATTTTAAAATGTAAGAAAATAGTTGTTCTCCAAAGTAAAAAAAGAAAACCTGAAAGAAAAGTATAGTAAGGTTTTAATCTTTAGGTATTGCCATGGTAGAGGCAGAAGACAATGAGTTATCTGTGGGCATGCGCTTGAGGATAAGCGAGTAGGAGAGACAAGACTGGACAGGCGCAGGCGTGACTGTGCCCCCCACCCTCAGTGGCGCTCGTTCATGGCTCCGTTGTGCTATAAAGTTTTAATGAAAATGAGAAGATGACAAACATTGCTGTGACCCTTTAAAAATCCAAGTGAAGCTGTGTATTGAAAACACATAAATATTGGGGGATGGGGGTGGGGGTGCATGAAAGAAGCTGTATTTTAAATTAAGGACAGGTCTGGTGTTACCTAGAGCGTATTTGCCTGGCGTACAAGGCCAGGTGGCATTATGAACATATTAGTCTAGGGCAGCCTGAACCCCTTTGCCAGGCCCTGACTATAGTAATTATGCAGGATGAACAGAATTGTTTTTTCTGCACCACCAGGAGCAAAATGTACAAACCATAGCAGGAAAGGGACATTGGTGGGGGCCATGGCACGATATTTAAACTATTAAAGTACCGGTCACATGTCAGATTAGACCTGACACAGTGGAGGTTGCTGGTTGGAGGACATTACTAAAAATTGTCAGAGCAAATTGTCATCCAAAATGTCAAGATTTGGAAATTCTTACATATGTGTATGTTAGTCACAGTTCTTTTATATTGTATTTTAGGTTAACTTGTCCTTTAATTCTGACATTTACTTTAACTGGCCAGTGTGGATCATTGTTGAATCCGTCAGGCAAAAATGTCCCAGGTATGAATTGTCTGATGAATCTTTGTTATCCCATTCAGAATATGTTAGTTCATGGTGACAGGTGCTCTTTTTAAGAGAACTTCACTTTTGGGAACTTTTAGGGAGTTAATAATATAACCTATTCTGATATTGGTTAGATACATTCTCAAGCAGAGTGTATCTAACAAGTAACTTTTTGAATAGAGTCTCTATCTTTATGGGGAAGGGCATATGCACTCCCTTACCTAGGTCTAGCTCCCGCTGCTGTGTCACATACTTGACATCAGAAGTTTGTACTGCACTGTAAAATGTAATCCGCGCTACTCAGTTCAAACCTGATGACATTGGGATTGTTGTGGCCCCTGGAAGATCGAAGATCTGTTTAATTGCTAAACAGTGTATCTAACTAAAGATTAGAAGGTAGGATAGACGCTATATTTCTTTTTAGATTTATATTGCACATTAAAATCCTGAAAACAAATCCACAAATGTACTTTTTTTTTTCTTGGTTCTATTGGAAAATTAGAGTGGGCTAACATATAAGAACTTGTGTCTCCTTGACAGCTAATTGCTACTGACTTGGAGCTAAATGTTTAACATGTTAATCACTCCTGGCCACAGTTCCTATCGGTGACGTTTTCACAATACACAGTGAAAATATAGATTTGTAGCACCACTTTTGTGGTCATCACAATCTACCCCTTAGACCAGTGGTTCCCAAACTAGGTACCGTGGCACCCTGGGGTGTCTCTGCGACCTCCCTGGGGTTCCGCGGCCAGGACTGGTGGTAAGCAAGGCGGGTGACTACTTGGTAATTATTTTGGCTTAGGGGTGCCTTGAAAAAATTATGGAGACCCTAAGGGTGCCTCGAACTAAGAAAGTTTGGGATCCACTGCCTTAGACTCTAATGGAACAAAGCTCAAATTATCATTGTCTTAGCAAGCAATATATTGTGCTTTAATTGGGATACCCTTATTTTTACACTAGAAATTAAATAAAGCTTATATATGCAATGTTCCATTGCCATGTAGAAGGGTGTGTAATGGCCCTGTAGTTGGAGGGGGTGAGGGAGAAGAGAGAGAGAAAAGAATGAGGGAAGTTGAATGCCATCATGAAGCATGTGTGTTGAGGAGAGATGGATAGCTCAGATGTTATTGGCCTATCTGAGAGTCATAGGTATATGCTCTAAAAGACAGGTGTGAAACATAGAAGTGAGAACTCATGCATCCTAGTCAATGGGATAACCAGGTCCAGTGAAGAGACATTGGTAGGGAGAGTCCTGCAAGTTGGGGTCAGGTGAAATGCCGATCATGTATTCAAAGAGCCAAAGTGATGAAGCAGAGGAGTGAATCGGGAATACTCATTATGTAGTCAGCAACTGGTGCAAGGGGCATAATATCTCCTGTTAAGCCCCTGAAGACTTATAGTGGATGCTGAGTAGGTGTCCTGGACACACACTACCACAATACATCCATGGAAACAGGGATGACAAAGTGATGCAAAACGTGGGGCTCAAAAGCAAGATAAGCACCCTTGGGCACCCAAAAAGGACAGTGGAGCTGTGTTTTGTGCCTGTGTGCAGTTATTCTGAGAGTAGGAGGAGCAAAGAGAAGAGTCGCTCCAAAGGGGACTTCATCTGACTGGTCCCAATGCAAACGGCCTAACCAAGATGGTGGTCCCCCCCCTTCTAGAGAAAGTGGTGACAATCTGTAGATTCTACATTGCCCAATAAAGTGATAGTAGAGTTGAGTTGCATCTGACCCTGTTTTGTGGTGTACAGTTCAGCTAAGCAGAACACTGCACAGTCATTTTGCATAGCTACATGTACGATTATGTGCAAGGTGATCTAGCCCGTGTCATTAAACTGGGAACACCAGTTCGGTGGCTAAGTGGTTAGCACTTCTGCCTTACAGCACTGAGGTCATGAGTGCAATTCCTGACCATGGCCTTATCTGTGAGGAATTTGTATGTCCTCCCTGTGTTTACGTGGGTTTCCTCCGGGTGCTCCGGTTTCTTCCCACACTCCAAAAACATACTGGTAGGTTAATTGGTTGCTAACAAATTGACCCTAGTCTGTCTGTCTGCCTATGTGTGTGTATGTTAGGAAATTTAGACTGTAAGCCCCAACTGGGCAGGGACTGATGTGAGTGAGTCTCTGTACAGCGCTGCGGAATTAGTGGCGCTAAATAAATAAATGGTAATAATAATAATAACACCAGAGGTAGTGGGGTGCTCTATGTAGTACTGGGACATTTTAAATCCTAAATCCTATGTGATTGTTACTGATTGTTACTGATGCTTAAAAGCAAATGAACATCACTTCTCGGACCTTGCAAGCTACATTTGTATAACTGACTTTGCAAATTTTATATAATACCATAGGGGTACACTAAAACATAATATAATCTTTGCTGAAAGTGATGTTAACCAGTAAAGTATATTAAAGAAATGACAAGAAAATTAGAATACGAAGCACTTAGATACCACAAAGGTCTAATCCTAGACACTATCTACGGAGCTGAGCACTTTCTGCTTAATAACCCATTCAGCGCCTGGGGCTGCAACATATCTCTGCAATCCTCGTTCTGCACCCTTCCCTCTCCAAGCGGGTTAAGCCATAACGAGCGCTGCAGAATATCCCCAGCTGTTCCCTATGAATTATATCTTTAATATTGACAAAAAGGGATTTAATGATACTGCAAAGTTTTAAGAGATTAAAAAAGGGAGAGAAGAATACTATTATATTCATTACATCAGGAGAAAATTGCTTTATTGAAGCAAAAAAAAAGAAAAAAAGTTCTGTAAATTTATAATCACAAAAAACATTTTTGGAGGCAAAATGTAAAAAAATATTGCTTCATTAGCATCACTGCAGTAACAGCTTTGTGAGGGACTGGGGATCATGGGAAGATTATAGCAAATGTACGAGTAATGGCACATCATTTACTAGCACACTCATTCAATGCATTAGCAGAGCTTTAAAAGATTAATCTGAACTAAGAGTCCCACGGATGAGGACGAGTATGTGGAGGGGTGTGAGTTGTAAAGATATCATTTAATGGCCTCTTCTTCTGGACAGAAATTACTAGACAAAAGATATGTATTTATTGTAATGTTTTCTGTTTTAATTTTCATTTCAAGTGGATTTGCTAGAGGAGAGTTCCTGCAGATTAAGTACATTGATCATTATAATTCGGAGCTTTGAACGACCATGAACATTGGGAAACGGAGAACGTTATCCTGTAAAGCGCTGGTAATGATGAATATCACCAGTAATAGACCTTAATCTTACCCATTGTACATTACTTTCCGGCATCCTAAGAAGTGTTTTTCTATTGATCCTACACATTTACACCCACACCCAGTAGAGATCAAAATCCCACCTTTTCTAACCTCATTCCTCTTACTAGCATTTGTTATAATCAAAAGAATGATCTAATTCACAAACACCTTCACCGATTAAGTACCTGACACACAACAATCTGTGTCTCTGTTGCCTCTTTGTTCAGCAGCTGATATATAGTTTTCATTGAGGTGATGTTATTGTGTAGAGAGGAATGTGGATAGGAGTGTAACTAGAATTTTGTGCATCCCATAGCAACATTTTGAAGCCCCCCCCCCCCAAACTTTTAGAGAAGGGGCCCCACTTGTTTTATGTTTGGCTTCCACCCCCAGCCTGCTGCTAGCTTGTATTATTGGGCAGCACAGTGGCTTAGTGGTTAGCACTTCTGCCTCTCAGCACTGGGGTCATGAGTTCAATTCTCAACCATCCCTTTCTGTGTGGAGTTTGTATGTTTTCAAAAGATAGGATGAAACAAAAGCAGCACGGGAGGGTCAATAATGTATACCTGGGCCTAAATAAAATATATATGTAGAAATGTAGAAATTATGTAGTGAAATGGGACAAATGTTTTTAGTGTATGACTACAGACAAGTCCTGCCTCTGCTTCCCCAGCACCTCCGCTCCTTGCATACAGGGTCTGGTGCTGAATTGGACGAATGTTGGGTGTAATGTATGAAAAACAAAGTCACCGGTGAAAATAGCGCATTTACACCCATATGCATCTCAATATGTGTCCAGCTGGGTAACTGTAGCGTATATGCCGGGTTTACCTCAGACATACACCATCAAGCACATAACCAGGTCATAAGTGCCAGAAACATTTGTTTTGATAGTGAAAAACACATTCACTATTAGGCTTTATATAATGCAGATACAATACTCCTTATGTACGAATAAAAGTAGAAAAAAATATTTTTAAAAATACGCCAACAAAATCCTATAATATGTGCATCAACTACAGAGGTACTGGGTAGGGAAGGCTGGAAACCATTGGTACCACCCCTGGGATTGTGACACCTAAGGCAAGATTCTCACAACGCAGCATTAAAGGGAAGACCCTGATTATTTAAAATTATTTATTGACTCATGGCATATACAATGGGAAAATAAACCTCTTTATTGTACATGGCCCTTCAGAGATGCTGATCCATTAGTAAGTAATGAAATAAAAAGTGAGCATTGTCTGAAGTTGCGCTAATGCTCTAAGACATATCACATATATACATAAACCTATCTGACAGGGACTGTCATACAGGTTCAAAAAGGATATCAACTTCTTTAACATTTTCATAATACAACATGGATATACAAGTATGGGGATAGGAAAGGAGGGAGAGGTTGGGTTATGAGGTGGGACAAAGGAGATAGAGGGACAAGAAAATGATACATGACAGAACCCATACAAGGACATAAAAACAAAACTATGGGTCTATATGTGAAATATGAAGATGAGAGCCTCATATTTTCGCTCCTTAATATCTGTCGTCTGTTGGTCAGAGGAGGAGTCTGTGTAACACTCCTACAGGTAGGTGTTGTTAGAGTGTGTAGTGCGGATCGTACCTGGTCTCCGGATGCTCTTCACTCTGTCACGGCACGGCAGTGGACAGAGAAAACCCGAGTCCCCAATACAAGTAGCACACCAAGGGCCCGAGTTATTAAAGAGAGAAAAGCATAAAAAAGTAGTAACTTTGCACCTGGACAAAACCATGTTGCATTAAAAGGGCAGGTAAATTTAAAATGAGGGGACAGATTTATAGTTGGGATAGGGCATGTCCTAGATCAGCTTTAAATTTCATAAGCTATCAATTATTTGTGCGCTACATAAAAAAACAGTATTTAACTTATGTGCAAAATAATAAACTAATTTGCACCCCTTGCATTGTAACATCTGTCCCGGAGAACATTTACTGCTTTTTTTTTGCCTTACTTTCCTTAACCACTCCGGCCCCAAATGTGTAATGTGACATCAGATAAATTATACAGGAACAATGTGTCACTAAAATATTTCTTAACAAAGAATGATTAGCAATAAGTAAAATCTAAATACAGTATCCCAGGCCTGAGCTAATAGAGGTTTCAGTCATGGTACCTTATATTGCATTTAACTTGGCTGTTACTATGGTCATCACTATCGGGCCTTAATTCAGAATAACAAAAGCAATAATAATACACCTATATGTTAATACTTCTATAACTTAAACAATTTGATTACAACTATGTTTCACAGTACTCTGCGTACCTTTTATAACCATCACATAAACAGTCTAATAATAAAGTAATACAGTTCTAGTCTCTAATATCATAAAGAACATTCATTTCAAATACTATACCACAAGCAAATGATGTCACAGTCTATGAATTCCCTTAAATGAAGTCAGTCCTCAGCAGAGCAAATAAAGCATAGATGTTTTCACTAGCCAAACTTTTGTAAATGTGCACGTTAGAACCGGACAGGAGGCTCATTTATTATAATGGAGGCACACAATTATAATGGTAGACTTGTAACTTCGGTACAGTGACCAAAATAGCAGTTACTTTCTCAGGTATGTATTGGAAGGTTGGGTGAGGTACTCTAAATGTCTCTATAAATCTGCTCACAACTCTTAAATGTAAGCTATACTGTGTAGTGAGTGAGAATACACAGTCAGTTTCATAACACAGATCTGTTTCCTGTTTTGTAGATAGTTTTCAGCTCCAATCTGACCGACTGGTATCAGCCCTTGTCTTCAAGTCTCCTCAGTCTTCACTCACTTTGAGGCTCCTCCTCTCAACAGTCTCTGTCACAAAACCCTGGAACTTTCCAACAGTCTTACAGACTGGACTTTTTCTGGGTCCTAGAGTCTCTCTTGTATCATACTGTGAGACTGTTCCACTGGGTCCTAATGCCCCGCAGTTTCTGGGTATTACATCTGGACTGCCTTATAACGCTCCCTGACCTTCCCTATGACCCAAAATCGCCCACTATCTCGGGGGTTGCTGAGGTCAGCACTGCTACAATTTGGAACAGAACTGCATTATTTGTAATAGCATAGTAGCACTAGCACTTGTCTCACCTTTTTTGTCTCCACTTTGCCTCTTTGCCCTGGCCTTCACACTGGGCAGGAAAAATTTGTGTATGCCCAGCAGTGGGCTGGTGTCGTATCTCACGGAATTTATTTATTTTTCTTCATGTTTTGTGACTTTCATTTGTTTTCCTCTCACAGTGTGGTGCTTATGTCACCAAGATCTAGGGAAGCATGTGTGGCCATCTTGTTCCTTCCGCCTGAACCCCTGATGCCCTCCCTTCTGAGAGGGGGGCTGAAGTTCGAATGCTGGGTTATGCTTTGGCTGTTCCAAGGTAAAGGTACCCTCTAGCTTTGCAGAGAAGGGGAATCTAAAGACCCTTGTCCTCTAAATGACTTTTTGGTCTAGGGGATCGGGGATAAAGAGGCCCTTCCTCTTTTAAAGAAGGCCTAAAATGTGTACACTAGTTTTGCCTTTTTTGTGTTTACCACATTTTTTATTGCCCTGCGGAAATACAGACTAGTCCCTAGGTACGCTGCCCACAGAAGTCATTTTTATGCAAATCTTCTCTCTTCTGACTACAATACAGTGATGCAGTGCAGGAGGGACAGCATGAAAGGATAAGAGGGGAGTGAGAGTGTCAACTCAAAAGCTTTGAATGTGAGAATTAGAAAAATTGTAAGTTATAGTGTTTAATGGGAGAGTAAAATGTATTTTCTATTCCTAGATTGATTTTTGAAAATCATAATGTTACAGATCATACAGATCTTTGAATTGCGTTTGGCATGTTGAGCAAACAAACAACAAAAACCTCATTATATTGATGGCACAAATTGCTTGTAATGATCTTTCCTTATCTCATATTACTCCCATTAACGCCTTTATCGTGTTCCTGTCTCACTATTAAACTAGTTCAGAATAGTTGTAGTAATAGCTACCAGAATTTATTGCTTTTGAATCCGCTGTCGAGTCTAGAATGGGGATTTAAGTAGCTCAGATGCCCGGCTTAAGACATACTAATGAGTGTGGTTTAGTAATATTAGAAATATACATAACAATGTATACATTCAGTATTGTGGTTCTTCAAAAGAAAACAATCATCAAAACACACATTTAAAGTGTACTTGTTGCCTCCACACAGTGGTGGCAGCCATTTTGCAGGCTAAACCAATTCACTAGGGACCAGTGACTTCACTGACCCCAACCCCAACATAATAGGCCATTCCCCCTTTAAGATCAAGAAATCGGGATTGTACCACTAAATACAGGCCCTTAAGGAGTATGTGATACCTCAGTATCCCAGAGACAGTTCTGCTGCTTGGAGCAAATATCAGGCAGTCCACAAGTCTTTAGTAAATAGTGCATACTATATTTTATATTATGCTACTTAATATGAATAGCTCCTGTCACTCATGTCTACATTGATATGTCCACCTTATTTCAACTACACTCTCTTGTGGGCTGATAACATGCCACAACCCCCAAGGGCGTATCTAACTCTTCTGAAGCACCAGGTAACCTCCCAATACCCTTCCCATGAAAACCGTGCAGAGCAGCTGTGAGTGGCACATACCTCCCAATATTGGGGCAAATGCCCTGAATGTCAGGATAGTCCAGTAGACTTGAGACTGCCTAAATTGGGACAGTTGAGATTTATTGCAAAAAAAGTAATGATATCATTATTTTATTAGCAAGTGCTATGATTAGAAAATGGGTGGAGTTCCCACATTTCAGCAAAACATTGGTTTAACCACACCATCACCATATACTGCCTACATAACACTCAGGCAGCCATTTTGTGCGCTGAACCTAAGGTTTCTAAGAATGCAGCCTCTCAGTTTGAATGAACCAGTGATATTACAAAGGGAACAAAATGGTTTCTCTGTGCCTCAGTAAAGTCATTGGTTCCTAATGCATGTATAGGCAAGCAAAGGGGATAATACAGATACCAGGAAACCGAATCCCTCCTCTTGAACAGACTTTTTGCTTAAAATATGAAGTAAAGCTTTAGCACTGCCAATTCCAGCCCTGCCCAAGCAGTTGTTCTGATTCCACTGTACAGGGCAGTGTGATTTGTAAACTGTTGCAAAGCAGGATATACATATATATTATGCTACATATACTGTAGCTAGAATATGATATGAATATTTTGGTGACTGGAATCCCCCAATATTGCAATTGCCTAAGGCTGCATTTCGATGAATATTTGTTCTGCTAACAAAATGGCCGCCCCTACAGGTGACTTGAATATATCCAGAGACTAGAAGATCTCTGTGTAGACCAATATATGTTCAAATATTTTAAACACTAATTGTAAATATAATATTTTGACGCTAGACAATGGGTTGGTAATGCTAAAAAAAAAGTTTAAATAGTATTAAAGCATTTTATACAGAACTGTTTTGTTTATTAATCTCCACTGATTAATGTAATCACAATATTATGTTAGATGATGGGCTAGCCACAGAAATTTTTATCAATATGGTTCTAATTGTCTGATGAGGGCTGTAGAAACCTGACACTACTACAAGAACGGCAGTGAGATTGGTCTAGTGGCATCCAGCCAGACAGTGATTTCATTCTTTCGTTTACATTTGGCCCACGGAGAGAGAGAGCCGGGAAGTCAGATTTGAAAAACAGTAAACAGTTTTGAAAAATGCCGAGCAATTAAAGAGACCTGGGAACAATGGTAGGTAATATCAATTAAATACTTTTCTATTAATCAATTTTTGCAATCTCATTTTCACACCACTGAGGTCTTTATAGTTTACCAGCATAGCATTAC
This sequence comes from Mixophyes fleayi, assembly GCF_038048845.1. Lineage (NCBI taxonomy): Eukaryota > Metazoa > Chordata > Amphibia > Anura > Limnodynastidae > Mixophyes > Mixophyes fleayi. The sequence goes on along the minus strand of NC_134405.1, from coordinate 307,618,890 downwards.
AACTGAGAACTGTGTGCCATTAGTTCAAATAAAATACATCACAGAGCTCAATTATATTAAAGCAGACCTATTGCCTAAGTAAGATGGAGGCCTAAGTAAGATGGATGTTCATGATTTACCTGGAGCTTGTAACAAATCATGTTTCTATGCTATCATGAATATTGATTTAATGTCATAAAAATGTCTGACTTCATTGTTTACCTCAGTGATGCCCTACACACAGTGGTGGCAGCCATTTTAATGACAAGTGAAGCCATAAGCTAAACAACCTTAAAGTCAGGTGATAGGGCTAACGTCTGGTGCTTACCCATTTGGAGTTAGGTCCACAGCAGATCCCAGCCAGTAGGATGTCTATGGCAGTGTTCCTGAGGATAGTATATAGCCCCTCCCACAGCATGCTGGGACCTTCTCTGCTCAGGGCCCTCTTAACAACATTCTGGGCCCCCGGGCAAAGCAGTGCACCGGGGCCCATATATATATATATATATATATATATATATATATATATATATATATATATATATATATATAAAAAGATTATATATATGGGCCCTGCAGCCCAGGGGGGCCCGTCAGAGGCAGCACAAGTAAAAAAAACCCTGAAAAAAAAAAGATGAAAATACTTACCTTGCGGTCAGCTGGCGATCCGGCTCCCTCCCTGGTCTCCTACTCTATCGCGCTCCGCAATGGATGTCGGGCAGGCGTGATGACGTCACACCCAACATGCACTGCGAGCGCCACACGGAGGAGGAGACCAGGGAGAGAGCCGGATCGCACGCTGACCGCAAGGTAAGTATTTTCCCCAAAAAATTTTCAGGTTTTTTTTTTCTTGCGCTGCCTCTGACGGGCCCCCCTGGGCTGCAGGGCTCCTGGGCACCTGCCCATTGTGCCCAATGGGAAAGACGGCCCTGTCTCTGCTGGAAATCCCTGGATGAAGAAAGATAACAGTGCAGGCTCAGTGTGCTGATTGTATAATTTTGGCCTGTCCTATGTTCACTTCTTTTACTTTACAGCACTGTCTGCATCACTGCATTCTTCTTTCCCTTTCTTTGTCTATTCCTTCCCCACCTTACAGCACCACCCCACCCCACGGCTCCTACGTCCATTCCCCCTTGTCAGCGCCATTCCGCTTTACGTCTTCCCAACTCTACCCCCCTGTTACTCCCGTACCTTTACCACCTTATTTTCCCTGTCTTAGTGCCCCTTCACTGCCAATTACCTCTCTTCTGTTCCCCCTCTCCAAACCCAGCTGACCAATGCTCCATGCCACAGGTAACCCTCCCGCAGGTCCCCCATTAACCCCCCCCACACACACACACACACACACACAAACACACACCCTCACTGGACTCGTCTGACTATCTCGCCGGGTGGGCAGCCCCCGCCCACAATGTCTGCCTCTTCATGATGTGTGAGTGGGCAGACTGTTGTGTGGCTCATATACCTTACGTCCGCATGTCTGTGCCCCCCCCCCCCATTCCCTCTGCCCCCGCCAATCTTCCTGCGCTCCCCACTTACTATGGATATGCAGACACCCCCCCCCCAGAGATTTATAAAATATAGAAATATAAAATAAAGTAAAAAAATAAGAACATTTGTGATACAAAATGGGTCACTCTGAAGAGCTCAGTGACTTCAAGCCTGGTACTGTGATAGGATTCCACCTTTGCAACAAGGCGGTTCGTGAAATTTCATCCCTACTGGATATTCCACGGTCAACTGTAAGTGATATTAATAAAAAGTGGAAGCGTTTAGGAACAACAGCAACTCAGCCATGAAGCGGAAGACCACATAAAATCACAGGTCAACAACTGCTAAGGCACATGGTGCGGAAAAGTCGCCAACGCTCTGCTGATTCCAAAGCTGCAGAATGTCGAAATTCCACTGGCATTAATATAAGCACAAAAACCGTGCAGCGGGAGCTTAATGGAATGGGTTTCCATGGCCCGAGCAGCTGTATGCAAGTCTCACATCACCATAACCAGTGCCAAGCGTTGGATGGAGTGATGTAAAGCACACCGACAGTGGACTGTGGAGCAGTGGAAACATGTTCTGTGGAGTGATGAATCACGCTTCTCTGTTTGGCAGTCAGATGGGCGAGTCTGGGTTTGGTGGATGCTGGGAGAACGTTACCTGCCTGACTGCATTATACCAACTGTGAAGTTTGGTGGAGGAGGGAGAATGGTATGGGGCCATCACCCTGACATTTCCCCATCCACCCCCAGGCTGTAGCAAGGTGTTATGCAACCCTTGCGCACCTTCCCCTCTACAGACATCCACCTCAAAGTCCCACAAAACACTTTTAATGATTTGCTGCACCACGAGATTCACCTGGGAGTGAAGTCAGATTTGGGGACATGTTTCCCAAGGTTATGCTTCCCCACACTGATATTCATTTGAGGATCTTTCTAACATACAGTGGTGCATACATTGTTTGGCAGGAGGAGCGTTCCGAGGTGCTATTTTGACCCACATCAATTTCTGTATATATATATATATATATATATATATATATATATATATATATATATATATATATATATATATATATACACACATACATATATATATATATACACACATACGTTTGCTTGTCTTCGCTGGCCTGTAATAGTAGTGGTATACGATAGATACACAAATAAAAGAAATAATGGCGCTGACAAATATTTTAGATTTAAACTTCTTTAAGTATTTTACAGTACACCAAAAAAGTAAAATAGTTCTAAAAGGAATATTAATTATTATATGGTAAATGTTCATTTAAAAGCTTATTTATAAATATTCAAAGCGGATGACAGAAAACAAATGTATTTAAGTAACTATGGGAACTGTTGTATAATGTACGCAGTATAATTAATACTTGCATTTATATACATATGCTTTTCTTTGGTTTGCAGTGGAATGAAACACAAAAAGCAGAAGAATGTACTAAGTAATAGCTTATTCCACACAGAAATCCTTAGATTAGTTGGACAAAATTATTTGACACCTTTTAGAAGTAGTTAGAAATAGTTAGATACCAAGGGAGTGATTCTCCTTCACTTTGGAACTGACCTCACCTGTGATGATTAGCAGGTGCCTGCAATATAAAATCACTCATTAAACAAGCTTCAGTACAGAAAAGCACTCATTCTTCTGTTTTGTATCACTGTATGAACTGCCATGAGCATGGGAAAAAGAAAGCAAGTCAAAAAATTGACTGAGGAAGTCAAACAGGTGATCGTAGCCAAGCATGGAGAATCTCAAGGCTACAAATCAATCTTCAGAAACCATCATGTTCCCGTTTCTGCCATACATCAACCTCCCAAGACGGGGTTGCAAGAGAATACTTGATCAAAGATTGCAGCGCAGAATTGTTCAAATGGTGGAGAAAACACCTTGATCAACTGCCAAACAGATTCAAGCTGACCTTCAGGAACAAGGAACAACATTTCAATTCACTCCATCCGTCGCCAACTCAATGAAAGGAGTTAGGATGGTAGGATGCCCAGGAGGGCCCCACTGCTGAGAGAGAAATACATAAGAAAGCCTGAAAGAAGTTTGCCAAAACACACATGAATAAACCAAATTACTTCTGAGATAACGTCCTGTGGACAGATGAGGCCAAATTAGAACGTTTTGGTAAAGCATATTATGTGTATGTTTACAGAAAGCAAAATTAAGCTTTCATCATCATCATCATCATCACCACCATATATTTATATAGCGCCACTGATTCCGCAGCGCTGTACAGAGAACTCATTCACATCAGTCCCTGCCCCATTGGGGCTTACAGTCTAAATTCCCTAACACACACAGACAGAGACAGAGACAGACACACAGATTAGGGTAAATTTGAGAGCAGTCAATTAACCTACCAGTATGTTTTTGGAGTGTGGGAGGAAACCGGAGCACCCGGAGGAAACCCACGCAAACACGGGGAGAACATACAAACCCCTCACAGATAAGGCCATGGTCGGAAATTGAACTCATGACCCCAGTGCTGTAAGGCAGAAGTGCTAACCACTTAGCCACCGTGTTGCCCAATGATCCCTACAGTGAAACATGGAGGGGGTTCAGTGATTTTTTTTGGGGTTGCTGTGCTACATATGGCACTGGGTGTCTTGATTGCACAGGGCAACACAATGAGCTGAAACACACTTCAGGAAGCACCCAGGAATGGTTCAAGACAAGACACTGGACTGTTCTGATGTGACCAACAATGAGTCCAGGGGGTAACTGTATCAAGCTGAGAGTTTTCCGGCGGGTTTGAAAAACCAATCAGATTCTAGCTGTCATTTATTTAGTACATTCTAAAAAAAGATAGCTAGAATCTGATTGGTTGCTATAGGCAACATCTCCACTTTTCAAACCCGCCGGAAAACTCTCAGCTTGATACATTTACCCCCAGATCTAAATCCCTGAAACATCTGTGGAGAGATCTGAAAGCAGCAGTTGGGAGAAGGCAACCTTCAAATCTGGGAGAATTGGAGCCGTTTGCACAATAAAAGTGGATCAAATTGCCTGTACAGAGGTGCAATTATTTTGATCAAAGGCTGCACTACCAAATATTAAACCTAACATGCAAATAATGTTGTAAATGCTATTTCTTTTCATTTTCTGATTAAAAGCATATACAATATTAAATTCAGAATATCTTGGACTGGTAAAATCACATCTATAAACATGAATATTTTGCCATGACTTCTATACCCTTTTCGAAACCCAACTGATTTCAATTCCCACTGGCACTTAAAACTCTACAACAACTATCTACCACATTTATGGTCGGCCAGAAGACAAGGATTTCTTATGGACATCCTGCACTATAGAGCTACTTACCTCACTCAATATGTCCTTTTACATTCACCTCCGTATACAAGGGTTTGGATAGATTTAGAAGCAAACATTGTTAATTTATACTCGCCATTCATCAAGCCACAGAACAGGTCTTGTTTAGTAAGCCTGCCTCCCACGTTAACTTTCTCTGTAACAGTCTGTAATGATGCTACTAAAACCTATGAATTGCTTTATAACTCTAGACAATTGACCCTACTATAGAACAACCACTTGTTTCCTCCAGGACTCTCTCTTACCTCCTTTGTGGATTAGATTTGCAATGATGTCAGATTTTTATCTGATCTAGCTCTAGTTTTGCGATATTTTCTCTCATTCGCAGACATACTGGTAAGATTTCAGATCCCCAACTCTGTTTCAACAATATCTCTGACTTAGACATTTTTAGACACTACTTGTTGATCCTATCCTGACCCTCAGCATCTTGCCTCTTAAGTCTTTTTGCTCAAACAGAACCTCTTCTTGAGATCTTATATGTACTTTCTATCATCTAATGTTGAAGCACAATCAACAAAAATGGACTGTCATGAGCTCAAATGGGAAGAAGATATGGAAGAAATTTTTGATCTTGAGGACTAGACGAAAAATTAGATCAAATGGGGCATCATGGTGTGACAGTGGTTAGCATTGGTGCCTCATAGCATTGGGGTCATGAGTTCGATACTGACCAGGGCCCTACCTGTCTGGAGTTTATTCTCTCCATGATTGCTTTGGTTTCCTCCGAATGCTGTGGTTTCCTCCCACAGTCCAAAAACATGTTGGTAGGTTGGCTTCTGATAAGATGAACTTAGTGTGTGTGTGTGATAGGGAATTTAGATTCACTCAATATATCTCACATATTCATGAACACATGGAGAAACTAATAATCCATATCTTAAGTGCCATGAAGTATCAGATTACACTATTTTGGAAGAATCAAGAACCACCATAATTGCTCTCTATTGTTAACAGAGTTAGCCAAACTTACAACATGAATACACTCAACAAATTCACTAGCACCAGGAACTTGTGGACAGTCACTGTGGGGCTTCACCTCCTCTACAGGATTAAATTATAATCCCCATACTTTATGTAACTCTGCTCATGAGTGTGTCTCTACCCTTCTCCATTTTTTCCCTCCGCCGCTCTACACATCTTTCTCCTAACTCTTCCTATCATGTCCTTCCCTCCCCACACCAAAATTCACAACTTACTACACTTATGTTTACACCTGAAACCACTACAAAAAGGTACTCTTAAACATACTTACAATACAGAAACAGATTGCGCATATGATGGCCTAATATCAGATGGTAATCACGTATAGTAAACAGACACAACAATAATGTATAAAAAGGTTGATATTTACTAGAACAATTAAATGGTACCAAAATATCACATAAAATCAATGCACAGGTTCATGTAACCTATATAAATTCCAACAGATGTCTCTCTATATCAAAGAGATCCAGATGAATCCAAAAGTTGGGAAGTAAACGCCCTCGTTAGGAATATATTTAGTAATAAGGTTCCGTTATGCCATATTTGTAACTAATAGCTTCATTTGGTAGTTTTCACGTAATAGAAGAAGCAATGGAAAAGTGATTAGTGGTATGTTAACTTCTCAGTAGGAATCACATCACATTCATTAAACCACAACGGAGTGTGAATCTTCTCCGTTACATAATATTCAAATGTCCAGTGAAGCCAAGAGTAAATAATCATACACGGCTTACCCAGTTCGGGGATATACAAATTCGGATGCCGGTCCTGCCGTATGTGCGGCTAATATGTCCAGGCTAAGTCTTTTGTGGTGCGCACCAACAAAATCCATCCGGAGGGAAACAAAGCTGTATAGGAAAAGATTCCACTCTTAAACATACTGTTTAGTAACTATTATAAATGTATTTACAATTATATAATTTGTACAAATTGGGCAACAGTTGGGGGCTCTTTAGCATTTCATGGACGGATGCAGCAGGTGATCCTACAACCATGAACTGTTTCTTAGACTCAAACGGTTTGAGAGGGATTATATTGTGTTTTCCCTAGTCCCTGCAACATGGTGGTGGTGGGGGGGGGGGCTTGGGCAGACAGGTGGTTGACCTACGCGCATCACTAGGGAGGTGTCATAAAGGACGCGATATCACAAAACCGGTTACAAAAGCATTTGCAGCTGCCCAGCAGTTGGATTGAATTCTTTATATAGAGGAAGTAGCTGAGTCCCCCAACAGCACATTATATATTGATGTGCAGCTTCTGTGCGACTGAATCACCTCTCTGAAGCAAAATTCACTCATCTACTAGTCAGTAGTAAATGTCTCTTGAACTAAATGCAAATGAAAACAACTATATCTGCAAAGACAACCCTTCCCAAGAGGAATGTATGGACAAAGGATTACATTAAAAAGACAACACTGTTATAACCCATAATCCCCCCCATCCGTGACAAGTGGCTTCTATCAGCAGTGGTACAGGACACAGTCCCACTTCCAACCTTCCATCTTTTTCTCGTAGCTTATTTCCTTAGAGCAAGGTGAGGGATTAATGAGGAATATTTATATGCTAAGTTTCTAATGCTTCATGCCTCTAATGCTGTGTGCCTCATGGTCCAGTGAGTTTAGTATGAGCAAGTAGGTCAGAGGTCTGATGGGTAGTTGAAGTGTATGAGAGACCTCTTCCATGTCAGTCAACTACTTGATATGTGTATATTCTGTAAAAGGCTCAGATAGTCTGTCAGATAAATGTGCCATCTGCTCCGGCTGCCAGTCTCTTGTTCTGTTTAGATTATGCTCACAACAAACTTTAGCAGCAAGAAAAAAAAACATATCTCGCACTCGATGACTAAACAGCTGCTGAGCTTAGTCAAGAAGCTCAATTAGCAAAGGTAAGCATGACCCTTCAGATGTATGCAGACATGAATGGAAAGCAACCAACCTGTAGAGTCCTTTTTACAATCTTGGAGACCAATAATGTAGGGAGCTTCGTGTTTCTGTGAATAGTCCCTCATCTCCAGGGATAAAGCACTACACATTCTGTATGCCGCAATTTGGTTGAGTTTTGGATTAGAAAATTTGCTTCTATTTACAGTATTTTAGCTCTGGTTCAATCCACTTCCTGTCGGCCATCTACAAACTCTGTGTGGGCAACAGGCAAGCACAACACAGGAAGTAGAAGCTAAGCATAAGCCTTAAAAAACTAAATTTAGGACATAAAGTGGGTACAGTTTTGTTTTAAAAGATAACAGTGACTAGGTACTTGCCATTTTGGTTTTGCACAAATCATCAATTCTCAGATTTACAAAGAGAGAAAAAAAAACCCTTCTTGTATTTTGAAAAGAGCACAGAAGTTGTGTGTAGTTCCGACTATATTCAAATCCAAACGCATCTCAAGATATTTGAATCTGGGTGTAGATACGCTCTGCCTAAACGTTACTTGTTGTATGTACAACAGACCACAGTATACACACAAGCATCTGCTCACTACAAGGTCACATAAGAACACATAGAAAGATATAAAAAAATAATGAACAACTGTTAACAATATAATCATTAATAAAAAAAATTTGCTTGTAAAACAATGTTTTGTATTTTTTTTACACCTCATACATAAAAAACGCGTTTTTAATGCGTTCTGTACATACAATGCTTTTATATAGTCAGTCTTCCTTGCATGTTCTGTGCTAGCTAGTGGCACTCACATACAAAGACTATGCCATGTCAGTCATCATGATCAGTGCCCTTACACCAGCCCTGTAGCTGGTGCAAGTGATATGGTTGAAAACAAGCGTACTTACGAGACACACAGGACTTGAATCGGGCGCATTTGCGTGGGCACAGCCTTACCGTATATGTCCTACGTTCATCCTCCCCTTTCCTTCTCTCGTTGTAGACAGTCGTAAGTCTAATTTAAATTTGGACAAGAATTGCATGCAGTTGCATTAATTAGTGTAAGGTACGTTTCAGAGCTACTTCACGCAAGATACGGACGCAAACGGACATAACGTCCTAACATGAACTAGGCCCAATGTCTTTAAAGATGTGACTAACTAACTAAAGCTCTGTATCATGATTTGATAAAGATGATGATAGACATTTACAGGTTTCATTATAACTACAAAAAAACTGCTTTTGCAGAACTTGCATGAGGTAAAGTAGCCTAAAAAATGTGTCTGACGTAAATACGCACATATGTTCCTGGTGCAGATCTGCAAGAATCTGGCAGCTTTGCATGTGCCTGCAACTGCTGTCTTTTTAGTGCATGCAATTTGCGCATGTGATTTGGGGCGCAATTGCGTCCAACTCTGCATGAGATGTAAAAATGTATGCAAATATCCAATGTATGGAAAACATTTGGACATATAAATTGGGGATGCACTATATGCAACACTTTTTTTTATTTAAGGGCGGGCCCAAGGCATACTTACTAAGTTTAAAGATGTCCTCTCTGGGAAATCCCAGAGATGAGATGTGCACAACCAAGTGATTTGTCATCATGCCCCAATGCCCCCCACTTCCCTAGGGATGTGGGTCCCCCTGAAATGCATGATTTGTGAATCTCTCTGACGTTCTTAGGGGCATATTCAATTAGCCGCGGAGTCTCCGGAATGGTCGCGAAGGCACTCCGCAACAATGTAAAATCATGGATTTCTTTTCATCCTCTATAGGGGTGTGAGGGGAAATCCACGCTGTTGAGGTACCGTAGCACCTGAGCCGCGATGTTCACAGCACAGTGGCTGCTTACATGCTTTTTGCAATAAGAACAGTGATTTTAAATTCAGGTATGGAAGCATTGCTGTGTATATTCATTAACCACAAGACTCCAAACCTATAACTCTGGAGCGCCCCCGATCTGACAAAACAAATAAAATAATGTCCGCCAAAGGGAAAAAAAAAATCTATGCTCACCAAATATTTATTGACTTTTTATTTGGAAAGTGGAACGTCGATTAATTTACAAACCAAGAGGAGATTACTGACATTATGATTAAAAGGGCTCCAACTAAATATTCTATGAGATGGAAATCTATTTTCCATTTTAAAGAAAATACCTCCTATGTTGTCGGTCCTACAGCCAGCTGGGAAATCTATTTACAGAATTTAACCCTTTGTTTCCGTAAGAGCCAAAGGAATAATGTTGTTAACTGAAAGGTAATTGGGGGGAATGAAAGCTCTGCTGAAACTTTAATCACCTTCATTTAACCCATTAAAAGGATCAGACATGTCAGTTTACGTATAGCCTGTATACCATGACATATTTACATGGACTGGTTGTTAAGATGCAGCGAATTAAAAAAAACTGGGCAACACGTTATTAGGGCAGCAGAATAAAGAATTGCTCAACATTTGCTACAATACATTTGGATTAGATCTGATTTTAAACTGTCCAAATGCTAATCCCCTGATACATCAAATATCCTTTTGAAGCTATATAAATGACATCAAGCTTACTGCATTTCTGGTAAGACCACTGCTACCTGATGCACATTTACATTATATTCACAGATAGAATACAATTGTGCTCTTGTGAGTGCTAAAATGACCTCTCTGTAGCCATACTTTCACAGTCCCTCTGCAAGCGACTGGGATAGATTAGAAGGGCATTTGTACATATAATTATGTGTACTAGGGCAGCATGGTGGCTTAGTGGTTAGCACTTCTGCCTCACAGCACTGGGGTCATGAGTTCAATTCCCGACCGTGGCCTTATCTGTGAGGAGTTTGTATGTTCTCCCTGTGTTTGCGTGGGTTTCCTCCGGGTGCTCCAGTTTCTTCCCACACTCCATAAACATACCAATAGGTTAATTGGCTGCTAACAAATTGACCCTAGTCTCTCTGTCTGTGTATGTGTTAGGGAATTTAGACTGTAAGCCCCAATGGGGCAGGGACTGATGTGAGTGAGTTCTCTGTACAGCGCTGCGGAATTAGTGGCGCTATATATATATATATATATATATAAACGGTAATAATAATAATTTTACATCAATAAGATAATATTTGTAAAATAATTACAATAAATTTATTCGATAGAGTGGAGTAGAAGAAAGTACTCTGCTTCATTAAAAATCGTACCAAAACAAGCAAGACATATCACAATTAAGCATTATCGAATGACATAAGCTGTCTAATTACATTCTTTATAAATAACGTCTCGATGTCCCTACCCTTTAATTTATTTACACCAAAGGGATAATGAAGCACCAAAGTAGATTTATTTTGGTATCAAATAAACGAAATATTTATTTTAAAGGAAATCTCCCCAATAACCCTATTTATTTTACCTAAATTGTCATCAAACATGGGCAAGTGGACACGGCTTCTTTGTCCTTGTAAGTTTTCCCACGGGTTTTGTTGTGTTCACTAGTATATACAAAATGCCTCGGTACCCACCGGCCGATTGTGCCCACGTGTCACCAACACATAGGACAGGCAGCCCTTTCGTAGGCTGAATAACTATCTTGCCATTCAGAACATAAGAGGCGGCACCACTGACTTATGAATTAAGGAGGCAATCATTATTTATTGATTAAGGGGTAAAATGAATTTATAATTATCTTATAGGGGCAAATTTTATTTTTCATTATAAGAAGGAGGCAATATTATTGCAGTATTATATTATGGGGGCACTATGTAGCACCACATGTGTCCATCATAAATAATTATAGCCTCCTATAGCAATCAAATAGTATTGCACAGTTAATATAATGATATATTCATATTTTCTCAATATTATAATAGAACAATAGTGCCCCCTTAATATAATGGAAAATAAAATGTGCCCCATATGTTAATTATAAATTAATTTTGCTCTTTAATCAATAAATGATTGTATCCATATTTCATAAGTCAATTTTGCCATATCTTATGTCCTGAATGGCAATAGTTTAAACAACATGCAGTTTGAGAAATCTCTCTCCCACAATCACTGGTGGTTTTGCTGGTGGTTTTGCCAGCGTTTTTGTCAAATAGCAGCTTAATAAATCTGCCTATAAAGTGGGACTTTGTTAAACTGTGGTTTACAGTGTTTTAACTGGTGGTTTCATCAAACAGTCCTCTGGTAAATCTCACCCTAGGAAACAAAGACTTCACAAAGGCACAAAGTACTTTAGTGGTACCATTAGTTTTCAGTGAATTAATATGTTGAGTTCTGATGAATATTATTATTTATAAGGCGCCACAGATTCCGTAGTACAGGACACAGAAACAAGTAACAAATAGATGAGGTAATACACGTAAGTAGCAGAGATGAGTGTTATTAATGCTATGGGGAATCACAGAGAGTACAGCAAAAGACGTGACAGGGCGTACCGAATATTAGGCCAACTTTCAAAATGTCTGTCTGTGCACTTTGTGGCTCAGTGAGGTTAAGGAAGTTTAGTAAATTGATAAGCTGTATTCTCATGAGTACTAAATTAGCCCACAAACCCTCTGTCTTCGCTGTGTGTGGACTTTGTGTGGGAAGTGTTGTACAGAACGGAACAAGTGGTGAGCAATGATTGGTTGAATTGTTATGGGAAGTGGACATAATCTGATTGGCTTAGCCTGGCATTGTGTTAATCATTCAGTTACAGACTTGTCTATCACTTTTGGTAGTGGGATGCCAGGTGGTAAAGCTGGGTTACCCCTTTCGGGTTAGTGTGCCTAGTGTTAACGTAAAAGATATTCCAAACAGGAAGGCTCCCACGGGCAGGAAGGTGGTCGGTCCCTCCAGCACGGTAACGGGCAGCTGAGAAGCAGCGTAACGTGTTGGCTGGTGAGCTCCACATATTTGTGCAGTTAGAAGAGGTAGCTAACGGGTAGTTCAATTAAGGAAACAGGTTATGCCTAGTATAAAATCTTTGTATTAACTAACTTCTGCTCCATTTCTCTGGTTTCCATACGCTGGGGCCAATCTGCACCCATTTTAGCTTTTTGGTTGTGTTATAGGTATGACCTAGGTGTGGAGGAACAGCTGAATCAACACTGCACAGTCAAGTATCCTCACCTAAAACGAATACATCACTCATTAACAAATGAAGAGGTCACACCAGTGACCGAATTAACATTATAAAATACTTTCATTTTGAACAATTGTTCTCTAAACATGGGAGATGTACATATGCTGTCTTTACAATACCTAATGTTCCCAATAATGTCTGTGTAATATTACATCTGTGTGTCACCTTACCATTGTCAAAATATTTTCTCCCTATACTCAACGCTAAGCCAGTGCCGAACTGGCTTGATGCCTGGAATCAGCACTGGAAACAGGTATGAAGGTCCCACCAAATACTTGTATGTATGATCAAGTTATTGATAAAAATACATTATATGTATGTATATATATATATATATATATATATATATATATATATATATATATATATGTATATTGTATATATAATTTGCGAAGCGTCTATTATCAGGAATAATTGGGACTTCATGATTGGGATTTCTATTTTTTTCTCAGCATTTAAAGATCTATGCATAACATATACTAAGCTAAATAAAAACTATCCTGCCATTCCTCTCCTCACTATATTGTTTACCAGCGCTCCTCACAGTAACCCTGGGCCTTTATATGTGCAGCAATTACTTTTACTTCTTTCTGGGCTTTCAGAATGTTCTTGATAATATTTTTTTTAGATCATATCACTGTAAAATTATACGTTGCACAAACATTTAGTTTTGTAAACATAGGGGGGAAAAAAACGCAGAACAAATTAATTTGGGCAGCACGGTGGCTCAGTGGTTAACACTTCTGCCTCACAGCACTGGGGTCATGAGTTCAATTCCCGACCATAACCTTATCTGTGTGGAGTTTGTATGTATGTTCCCCCCGTGTTTGTGTGGGTTTCCTCCGGGTGCTCCGGTTTTCTCCCACACTCCAAAAACATACTAGTAGGTTAATTGCCTATCATAATTGACCCTAGTCTTTCTCTCTCTCTGTCTGTCCGTGTGTGTGTATGTCTGTTAGGAATTTCGATTGTAAGCCCCAATGGGGCGGGAACTGATGTGAATGAGTTCTCTGTACAGCGCTGCGGAATCAGTGGTGCTATATTTATAAATGATGATGACGACATGGTAAATTTAGGTACCAAAGCACGTCACTTAGACTTAGGGCTAGATTTACTAAACTGCGGGTTTGGAAAAGTGTAGATATTGCTTATAGCAACCAATCATATTCTAGCTTTCATTTATTTAGTGCATTCTACAAAATGACAGCTAGAATCTGATTGGTTGCTATAGGCAACATCTCCACTCTTTCAAACCCGCAGTTTAGTAAATATGCCCCATAGTGCTTATCGATGGATCCCCAGTAACTTCGCTTTTCCTGACCATAACAATAGTGTGAGATCCAAGAGCTTTATTGCGGAACCTCCACTACAGGTTGCTGCCCTCATAGATTATTTGCAAAGCTGTAATAGGTAAGGGTCAATAGTGTATGGATATGGTGGTCAGTAATTAGTATTAATGAGAGTGTGCTCCCGACAGTGGTTCACAGACACAATAATGCACTAGAAGCAGTTTTACATGTGTTATACGTAGACTGCGCTGTGTGGTGAGAGCAGCTGCCTGCATTGATAATTCTACTTTAGCTGCGGCCGGGTCAAAAGGACATTACAGTAAAATAATAGGGGTTTATTTAATGACCTGGTGTTTCGTGCCCAAATGTGTCTTGTGCACATAGCACCATGTTATTAAATGAGATCAAATGTCTGCTATCTGGTTTCTGTATTACAGCTAATATGCGATTCTGTATGATAGGCACCTAACCTCAGAGCTTGGTAACCCACATAAAAGCACTCAGACTATGGCCTCATGCTCTTATATATCACAGGACTTCTTCTAGGGCTGCTAATATGCTTTTTAGTTTAAAATAACAGGATATATTATTCATTATAATACACAAGGTTCAATTTGAGTCACTGGTATCAGGTGATCTTTTTATCCAGCAGTTTTTTTCCTTCACTGAGTTACTCATTTTGTCACAGAACAGTTTCACAATAAGTCACCAGTGACATCACTTCACTCCAAATAAGAGGGTACATTTTACCATACTCAATAACTTTTCAATGATCTCCTCTGGGAGATCACAGTGGGTAGGTGGGGTGTGTGGATGGAGGGAGGTCGGGGCACAGTGAGTGACGCTATTTTGGCCCCACCCTGGCGACGCAATGATGCTAGAGTCATTCTTACGTTGGGGGTGGGGTCAAAATGACACAATTCACCGTGAATCACGTCATGGAGGCTTCAATCCTGCCTACTTCACTAGGAAGTGGTAGAATGCAGGAGAATGGCCTGGTCTCTTGGCATTTGGGAGTCTCCCGGGAACTTCCGGGAGAGGGGGCAAGTGTGTAGTTTACAGGTTATTATATTTATATAGACACACACGTGGGTGCTGCCTTGCTCATTGGTAAATAAAGTTAAGATGAAGAATAGCAGCCATACATACGAATAATACATATTTCACCTCAGAAACTGGATTACTCTTGCTTTATTATATTCACATACAGGCGCGGGCTGCGAGAGGCGTAGCCGGGGGGCACACAGGCGGCCGCATCACATGAAAAGGGATGCGGCCGCGTCATTGATGACGCGGCCGCATCCCCTGTCATGTGATGCGGCCACCTGTGCGCTGACACGGCCGCATCTGATGTCATCAGATGCGGCCGCGGGGGAAAGCATAGTATTTTGCAGCCGGGGGGCGGCCGGCCGGCCGGCCTACCCCCCGGCCCTAATAGCGGCCTGACCGAGCGGCCCGGGGGGCCGGTGCCCCCCTGCCCAGCCCGCCCCTGTTCACATATAATGCCCCCATAATGCAGCAAAATATATTTGTGTAGCATAGGACAGTATATTGTAAAGTCAAATATCTCACATCACTTGTATTACAGGAATATTAAACCCTTTATTGCAGTGTTTTTTGGGGCTTATTTAATGAAATGGCACCAACTGCATAAAGGCGATGTAACCCATAGACCCCAGAATGCAGTTGTTTCTATCATCTCTTCCCAAATATCTCCCAATGTGTCACTGCCACTCTGTACATCCCATCCACTCTCATTACTTGGCTCTTACTCCCCATTACAGGTCTTTATTTCGGTCTGCACCCACTCACTGAAAACTGTTCCTCGTACATCAAGACTTTACCAGAGGCTGCAAACTGTCCTGCGTTCCCTAAAAACTTGCCTCTTTAGGCCAGCTTATCAAATTCATGAATAACTTTCCTAACCTCCTTAGCTCATTACCACCTCTCTACACAGTTCACTAAAAACTTACATTTGTTGGCGTCATCTAAACCATATCCCACCCCAATAGGGAAGGGTGTACGGCTCTTCTGGGAGAAGTACCAGACATTCTGAGAGAGCAGGTAAGTATAGAATAAGTTTGCGAACATGGCCCTATAGCTATTTCTTAATATCCAGCAGGTTTATTACAGTGTTTCTTCGTGTATGTTGCCATTATATAAATATTTGTTAATATTGATATAATGCAGCATAGAGCATGAAAGCAAATGTGTGGCTGGTTGAATTCCTATTTTTTGGTGGAGGGGGGGTGTTAATTTTTTTCCTTTAATAGCTGTGGACATGAAAGCTCAAAGCTGGGCTCCCCTTTACATTACATGTGCACAATGAAGATTATTAAAGCTCGGGTACCTTGGCAATATTTTTTTGAGAAATATGGTTGAACGGGGACCCATTTCATCTCAGCGAGGCGAATAAAGATAAATAGATGAGATTTTAAAAAGCATCACAAAATAAAAGGGTGTCCCATTGCAAAAGACATTTGTAAATTTTATAAGAGAAGTAAAATATTCCATACCTTGATTGAGTCTGGGCTATTTTACGCATACCTGCAGCTGAGTACACCAGAAAGTCTACAATTCATAGGGCAGCATTCATCATGTCAAATCCAACCTTATGAATTAAAATGTTTAACAAGTTATCTTAACTAAACTCGTATCAGTCATGGTCAATAAATCTTGTGAGACAAATAACACACACGCTGCAGTGTTTATCTGTTACTATGTGAAACATGTTTCACCCCCTTTGCAGTAGGCGGCCATATTAGGAGGGAGGAGCTTCTCACTGACCCAGCACAGACTGTGACAGGATTGCACACTTGGGGCCTGATTCATTAAGGAACGTAAACAGCAGTTTTGTGCATACAATCTGCAAAATCCCTCTGCGCATGTCTAGACCCGGCTTATGTGCCACAGAACGCAGCCACGTTCAATATTCGAAGGTAAAGGACACTTACTACAGCCTATTTCAGGGAGGGTATGGGCGGGAGTGGACCGTTTGGCTATAGTGAATGTACAGCAAGGGCGTGCCAATTGTATGCTATAACATGTGTATGCAATCAGTAGCAAGTGTAAAAATATATTTTATGTACAGTAGAAATTAATAACATCCTAATAAATGTTTTTCATGGAAAAGAAAAAAACTAATTTAAACTTTTTTTTTAATGTTTTGTCATTAACGCCTATATACCAGCCGACATTAATTCAATATTTTTTTTCCTGTGCACTCTTTTGAGAATATATACTCTTAGGTATTGGATGTATCCTGCAGAGTCATGTATAGTACAGCAGAGCAGACCTATACCCGTATTCACCAGTGCAGGTATCTTCAGATCCGCTCAGTCTTGAACGTGGACCTGCGCAGACCTGAATTACGCGCGCCCTGAAACAAACGCAGATTGCGCTCAGTATACGCGCTCTGATGAATCTGGCTCTTCCTGTGCAGATTCA
The DNA here is from genome assembly GCF_038048845.1 of Mixophyes fleayi. Lineage (NCBI taxonomy): Eukaryota > Metazoa > Chordata > Amphibia > Anura > Limnodynastidae > Mixophyes > Mixophyes fleayi. The sequence goes on along the minus strand of NC_134405.1, from coordinate 307,601,344 downwards.
CTCTCAGGGCAGGGATAGTGTCCTAGAGATGTGGCTCAGCTGTATGTAATGGACTGTTGAAGAAAATTTTACTTTTTAAAAGGACAATATTGAGCAATGCATTTTATACTAATGCTTCATGTATGAACATTTCAGGGTGAATCAGGTGACCTGGAGATCATCGATCCATATGTGAAAAAACATAGTTTGTTCACTCATGTGAACATGACCGGCGCTATGGCACAGTTGTTAACGTTGGTGTCTCAGAGCATTGGGACAATGGGTTCAACCCAACAGGGTCACGTTCTCTGTGGAGTGTCTATGTCGTCCCTGTGTTTGCATGGTTTTCCTCCATGTGCTCTGGTTTTCTCCCACAGTACAAAGATCATCATCATTTATATAGCGCCACTGATTCCACAGCGATGTACAGAGAACTCGCTCACATCAGTCCCTGCCCCATTGGAGCTTACAGTCTAAATTGCGAGAGACAGACTAGGGTCAATTATGATAGCAGCCAATTAACCTACCAGTATGTCTTTGGAGTGTGGAAGGAAACCGGAGCACCTGGAGGAAACCCATGCAAATACGGGGAGAACAGACAAATTCCACACAGATAAGGCCGTGGTCGGGAATTTAAATCATGACCCCAGTGCTGAGAGGCAAAAGTGCTGACCACTGAGCCACCGTGCTGCCCAATAATACAAGCTAGCAGCAGGCTGGGGGCGGAAGTAGGTTAATTGGCTTCTGATTAAATTAATCCAAGTGCATATTTCTGTGGTAATGAATATAGATTGTAAGCACCACTGGGGCAGGAACTAATGTGAATGACTAATCAAATATCATATTTAAGCCACTTTTAAAACCACCCCTCCGGGATAAGTGCAGGAGGAGGCCCCGCCTCTGGCTATGAAATGAAGACATTCACTACATTGCACTGTTGGGGCGGGGCTTAATGCCACGCTCACCTCATTAAGCCCCACCTTCTCCAAGACCCGAGAGGATGCCTACTCTTCCTCGGTGACTCCCTATATAATTAAGGGAGAGTAGTCAACTATAAATAATATTCCCTGTAAAATGTAAGCACAATATAAATAAAAGGTTAATAAATAAGACTTCTTACACTTTTCTGTGCATAACCTGAAGTACAATAAAAACAAACAGCTAGCTAAAACTAACCATAATTTTATATAAAACCACCACATTAAATACAATCACTGCCACACAATATTTGAGTCATCACAAGGCTCTTTGAAGTATAATTACAATGGATTTCTTTATTTGACAGCTCCGCAAACAGAACAGAAAGATTTTCATGTATCTGAAAAGTAAAAACGGTAATAGACAGACCACATTTTGTTTTATTCTTGCCATGCTGAAACAATTAAAAAACAGGAAACAATTAAAATAAAACAAAAACAAAATTGATTGTGCTCACAGGGCTAATAAAAAAAAAAAAATAGGTGTAGGAAGTTTTAAAAGGAGTGAAGTAAAATATTAGAAAAAGAAAAAAAAGAAAAGAAAAAAATTAAATTAAAAATTAACAGGAAGAGATGATAGAAAAAACTTCCCAGAGAGAAAGGTCAAGGTTACTTTGGGAAAATACATCAAATATTTATAAATCGAAAAAAGTTTAACGATAGCTTCTGATTATACATATTCATTTACCCATCTTAAAAATAGTTACATATTTTGCCATAATATTTTCAGTCAAGGTTGTTTTTTTTTTGTGGGGGAAATTTTTTTTTTTTTAATATATATATTTCTTTAAATGTTTATATTAAAAAGCAACACTTTCATGTACATAAAACTGTACAAAACAAGGCAGCATCACAAGCAGGTAAATTAAATTTTTGTGTTAGCCCCTTTCCATTGGTAGGACACGCGGTCAAACGCATCACATTGCAGACACCTCAATCGGTCAGGAGGCAAAGAGAATCAACACTAAAAATCTAAAAACAGGCTTTGATCATTTTTTTTTCCATTTTTTTTTTTTATTTTATTTTATACACACTTTGTATTTTGTGGGGTTTTCACAACTCAGTATTCTGCATCAGACTACTCTGCCAAACGTAGCCGCTATAGGCCCGATTTGTCTTCACCTAACATTTTGTAACCTTTGGTTTTTGTCCTACCCGTCCCTCCCCTCCCAAAAAAAATAAGTGTGTGTGTGTGTGTGTGTGTAATGTATATGTGTCAACATAGTGCAGGCTTCAAACAAGAGAAAGTCCTTTTTGATGTAGGCAATCACCCGCCCTATTTTATTAAATCTATTGCACAAACAATTTAAGGAAGCGGGGCATAACATTGTATAAACCTGGCATGAGAGATAGGAGATCTCCTATGCCCATGGATATTATTCCACATTTCTGACACATAGTGTCACCATTTTCATGTCAAACACTTGTGGAGCAAAGCAGATGAGAATTGTGCATTGTTGCAACAGGTTACGCTGTACTTTCCCCACTGGAGGTACCTTATCCATTTTATGTTCTTGCATATATCCAAAACGATATCACAGAATGTCTATCCATAAGTCAGCGCACCTATTAATTAAGCCTATTTAATTGCCTCAGTCTAATCAGCAGTGTTCCACTTACAGACACAAACATTATGTGCAGGAACATTACACGTAGGTCTCTGTCCAAGAAGAATGACGTAAAGTATAAGTATGGGATAAGAGTCCACCAGGCTATGATTCAAACACTCATATACTGTCCAATTTATGCATTAAGTGTCATCTAACACCTCTAATATGGTTGTACTGACATGCATATGATGGGTGTGCAAATATGTCATAACAAAACAAGGCTGGGTCATTAACCTCCCTTCATTGTGTACTCACAATCTCGCTTTAGCTCACTAAGCCTAACATGCAGTATAAGACCTCTTTTCATAGTTCAAATGACAACATATCCGACACGGAGAAAAAGCCACTTTCTTACAATAGGCAATTATTATTCCTAGTAATGTCTGAATCCACAGGAAGCCTGTTATGATCTCGCATGGAACGGATAGTCTTTGTGATGAGGACTGCATTGTTACAGCGTGGAGATTACATTTTCCCATCATGCTCTGCATGCCCTCCAATCAAGGCTTGCTCTAGAAAGGAAGACATTTCCAAGTGTACTTTGTGTGACCACTTCGCTGCTTATACAGTTTCTTTACAGTTTTTAAAAATCGATATTTGTCAAGTCGCTGCTATTTACCTGTCATAGTCTTAAGTGTCCGTCTAAATGTACCACAGACATTGGAGCGGTCCCAATTGAGCAACCTGGTCCTATATGCTGTGTGACATGTCAAGCAGAACTGCACCAAAACATAGACTGTCCCTGCAAACGAGATTTCACCTCTATTATAAATGCAGCAATAATTATACGTGCAAGATCAGCTTAGGTCCCGCTGTCTAACGCACAAAACGCTAGGGTGAGGAGAAGAGAGTAAGGGAGGTGAAGGGGAGACAGCGGGTAATTAAGAATATACTAAAATAGAGATGCGCGTTAGAGATGAACCTGTCAGTATCATGTAGGAGCAGTGTCTAACGCTGACAGTCACCCCTCATTCACGGAGCATAATCCGCCCGAGCCTCCATTTTTCTGCAGGTCTCTGAGCCAAACAGGGATAAATGATCTCAAAAAATTTAAGAGGGTTTCGTAAGTAAAGGTAAAATAATCCACACTGATGGTGTCAATGCTAAGTGAGCCTTGTAATAGGCACGTGATGGACAAGCTAAGAGCAGATGGATTTAACCCTGTGCTGTTTGAGCTATAGGGTTGAGGAAAACATAAGTTTTTAATGATTATGACAACCCAAGACAAATAAAATGTTATTTTTTTAAGACTGTTTTTGTTTCAAACAAATTGAATATAAATCCCATGGTTTGGATTCTTTAGCTAGTGTTAGATTCTCCACCTACATCCATCGCAGGCAGCCATTTTTGTGGGCTGAAAAAACCCCTGAAATTCACTGCATTGAATGGAGGGGGCGGCTCTTAAGCTCCGCCCCCTCCATTCAATGACATGAATTTGGGCAAATGCAGGAGTTTTGCCTACTCTTCCGGGAGTCCGTAAGGGAATTCGGGAGCCTCCCGGGAATTCCGGGAGAGTAGGCGAGTATGACATTAGTTCCCAATGAATGGACAACATTCTGACTACAAGATGGCTGCCTCACTTGTGTGTAAGATACGGCTACCCTTTAATGTGAGGATTAAAGTACCACGTAAATGGAAGATTGGCGTTTTCTGCCGAGTGCTCGGTATCAACATAATTTGGATGAAAACTGCTCACTTAACTTATGGGATAAGTATAGGATTGGCAATTGTGACACAGTTCATGCTTGCCCCCCCATGCACAAAACACCTAAGACAAAAGGGATTTCTTGAATACCACAGTGCCATGTGCAGAAATATACTATAGCCCATAGCAGCCAATCATATGCTTGCTTTCATTTTCTAAGCTGTACTACAGAACTCGCTGTTGAAATCTGCCCGGTTGCTATGGGTTACAGTACATTTTATTAAATCACCCGTTAAAAGACGACTGTAGACGTCTGGTGCAAGCTGGGCATGTACAGAAACACCAGGAGAAAAAAAAAAAAAAAACTCCGAAAAATGCAAAATAGAAATTAGGTGACAATCACAGATGGCACAGTTCAAGCAGAAGTTAAATTACACTTATATAACAGGTATGGTGCACAAATATCACAACATTATAATAAGTTAGCATCTGGGCTTCTATAAATAATCATGTAACTTTCTCACTGTAGAAAAGAGGTGAAACAATGAACACAGCTTCTGTGTCTCCAAACCGTGAGGATCAGTTGTAAATACCATATGTGCCTTAGGCAGGGGGGACCTGTGTATATGTCCTTGTTAACTTGAGTAGTCTCAAATGCAAAACATCCCTATGTCATCATCTCCAATAACACAATTAAAATGCTAAAAATATGTTTACCTCTGGCTCCCAAAAACTCACCATCAACAACATGGCAGAGAAGTGCCAAGATTACCAGTTACCCTCCTAGATTAGAAGCCTTGCAATTTACTAAAGTGGCTATTGCACTCTCTGCCACAAATCGCAAAGCGCCGAATGGCATTTTCAGCTGAAAATTGCCTCAAAAACAGTGTCAAATCATTGTCTGCAGAGCTTGGACTGCGATCTACAGGTAAAGAGTTGCATTAAAAGAAAGAGCAAATGTTTCTTAGCAAATCTAGGCCATTGTGTGCAAATCGGTACGTATTCTATTTGAGAGAAATATATACATACAGAACTTAACCTTCCTTCTCTGGTTTTAAGATTACTTCTCTATTGGTAAAAAAAAAAATGGACAGGAAGTAATGCCACTGAAAACACCAGCCTACTACATGCCAATGTACCCAATCTGCTTGAACAGCTTTGCAGAGTGTAAAAGAAATTAAATTACAATAAATAAAAAAGGGTTTCTTGCAACAATAAAAGCTGAAATCAGGCAGACTTAATTATCATTCAAGGGGGTTGTATTTACAGAAGTCTACATGAAAAGGCCAGTCAAACTCGCAGCCTACCCTGTATAGATGAGTTGGATATGCAGATAGAATACAGCTTGGTCCCCATCTGGCTGTCCCTTCCAATCAACCGTATTCTTTCATTTGGCACCTTTGGTATATACGTTATCCCCCCCCCCCCTTTTCCATTTACCTAAGCAAACTTGTTGATGCCACTTTTCATCAGATGTTTTAGAGAATTAATAGTCCCTTTCAAGACGTAGTCCAAGACCGTGAACCTGAGGGAGTGGCCTCTGGCATTTGCCTACCCTCTACCAAGTATGACTCAAAGCTGAGCAGTCCTTATTTTTGAGAACTAGCATGCAGTAAACCAAATATATATATTTATATATATATAAAATTTAAATGAAATAAACTGTTTTATAAAACTTTTGTTGGCTCTAAGGATAGACATGTGGACACATTCAAACACCCAACACCAATGTGATCACCTTTTTTACTGGGAACGTTGCTGATACGGATTTGACCTTAAGACAGCAATTACCACTTGGCGACTGGATAACTGTATAGTGGTAAAGAAGTTATTTTTTGGGGGGTGGGGGAGTAATCAACTACCTAATGCCTCTATTAAATATCAAAAATATTTCTAGACAAAATTTGTTTATTTAAAATGTAAGATGAAAGTATCTTAGTACCGTGTATTTAAAGGTAACGTGGGGGTCTTTGATACATAGATATACTAAAGCCAGATACTAATGTACCTTCAGATTTATTTCCGATGGGAGGTTGGGGATCTCTGTATGGGTTATAACTTCTCACCTGTGACCTCCTTATTCCTGCAGGAGAAAACTGAGACAAAGCCAAGTGGCAAATGGAAAAACTTCCTCTACCAAGAAATGTGTTTAGAAAAAAAATCTAAAAAATGACCGAGTGCTAGATTTGAATACACAACTGCGGAAGCATCCAACTGTCACTCATTCGCCGCGAAGAGACAGGAATTTTTCCTATTAAATGAGGACATTCACCCTACGTACCCGAAGAAATGACAGCACCAAGAACACCCTTCTTCAAGATTCTCAAAGAGACAAAAACCATAATGGCTTATAAAGTCCTCCTTTGCTTTAGTTTCTCCTCTTTGAGCCGAGAAACGAAATACAAGTTCCCTTTTTATTTTAATATAAAAACTACACTTAAAACAAAACAAAAAAAAAAAAAAAATGTGCTCCCCCCTCTCCAAATCCAGTTCTGACCTTTATGACAATGAATCGTCTATGTAGAGGGCTGTTTTGGAATTTTACATCGTAATAATAAAACAAAAAGGAAAACAAAAAGAAAAGAAATAAAATAAATACTAAGAAGTAATGTAGGCATAAGCCCAGAAGCATTTGCATGAACCATAAAGCATTGTATTGTCTTTAGTTCCTCTCTAGTGTTTTTTTTTCCCTTCATTTAAAAGGTAGCCTGGTTTAGGTCTATAGCTCCAAATTCTTCCCTTGGTCCTTCAAGTTCAAACCATGCCAAAAAAAGGTCAAGTGGATCTCACAGGTATATCTCCCTCTTGGCAGATTGGGAGGAAGGAGTTGTGGCGTGCTGGAAATCAGCGGTTTGGGTTAGTGGGATTTCCTCCATAGGGGAGTCCGTACATGACTCATGGCTGTTACTGGTAAAGGCACTGTAAGTCGGTAACAGCTGGATGTTAGCCATTTTGGTGGTGCTGTTATTGTTGCCTCCGATGCGGTCCTCTGGAATTCTGGGGTTCCCATTGCCAATCTGCTCTTGACTCCCCTTGTCTTGGTAAGGCACAAAAGTGGAGAGCTTGAGGGCATTCTTGGGCCTGCGGTTGGGGGATGGCTGGCCGGGCATCCAGCAAGTGTCAGAGTGTCCGTATTCTGTACATTCCCGCGTGCAGTTTCCTGTCATGGCTACATCAGGCAGTGGTCTGAGATCTGAAGACAAAGAAGAACAAACACACATCAATTATTTTCCTGCTTCATCCATACACCTGCTTCAACACATTCATACTTGCATCAGTTTTATACTAGCCTCCCATAAGTACTCTGTGCTGCTGGTGTACCCTGCTCCTTCCACTAACAAAACGCTCAGGGCCTGATATTAAGTTAGGAGCAAAAGCTAAGAAAAGGAGCAAATTTGAACCTTGGCAAAGCCATGTTGCATTAGAGGGGAGGTAAATTTCAATTGTAGGGACAGATTTATAATTGGGATACAGCATGTCATAGATCAACTTTAATTTCAGTGTAAGAATAAAGCTATCAAGTATTGTGTGCTACATGAAAAAACTACCAGTAATTTCCTTGTGTGCAAAATAATAAGTCAATTTGTACCCCTTGCATTGTAACATGGTTTGTCCAGGTGCAAATTTGCTCCTTTTTTTTCCACTCAAAATCAGGCCCTCAGTCCGAAACTTTGTACTCTCCTGAATTTCTCCTGCTCACATCACGTTACTGTCAATTGCAGCCCTTTCATCAGTAACTCAATCACACAAGTGGACAGGTCACTGCCTCAGGCAGGATAAGCTCACACCTCTCCTATTGCTGTGACCATGTGGATGATCTGATTGGCTACAAGGTCTCTCCCCACCCACTTCAAAACTGAGGACATTCCGAATGAGCAAAATAAGAAATACTGAATATCATAAGGAGCTCAGACCCTGATTAAATCTTAAAAAAAAAAAAAAAAGAATGATATCTCACAGGGAGGAGTGAAAGTATGGTTTACATACAAATGGGCATAGTGTTCAATTATGTGTCAACATACCATCAAAAGTATACATTGTGCCTTCGTTATCAACCAGTGACAAACCCCAGCAGAGTGGCTGGCACCTCCCACCGCCCACAGAGTAAGATATAGAACAAATATTATTCTTGGAGCCTGCAGCTCCTCTGTGGTTCTGTTGCTACAGCCAACATATTCAGATTGTATTTCAATCACTGCAATATGAGGCCCAATACAAACCTACACTGGTATTTTCATACGAATATTCTAGATTTCCATCACAAAAGTTTTCTACACAACACATTGGGATATACATAACTGAATCTGATACCACCTTCACAAATAAAGCTGCAGGACAGCGGTGAATGACAGGCAGCCTGCAAACAGGTCACATGTGGGCCCTGCTGACCAGAGTAATTCCCCTCTTCCTAGTAATTCTGACAGCACAGTGCACTCACAGAGTCTAAATAGCAGGTTAGACTGTGCTTGGAGAGTGACGTCTTCTCATCTGCTTCCCCGGCAGTCATGTAATAGATTATCCTGCTTGAAAACTTCATGCTTATGTGCCCGTTCCTTTGTGTACCCCTCTCCACTAATAACTTAAAGGGTCACCTTGAAAATAAGTCTATAAATACATTTTATACACGCTTCACTTATATGAAGTATACAGCGCAAATCATATTTTCTACTTACAGTGTTGTCCGATCTTGTAACACATTTTTATAAAGTATATTTGGAACGTAAAGGAAAAAATAAAGGTCTAACTATTGCTCTCTATATATTTTAGGTTAATAAGGGATAACTGTAGTCATGGCAGATTTCTGTGCTAGGCAGTGACTAGGATTGTTAAGAATTTTTTCCTTTCAATTAACTTCCAATTAGTTACAGATGGGATTGAGTTTGTTTCAGTGAATGTTGCCCCATGGAGAAGGACTATGTAGACAATCCATGTCATCTATAGTTTAGCTGTGAATAGTTTGGGATATTTAACTTTGTTGTTAAAAAAAAATTGTTTTTTTAAAAAAATATGTAAACAAAGCAAATGTAAAAAAAACAAAACAAACAAAAAACAAAAAAACAAACAACCTCAAAAAAAACAAATAAAAAAAGCAGTTCCCCTTTAAGGCACTCTCTCCCCAAATCCCTATGACCTATAACAGATCCCAGACTCTGGGGGGAATACAGGTCTGGACATTGATGAATTATTTCTGTCCGTGGTCTGGTTGTTCTGGTGCATTAGTTATACCACCCACAATGCATTCTATTTTTCTTCCATTATACAAAGAGCGTCACTTGCACTCTATCCCTATGGAAAAAGGGTCAGTCCAAGACTTCTTCACATAGCACAGGACAGACATGGGCAGGGAAGAGGAGTATGTTCACATCAAGCATGCATTAGGTGAAAAAGGTCATGTGTACAGGAATCTCTTATTTTTCCCACAGGGATCAATAATATCTGTCACTCCTATGTGTCTTCTACATATAGCAGAGGAAAAACAGATGTTGCATAGGAGGATTAAAGCCACATTCAGTGTAACTGTATATACAAAGCAGAACCAGAGGAAACTTTATGTTAATGGTCACAAACCGGTACGTGTGCCCAGAATCCAGTAACGTCTTGATTACGCTTTGCCTAGTGAGCAATGCCCTTTACCTCACCAGTGTTCAATCACGAGGATGTAGTAGCTGTGAATTCCATCTGTGATTACAGCACTAGAGCCTGGCTTTCCTCGGCTCGCTGCTAAAATTTGCTTTGCATAATGTATTGACAAAAGCGGAGTGGAAAGAAAAAAAAAAATCTGTCCGTATTAGAAAAACCAACTTCTGGTACAAAAATGAATGTAAAAATATGCAGTGATTGATAGTGTTGTTTTAGGAAAGCAGCGGGAAGCACAAGGCTCCCATCATGGATATTATTAGCAGGTTATATACAGATTTTGTCTTTTTTAATAGAAGTTATCTATTGGTAAAATCCACAGACAGATTTCGCTGGTCAGATGTTGATCCTCTGTGATGCAACAAGGGTGAAACAGACCGCAGTTTGATGTAACTGTGAGCAAAGTGATTGCAAGATACAAACAGAAGACCCTGGCGCCCCGTCAAAGTGTCAAAACAAAAAGGATTTAATTACTATTCTTGCTGAACAATAAACCTTCCGATTTGGGGACCCTTAAGGTTCACTATGCATTTGCCTCTGTTTGACAGCTGGTGCATCCTTTCCCCTGAGCTATTAAGAGTCCCAGCTCTCCCTCCTCTTTCCACCACTTCACCGTGCATCCCCAGACTCTCTCTTGTCAGTTTAGAAATTACATACAGAATGCTGAGATCTTTAGAAACAAAAAAAAAAAAAAAAAAAAAAAAGGCATTTTGTGTTAGATGCTGCAATTGACTTCACAGTGATATTCTACAATTAGGACTCAGAAGAAACACTAAAGTAACTAAAAGAAAACAATAAAATAACCCTACTGTGATTTACATGGCAAACAGCCAACATTGCAACGGTTACCACAAGGCTTATAGATTATTTTAACAGAGTTGGCATAAGGCATGCAGGTTCTGTAAGTCATACAGAGAAATAAAAGAAGGTGAACGAGTGGTCACATGTAAGGGAGATTTACTTTAACCAATACGGTTACTAATTCCACTAAGTAATACACATGAAGCACATAAATGCAAATGAGTCTGTCATGACAATGGGAGGGGCACGTTTCTTGAGTACGTATAATTAACCGCACAAACTGCAAGTCACAGCCTCACTATCCCCAGGAAATAAATGGTTACTCCATGAATTGCTTTCCCTCTATCGCTTCAGCACATTTTCCCACGGAGTGTCGATTTTTATGGCTAATGATTTTATCATCTCTGCTGCTCCCAGCATATTTTTTTTCTTACAATCATAATTGGGTGGGTGTACCAGGAATGCAATAAATCACTCTACAGGGGTAGGGGTGGGGGGGAGGGGGTGCTCTCTATCCCAAAATATATTTGTAAAATGAAAAAGGAAGGTGGTGCGTAGAGTGCTATTGCGATTGTGTGGACATTTAAAAGCAAAGAAATGTGTGGTAACCCATAGCAACCAGACAACTGTCTTCATCAGTTTAATATTAGACTAATTAAAGCAAAGCTCTGATTGGTTGTCTGGTATACTTGCGGCTTGATTTACAAAAAAAGAAAAAAAAAGAAAAGTTGACTGAATTTCAGTTTTAGCACAAAATCCTTATAGCCTGGGCTGAACTCTCTTATATCTGTTCAACATTGGTTCAAAGGGTCAGACAGACTCCGAACTAACCAAAGGAAGTGGGTGTCTTTGTAACCGACATGAGTGGTGCTCCCCTGTTGTGATTTGATCACTAGAAATGAGGTGAACAAAAGTTCATTGATCGCAGTGTGTAAAGGAATGGGGTTTCCACATCGCTTCAGGGGTGTCCCACCGGAGTTACCAGACTGAAATGTACGCTTTTTCTTATTCTGAATAGTAAGGGCGTTTTGCACCTTCAAATAAACTTATTTACTGGCCACATCCTCCAGCAACTTTTATTAAGTACATTGTCATATCTCCCAACTGTCCCAATTTTGGTAGGACAGTCCTGAATCACGAGCCACGAAAGGGGCGGGGCTTGCATGAAACCGAGTGCAGTTTTGTTAAAACGAGGACATTTTAAGGGTGTTTTGGACGGGGCTTGTTGGATCAGAGTCAGGGCTTATGTCCCAATTCTCAGCGTCCCAATGGTGGGAGGTATGCAATGTTTATCTTTTTCTTCTTCCTTCTGTGCCCTAAAACCATGCCTTTATATAATCAGATTGAGTTGTTTATATCGGTTGCCCTTGAATACCACACAAAACTTATCTGCCGACAACGTAGAACAACCAGCAAAGAGGTCTCATCTGAATGGACATAAGCAACTCTACCCGATCATATAAATACAACATGGCTAAAAAGCACATAAAAAAAAGCCCTAAAGATAAGCATATTTAGTAAAAGTTGCACAATAGCATCTATAATTAATTAAAGTTATCTGATGGCGGAAAACCCTTTAAATCATTTTCAGTGTTGTACCAAATGTTAAAGTGAATAATGAAGAAAAACAAAGTTGCTATGAATACAATAAATACAGCCTGTACCCTGTGCGTCTTCATTAACAGAGCACATCAATCACACTAACACTCGTGTTCTTAAGTGTCACTGAACAGCCTAAACAGGTTGTGGTGACAAAAGTCACACAATGCCTCACTCTAAAGTACTTTATTATTACAAGTGTACATCTGTCCCCCATAAATGTATATTTGGGCTGCTGATGCCCCTTTGAAGCAACATACTAGCTAGCACAATAGACTGCACACCCCTGTCCTCACTAGTACAATGTAAAGTGAGTGGAAGAGGAACAGGAGGGTCATTTACCAGAGTCCTTTCTACATCGCGGGTTGCAGAGTCGCCTGCCCTGCGGACTTTAGAACCTTATAATGAGGGAGACCGCAGCCTAATCTTGGCACGTCCCGGGTTAGCGGACTATCGAAATTTTCACCGCTCTTCCCTGTGGCAGTGCACATGTATAAGAAAGAGATAAAGAGAGAGAGAGAGAGGACGGCCGGTGAGACAGGCAGAGAAGGTACACGACACACACATTGTTCCTCACAATTCTGCAGTGTGTAATCCCATATGGGACAAGATCATATAAAGTTAAGCGTGTATGCAATTACATATAGAAAGTTTACCTATGCCTAATATTCTAATACAGTTATATAGGGAAAAACCCTATATACAGCTACCAAAACCATAACCACACTGCTATGTACCCAACCCCGATATTTTAAACTTTTAAAAAAATAAAATATATATTTTGTTCAATAAATTTTTGAGCTCTTGCACAAGATAAGTTACACTCTTACTTTTCCTCAGTTGCATGAAACCAGTCTATTAAGTGAATAATTTACTATATTACTATCCTTCTAACACCTGCAGCAATTGAATCCAACTGGACAATGTGAAGCTGTCAGCTGACTAGACAAGCCTGTGGCTCCGTCCAATCAGATTCTGTCCTGCAACAAAGCACAACACAGTTTGTGTTCAAAATTCTCCAGATTGTCCTGTCTGGAGAAGAATCTGTGATGCTTATATGAAGTATTAACTGAACCTACGCGTGTGGGGGAAGGTTGTTTAGGGTGTGAAATGACCAAATTCCTGGCTCTTACTTTTCAATAAGTCAAAGAGTTGTCATACACCACATATCAATTCCAAAACATAAACCCCATATCACATGATACAATAGATTAAGGATGTAGTGTTCTGAAACTCGTGCTTCTGCACTTGGTATCCTTAACAGATGTGTGCTGTGCTTTGCTGCTCAGTGTTCGTGCATTGAATTTTCTAAGAGAACCCTTAAATTTGCATCAACCTCTAACGTGTTCCATAGTTTGACCTTTTCTGAACCATTATCCTAAAAGACTTTTAGCCAAAACTCAAGTGAACCTAATACCTCAAACCATAGTTGCCTACTCTCCCGAAATGTCCAGGAGACTCCAGGATTATAGACAGACCTCCCGGACTCCCAGGGGAGCAAGTAATTCTCCCCGAAGGCCAATCACAGGCCTGCAAAGTGGACGGGGACATGTCATGATGACACAAATCGTTTCATCAAGCCCAGCCTAGAGTGATCAGAGGCGTGATGATGCGATTCGTGGCATCCTACGTTTTGCAGAACAAAGCCCATTTAAACAAGACTGTTCTGCCTAAATATGGACAGTTGCGAGGTTTGCAATGACAGGATGATCCTTGCAGGCTATTCCTTTTCACAACACTATTAACGCAACAAGATGCACACTTGCTTACAAGTCCTGTTTGCGGATCTTTAAATGTAAAGCTAGCTCCTTAGCACATACGTAAGCTGAACACGCACAAAAATTTATCAGAAGCTTGCTGGACCATTTGGCTAGATTTGTTGCTGCAACAGCCACTGGCAACAATGCAGGATTTTCACTTTCTTGCATAATCTAAAATTACAAGTGGAAACCCACAGGAGAAAAGCTAGGCATAGCATGAAGCGTAGCAGGAACCAAAGGGAATATGGAAACAGGCATGCAAATGAGGAGCAGAAACGTGCACCATTTTTAAAAGATCCAATATACCTCTATAGGGGATTTGTATGCGGGGGGGATAGAAATGGTCTGAGAATAGAAATAACATTTTTAAAAGAATAACTGGAGAAAAAAATATGTTTGACTAAAAGTGCCTACAAATGAGACTCAAGCAGCAAGTGTTATTACTATGCATATTTTAGCGGTTGTCAATCTCTGGTTTGCAGGGACAGTCAATTTTTTAAATTACATTTTACTATGGTCATGTCATGCTGGGGATGTGGAGGGATGCAGTGTCCTATGTTAGTTAGGGATAAAATGACTCATATAGATAAAACATGCCCAGCCAGAACGTGTACCAAGAAATTGCATACTGATGCTGTAAATTCAGGACTGCGGAAGCTTCTGCCTGTGTGTACGATCCCTTATAGGTACAGAGATCACTGAAGGTGATGGGACACACTGCATCCCTGTTCACTCCGGGTACTTGTGTGTACGATCCCTTATAGGTACTGGGATCACTGAAGGTGATGGGACACACTGCATCCCTATTCACTGAGTACTTGTGTGTACGATCCCTTATAGGTACAGGGATCACTGAAGGTGATTGGACACACTGCATCCCTATTCACTGAGTACTTGTGTGTACGATCCCTTATAGGTACAGGGATCACTGAAGGTGATGGGACACACTGCATCCCTATTCACTGAGTACTTGTGTGTACGATCCCTTATAGGTACAGGGATCACTGAAGGTGATGGGACACACTGCATCCCTATTCACTGAGTACTTGTGTGTACGATCCCTTATAGGTACAGAGATCACTGAAGGTGATGGGACACACTGCATCCCTATTCACTGAGTACTTGTGTGTACGATCCCTTATAGGTACAGGGATCACTGAAGGTGATGGGACACACTGCATCCCTATTCACTGAGTACTTGTGTGTACGATCCCTTATAGGTACAGGGATCACTGAAGGTGATGGGACACACTGCATCCCTATTCACTGAGTACTTGTGTGTACGATCCCTTATAGGTACAGGGATCACTGAAGGTGATGGGACACACTGCATCCCTATTCACTGAGTACTTGTGTGTACGATCCCTTATAGGTACAGAGATCACTGAAGGTGATGGGACACACTGCATCCCTATTCACTGAGTACTTGTGTGTACGATCCCTTATAGGTACAGGGATCACTGAAGGTGATGGGACACACTGCATCCCTATTCACTGAGTACTTGTGTGTACGATCCCTTATAGGTACAGGGATCACTGAAGGTGATGGGACACACTGCATCCCTGTTCACTCCTGAGTACTTGTGTGTACGATCCCTTATAGGTACAGGGATCACTGAAGGTGATGGGACACACTGCATCCCTATTCACTGAGTACTTGTGTGTACGATCCCTTATAGGTACAGGGATCACTGAAGGTGATGGGACACACTGCATCCCTATTCACTGAGTACTTGTGTGTACGATCCCTTATAGGTACAGGGATCACTGAAGGTGATGGGACACACTGCATCCCTATTCACTGAGTACTTGTGTGTACGATCCCTTATAGGTACAGGGATCACTGAAGGTGATGGGACACACTGCATCCCTATTCACTGAGTACTTGTGTGTACGATCCCTTATAGGTACAGGGATCACTGAAGGTGATGGGACACACTGCATCCCTATTCACTGAGTACTTGTGTGTACGATCCCTTATAGGTACAGGGATCACTGAAGGTGATGGGACACACTGCATCCCTATTCACTGAGTACTTGTGTGTACGATCCCTTATAGGTACAGGGATCACTGAAGGTGATGGGACACACTGCATCCCTATTCACTGAGTACTTGTGTGTACGATCCCTTATAGGTACAGAGATCACTGAAGGTGATGGGACACACTGCATCCCTATTCACTGAGTACTTGTGTGTACGATCCCTTATAGGTACAGGGATCACTGAAGGTGATGGGACACACTGCATCCCTATTCACTGAGTACTTGTGTGTACGATCCCTTATAGGTACAGGGATCACTGAAGGTGATGGGACACACTGCATCCCTGTTCACTCCTGAGTACTTGTGTGTACGATCCCTTATAGGTACAGGGATCACTGAAGGTGATGGGACACACTGCATCCCTATTCACTGAGTACTTGTGTGTACGATCCCTTATAGGTACAGGGATCACGGAAGGTGATAGGAGTGAACAGGGATGCAGTGTGTCCTGAGTACTTGTGTGTATAGTCGGCATTTCCAGAATTTAATAACAGCAATCTGCAAGGCCAGCTAAGCTGCATTGAGCAAGCGGTGAACGCAGCTCAGACGAACGTACCACGGGCGCAGGGAAAGTGCCAGTGTGCACAATCTCTAAATAAAAATAAATAAAATAAAAATGTATAACAAAGGCTTCATACACACTGTGGATGGTGCAGGCTGCTGCTAGAAGGACTATAGTATTCTCTATAGTAAACATGACCTCCATACTCACTTAAGAGCAGGACACACCTACAGTATAATGCTACTTGCTGCATTTCTGGTGACTACCAGTCAGGGCTGACCCAACAAGCTATGTATTGGACTGAGCCAGCCACTGTAGAACCGCAAGACACGTGTGGGCCTAAATCCTATAGTGGCCTGGAGCAAAGATTGAGCATTGCATAATGGTCACTGCAATGCTGTCTGTACTGTATACAGGTCACTACAATTCCCTTTTTATTGTATATCACTAAGCTTCTCTGTGTATTGCACCAGTCACAATGCTCTCTGTACGGAACAGCTGTCATTAGAGTTCTCTATATATTGTACAGAGGTTACTACAATTCATTATGTATTGTACAGAGCTTACTAAAACAGGCTCAGCATTACAGTGTGGTCAGATGAGGCTGTGTGATTATAGCTATGAAATAACTTTACATATATTTCATTGGCTGTGTACAGCTATGCCCACATTAGATGAACCAAGCCCAAGTTTGCGTTGTGGCGCACCGCTAGAATTGCCTGGTCCATTTACTTCTTTACCCCACGTCAAAAGTTAACATCCCCCCCTAACGTTATCTGTAATAAAACAACATATAATGCACACGATTTAAAACACAATTGTTTTACCAGTGTGTACATAGCCTAGAGACCGTGGATCCTGACATACATTCATTCATTTCAATCCTAGGGGTGAATGTATCAAGCTGAGAGTGTTCGGACGGGTTTGAAAAACCAATCAGATTCTAGCTGTGATTTATTTAGTACATTCTACAAAATGAAAGCTACAATCTGATTGGTTGCTATAGGCAACATCTCCACTTTTCAAGCCCGCCGGAAAACTCAGCTTGATACATTTACATACACACACTCATAATATATATATATATATATATAGTTTTTTTTATTTATTTTACTTTTTTATTTTTCTTTGGGGCATGGGGAATAGATCTGGTGGATCGGGTACCATCTGAGAGAAAGCTTGCAGCCGATTCCCAGTGGCTTGCTTCTTCAGTATAATTATATGCTTACTGATTCCAGCATAGGGATTTCAGAGACCCCACACAATTATACTGGCTGAAATAACAGGGTAGAGGAGGAAAAGTATCAGGCATTATATTTTCCGTGAAGCTGCACGTGAGATGCAGGAGTCTCTGGAGAACGCACTCTGCAGCTTTGAGTCATTCTATGTGAAGGTAGTCAGAGGAGAGAGGAGACTATAATGTGTTCTCTATAGCTCTGCATTTATACCCAGACTCAGAGACAGGGGAAACAAGGGTCCTACTACTTCCGTGTGCCGTGCTACATAATATATGCTGAAATATGACATACAATCACCAGCATCAGTAATACTTAACTACTTATATGATCTCTAAAGCGAAATGACTAAAATGTGTCTTCTGACAATCGCTAAAGCTATTCATTCAGTCCCCAATTCGTTTACCATGGAAATATAGTGCATGGCAGACCGTGGTGGTAATAAATAATATAATCAACATATAACACTAACAACTAAAAAGCCATTACTTGTATCACCCAAATCCATTGTGTTAACCTGGCATTCATTATAAAACTCTTCTACTGAATTCCATAACTTCTTGGGGTTCCAACAACCTTCTCTCCCAGGAAGTGGGCCAGCTCATTATACATTACCATTGTAGATTACATAAAAGCTGTTCAAACTGTCTAGTGAGTTGTCTAAAAAATAAAACAACAACCTCTCAACCAAAGCATTGCTGTAAAAGTGACTGCCACCTGCCAATCACATCTCACAGATTACTACTTATTTTTAAAGGCGTATGACAAGAATCAAAGCGCCTACTGTATTCAGTATTCAAGACTTGATATTCAGGGGGAGCAGCACAGAGTATTACACCTCAACCAACTGCTGTATATCCTTGCCTAGGCAAGTCTGTAGTGGGCCCGACCTGGCAAACATATATCCTAACCCAACCTGAGCATCTAAAACTGGCCACAGAAGGAAAGATTCCATTGCTTCGTTTGTGCAAAAGGACCTCTGTCAAATTGGACTGCACCTGAGAATAATTATCTGTACTCCCGACACTGAAGTGGGATGTAACTCATGGTAGATGTACTGTGAAGTGTTCAGAAGAATATTATCACATGCATTACAAACAAAGGTGACAGGGGCGAAGATTTTAAAAAATAAAAGTGACAGGTACATAAAGACATTAAATGAGGCTAAGTTTCTGTGTTTCACTATAATTCATCCAAGAGTAACCATATCCTTCATACAGCTTAAAAAATACGTTTGGTTGAAAATTGTTGTAAATTGTAAACACAAACTGTAGTCAAAGTGGAACTGTTGTTCATTAAACTAGTCCATCGTTTTCAACACAGCCGAACCATGTGAGTGATGGATACTTCATGTCTGCAGCTGTCTGAACTACAATGCCCAAAATGTTCTGCAGTCAGCTGTGATGTAAGAGACGAGGAGCAGCAGCTATATCATATACACAAACTAATGATTTAACCATTTGGCCTGTGATGTCCAACGGCAAATGTTAACCACAGGAGCTTGCAATCAACTATAGTAAATCAATGAAATTGTTGCCTTTACAGTAAAGCCATTACCAGAAAAAATAATACTTAAGGGCCTAATTAAATTTGTCAAAGAAATAGCATTATCCACATTTAGGCTGTTGCTTCATCCATGAGGCAATGTTATGAAAATATTCAGTAGGAGTTCTCCTGAGGGTATCAGATAGCAGATCAGCCTGCAGCGGCTGCGTTGTAGCCAGCCGTGGACTTCTGGCATCAGGAATTTGCAAGCGAGCTATTGGCAGATATCAGCTGCTGGGCTGTTTGCTATCAATGCGCATTAACGGCTCTCGAGCATGGGGTAACTTACAAGGCCATCACAGGCGACCACAAGAGCCATCAACCCCGCTGCCAGCACAAGCTATTGATTTTCTTGTCAGTAATCTAAAGACTAAACATCTATTCCAGTGCAGCTCTCCTGCATGAGGCCAATCACCGGCCTGCTATTGCCAGTTACTTTGGGATGCTGACTCACAAACTGGAGCAGAACCAGCACCCAGACCCACAATGCACTGGGCCGAATGATAGATGTACAAATGGCTTTCTGCAGTACAATCAAATGGATTAACGAATGATAGAAAACAAAACAAAACAAAAACATCGTTGATTTGACTTTCCTCTAAGAAATTGAGCCAGCGAAAGCATAAAAAAGGGGACAAAAATACATAAATTAAACTGACAGAAAAAAAAAAAGGATCGATTGATAAGAAGAAGGCATATAAGAATAAAATTATACAAAGGGACAAGCCAGGAGGAGAATAGACGAGGTGTGCAGCAGGAGTTTCTCCGGAGACCCTTTCGGCAGATTGAAGGCAGCTCTGAATGTGTAATTACTGGGGCTCAATAATATAAGATGTAGAGCGTATGTGCGTGGTTAGCGGGGTGGCCGGGGGAAATTCTCCATCATTAACCTGCCCGCATAACATCTCCAGCGGTACGACGAGCAGTGCTGATGGGATCAGGCCAAGCCCCTGAGCAATTACAGGCCAGAACTAGACCTTCTAAAATGATCCGCTTTATAGGGCTGCTCTTAACCCTTTCCGGAGGCTAACGCACAATAAAAAATACATTTGTTATAGATATGCCAATGAAATAAAACACTGATGGGCGAAGTTACATAATAATAGCTGGACGTCCGCCAACATTTTTCTGTAGGTGTAAAGCACTGACTAAGGGCAAACAGTATTAGATGGGATTTTTCATTATGGTTCTTAAACCTAAATGTGAGAAGCTATTACATGGCTCTTAAATTATGTATTAGCAGCATTAGATGGCTTAGTGCTTCCATTCTTATGCAATACGCTGCTAATTGGGGTTGAACTTTACAACCTGAAGATGATGTTCTGCAGGAAATGGACTTCCTGAAGATGAACATATTGTACTACACAGTGTTAATGGCTGGCCATAGAAACATCACCTTCCCCGTAAAAGTTTAAGTTGCTCGAGAACGATTCAACATAAGTGTCCTATATACCGTGTATTTTATCCCTGCAAGTAACTCTGCAGTGAAGTGGTAAGGCCATTGTGCATATACTCAGAGCTGGATGACACATGTATATGCCTGCAGAGCAACAGGCCTAACGCACCGCTGTTCAAGGGGCATTAAATAAGTGGTCAAAGGTCGATGGTCAAAGGGCAACATACAAGGATAAAGGGACAGACAGCAGAGCATGACTGATAATTTATAGTACATGGATTCATGATGCTATAGGGCACAACAAACACCAAGGGGTAAATGTATCAAGCTGAGAGTTTTCCGGCGGGTTTGAAAAACCAATCACATTCTAGTTATCATTCATTTAGTACATTCTACAAAATGAGCGCTAGAATCTGATTGGTTGCTATAGGCAACATCACCACTTTTCAAACCCGGCAGAAAACTCTCAGCTTGATACATTTACCCACAAATGTGGCACTACATATACCAGTGGTTTCGCAAACTGTGCGCCAAGGCTCCCTGGGGTGCCTCTGCGATCTTACAGGGGTGCCTCGGCCAAGGCCAGTGGTAAGCAAGGCAGGGGGACTACTTGGTAATTATTTTGGCTTAGGGGTGCCTTGAAAAATTTATGGAAACCCTGAGGGTGCCTTGAACTGAAAATTTTGGGATCCACTGACATATACCTGTCTTACTATCATGACTATCAGAAACGACCAGGTCATTGCTCACGGCATAACCGTTTAGTGGTTGAAGGTGGTTTTAGAGGTGTACATGATCGGGCATCACGGTGGCTCAATGGTTAGCACTTTTGCCTCACAGCACTGGGGTCATGGGTTCGATTCTCGACCATGGCCTTATCTGTGTAGAGTTTGTATGTTCTCTGCTGTGTATGTTAGGGAATTAAGACTGTAAGCTCCAGTTCCAATGGGGCAGGGACTGATTTGAGCGAGTTCTCTCTGTACATTGCTGCGGAATTAGTGGCGCTCTATAAATAGCTGATAATGATTGTAGGAGTGAGGTAACATTACTGACATACGATGTCTGTTAGATGACATAGTGAGCAGCTGGTCCTAGAATACAGGCATTACAGTTGAATGTGGCTTTTCTCAGAGGCCGAAGGGGATGCAAATACAGCATGACATACATTCTATACCTCTCTTATGGATGTTTAAAGCATGGGCAGATTTAAGAAGATTTTTTTCATAAAGGCAATTTTGGAGCTAGATAAATCTAAGCTGCTGTGGCAAAAATGATTGGTCTTGCACTGGACGTAGATATCATGATTAGCTATTGAAAATCACTGCTATCCTTAAGCCTTTTATTTTTTAACCAAAATACTATGGAGACTTTTTAAACTGTAATAAACTAAGCAACGTTTGCAAACGAACCTTTGTGCAAGATGGGGTTACAATTAGTCTTCCTGCTAGATGGGGCTCATCTAAACAGCCACGAGGTGTCATGGGAAAATAATTTTTGGCAATATATAGGTTTTGCCTTTAATTAATAAGTTCTTATCATACTTGTCTACTCTCCTGGAATCTCCAGGGGACCCCCAAATTTCGGGGAGTCCCCCTTAGAAGTCTAGAAGTTGGCAGAGCAGAGACAAGATGACGCAATTCACTGCAAATTTTGTAATCTGGTGTCATTTGGCATAAAATAAACAGCCAACCCTGCACTAAATGTAGCATTTAGTTTTAGCTGAAATGTACTCTATTAAACATATGGTACAATGCTGACAAAATGCCACTGTGATTCATCCTTAATGCATGCATGGCGGCAGGAGCCCTAAATACGCCACCTGTTCTACTCCCACACCTGTCTCGTGGTTAGGAATGCTGTGTTACCATGTGTTGGCCATAACAGGAAAATACATCAACTATATCGTTTCAAATTGGAGGCAGTGATTGACATGGTCTAGTTTTGAAGCAATTGGGACTGGATTTTGATGACTTTAACTAGGGACCTTCCTGCTTTTCAGAATTGACTCATCTCTCTTCTAGGAAGCAAATCAACAATTACTATTGCTAGCGCTCCTACACTGGTCATTTCAGTTGGCTGCTTTAAGAGCAGCAGAGTCAAAGGGAAGACAGAGAATGTTAGAATGTTTGTATCGGACAGCAGATAAATCAGTCAACTTACAGTGTAAGAGAGGAAAAGAAGGTTGATGTGAATGAAATAAAGAAATAGGAGTGGTTATGGCTGGATGTGCCAATAGGCACATCATTGGCATGGTCAGGCACTAGCCCCATATAGTCTTTATATGTGCCATGAAAATAAAAGTCTTACTGCCAGGCACAGGCCTGGGGGTGGTTTACTATGCTCCAAATTTACAGTAGAAAATGACAAAATTCATATTGTGTAAAAACATTCTATGAATGCATGTGAGTAAAACATCCCTTACTTCATTCTGAATGAGTATTTAAATGTCACCATGAATGCTTTTGTCTCTTCAGCACTGATGCTTTGGGGGCTGCCCGGGGATAGTTTGTATGTATTTCTGATAGGTTAATTTGCTTGGGAACTTAGAGTGTAAAGCTCAGCAAGGGTAGGGACTGATGGCAATGATTAAACAGGTTTAATGTTTTTAAAACAAAATGTAGGTACTATAAAAAAAATAAAATACAAATATATACTTCAATGAACTGCAAACACTAAACAACATGCTCTACATAGAGCAGTGATGGGCAACAGGTGGTCCAAGGTTGACATGCGGACCCCCAAGTCTTCACCTGCAGCCCCCCCAGCCCCTTACTGCTTTATTGTCAGATTTATTTCTTGTTACAGTTTCTAATTATTATTTTTTTTAAAAGCTTGATATGTTATCATACATCTCAACATTTGGACAGGGAGCGTGGCAATGTCACAATGGGGGCGTGGCCACACAACGGGGCGTGTCTTACACTTTTGAAGCGCTAGGCTGCCCTGTTCGCTCCTCCCCAACTCTCCAAACACCTTAATTGCTGTGTGCACCAGTGCACAAGGCTCCTGATCAAATGGGATGGACAGAACCCTCAAATTGGGACTGACCTGCCTAAATCTGGACAGTTGTGAGGTATGTGTTATTACAGATAGGGGTCTACTTTTTGATTAAATGTACTTCATACCGAGATTAAAAGGTTATTACCTTTATGTGGCCCTTTTGAAGGTTATATGCTCACACCATGAGGCCCCTGAATGTTATCTGTATGACCAATACTGAGAGCGTATATCTCCTTCATACGGTTCACATATTTCAGACTTCTCAATTCTCACATTCATTTGGCTATATAAAGCTTTGCATGGTGCTATTTTTAAATAGAATTCTGCAACAATAAATAAAACCAATCTGAGTATTTGCATGTGAAAATGACTCGTCAAGGCTCCCAGCATGAAAAGAACAATACGTCACAGCACAGAGAAAACGTCTCTACTGCGGCCTCTATTCTGAAGTGTCAACAACATTACAGTGTGGGCCGAACTGCAGGAGTCTGAGCAAAGCATCTTTCTGTCCTGCAGCCATTTGTCTCATTGTTTGCTTTTCATGTCGGAGACTTGCCCTGGAAGCTCAACATTAACACTGATAAATGACTTCTGAAGGAGGGCGCACTGTTTAGGTTAATCTGAATAATCACTGATGTATGACAGTGTCACAACCTGGCTTTTCTTCACATATTCACGACTGTGACATATTTCCCACATTTACAGCGCTACCCCCAAGGGGCTTTCGCTTTTGTCAAATTAGCACATAGGAAGCTTTGCATTGCTCCCACCTCCACACACAAAACTCTAACTACGAAAAACTGAATGACATGCCCCTATGCATTTTATCATCTTCTTATTTAATCTACCTTTGATTACCATTTATTTGATCGCTGACTGGCTAAAAAAAAAAATTCGGATAATCAAAATGGCTGCTAAAGTTTAATCCAGGAAAAAGTTTGAGGAATCCAAAATGGCAGCTACCCTGTGCTGCTGAAGGAAGACATTATAGTTGGACAACTTCCTGTTTGACAGACTATTACATCCTTAGTTACTTATGTAAAACACTGTGCTGACAGCTTAGCTATGCTTTAACAGCGGATCTATTGGAAGTACAGTGCTGCAGGGCAGAGTCCAGCTACCCTGCTTACACTCAATGGCAATACGCAATTGTTGAGTGCTTGTGACATCATGGATAATAACTTAGGAGTCTCCTGAAAAGTCTGGGAGAGTAGGTAACTGAGTTTCGGGTAGTTCCTCCGGACTCTCAGGCCATTCTCCCCACTTCCTAGCGATGTGGGTGGAATGGGGCCACTTATGCCGTCGTTTGGCCCCACGACAGCCACATTCTGACGCAGGGACGGGGCCAAAATACAGTCAGGGACCGTTGTAACGTTGGCAAGTATTAATAATAGGATAGCACCTTCATTCTAGATATGACCCTTTTGCGTTGCTGCATATACAATAACATTTCCAAAAACAAGCTTTCAGGTCTGATTTGCAGGAAAGTAAAATGATTGTGAAAGTCCACTGTAAGATGTTTGACATTGGCTATAATTGCTATTTAGTGGAGAGCAAAGTGATGGTCCACTGTTGGCTCATGAAAGGTTCACTTCCGCAGTCTTAATTGGGGTGACTGTCAAGAAGTTTAAAAGTACACATAAAAATAATGTCCACCCATGACCAAAATAAAGAGCTCTGGGAACTTTTAAATAAACCTTTGTGACAACTCGTTCTTGTCCTCTTTAAATCTTACAATCATCTTCTCTGAGCCAATAAAGGGTGTTACGTTTTACTTGTAAGAGTGACTAGCACTGTGTGTGCTGGTACCAGGTCTTTTATTTCAAGCAAGTTGCATTTCAGGTTTAGTGTCATACTTGCTGTAAGATAAAAGAAAAGAAGTGTTTTGTTTGGTATGCTAAATATTTTATAATCCATTAAAAAAAACCTGAGATATTTCTAAATAAATAAGGACAATATTGTTTTCATGGACAGGAGAGAAGCGGACCACACACACACACACACACACACACACACACACCAGAAACACGGAAAAAAGTGACTTTCTTGTTTTAAGGCTATTTTGCAATTGATATTATAAAACATAATTAAAAATTACACATGAAAGGAGAAAGCGGGAGAGGCGGAAAAGGGATTGGGAACGTGTGCATGATAAAGGCTGGGGTTATCATCCGGAAGGGAGGGAGCCTCAAGCTGTTATCATTTAATTAAAACCTCTGAATATCCTAGCTGTCTCCACCTAATCAAAGGGGACACAAATACAGAGAGGGGGGTAGGGGGGGGTGAACAGAACGGAGAGAGCGTGGATTGAAAATGGGAGAAAGAGGCGGTTAGAGGGGATTAGACAAGAAAACAGAACGGTGAGGATGCAACACGTGAAGAGGGAATGTGAAATACAAGTGAAAGAGATAAGTTGACTAATGACGATGAACAGGTGGGAGCAAAAATGTGCAGAGAATTAAAAATGGGGGGGAAACATATCATGGGGAATCATGACAGAAAATATAGAACAATGTGGAGTCCTGAAGTAAAAAATTAAATAACCTGAGAAAGAGAAAAGGAAGAGAGAAAAAAAAACAAAAAAAAAAACCCATTTGAAGGTGGACATCGTTTCAATGAATTCATCCGTTTAATCCCACACTAAATCTAACAATTGAAGGCGAGGGGTGGAAGCCGTAGGAGTCAAAAGAGGGGAAGAGATGGAATCAAAGCTCATCCTGGCACAAATGAAGGCACAGGGAAGAAAATATAACAAGGTAAAGATAAAGAATCAAGAGGGGATAGAAATGAAACGCACGACCAGAGTCGTTTGGTTCATCTCTGTGCCAATTAGAGCATCCGAGAGATGGAGGAAGGGAGGGGGAGACAGAGGGAGACAACGATGTTTATCCATTCATCTCTGTGCCAATTAGAGAGTGGGAGGGAAAGCAGAGGAAAGGAGAGAGAGTGACAACATTCCACTATTCACGCTTTAACGACCTGGTGGAAGAAATCCTCTTGAAACAATTGGTTTACAATAAAAATGACAATATATAATAATTTTATATACTTAATAGATTCCAAATGGTTACATAACCAGGAATGTATACGAATTAACTATGACGTAAATCTTGGGATACACTCTCATTTACAGCACAGTTTCAAAACATTATACCACAAATACTTTATTCCTTTCAGTGTACTAAAATCATGCTGTGCAAGGATTCACCGACATGGCCCATGACAGGTAGAGTCATGGATTACTCTGCAGTCATGTTAGGTATTATTAGTGACAGAGTATATAATATTCAGAACAATCTACAGTGAAGTAGTCTGTAAATTATAATATGTTGGTGTCCAGTAGAAACACATGTGTTCATATCTTATTCATACTTGCCAACTCTCCCGGAATGTCCGGGAGACTCCCGCATTTCGGGTGAGTCTCACGGACTCCTGGGAGAGTGTGGCAATCTCCCGCAATTAGGTCCGAAACGCCGCGATTCACCGGGAATCGCAGCGTTTGGCCCCATCCCCTGCTGTAAAATGATGCGATTGCGTCATTACGTCAGGGGGCGGGTCCAAAATTACACTGATTTTGGAGCCCCGTCCCCCATCACGCCCACCTCTCCCGGAAGCCAACTTCAGAAAGTTGGTACGTATGATCTTATTTAATGCTCACTACTTTGAACACTTCTCTATAACTGAAGGCCCCCTGCAGATGTGGAAGTGGTAGTTTCAGCTCATGCTACAGCCACAGAAATGACATCACCATATTGGCCATGTAAATCCTGACAGGAATTAGGCTGCAATTAGTTCAAATGCATGCTGCATTCCTGGACAGAAAAACTGCAGCCACGTGGCATGCATGCAAAGCGCAAGACGGATTTGAAGAGCAAGTGTATTTTGTGTGTATGTAGATTAACATAGTAGGCCCTAACAAAGTCAGATATATCTTTTTTAGGACCAATTATTTTCCCTACTCATGTCAGACAAAAAAAGAAAGCTAAAACAGTCAAGCAAAAATAACACCAGCATACTGCTGCTGTACAGGAGTACACAAATGGTCTTTAACATGCCAGGGATAAATGTCCTTTACATGCCACACTACGGTAAAGCTTCGTAACCAACTCTGGGGAATATTTATGAAAATGTACCCAAATTGCTGCTACAAGGGAGTATTTTTTGCAACAATAACTCATCTCTGAGCGACACTCAGATGAACCTGAGCAGGAAGAGTGAACTTGCTTTGCTGCTCCTGTTTCCTTAATTCATGTGAGAGCCAGCTTTGTACAGTGGCCATTGTACTATCGCCATCAAAAATAACAGCCCTTTGATAAACAATCTTAAATGGGGGGGCCAAGCAGACTGTGGCATATCCAAGTGCAGATAGTAAAAACTATTCATATCATCAAAAGAATTAAACAAGGGGGCAGTGGTCATCCAATCAGGTTGCATGTTTATTAAACGCATCTGTTGAATACGCAGGATGGCTCCAGTCCACCGGCACTGAACCCTCTCTGCTTTGCATGCTGGGTAATGGCGCAACAGCTCTCGTCAGGCAACCGTATAAAAGATGGGTACAGAACAAGCAGACACGTGGTATAATGAAAATAATAACAGGACACCTCAGAACATCTTATGGCAGAGGAAGACAAGCAGTGGGGGGAGTTGTAGTATCACAACAGCCAGAGAACCACAGGCAGCCCAAGTCTGGCCTATAGTGTGATCAGCAGGGCACAGTGTTTTATTACTCCAGGCCTTTCCTGCATTTTGGCCCTGGTGAAGATTGCATTCCTTGAACCAGTGATCGCTGGAACTGACCAGATGGGCCCAATTCTCTATCACCCTTCATAAATATATTGTGTCACCAAAAATACTGAGCAGTAAATGTATTAAGACTTGCCATTTTATACTTCACAGGACCATAGCTAAAAAATGTTAATATAGGACATATAATCCTTCCAACAGGCACATTGTCATTCAAAATCTTAAAATGAAAAAAAAAAAAAAAAGAAGCTATTCACAGTTTAAAAACAAATCCTGTGTAATAAGAGGAACAAAGCAGACAGTCCCATTTACACATTGTACCCTTGTTCTTGGAGAACTCAGGGATTGTATATAGGCTGCGTGTTTATTAATAGTGGTATATGTGATATAAGAACTGTGAATTTTCACATGTTATGCGTCACATCTGTCATGTTGAAGAGACTTATTGAATCTTGAGGTCGCTCTCCTACATTACCCAATAACAGAACATTGACTTAAAGCAAAACGTATACGTTAATCCTCAGAAATGCGGTTAAACCTACAAATGCATTGCATCAATCTAATTGCATGTGACAGTAATTGTGTCTTGTCTTTTCATGTACAATATGCAACTTGTCTGCGGCTCTGTGCTCGCCTACAGCAGACCTGACACTGACTGATCAAGTGCAACAGACACACTGGATTTACGAGTGGCCAACTGGTGCCCGATACTGCAGGGATAGCGCTAATCCCATAATCCTCTTCTGCTCGCAATGATCCTTTTCAGAACCTGCCACACTGATCTCCACTACTTCTTAGGGCTTCATTCTCTTCTAGCCCCCCCCTCTCACTGCCACCCAATCTTACTTAGGAGGACTGACTAATCCACCAATTCCCCTTCGCAAAGACTTTCAAATCCTTTGGTTCTAAGTCTATGAAAACAAGACATAGTGTAAGAGAATAAGAGCTTGCAAGAACAAAGGAGAAGAATATCAAGTTTATTATGAAGTTTAGAGGGAAAGGTTAGAAATAGCTATGGGTGACTATAAAGGTTAAGTGGTATAAACAATAGGTTGCAATGCAGAACAAATGTAGCTGGATATAGTGGTGAATGCAATAGAAATTTCGCTCCTGCACGAAACTGATTACGTGAATGAGTTTCCTTACGACAATTGTACTGCAACCAAAGGGTCAAAACAAAGTCAGCCTTTGCTTTAGTCCTGATTTTTGGATATAATGTGTGCTGCAAATAGTATTAGTATTAATATTTAGCACTGTGTAATTATCTCTATAAGTGTGTACGCTCCCACAGTGTTTTACCGACAGTGCCAAAACACATTGCATTATTTGATTTGGTTTTCTAAACTTCCTAAAGATCACGATT
The DNA here is from genome assembly GCF_038048845.1 of Mixophyes fleayi. Lineage (NCBI taxonomy): Eukaryota > Metazoa > Chordata > Amphibia > Anura > Limnodynastidae > Mixophyes > Mixophyes fleayi. The sequence goes on along the minus strand of NC_134405.1, from coordinate 307,571,506 downwards.
AACGATGTCGGGCAAATGTGGACGTGTGTACGCACTCACGGCCGTCTGTCTGTCTGTCCAACGCTTCTGCCGATAGTCCCTCTGGATATCTGTAGAGTGTACAGAGTCACGGTCTGTTCAGCAGATGTTTGTGAGACATAACCACAGACCTGAAGGTAAATTGGGTACGCATGGATCGGCATGCTCATCGGGGCTTCCAATTGTTGGTGAAATCGTTACAGAAATTGCATCTGCAGTAAGATTGCATAGGTGTGTTCCCAGCTTTAGTAAAAGTAATGTGCTTCAGGCTCAAGATGATTGTAGGTCACCGGCGGCTGCGTGGTGGTGAGGAGGGGGCATTAAAGTCTGCCTAAAGCTAAGTACACACTACACGGTTTTCGTCCAATAATTGGCTAAAATCAGCAGACATACGACCGCTCGTTCAAAAGTCGGGTCAGTGTGTGCAGTGACACGATGGTCAAAAGTCTGCCTAAATGGACGATTGTCGCCTCATTTGGTTGGTTGTACCGTTTAATATTTTCGTTCCAATCTCGTTGACGTTGTGTAGTGTGTATAAACTTCCGACCGATTCACAACAGTGAGTACGAAATTACAGTCATTGCTTACGACAACATGGCTGTAAAAAGTCACTAAAGGGACGTCCGCTCTTCCCTTTATCGTCCTAAACAAGGCCAGTGTGTATGCAGTCCATGGAGCGAGCGATCGGACCATCGGTCGCATGTAAAGATCGATCAGCATAAAAAGTTGGTGGAAAATTCTGTAGTGTGTACCCAGCTTAAGTAAGGAAACAATATGCAATAGATTGGCACAAATAGTCACAGCAACAGTTTGTAGAATCATTGCTTAAGAATACGTAGCAAAAATATCTATCTGCATCTTTGGATGGAAAGAACACACATAGGACTTCTGCAAGAGGTGGACGATTGTAAGATGCAAACTGCACTGTAGTCATTGTCAAGATTCCCAAATCTGATAAACAGGAGAGAGCTCTTGTAATGCCCACAGGCCACCCAAACATAGCCCAAGTCCATCCCTACCTCACGGTGTCTGGACAACTCTACAACACCAGCCTTGTTAATTGTGTACTTCACAATTAACTGGTAGTATAAAAGGAGGAGGAGACATAAAAGGAGAGAAATAAGTGATTCATAAAGTTGAGCCCAAATGCAGAACAAGTCGGTTTACCCGACATGGTCCAAGCAGACAAACCAGAGATCACACAACCGACAGCAGTCCGATCCCACACAGGTTCTAAGCAGTGATACCGACATACCATACAGAAACACAAAGGAGAGAGCCAGCTTGGCTCCGAGCCCTGGAGTGGATAATTACACATTCAAACACAAAACAAAAGTTGAGGAGAAAGGTGGGCACGAGGCCAGATCAGCGAGGAATCTCCAGCAAACAAAGTAACGAGAGTTCACAACTCCTGGAAACTACAGAGTCTGGATCGAACGCTTCTCATTCTCTGGCTCTCTGTTATGTGAATAAATAAGAAAGCTTACTGGAGGCACACATACATAGCTCTCTGCTGCAAGCCCGGATCAATAATAAACAAATGGATCCTTTATGTGTTTAAGAGCCTCTGGTTTGCTATCTTGCCCCTTTGTGAAACTGCATTGAGGATGAGGAGGTCAAGGAAAGCATGCAGGGGTAAAACCCACACGTATAGCAGTAAGTTATAGGGCGATGTAGGTGGACCACACTGCCAATTCCTTCCTGAGTCTCACATACACTGTAGCAGAAGCCAAGATTTACATTTACTGCAATGCCCGTCCTCAAGTAACCCGAATAGACATGGTTTTAAAGGATATTTCTGATTAAATGTAGCTAAATTAAATGTAATGATTGCTTCTCTCTAATCTGGTTTACCACGCACTCAATACTGTTATCTCTGTTATAAAGTGGACACATTTATTTTAATTTAAGGCAGGATATTCTGGAAAGTGGAGGCAAAAAAAGCAATATATTAAATGTGTGAAAAACACGATTAACCATTATCCTGTACTGAATGTACATCCAATGGAGGAACTTCTATGGGTGTAGCAGTCCGCCCCCTCCCGAGTCCCTAGGGGGAGACCTCCCAGAACTACAGAGACCCTCACATGACCCTCCAAGGCTCCCGCTGTGAGAACAGAGTCCCCTTCTCGGCTGCACATGCTCAGAAGAGGCCATCTCTGTGCTCTTTTCAGAGCAGAGTGGGGGCCCTGGGGGGAGGGGGAGGGGGTGGGGGGTTACAGCTGCATTGCTAGTCCCCTACCAAAACTTCACTATGGGCCCCAGTGATGCAGAGCTCCACCCCGATTGCTATCATTTAAAAATTGCTGTTTGTTTTTCTGAACAGTGTCCTGTACTACTACATGGCACAGTGAGCAGAGAGGCTTTGGAACATCCCTCTGAGCTCTGTCTGCTATAAAACCCTTCCCTTCCGCCTCCCCCTCTGCCTTCACATGACACACTAATAAGAGCTGTGAGCCTGTGTTTGTATAACTGGCAGCCATATTTCTTGCAACTTCAAGAGAGATTTCGAAAAGGAAATAATTTGTAGAAGGACTGCTAAGAAAACAGATGCGTGGTTACAAAAAAAAAAAAAAAAAGGTACATAATTTGCCATTTAAAATAAAAAAAAAAAAATAAAAAAAAAAAAAAAAAAGTCAGGCCCATTTGCTGACAGCAGCTAAAGTGCTGAGGTAAATTGAAACATATTTCATCGCTAACACTGATATATTTCGGTCTATAAAATCTTGTGTCTATTTCCCAGAAAGTACTTACATTCTGCGTAATAAAACAACAACATTGTAATTGCGAGAAAAAAAAAAAAGATGTCCATGTTCTGAAAAGGTTCAACCTAAACTTGGCATGTGTACAATTGTGGTCTAAACAATGAGCTTTGGGCACAATACGCCTTTATACAGTGCAGAAAAAAAAACAAAAAACGTGCGACACAAAAAGGTAAAGTAACACGTTAATACAGAGCCAAGAACAAACGTTTCCTACTTCAGAGACCAGCGACTGAAAGAAACCTTACGTTCTGAAAGCCAGACGGCGGTCTCTGATCTGCCATCTCCACCCTTGATGTCACACAGCATCTTTTGCGTCTCTCACCCACACTTGCTCTCTCTGGACGGTGCTTAAATCCTACTCTAATTGGTTTGATGTTCTGGCTAACAAGTTGGTATCTGCAGCCAGGAACAGATGGATTAGCGAGTGACAAGTTGGGAAAGGAGGTGGGGGGCAGAGGGTGGGATGTGTGTAAAGGAGATGAGGGTGTTAAACAGATTTGTGCTGATTTCATAAGTCCAATGATCTGTTCCAGGCTCACACAGTTTCACACCCTGCCGAGTGGTGCTCATTGCCAGCCCCTAGTAAAAAGCAGAGGGACAAGGCAACGCTACGGCGTTCCTCCGACCAGCAGCCCTTCCGACAAAGGCAGAGGAACAGTTTTTGCACCTGTAGTCAGTGGAGATTTCTCCATTAAGCAGAGAAGCAAAACACAAGCAGAGGGAAGGTTTCAGCTAATACCGGTGTGATTCAATTAGCGGCATTTAACGGGAAATGATTAGATGGGATGGCAAAGTAATGCGTTTACAGCCAGGGAGGGCGTGCGTGTGGGGAACTAACAAGGGATAACCTCACATATTGAAGATCCAGCAGCCGAAAATGGAATTATACCCCCAAGGGCTAGAAGCTCCTAATTGAATAAGCTGAGAGCAGATAGACACAGCGGCCCAGATACATCCGGAGAGGAAAGAGCAGATTGAGGACAAGGTCTGGAGAGGGCGGGAATGGATAGTGGATAACAATAACATAATACCATTACATCAGACTGGAACACATTTAGAATAATGTAAGGAAAACAGGCACACAGACACACACCCAGAGGAACCAGCGAATTCCATGAGTAAGAAGTTACATTTTCACACACAGAACACATTTACTGCTTATCCCTCAAATATACATAACGTTTTAAATAATATTATATTCATTTTACGGTTTCTCTTCACTTTATCAATTTCATAGTAGGGAGAAGCCATATTTCGCAGTTCCTGTATCAGTACAGCTACAACGTCACAAAACGCCGCTGGTGTGACAAACGCACAGGTCGATTCCCTCATATGTTCTGCTTACTGAAAACTAGTGTCTATTTCAGACAGTACAGTAATATTGTGCGCTCCCAGTCACTGTAAATATATAGTGACACTATACTGAAACATCACTTATATTAATATATACTTTGCCGATCTGTTATTGCTAAGTAAATCTGGCTAAATTAAGCATTGTGCTATTTTCCTTGACAAGGTGGTCACCGGGGACTCTGGTCTACTGGAGTCTATGACAGCTCCCGTTAATGCTATTTAATTTTAATATACAGAGGAAGATGGTTCTCTGCAGCCTGATTTATGCCCATTTGTGTCACTGAACAGTTACATAAGAATTAATTACAAAGAAAACCTGAGCGCAGACTGTACAAACACGTTGATATTGTTTTAAAGCAAACTGCTTTTGAACCTATATGTGCAAGCCCGGCTGTGTTTCATGACCGGGCTGCCACACTAGGTGCCAACATGTAAGAATGCCCACAGTGCCCAGCCTGTTGCTTGCGCTAAGCAGCAGGCTCAGGTATCCAAGGATACTGGTACATTGGAGTCATTATTTCAGCCTCTTAGCTCAAGTACCAGAGCTAGTGGAATGTTAATTGGCACCATCATTTTAATTGGGTAACAGTGAAAATGCCACATGTGGATGGGAGATATTACATGCACACTGCCTGCTTAAGAGATGCCAAATAAAAACTGTCAGTGACTGATGAAAATATCTATCCCATAACCAAAACGTGACCATTAAAATGTGTAATTTGTGCACTCTTGTATTAACAAGGTATAAACCACAACCTGTTTAGGAATTTTACAACATAGGATTTGCGAGAATTAACAATTACTTTAATTCACATCATTATGACCACTTCCTCTAGTAAAACCTGATTTGTAACTGAACACTGCTCCCCAGAGCTGGGCTGAGTCATTCTTAAATAGCTTTGTTCTTTTAAATGAATACTTCATGCTATGTACAAATCCTTGTACCAAATGAGAGCGTACATATCTGTTTTTTAACGTGCGTTTAGTTTGTGTTGCTGCCAATTTGTGTTATCACTTCCTGTTCCACGTAAGTAGGTCTGATGCACATAAAACATATTTGCTCACTCTCCCAGACTCCCGGAAGAGCAGAGCATTCTCCCGCATCATGCCCACTTCCTAGTGAAGTTGGCGGGATGGGAGCCTCAATGATGCAATTTGTGGTGAATAGCGTAAGGTTAGCCCCACCCCTCCATGGCAAAAGGATGCTTTTGCGTCACGGGGTTGAAATGACGTGAATCGCCACACCCACCCCGTCGCCCTCAAGACTACAAAGCCTACATTCATCTTAACAGGTAAGCATTGTAAATGCAATTAGACGCACGCTTGCATATTAAATGTGTACATAAGTAAAACAGTTTATTTTAATGTGTTAATTGCATTGCAATTGCTTGTGTCTATGTAGCACTAGGTATATCTCTAAATCTAAATGGTCAGTGTGCTGGTATTTTTATAGTGAATGACTCAGGCGTTTATAAACCATTTAAAATCCCACAATTCTTTAAAAAAAGATAAAAGCAAATGAATCATGTTTCATTTATTCTCTCTTTGCTTTTTATAACTGTTATATTTCATATGGTGAGCACTGCAAACTATAGTTATTTTCCTCCTACACTGTGTATGCTTCCTGCCAGTTCCCATATAGACAATCGTGCATGTTATTTAGGGAAGGGACCCTCTTTCTTGTACTAAATGTAAGATTTCTTAAAGAACTACTACACCAATTCGGTTCTTTACATTGAAGAGTTACTCAGTTGGTACATGCATGTATACTATATAGTAAATGGTGATTTATTTATCTATAGTATTAATGAAATTATACTAAATTATGTATAGTATATGTAGCATGAATTTATTTAGAAATATCTATAGTGCAATATAGACATCCAGCCCATTGGGTGGCAAGATCTCATATTGTCAACTAGATAGAAAGCTCTCACAAGCAGGGCCCACAATTTCCCCACTGCCTGGTGCTGTAAACAACTCTGGTACCTTCCAAATAAAATAAAGTTGACAATATACATCCACAGAAATGTATGACCATATGGGAATGTCAGGATTTGGCTAAGCACATACACAGCTAGATATGGTCATTGTCCGGCTAGATCTACCATCTGTCCTGTTCAACATGTAAAGGTTCCCCGGGATCACCTTTGTGTGTCCATACCTGTAGGGATTTGTCCTGAATGACCTAACTGGCCTCCCAGTCCCAGGGTTGGGACACCAGGCTGCTCTGCTCTATACATGCAGGAGGGTACTACCACACTGATGACCGTGTCTCACACAGTGCTGTGAACATGCAGGTGGCATCACTGCGCCAGTTCAAGTCTATCTATTGATATACAAGGTAGGTGCAATGACACAGAGCCATAACTTAAAATGTTAGTGCCTGGGACAAGAAACTAAAATGCTGCTCCCAAGTCCACAATTTTAACCAAATGAACCTAAAAAATTAATAAAATGCGCCCCCTTTCAGCGTTGCGCCCTGGGTGGTCGCCCCTACTGGACAGCCAAAGTTACGGCCCTACAATGGAATCATACCCATGAGCTTGGTACACACTACAGAAAATTACTGCAGATGCCATTTCACGGTTTTACCAACGACTGAAAGTCCCGATGAGCCTGCAGATTTATGTGTATGTTACCGTGAAAGACCGAAATTGGAGAATGTCGACTTTCACCAGTGAATGTCAACAAACACCAAATACGTCGGTGAAAGATCGAATATTTCATTACATTCTTGTACATTCGGACCCTCACTGGTGTATGTCGACAATCACAGACATGCTCTGGTGAAGGACGAAAAGGGAGGAGCCGACATATAGGCGACAGGTTGTTTCCTGTCAAATCCCGTGTTCTGGTGGAATGAGTGAGCTTCGTCAGTCTTATGCAAGATTTATTGGGGAGAGCATCGTTTTCTTCATTTTTTCCGATACCCTAATTTATACAGAATGGATACTGGAGTGGATTGTGATCTTTTTCTTGAAAAGTTAAATGCATTAATTGCGAGTAAACGAGAAGACAATTGTTTTTATTTTTCTCAAGAAAAGTACTCGAAAATACTTTCTGAACATTTTGAATGTACTGTATAATTGAGTAAGTTTTTACCTTCTATTATTTTCGTATCTTATTTTAAATGTACTGTGAATTAAAGTTCCTAATCATTCCTCTCAAAAAGAGAGGCGAAAATTTATCGCGACTGAACTACGGAGAAAGAAATATGAATCTCGAACATGTTCAACATTCACCATTAGTGCATGGTTTATGTCGACATTCACCGGTGTAAGTCAGAAATAAGGATATTTAACAAATATTTCGGACATACACCAAGCGACTATGTGAATGTTGACATTCACTGGTGAAAGTCGACATTCTCCAATTTCGGTGTTTCACCGTAACATGTACACACCTACACCATTTACCGTCAGATGTGTGCTCTTCATATCTCATAACCATCTCCTGAAAAGATTGTGACTCTGCACCCTCCATAGAGATCTGCCTACACTGCTGGTCATGAGTACATACATACTTCCACATTTACCTGACACTGTTCCATCATTGATCGTGATTTTTAGTCAGTTTATAAAATCAAACGATACGATGTGCTTTGGAACCATAAAACATGATCGTGGGAGCGTACACACAATATCTGACCAAACGGTTGTTTATCATGTGACCAGCAGGATAATTGGTTGAAGAACCTGTAGTGTGTACCCAGCTTTAGAAACATAACCCAACTGTTATTATTTTCTCACAAGGCAAATAATGTAGACTGACAGGTCTAGAACAGGTCTGTTCAAAGTGTGATTCTCCAGGTGTTGTGAAACTACAAGCCCCAGCCTGCTTTGCAAGCTTACAGCTGACAGGTTGTCCAGGCCTGGTTTAATATATGTAATAAAAAAAAATGTCCATGATAAGCCGTCAAAGTTTAATTATAAACCGCAACATAATATAAACAATATTTCTAAATTTACCAGCAAATGGTTAAAAGTTGCATTTATGAAAATATATTTCCACAATACAACAGAAATGTGTTGTTTTTTTTTGTATTTTTTGTGTGTTTGTGGTTAATGTAACTAACTGGTAATTAACAATCACCATGTTCATGGCTAATTCCTACTAATCTCTAGACACAGATAGGATTAGTGATTGACCTCCCATGTACAATCCCCAACGCTTCCTATTTTTAATTGAGGTGTGCAAATCCCAAAAGATCAAGCTTATAGGGATGTCCCTTATTAGGGGCAGGTGTGTTAAAATAATACACAGCTAGCCTCTTCCTGTGATAAAGTACAGATCGTATTAAGGAAATTAGGCCATCTATGCAAAGATCAGCAATGCTACAACAATAATCACCCTCATCAGCAGCTATTTATATAGCGCCACTAATTCCGCAGCGCTGTACAGAGAACTTACTCACATCAGTCCCTGCCCCATTGGAGTTTACAGTCTAAATTCCCTAACATACACAGAGAGACAGACTTGGGTCACTTTAATAGCAGCCAATTAACCTACTAGTATGTTTTTTTGGAGTATGGGAGAAAACAGGAGCACCCGGAGGAAACCCATGCAAACATGGGAGGAACATACAAACTCCACACAGATAAGGCCATGGTCGGGAATTGAACTCATGACCCCAGTGCTGTGATGTAGAAGCGCTAACCACTGAGCCACCATCTGAAATCCAAGCCATTGAGGATGTATGGCATTAAAATTATCTCAATGCTCTGATATACGACCCACCTGACCAGCAGTGAAATACATGGCGAGGAAATACAAGGAAAAGCTACACTATCTGAGCTGCGTATTCCATTATGGTCTATGTGGGCAGCACATGCAGCTCGGCAAATATCTACCTTGCACGATTTCACCCACGGATTCCCCCTGTTGAGCTCCATTTGAATCGCAACAAGGAAAACAGCGTATCTTGCACATTTAGAGCGGAGCAGGTTTCCATGGATGGTGGGTGTGACTTTAACAGTAGCTGGAAGTCACTTTAGCTGCCTTGATTTACCAATATCATCTAGTTACTTGTAATTGCAATGGTGCCATGGCCATATTTCTGTTGAGTATACAGTAGCTGTGGCCCAAGTCTGTATTATGAAAAGCAGAACTGAGAGGCTCTCATTTTAACACTTGTTTAGGTATCAAGATCATCCCAAAAAGTGTCTGGTACAACAGCTCTTCTGGCAAAATCCTTAGCAAGCCTGCCAGCCTGGGACTGCATTTAAGTGGTCCCCCCTGTTCTGTCTGTGGCCAGCTTAAATCTGATCGTTCACAAGAATGAACAACATTCAATTGGCTTGACATTGCAGTTTGTGTCCTAATAACAAGCAATAATAATTTTTGGGCACGCCGAAATTCAGGTTGGCAGGTGACCAATGCCGGCTTGTGTGTGGTCATCTGCTGAACCACACTAACAGCTCCTCCAATGAGAACTGCCCATTCAGCAGGTGACCAACGCCGGCTTGTGTGTGGTCATCTGCTGAACCACACAAACAGCCCCTCCAATGAAAACTGGCCATTCGCCCCAAAAGTTTTGTCATATTTGACCATCTGCAGGTAGCCAAGCTGTGAGCTGATCCTATATCAAGAATACAGTGATAAGTGCACCATAGGAATAGAAAATTGACATTGAAGAATACTAGCCTGCATAAACAGTACACAATCCGTATTACTATAAGTAAATTCTATTTATTAAAACATCGATGGACAAAAACGCAGACAATAAGTAACAGATACCAAAAAAGAAAATCATTTTTCTTCTCCCAGATGATTATAATCACAACGCTGTTCCCGTTACGATTATTCTAAATGTTGCAGGTCTCCCTAAAAGAGCAAGCGGATCTTGTATTAAATAGTATAAAAATTCAGTAGTTCAGATGCACAGTATTAAATAATTGCATGGGATCAAATTTCTTATATAGCTAGCGCTGTGATGAAATCTGGCTATATACTTCAAAGTAAATGACCAGGTCACCTTTTGTATAAAATCTGCATAGAAAGTCTTTATGTGCTTCCTATTGTAATGCCGACGTCGTGTGGGACTGATCAGAAGGCTAAATTACAAGTCAGTTTTAAACTTGAGTGATTTGGAGTAATCTCACCCGATCAGACGAGGTAGTTGTTAGGGAAGGAATCCCATTCATACTATCCACACAGCCAGAGATAGTCTACCATCAGGGTCTCTCCACAGTAATCCACACACTGAATCAGCCCAGCTCTTGTGTATTATAACAGTCCCTTTCTTCGCATATGCAGTAATTTAATGTGCACAAATAAAGGTTAACAAATGCCTGCTCCTTGAACCCGCCCACGGGTACAAGATATTCAGTCACTGATGCATTTCGCCAATAAAAATAGGACTTCCTCAAAGGTTGATTGTAAACTGATCCTGTCGCTCAACCCAAATGGAAGGATGGGCGGTGTGTGGCCACCATTTGCCTAGTCAAAGAGAGCAGGTCGGAACGATTTTAAGGATATTTTAAAAGTCAAAAAAATGGCTTTTCTCTTCGTAATGGAAATCAACTCATAAATCTCAAACTGTCTGAGTTAGGGTGACTAGTTTATTAATATGCAATTCTTATAACTACAGAGCATAAGTCAGATCTTAAGGGCAAAATTAAGAACCAATTGTCAAATAAAAATGAATGTGAACAGGAACAACTGAGGAATTCATTAATAGAGGGACACGTGAAAGCCGACAATCACGCTCTGTGTAAAGGGCACACAGAGAAGGGGGCTCCCTGTATTTTCAGTAGACAGCATTTGCTGTGACTACAAGGCCAGTTGGAGCTTGTTGTAATGAAATAGTCACACTGTAAGCTCTGAAAAGGAGCCAGCACAACTCTTCAGAATACATTTTTCATGAAGATACAGCAATACTGCAAAGGTCAGGTCAACTTACAGCAGGCCATACATCAAAGCTGAAATTCACTGCCTCCAAATTGTCCATTGTGACTTCCTTGCTGCTTATCTTTCCAAAACCACCGGTTAAAACTATACCGCTACTATTATTGAAGAGACTGAATGTTCCATTTCAGAAGCCATCAAATTAGGCTTGTTAACATCGGTTACATCGATTAACATGGTTAGAGGCCGGGAGTTAACTCAATTTACAACAATGCCTAAGCAATGCTTCAACAACGGGAGTTAGGATGTATAAAAAAAAAAAGTGCATGGAAAAAGAATTAGATTAACTGTATAAAGTGTATACTAAACATTCACTAATCCAAGACCATACACAGTTTGGACAGCACAAGACAATGAATAAAGAGTTAAAAAGAATTAGAAGTTTTGCAACACTATAAACAGTAGCACACCAATAATCAGCTTATAAAGACTTGCTCACAGATAGTTGATACAGTTTTATGATGCTGACCGCGAGACTTCCCAGAGCATTGGGTATGATCAAGGGATTCATGCCGGAATAGGGATCGATGATCCCGAAGCCTGCTGCAGTTTCACTGCCCTGTGCTGTACAGCCGCACTTCAGGCACAGCGACGCATCAGCAACGTGAGCCAAAAAACACTAAAGACGTCTTTTGTACCTTCTGTATTTTCCATAGGCCGCTAGTATACAGTAAAAGTTCTGGAATCTTGTGCAACACTGATGTAGCAACTACTACTTAACGGTTATGTTGACGTAGACCCTGTCTAAGCATTGGTAAGTGGAAGCTGGCACAAGCCAAATTATGGTACAGTATTGCCTAGTGGATTAAACGTACCACTACCATTCCATTAGGGCTCTTTACCATTCTGTGGTTAGCCTACACAATAAACCTAGGAAATAAAGGAGCATCCGCAGTTTTTTGTCTCCAAAAAAAACCCCCCCAAAAAAAAAACTGCTCTAGCTAAAGATGCAAAGGCAGGGTTAGAAATAGAGTTTTCACTAGTAGGAATAAGATCCTGTATAATTTTAGCCTGCACTTACAGAATACTACAATAAAGTGTAAAGCTAGCTATAACCAGGCAGATCCGACTGCTCAGCTTAAGCACAGAGCATCCGGATTGATGTCCAATTTGGCGCGGACCACTAAATTGGTTAGTAGGGTTGATTTCCAGCTGGTTATCGGTCAACCAGATTCTCAGGCTGTTCTTACCAGATATTTATGGTGAGCTGTTGGCTGTTTTGACCACACATACTGTGATCTGGGGACAGTTTAGTTTAAAACTATACAACACTGCAGAATAGGTAGGCTTTGTAAGAATTATTTGAACTAGAGTAGAGTCTCCACCTCCACCCCCCAGCAGTAAATGAGAAGTGGTGATGTGCATGACCTAAGAAGAAGGATAAAAGCTTTGGCACTATATGTACTGAAAGACCAATCACAAGCATTGCCAGAAAAGCATGAACCTGGTGAATGGGTAACACTGAACAACACAAGTAAGATGTTCCTTGCTCTTCCCTTTCTTACCAGTTTCAGGATGTTCCATCTCACCAATGCTTCCATCAGGGGTGGTTCGCTCATAGTGATCCTCTGGGAGAGCCAGGGGTCCTATTCTTGGCCCAGACGAAGACTTGCTGCTTGGGGTTTCCGACTCCTCTAGGCCGCTGTCGTAGTAGCTGTGCTGAGACGGGTCCTGGATATCAGGTGCCTGATTGGACGTAGAGAACGTCACTCGGCGATGAGGTAACTAGGAGGCGAAAGGTGAATGAAAGAAAAGGAAGCTTCCGTTACAACTCTGACACTAAAGTGTGCACTAACAGAACATGAAACACAATGGTTAATGTATAAACATATGTCGGTAATCCTATATAATTAAGTAAAAAAACAAATATTCATAGAAAAGTCCAAGTCATTATGTTCATTTATTTTACAGTACCCCCCACATTTTCCACATTAGGGTAACAGATTAGTGGATGCAGCATATATGTTATTATTATTACACTTGTGCAATTTTATTAAACAGCTAAGGTGTTCATTTGGGTGCTACGTAGAGAATAGGGACAAAGAAACTGTATTAATACGGAATGTGGGTCGATAAAATGACTATTGATGTATGTTATCAAGGCCACCAGAGCAGACTTTTGCTTTATAAAGAAATACCCTATTTTGTAATATTCTTCATATTTACTCTAAATGAGCAAAAGGTAAGATTACAGCATTTGCTTTAATCTCCTAACATACTCAAAAATAAATCCACAAGCAGCGCACACATACAGGAGAGAGTCACACGCTGAATGTTAGCCCTTCTCCAGGCAGTAAAGCAGTAGCTTTCATAGTGCTCAATCGCTCCCTTTGTGACTGAAGTCAGGGAACATTCCTCCCCTGCCACACAGGGGAGATTAAGCTCAGAAAATGGTGCAGTGTCTTAAGGGCTTAATTGCTCCAATGTGATGGAGGGGTGAGTGGGTGCATTCCTCCTTCACATGAACCTGTCACCACTAAACGCAACAGCGTTTGTAGCTAGAAAGTGCTAGCATTCAAACCCCCAAACATTAATGTCAGACAAGGTTATGGGTGCCAGCCTTTTGGGTGGCTCACGTCCAAGTCAAAGATAATTATGTTTACAAGTATGTAATGCTGAGTCCATTACTTATCCTCTCTTTCTCTTTGACCCCTCAACATGCTTTTGCTAATTGCCTGCCCATTGGGTCCAGGAAATATGGTAACCTGCTCCATGATTGGCTGAAGGAGCACTGACTGCTGACATGCAATGAACTCTGATTTGCTGCTAAAGTTCACTACTGGAGGAGAACCTGAATATGACCATTCTATCATCATCACCACCATTTATATAGCGCCACTGATTCCGCAGCGCTGTACAGAGAACTCATTCATATCACATTCTATGACAGTGTAGGTTGCTTGAGCTCTTGCACATGTGGCGTTGAGCCACATACAGTTTTATTTCATGTTTGCTGGCTCATTAACTGTATGTAGCTTTAAGAACCTACATCAGGTCATCAAAGACCCATGCGCGAAGAAATAAAAAAAAAAACCTTTCCATTCACATATCCGGAATTCCTGGAGCCGTCTAGTGTTTGCTTGCTCAAAATAAAAAAATGAAAACCTCTCCACAAAAGAATACCATTGTTGCTGTTCTAAATGTAGTTAAGGAAAATACTTTATTGTGCATCACAAGTGTGTATGTTTGCAATTATATAATTATAAACTGTGGTCGAAGTGGAAATTTAGAAGTGACGGCATGTAAAATGTAAATGAATGGAATGTGATAGTTGTACAATGATGGCAGTAGGAGAAGCGGCGGTATGGCGTACCACCGTATACCAGCCACTTTGATCACTGGCTTGAAGTAATCATTTCTATAATATTGGTGGCATCAACTACATCAATTGCTAAAACTAGAACTAAACGATAACTCAATCCACCTATGTTCTCCCCGTGTTTGCTTGGGTGTCCTCCAGGTTGGTGGTACTCCATATCCCTGATGACGGACAGCTCGACATGAGTTACCCCGACATTTTAAGTGCGAAATGTGGGATCCCCGACAGTGTTCATATCGACTGTTTAAAAAATTGACTTCTAATAATTCCTAGGCTTTAACATGCAGAAAATGACGTTACTTTCACGCCAACACTAATATTCCTGCACTTAAAGGCGCAATGGAAACAGGCGCCACCTCTACAATGTTTCGTAGGAAGGCTTTTCTAATGCAGAGGCAGCGCCTGTTTCCATTGCGCCTTTAAGTGCAGGAAGATTAGTGTTGAAAGTAACGTCATTCCCTGCTGCCTGCATGTTAAAGCCTCGGAATTATTAAAAGTCAATTTTTTAAACAGTCGATATGATATGGACACTATATCGGGGATCCCACGATTCGCACTGAAAATGTCGATAACTCATGCCGGGCTGTCCGTCATCGGGTTTTAGTACCCAACCCCTCCGGGTGCTCCGGTTTCCTCCCACACAAAAAGAAAAAACTCCAACCTACTGGTAGGTTAATTGGCTGCTGACAAAATTAACCCTAGTGTGTCTGTGCATGTATCAGGGAATTTATAAGCTCCACTGGGGCAGGGACTGACGTGAATGACTGTATAGCTCTGTGTAATTATTGGCGCTATATCAGCAAATAGATGGTTTATCCGTAGTCAAACTTCAAGTGAACTACAGATACCAGCAGTACATTCTGCACAAAATTTCCTGGGAAGGTGCGGGCTGTGTCTATGTTCAGTCCTCTTTCAGAACACTCAGTGTAAGCCTCATTGTAAACACATAGACAGCCTCAGCCGGTCTCGGCACTACTGACCAGTTCCATTTCCAGCCTGAAAAAACACACTGCATCAATAATACTTTTGGAATTATGGGCAAATCTCTGTCTCGTTTCCAGTTTCTGTGTTCGAATGCCAGCAATATCCAAACACTGGTCGTTTGTCTCAGATGGAGAGTATACCTGTATTAAGTAACAGATGTTTATGGATATTCACAGATGCCCGCTTTCACAATCACACGGGTACGTTCTTTAATCGGCTGCCTCGTGTTTACGGATAAAAGCTTTCCGGACATAAGTGGTTCTGCAAGCATGAATCTTATAAACATCAGTTAGCCAATAAAAGGTCAACATGCACAAGAAATCTAAATTATATATGTGTGTATCTGACAATTGTTCTGCTTGTACTGTCTGTGCTCTTAAATATTACAAGTATAACAAAAGTAGATTATAATATCTCCAGTACAATGGGATTGATGATTCTGCAGACAATGTGTGAGGTTCCAATGAGTACCGATTTTATCAGTACAAATGCAGAATTTAGTTGGAATTCATTTTCCTACAACTCAAGAAAATGATTTCTTGAAGCAAAGTAGGGGCAGTTTTTTTGTTCTTAGTTTTCAGTTTAAAGTAAAAAATGGTAAATGTATAAGCAAAGCTATTATACAGTAAAGAAGATCCAATGAAATACTAATAACCTGCTGTATATTCCAGCACGTGTCAATAAGTGTATACATAGAGGGTTATACAGAGGTCACCAAATCGATAGAGGTTTAGTCATTTGTAAAAGATAAGTTGCTGAAATCCACTGCTGACACAAAGTAAATCTACAGCTAGAACTGGAGTGAAATTGAGAAGCGAGTTTTGCGGACGGAACAGGCTGTGAAGTTCAAGGAATCTTCAAGTCCTACTTTTGCGCCGCCATTCTGCAATGAATTTGTCATACTTGTCCACTCTCCCGGAATGTCCACGGGGCTCCCGAATTTTGGGCAGTCCTCCCGGATGAGCAATCACACTTGAGGATCCCAAGCAGCAATAGGTGTTCCCTAATTTGTGTAAGTTTACTCACAGTTAGAGATGCTCACTGACCCCGAGAACTGGTTTTGGTTTTGGATCTGGATTAGCTTCGTGTGTTCTGGTTTTGGATTTTTTAGAGAAAGACCTAAAATCACATATAATCACTTTTTTTGATCCATACATTATTATTAACCTCAATAACACTAATTTCAGGTCATTTGCAGTCAATTTTGACCACCTCACAGGTCATAATATTATTTTCATACACTTTCAGACAAAGACTGCAGCGACCTGGCTGGATGGTAAGCGACAGAGCAATGACACAAACACATGGCAGTTCCTACCATATCTAGGACACATTGGCACACAGCAGTGGCAGAAAATAAAAATGGGAGTCCGCCCTCCCACCGTTATTTTGGATCTTAGAAAGGAATACAAAACTCGCGAGATCTGAGGACGTAACGATGACGTTTTGCCTCGTTTTCAATTCCAAGGGCGCGAGACAGTACTGAGCCAACTCTGCTCGGCACTCGGATCCCATAAGTTTGGGTGGGTTCGGTTCCCGAGGAACCCATCCTGAGCATCTCTACTCAAAGTACTTCCTAACGAAGTAAATGTATACCAAGACACTGCTATGCATTTACATGCTGTACAAACTGTCCCTTCCCATTCATTTTGCAAGTGTTTTATTGCTACTAATCCATTAAACATTATTAAGAGCTATATTTAACCGGCTGAAGTACCCCTTGAATATGCGGTGCTGCAGGTCAAGAACCTAGTGTCTATAGGATGTAAACACTCAGGACAGCTCAGAGGATGTAGAGGTTTATTTATGAAGGTAAAGGACAAAGAACCGCATTACTGGTTGAAATGATTTAAAGTGAATTTATGCCGGTGATGGGGCTAGATATTGAAGGGAGTTTGTCAGCCTATTCAAGAAAAATCTCAGGATGACATTAACAGTGCAAAAGCATTAAAACAAGCTTAATTCTCAGAATAAAGCACATAATAATAATCTCTGGGTGGGGGCAGTGCACTACTGTGCAATAATATTGAAAAATGTTGAAGGTTGCTGCGCACACCTGCCAGGACTGGTCAGACTGGTGGTCAGTGGTCTAACACACACTGCTGGCCGCAGTGCTCACATAGTGATTGTTCTAATAGAAGAAACAATAGTTTATTCTATTATACTAGGACTCTGTTAGGCTCCAAGAGCCGGGTGGCAAGTAAAACAGCCGGGTGGAGCACCCAGGAAAGGCCTATACTGCCCACTCATGTGTACAACTGAAGAGACTGGCCAACCGAAACAGTAAATGAACGCTTACACTCCGGGCCAGTATCGTACAGCTGTCTCGTTAATATTTTTTCTGATAAATGCAAGTGATTTTATCATCACTGCGATCAGGGCAGTAATATTAGACAGGCCAAGCAGAGTACATCCAATGGTACGCCACACATATCCTTCTAATATGCTGGTTACTGTATATGTACATATCTATTACCAAGCTGAATAATACACTGGAGATAGATGAAGACTGTATACAAACTGTAATATGTCCACCATTATTATTCACACCATTGCAGATTGCAATGTTAGGCCAGTGTCAGACCGGGCATTTCTAACCAGAAAACCACAGCATTCTATTATCGAGGATACACTCAGCCAGCAAAACATTGATGTGAATGGGGAACACTGATCAATTGTCACATTGCGGCAATTCTGTCTACATTGTAAGCTGTGTGCACGTCCAAATTAATGTATTTAGCTGGTTCAGCGGGAAAGCCTGAAAACTTGTACCGTTGGGAGTACTCTAGGGCCCGGAGTCGAGAAATCCAGGGGGTATATTTACTAAACTGCGGGTTTGAAAAAGTGGAGATGTTGCCTATAGCAACCAATCAGATTCTAGCTGTCATTTTGTAGAATGCACTAAATAAACAAAAGCTAGAATCCGATTGGTTGCTGTAGGCAACATCTCCACTTTTTCAAACCCGCAGTTTAGTAAATCTAGCCCCAGGTCTATTGTGTGTGGTTGATAGCTTGTCTCTGCAGGTTTGCAGTCATTTTTATTTGTAAATCCACAAGTCACATAAAAAGAAATCATAAGAATGCCACATTATCTATAAAAGGAACAATTTTGAAACAGCATTCTCCCCAACATATCAATTTAAATGGCATATTACATATTTTAAAGTTCTGTGGGATGGTGGAACCGCATACTCTATACCGTCCTGAATTGTACTTAAAGCTGATTATATAAGAACATTATTATTATTAGATCTTTATATTATATTAGCATTTATTTCCCTCCTAAGCAGTTCCAGTGACTGGCAGAAGATACCTAATGAGCGTTATATGGATTTTCTTTAAAGATATGTGGTGTAGAATTTCCTAGAGAAGCTTTAAGAGTTCTTGTGGAGGATCTATAGCGTATCAATTTTTAAATTTCTCTCAAAAGTCTCATAGGAGCCCTGACAGGATTGGATGTGAGCAGGAGAAACAAGATCAAGGCAGACAGCCCAGGAAGAACAGTACAACAGTATTATGCCTCAAGGAAACCAACACTTAAGGAAACCTCCTTTTATACAAGGGAAAGATAACGTAATTTGCTCAGCCCCAGAGACAGACAACCAGCCAAAAAAGTCTACATTTTCCATGTATCCATGGATATTGGAATAAATAGTTTCATTTAACCTGGCTTATGTGGGAAAAAAAACAAGTATTTGTAGACGTCCTGGAAAATTGGGACAAAATAGATCACACCCCTATTAAATGGTGCTAAATAAAATTTAAAAGGGGTTAATTCATGAATAGCCACTGTTGCAAATAGCGCACTGATGATGCGTTATAAGACGCATTCCATATTTTAGGGTTTCCCATGTTTTCACTGTTATATATTACATTGTTTTCTACAATATACTTATTACTCATAGTTAAAATTGATACCCAAATAATCGCTATTGAGATATCATCCCTTTTCTCAGCAAAAATCAGGACAGTCCAGGAAAAAACAGTACCATTGGCAGGTACGTTATAGTGAACATTGGGGCCTATGGCATAAGTCACATCACCATGCTCCCCCAGCATTTAGAATCACGAAATTGGGACAACATAAGCCCCGCCCATGCCAATACTCTGTCCACACAGGTTTATGTAAAACCCCACCCCTTTTGCAGCGACGACACGGGAAGTCCCGCCAAAAAATCGGGACAGTTGGAAGGTATTCATCACAAAAGCCCAGGTCTGATTCATACAAGTTCCCATCATTTACCAAGAACCACAGTGCACAGGGGCAGCCATTTTGTAGGTTTAACCAATTCATAAGACTGTGGATTCATTATGAGTGCTGGTATTGTCCTAGTGATATCACAGGCTGCATTACTGGAAATAATTGGTCATCCCCGATATAGATTGTGGCTATATTATTGTACCAATAGGCAGCATTCACAAACGGTCTGTGTGCGTCGGCAACAAGACCACATTAAAAAACCACTAAACCTAAAATGCAAGTTGACTTACACAGAACACAATCACATATATAAAAGTTTCATTCACTTATTTCAACATATATTTGAGATATTTGTTTTTATGCACATATTCCTGTCAGGAAGACCATTGCAAGAAGATTTACGATGTCTAAAATGGCCAATAGCAGAGAATAGCTAAAGTAAATTACATTGATATAATACAAGATATGTGGGATTCTGCACCAAACAAGCTTACTTCTGTATTGTAAGTCACCAAGGAGTCATGTGATGACATTACAGCTTTAATACAGGTCACTGATCTCCCAGGTGACTTACATTCAGAATAATTTACACAAGGGTGCGTTATACCTTATAATACACAAGTTCTTACAGAAGTCACAGGTACATCGTAACTCACAGTTTATATACATATTATTTACAGGAGTTTATCCTCCTATAAACCTCACTCGTGCATTATACACTTTTATACAGCTCGGCAGCGATAATGCAATTTTATCTTGCAGATCGCCATTTCATAACATTTCACTGGCTCAATATATCTTTGCAAAATATGACCTTCAAAAAAATGTTTCTCTTTCATTAAAAGAATGCCCAAAACATCGTTTTCGGTGACAATTTATGTGAAACCATTTTTAAAGTAGTGCAGTATGATTAATAAAAGCAAGCCCAGATAGAGGTGAATCCACAAGTAATTTAAACGTGTTTACTGAAGCGGAACAAGGAACATTTTCTGTACTTACTGTATAGTCTTCTCTAAAAGATGCATACACAGAATGCAAAATATATTAAATATACTAATTTATATTTCTATCAGCACAGCCCTCTTTGATGGGCTATATGTAATCAATTTATTTCCCGCACATTGGGTAAAATTAGATTACAAAAGCTCACTATCCATCACATTCAGTTGGTTGACGAGTTAAGTCAGGTGAGGACATTTATCATCAACTAAAAGAGAAAAGTCCGTCCACTCTGTCTAATTCAATTTCCCCAAATACCCTCTGAGCAGCTAAGTTACTAATAGGAAGCTATAGACTTGTTTCACCTCACTTCAGACAAAACGGATGATGTACTAGAGATATGGCCGCCCACTCCAAAGATAGACTTGTTACTCACTCTATCCTAAACGTACACCAAGGCTGTATTAAAAGGATGGGAAATGACATTGTGCAGGTCAGTGATCACAAGCAAGGGGGTCAGTCACTCTCTAAACTTTGGTCTACTTGCTTTGTTGCCCATTAACAAAAGAGCAAAAGTTCTCACGCATTCCAAATATTTGCAGTTTTCACCACAATGCCGCAGAGATCAGCAGCAGCGAGGTGTTGGGAGTGATAAAAGTGTACTATGAAACATTAAAAAGAAATTTGTGTTCGAGACATCACAGAATATGCCAGACAAATATACATTATGCATAGATTTCATTCCAGTTTTGCAGTCATTTGTATTTGAAATATTGTCCACCGTAAACACGGGCTCCAATGGTGTTTAATTCAAGTCTTCTTTAATACACTAAAGCCGTCCCCCTACACAAGAAAGTTTCACCGTATGGCGAGATGGATGACAGAGCTGCTGTTGCTGGACTCCTGCCAACAATGGCTGCCAGAGGATTATGGTCATTACATTTTAATATATAAAGCAGCCTGAGGGATGCTATAACAACGTGGGCATGGATGATGGGCAGACCATGGGTATGAGACAGTTTGCTAGAATGAGGGCTTTCATTATACTGCAACAGCCCGGCTGTCAGATTACAATGAAAACAGACTCAATAAATATACTTTTTTGGTGTCACAAGCAGAGCTGGGTGCATTACACAAACCAGTATTACAAAGCAGTTAATGCTGGCAAATAGGTTATAGGGGGTACATTACAGCTGAACAGCTTAAACCAATTCTCGGATCCGTAAAATCACACGCCGTCTCCTTGATTGGGTGGAAAGACCGCAATGTAGGTTAGGTGCACTTACAGTTAAAGATGGAGACACACAGGTTACAGATCACCGCATGGCACCAGTCAGATCAAAATATTTCCGCAACTCCGACATACACAGAGCTTATAGAATCCGAGCGCCAGAGGAGGAGTTTTAGAAATTACTTGACACAAAATAAAGAAGTGAAGAGGAGCTAGATCTGGCAGGTAACATCGCAGCTATATAGTTTCTCTAGGAGTGAGCTGCACATTTTCATTTGTCAGTGCCAACGTCTTACCCATCAGTCATAAGACAGTAGCATGAAAACACAAAAACACGCCATGTTTTCTTCATCACACGCTGCTTTGTTAATCATCTGCAAAGTTACAGTGATCAGGGCTGAGATATTACGTGACTGTAGGTGCATCAATTTTTATTTGAGGACTCCTGGGGGCTTTGATGATGAAGTATGTGATCAGGATGAAAATGACAAAGTCAGGGCAATTTGTTCACAGAGATTTATTGGACCAAGTAAGTGAAACCACACTTTTAATCCATTCGCTGCCAAAGGGGTCTGTAACGCACTGACACAGGAGGAAAGAAATAGACGACTGAGTCCTCCAGGGAAACCTCGCCTGCTACGTGCACCTAGCCATTATTTTGCCTGGCTGACCAGCATAACCATTGCATGTCGGTGACGTTCGACGTACAAGCAAGAGGCTAAGACACACACAGTTGTCATATGTTCACATTTATTAAAAAAGGTAGTCCTGATCAATTCCCATTCAGCAGTGGGTGTTTATAGCAGGCACATTCCTCAGCTTTGTTTATTCTCATTATATTACGAAGAACAAAAAAAGATTCTATTCTAATTGGTGAACAAGGAGTGTTTTGTTCAAATTAAGCTATATTTGAATTTCTTTGCTCTTTTGTTGAACTACATGTCTCAACTTGCACTGGCAGCCATTGACTGGATGTGGTTCAACAAGCACCAGTACTCGCTTCCAGAGAATGCAACCAATCCATGCTGGGACATGTAGTCCAGAAAAAGATGGCAGCAGTTCCTCAATAGGCGAGAACAGCGCTGCTTATAGTTGGGTGCAAAATTTGAGTTTTGCACCCAACTTTCCCAGCACATTTCCCACAAGCTCCAGAGAGCAGGCAGGTCCATAAACTCTGATGCCATAAGTGAAATTTTGTGCGCAACAAACAGGGTGCAAAATAAGGAGGCGTTAGATTAGGCTGCATTCATATGGTTATTGGTTTAACCCAAAACATTAAAGTGGGTCCACTTTAATGCTGTGGCTTAATTATAATGCTCATAATCATACCCATTTATTTATATAGTGACACTGATTCCGCAGCGCTGTAAAGAGAACTCACTCACATCAGTCCCTGCCCCATTGGAGCTTGCAGTCTAAATTCCCTAACATACATACACAGACAGACAGACAGACAGACAGACAGACAGACTAGGGTCAATTTTGATAGCAGCCAATTAACCTACCAGTATGTTTCTTTGGAGTGTGAGAGGAAACCGGAGCACCTGGAGGAAACCCACGCAAACACGGGGAGAACATACAAACTTCACACAGATAAGGCTATGGTTGGGGACTGAACTCATGACCCCAGCGCTGTGAGGCAGAAGTGCTAACCACTTAGCCACCGTGCTGCCCCAATCTCACTAAAATTATATATATATATATATATATTACACACACACACACACACAGACATCTGTATCCAGTTGGTTACTTTGATTCAGCAGCGGCATCAATCCTGTTTGATTCACGAATGTATACAGTGCCTCAGACTCTCCCGTATGCTAACAGACTTTGCAATAGTCACTGACATGGATATAATGGAACCCTGTGACCCAGAAAGGAATCTCTCTCTTATGTAAACAGATTTACTTTCAGAGTGGGAGCCGAGACCCTCTGGAGTCAGGGATGGGTAAAAGTGCAGAAAGAAGGTGTGCCAGGGTGCCCCACGTTGTTCTATGATGTAATTACAACGGCGGCTACATCACCCGTGAAGATGTTTTCGTTCACGGGGCATATTTATTTTATCTTACTCAGAGCTGCATGAAGCATAACAATTATTGTACATAAAGTTCCTGACCTATAGAGCTTGCAGTCTAATTTCTCCACGCATGGGAATTAAAGAAAATGCCTCGCCGTAGGCAAAAGCTATGAACCCTTTTCTTCTTTTCAGGGAAGTTTTCTTTGCTTCATTTAGTGCTTATTTTAAATTATATTCCAGTTGCACATTTAGATTCAACTGTCCAAAATACATGGTTAATTTATTAACTATGTAATAATGATAAGTTACTGGTACCTTCTACCCTTGTATCATATAGGAGATAGTTCAGCAAGATATGGATGCCATCTGAATTAAAAAAAGGAAAACTCCCATCAAAAAGGAGATTTCAACTCCACCCCATGGTCAGCAGTCTGGGGTTGGTCTCCATTGAAGATCCACAACCAATTGGAGCATTACACATGCTGGAGTACTGGAACCATAAGGTAAGACTGATAAGGTTGTCAACATTGGCGTGCACTGAAAGGGTCACCTGACTGAGCTGTTGTGGCACCCGTCCAATCAGGAGTCTCTTTAAGTGCACACCTTGTTGACAACTGTGACTAAACTCCTCCAGCCCCTATGGCCCTCAGAGAATTGGGACACGTTCAGATTCGGTTGAGATTAGGGGGGTATATTTACTAAACTGCGGGTTTGAAAAAGTGGCGATGTTGCCTATAGCAACCAGAGTCTACCTTTCATTTTGTAGAATGTACTAAATAAATGATGACCAGAATCTGGTTGCTATAGGTAATATCTCCACTTTTCAAATCAGCAGTTTAGTAAATATACCCAGGGCCATCTCTTCCATTGGGCACAATGGGCAGGTGCCCGGGGGCCCTGCGGGCAAGGGGGCCCGTCCGAAGCAGCGCTGAAAAAAAAAAAGAAGAAAATACTTACCTTGCGGTCACGTGGTCATGTCAGCTGGCGATCCGGCTCCCTCCCTGGTTCCCTTTTCCGTGCTGTGCTCGCAGTGATGTCACTTCTAACATTCACTGCAAGCACAGCACAGAGGAGCGCAGAACGGAGAGACTCAGTGCGGAAAAAAAGAAGAGAAGGGGATTGGACTTAAGGTAAGTTAAGGGGGCCCATATATATATATATATATATATATATATATATATATTTATTTAGCGGCCCCGGTGCACTGCATTGCCTTGGGGGCCCATAATGTAGTTAAGGTGGCCCTGAATATACCCCTAGGAGGCAATTAATGGCATTCCAGGGGGCATGCTCACTACACCCATCTGCAAAGTGTACTTAGGGGGTAAACGTCTGATTTGAGCTCTACATTAAGACTAACGTAAACTGAACCCTAATCAAAACGTGAATCTATATTCTTGTTTAATAAAACTAAAGTAGAGCCAGAACACAAAACAGATGCTTAATATGAGCAGAAATCTCAATGAATAAAGAGGTGGCTTACAGTACGGCGATATCATTACTGGTAAAACACAATCTTGCTCAACAACAAGTTCCAAATCATAACAAGATCATTTGGTGTAATCTGCGAGAGTTTGTGTTCTTAAATTACAAATTATGAAAACACAGAATTCAATAATGATTCAAAATTCAAAAGGCACTGATTTTTAACAGGGAACAGCAGGTAGTTTTTTGGCTGTAACCTGCCACCAAAAACATTATCACAGACATGACACTTCGGTAATATTTTAGGAGCACTCTTAGTATTCAAGCAAATAAAGAATTAGTATAGCACACACTTACAGCATCAACAGAATAAAACACAGGTGCGCATATTGCTGGCTATAAAACCCACAAAAGCATTATTTACTGGTTTCCAGATTTTTGAATCGGTCTGTGTTTACCCAACGCCTGTCTCTAAAAACCAAGGCTGTCTCATATTCTACAGATTACTTTCTACCCATGTCAATATTGCTGGAGGTACAGAGACAGCGTAAATGTCCAGCACTGAACGCCGGTAATAATCTACATTGGTGGTTTGATTCCCTCCAAGGAGCAAGAGCCTTGGGGAATGGAAGTGTACATGACATGTATGAGAATTGTATGGCTGCAAGCAAGAATAAATGCTCTTGTAGCTATATATACGGCCAGACTATGGGATTGCTACTGTGTGACCTGTATATCTTAGATAATCATTCCACTGCTAACATCCCCTGATGTGAGAGTCACCAGTTCACCAGGAGATTTTCTCCTCTCATTGTTAAGGTATAACAGTGTCATACAGGTCAGTTAATTATGAAATTAATTCCTTGGGATCCCTGTGGATTGGGGGGCGGGAGAAGGCTGCTTAATGATCTCAGACGTGTTGGAAATAAAACAATAGCAGTTATAGAAGAGGGAGATGCTGTGATGTAAATAAAAAGATGAGTCTGTAGCCAAAACAGGTCACTGATTAGACTATCTAGCATGGAGATTGGAAATTATACAGATGACAGAATCACTTTATGATGACCCCATCCTGTCTACTTCCCAAGAAAATAATGCTCTATCGGGAGTGCAGGGGTACTTCCTTTACGAACTTTGTTATACACATTATAAAGGAACACTGAACACCAGTGGAGGGAATCACGCTTGAACCTGGAATGTGTACACAGCAAGTTCTTCATGGTTGCCATTGTCAAACAGATATATTTCACATTACTTATATCCTCAGTAAGCTTCAATATCTTCCCGAGGGTCAACACTACTCAGCCCAGCCCTACCAACCCAATACCTCTGCCCAGTCATTCAGCATCTTCCCAGGGGCATCCTTCCCCACAATTTCCCTATTATCCCAGGTACCCTGTCATTCTCTCTGCTCCGCCTCCCTTATCTGGACTAGTAGTCTACTATGGGGCATATTCAATTTGACACAATGTTCTGAGGAACATCGTGGGTGCACACATTTGCAGATACTACATTGTGGGTTTCTCCTCACACATCTATGAAGGGGAAGGGTGAAGAGAAATCTGCAATGTTACATCGCCATGGAGTGAATGTGGGCACTCTGCGGCTAATTGAATATGCCCTATAGGCAAACCGAGGGGGGTTTCTAGTGCCTGGAAACCCCCTCCAAGCCTGTGGCACTGTATAATTGAGGTGGCTGGACCCTGCCCCCGCTTCACACAGCTCTGCTTGAAAAGGTAGTGCATGCAGCATTGTCCATGTATATTATGGGGATAGGAAGAGTTGGAGAGCAGCCAAGTACTGTCTAATATTATAACCACGCCCCCATGCATGCTGGTCACGCCCACTGGCGGCATGGTGTGGAAACCCCCCCTCTACAAATCCTGTGTTTGCCCCTGTGCCCCCCTATGTATGTTATAGTACCACCTTTATATGTGGGAGTTCATAGGACAGAAGTTAGTTTTCAGTTCTGCTTTCATAGTTTATAATTCTGTTAGTCCATTAAGATACATATTCCTATAAGGAATAATTGGTCGCCTTCTGTAAATTATCATGTAACTTAGAACTCTCCTTATAAAAGGGGATTCGTCACGTCCCCTGGAAAGGTGCATCAAACTTCCGCAAAAAGACCATGCATCAGTGTCAGATGTACTCACAACCTGCCCACCTTGGTGTATACTAACATTCTCAAAGCAGTTAGGACAAAGGTCATAAAGTTAGCGATGGTGGGATCATCCCCTCACATAAGAAAGGTCTCCCCTAAATCAGGACATTTGGGGGGTATGCTAATATCCTTATAACTTACAGAAGGGGATACATCATCACAGATGTCATTCTAACCACAAAGCAGATCTCGATGACAGCTTTACAGTTTTAATTATAAAACCAAAAAGGGATGTGTCATGGAGTAGAATATAATTATTCAGATTCTCCGTGCTGCAAAATTAACCGCTTGGCTCCTTACAAAACCCAAAAAAAAAAATTTCAAAATGACAGCATTAATTTAATTATTTAAAAGCTTTGTGCTCTACGTAAAGAAAAGACTAGGAACACCATATGACATTACAATTATGCTGCTATTCTAATGAAATGGATGTGATATATAATGGAACAACATTTCTGCAATATTTAAAAAAATTTTTTTATTTAATTGGCCAGTAAATTTAGAAATCGGATCGTCTAAACAGCGACTATTGTATGCGTGACGGGATAAGCAGTTAAAAAATGTCTGCATTTTAACATTAGTGAGACTGCGATAAATGCCTTATCCATGTGTACATGCAACAACAAAAGCTGTATTTTAACATAATGCAAAAGAACAGACCGGTCAGGGGCAACTTGAAAGAGATCGAAGGCCACACGCGGGAAGGAGGGAGAGCGCACTGCACTCTCTCTTCCCCCTCCGGGTATGTCGCCTGGGCTCGCTGCACTGTGCAGAAGAGGACACAACGCAAAAGTCGTGTGCCCCTATTCTGCCTCATTCTCTGCTTATTAATCTGTTGGAGAGAGCTTGGGAGCAGCCGGTTGGGGCAACAGGTGAAGCCTTGATGGTCCGTGGGTCATCTGTTGCCCACCACGGGGAGAAGCAGTCACAGGTGTAGGATGAAGAAAAGAAAAAGAAAGTCCGGACCGATGGGAAAAGGAAATCCGGTCCCTTAGTTCCGACTATACCCTAGCCAGGAGTCAAGGTAACCTAGCGGGTGATCGTGAGCGAGGAATCTGCACTCTCAGCCACGACAGACATGTAGGTAGTTAGTTGCTTTCTAATACACCACAGGGGGGCATAAGTGGAAGTGTGAGTAAAGCAAAGACCGTTCAGCAGAGAACAATGACATCAACCCCTCTGAGAAAGGTTTCACTGAGGTCATCTGCTCTACCCCTAATGCATTTAGTCCTTAAACACTATTCACAAGTCACAGTTCCATGTGGTGTAGTTGCTAGGTGTCATCGAATCAGCTAAATGTAGGCTTCATTGTTTGGACATAAATCCCAAATACAAAATTCCTACAAGTTTAGGCTTGTATAGAGTGTCAAGAAGGTCATGAGGCACTAAGGAGCCACCTTACTGCCTAACTTTTATCCTCCGCAGTGCGTAGGCCGAGGTACAAGAGAAGAGACAAAGGCATTGTGTGTCCCTGGCATGTCACCGATAACCACAGGGACTTGCCTTAAATCACCATGGTAACAGACGGTGGAGGGCTGATCAGGCTTTAGCCTGCTTAACGCCATTACTGCTGGAGGGATCTACTGAATGAATGAATCGCTGACAGATGTAATACATGGATTTTATTAGAAGAAAATTACCAGCAGAATTGCAACATTAATGAAAACAGCATTGTACCATCAATGAAAAAAAAAAAAAAAAAAAAAATAAGAAACCAAGCTACAGCAAAGGAAATATCCCCAGCGTCTCTCCATAGAGCTAAATCAGGCTGATTGCAAGACATATGTTGATTAATCTGCCTCATAAGGTTCCGAGAGATCATTTAATTACTGACAAAAAAAAAAGCAGGTTTTACATGGTAGGCAGACCGTGTAATAAAAGTATACAACATAGTGTAGGCTTGTATTTAAAATGCACCCATCAGCTAAACACAGCGGAAGCAGCCATTTTGTAGGCCAGTTCCTAGCGTACTGATGCAGCCTGCTTTTCTCCTAGTGAATTTCCTGAGCTGTGTAGACATGTAATATGCACACAGACAGACTTATTTCAAATACAGCCTCCTACAGCGCCTCTAAATAGATTACCTTTTAAATGTGTACACATATGCATACCAACTAACTGTTCTGATTTAGGCAGGACAGTCCTGATTTCGGGGACTATACCAGTGTATCATGATTGTCGCTGTTGGGAGTTGCGCCCTGTGGTCCTCAATGAGATGGATTTGTGGGCAACCTAGATCATACTTGCCAACTTTGGCAAGTAGCGCTCCGGGAGGTAGGTGGGGGTGGGTGTGTGGGCGGTAAAAGGTGAAGAGAGTCATCTGACATCAAACTTTATAGTCTATTACAGCAGGGGATGGGGTCACGAATCGCGTCCTAGGCTCCGCCCCAACCACTTAACTAGGGAAGGGCCAGGACTCAGAAGGCTGCCCTGCTCTCCCAATATTCCAGGAGGACTCCCAGAAATGTGTGAGTCTCCCGGACATTCTGTGACCGCCTCCCCCCCCCCCCCCCAACATGTTCGCACCCCATTTCATCGGCACACAGACACTATCCTGATTTGCCCACTAGTACCGTTGGCCTATGTTCCAAAATGGTGCAAAACGTTTGTTTCAGGGATATATTTGCATTACATATTCCATTTGCAATAACGCAGTTGGGGTTTGTTTACAAGTATCTGCTTCATGTCTAGCCTTCGCTACATCTATCAAAGCCAATTGCTCAGTGGTGCGCTATTAACTGCACATTTGCACTGTTGATAGTAAAAACCTAGTGCCTCTACGTCACACTAGTAACTTAAAATACACAGCCTCCTGGCAAACAGAAACGTGGATTACCACAATGCCTCCAAGCAGCCAATGCCAGTTAATATGTGGGATAGAATAGATTTGTGAATTCAGAAAAGAAAAATACGTACATCACGCAGGAACAGTATCAAACCCTGTAATAATGGTAAACTCCAAGCGTCTGCATTGTTTTCATTGTTCAAAATGACAAAACGTCACAAAAGAGCTAATGACAGCTGCCAACGCTGGTAGGGCACCTGCCGGGTCCTGTTGGCAAATGTGGTATGACATGGATCGCATCCAGCTAGATAAGGCTGCAGTGATTTCAGCACTATTCAGCAGTGACTTAGTTTTGTACTAAAGCCTGCAGCTGCTGCATCAGCTCTTGGCATAGATTAGCTGTTACAATGACAGAATAGTGATTAGCAGCTAATTAATGCAATGTGTCAGAGATAGAGGCTACACCGACACCTGAAACATCAATGTACTGAAAGAATGCACAGACGTTGCATTAAAATGTGGATAGGCTGCACCGAAGAGGTGAAAAAGATATATGTGGCATGACGGTGGAATTATATGTTATGAAAGCACCAGCTCACTCACAAATATTATTAATAATAATAATAATAATAATAATAATAATAATAATAATAATAATAATAATAGTAAAAAAAAAGTGTTCACTCCAGTGTGCACAGATGCAGCAGCTACCTCTTAAAAAATGACAAATATACCATAATCATATTAACCTCTACAAAAAAAGGTTTTAAGTCCCATAGCAATCCTTCTATTTATTCCCCTATGTGCTAATCATCCTGTTTCACTGGTCTAATTGCAAAGATATTATTATCCTTGAAATTATTATCCTTTCCCTGGAATTGTGTTTTGTTTCTTCCCTACTGGACACATTTTCAAGAGAGGTCTATCAATAATAGAGGATTGATGATCAGATATCACAGGCAAGTTATGGTCATTAGTCACCACCAGCACAGCCAAACACTACCTAAGTGTTTGTATCATACAACATCAATGTCATGGTAATGTCCATATATCCCTCTAGCCTCTTCACATAATATCACACTGGGGGAGGTAGATTTATCAAACCGCCTAAAAAGGAAAAGTGGAGGTGTTGCCCATAGCAACAAGTCAGACTCTAGCTATCATTTATCTAGTACATTCTAGAAAATAATAGCTAGATTAAAAAAAAAAAAAAAGATAACATTACTGTGTGTGTCAATGAAAGGTACTTTTTTTTTTTAATACAAAAAGATTTTTTCCCATTTGTGTAAAACAAATCAAATTTTGAAATAAGGTTTACTAACCTTAAATATTGAGAGGCAGGAGACATAAAATTGGAGGCATAAGAGTTCAGTACATTAATATTCTCTATATGAATGAAACCGCACCATCACGTGAGCACTGCAGATAAAAACTGAATACCTCCCAACAGGCCACGTCCTCAAGTCTGACCGACGCTCCACTTTTGGGTGCCACAAATTAGGCCTTCCCTCCAAAATCGGGATAATGGGGAGTATGAAATTGCATCCAACACTAAAGTGGACTCGTCAGTTATATTCAGCCTATGATTTTACTAGAAAAGAGTGCATACTTGCCAAATTATTATTATTAAATTTTATTTATAGGGCGCCACAAAGTATCCATAGCGCCGTACAAGGACAAACAATGGCACAGTACAAGGTGAAACAGCACAGTACAAGTAACAGTAAGCACTATAACTCTGGGGGCTCAGGCACAGCATGAAAGAGAGGGAGGGAGGGGAAAAGTGAGTACAGGCAGGTAACTAAGGCCCAAGAGGGTGGGCACGGATGACAGGTTGAGAGTCACTGAGGGGAGCGGAGAGAAGCGAGAGGAGACAGAGGACAGAGGGACTGAGAGGAGGTGAGATGAGCAGCTGGAGAGCGCAGTTAAAAGTGATGGAAACAGAAGGTAGGAGAGCCCAGCTCAAAGGAGCGAACAATCTAAAGGGAGGGGAAGACAGACAGACACATGGATGAGACGGAGAGACGGGAGGAAGGGGGAGAAGGGAAGAAGGGATGAGAAAGAGAGGTAGCCGACCGGTGGGAGTTTAGGCA
Source organism: Mixophyes fleayi (assembly GCF_038048845.1). NCBI lineage: Eukaryota > Metazoa > Chordata > Amphibia > Anura > Limnodynastidae > Mixophyes > Mixophyes fleayi. The sequence continues at coordinate 307,539,300 of NC_134405.1, read as the reverse complement.
TGAGACTGGAAGGCTTTAAGGAAAAGGTGGGTTTTTAATGTTCGTTTGAAAGAGGACAGATTAGGGGAAGTTCTGATAGAGCGGGGAAGCTTGTTCCAATGGAGGGGAGCGGCGCGGGAGAAGTCTTTATATACATGCGTGAGAGGAGGTAATCAGAGGGGAAGAGAGGCGACGATCGTTGGACAAATCTTTCGGGATGTCCGGGAGACTCCCGAATTCCGGGTAGGTCTCCCAGAAGCGTAGAGCATCCTTCCGCATTTGCCCACTTCCTAGTGACAGGAGCAGGATTCAGAGCTTCCATGACGTGATTATCGGGGAATCGCACAATTTTTGGCTGCTCCTCCCCCCCCCCCATGGTAAAATGCTGCATTTGCGTCATTGCGTTGCAGAGGCGGGGCCAAAATGACACTATTTACCGAGCCCCGCCCTAGACGCTCACCTCTCCCCGGATCTCACCGAGGCCAACATTTATGATATAGTATGACAAGTATGATATAGTGACATCCCTGAAACATAAGGGACAATGCATATTATTTAGTGCACCTTTGCGCTATACTTAAGCTTCGATATCGCTGTTTATCGCTCCTTTGCTTCAGTAATGTCACTAGTTCCTATGTAGTGAAAAGGCTAAGGATTGTCTCAGACCACAGAATGTCTGCCTCCTATTTGTGAAGAGGATTTAAACAAACAAAAATAAAAGATATTAAACTGCAGGTTCCTGAATGTGACATTCTGTGTTTATACTCTTCGTGTATCCTCATCAACTCTTACATCCAATGAAAACTAGGTCAATTACAGAGAGCAACAGACATGATCCTCCAATGATAACCACCATCCGTACATAATCAATATCCATGTATATAATATAAAGCCCACATCCATGCTACTACAGTGTAATGATTATTGACACTCATGCCGTCACTAGTGACAGCCAGTGAATGCAGAATGCTCATTACCACTATCCTTTAGTCAACAGTATGGTAACAGCAAGGAACATAGATTATTAAGCTGTATATTGTCCTTTATTGTTAGAAAATACAAGGTCCCTGTACCTAAATGTTCACTGGCATTCATCCTCACACAAGGTAAAATAAATATATTGTTGTTTATAAACCCGCCATACACATCATACAAAATGTAATATAATACAGTTATAAGCATGCATGTTATTTCTCTGTACACCAAACCTTTCTGTCTGCGAGCGACACTCTGTAGAGTCTTTAAAGCATTTGGTTCTCATCTATCCTCTGTTAAATGTCAATGCTTGAGAACCGCATTTAGGATAAATAATTTGTTATCACCATTGAATTCTAAAATTTTAACACAGCGTTTAACATTTTAGACCTATTTTTCATATATGTTAACATTTGCTACCAGTACAATAGTTTGTATTGGTGAAAGTGCAAATAACTGGAACAAAACGACATAAGTCTACAGACCATGTCATACACTTTACAGTAGGCTCCTTAACCCAAATGATGCACAAAATAAGTCAAATAACTGGATTGTGAAGGACACAATGCTTTCCCAGCAACAGATCACCACACATACAGATGCAAATCATCAGCCAACCGGAATTTTCCTACTGTCTGGTCAAAATTGTACTAGTCTTTCAGAACTATCATTTTGTGCCCCCCCCCCCCCCCCTCCCTCGTCCCACCCACATTCACAATGATTTTCATGCAGTTTGATTTAAAACTACTCAACAAAATTGCAATATTTGGCCAGCTTATATGTTTTATCCACTTTTAAATGCCTATTTTGTCCTAGTTCCCCTTTCCACTAAGGTGCTTTTGGTTGGGGTTTCCTTCCTGGGGGACACCCACCAATCGTAGTATTCAGTGTCCCAACACCGACATATAGCCGATAGCCCGGCAGATTACTTTTGGTGCAACTTTAGTCGCACCGAAGCAGGAGCAAGTGCTGGTGACTATATGCATCGTGTGGACCCCAAAAATTTTATTATAGCAATTTAGCCTCAGATGGAAAAAAAAACAAAAACTCCTTCCTGACCCAAAAATGTGAATCCGGCAGCTTCCCTGCATCAATTACTACCAAAGCTGCGTTCTTTGTAAATCCAGCTCTAGGATCTCTAATTTTTTCCTCAGTTATTTCAAGCAAAGTAAAAATCAACCCAACAGTCTATATATACAGCCAAATTGTGTGTGTGTTCCCATTCCTAGGCAAGTGCTCACGTCTGTTGTGAGAATTCCAGACACGGCACCACTACCAGGGAACAAATACTTCAAGAACTAGGATTGATCCTCTCCTTTTACGGAAAATATTCTGCAAGTCTCTTCATGCAGTAAACGAAGGACACTCGACATGGGTTCAAGGGCTCTTTTTCACTGGTTTTTATTGTGTTAGTGGCTAAAAACAAAAGTACACAGGTTTTTCTATAACATGCTGTGAAGAGAGACGTCTAAGAAAATAACGTGTAGCGCACAGTGAACCAGGCATCATATATATATATATATATATATATATATATATATATATATATATATATATATATATATATATATATATATATGGTTTTTAATCCTACTGTACATCTTGTAGACTAGACATAAATAGGTAAAACAGACGCTAATAAGACAACACTCTTTATGCCTCTAACAAAAACATACTGTCATGGCTTGTGTGCACAGTTGAGGGACTACCATTGGTGCGGTGCACCGGGCCCATGGAGATAATGGCACCCGCTGTACTGGGAACTAGCGAGCTGTGGGCCTCAGTTCCCTCTTCCCCGCTTCCCTGCACCGGGCCCCACAGCTCGCTAGTTTCACCTAATCTCCTCCCACCCCGTACCCCAAATTGTACAGGAGCCCACCTGGAGCAGTTAGCAGGGTGGACAAACACTTTTAAAACTTTTTTCTCCTCAGACTATGCTTTGTTGTTAATTTCTGAATACCGTGTTAACCATGCAAGACAGTTTTGCAGTGAAACAAGCCTTATCACAGTGGAGATAAGTTTCGCTGCTCTGTACAATGAAATTCTGCACCAAAATTGTACATATTCATTTTGCAGAATTTATAATCTATGAATAAAGCTGGGGAGACTACGCTCCTGTGTTCTGTGGTTGAATATGTCCATCCATGGGAACCCTTGTGGCTGAATGCGATAGGAGGCGAATATTTGACTCATCTCATGTTGCAGACATTGTTTTCCACAGTGCAAATAAATACTATGCTTTTAAAGCTGGTTTAAAAAGGCAGCAGTTAATATTTTCGCTTTCTAAGTAGGACTTGCAGCAAACAGACTGGGAAATGAAAATGAATGATGCAAGCTGACCCCACTGCCTGGCCGCTCATTATTACTCTCTCTGCAGAGGCCTGTGAGGTTAGTAAATATTACGGTAGCCTTGGTAATTACCGGCACTTAGCAAAGGCTGCATTGAAAGGACTGACAGCTCCTCATTGCCTATCTTTACGATTGCATTATAATAGAGTATTTTTTAACCACTGAGCTGCAACGAAGGGGGGAGGGTGGCTATGGGTGATAAAAGGGATACAATTCCATTGGACTTAATTATTTATGGTACCAGCTGTTGGGGATGCTGGTCCAGGGTAATAAATCTTATCGTCCTGTAACCGTGTTAGGCTCAGAGTGTGTCCAGGAGCATACCTGAAATTCCCTACCATTTTTCACAATCTGACAAGGGCTCAGCAGTAGCTTCTCTTACCCACAGTACAGTCTCACTGGGCTTCTATTCACAAACCCTTTGGCTGCCAGACACCGATCAGTACAATGAGGCTCATTGGGTATATTCCCTGCATCTGGCTGCAGAGCGGCTATTTAAAAAAAAAAAAAAAAAAAATACACAAGCCAAATAATACAAGAAGTTTATGACCCAGGTTGTTCACATTTGCATTATTGATATTTCATTAACGAAAATAAGGCAAAAAAAAGAGTCAGTTTTCTCCTGGACCAAACCATGTTACAATGCAAGGGGTGCAAATTAGTTTATTATTTTACACACGAGGAAAATACTGTCTGTTTTTCATGTTGCACACAAATACTTGATAGCTTATTTGTGCACTGACATTTAAAGTTGATCTAAGACATGCCCTAACCCAACTATAAATTTGTCCCCACATTTTAAATTTAGCTCCCCCTCCAATGCAACATGGTTTTGCTCAGGTGCAAAGTTACTCCCTTTTTTTTTTTTTGCATTACTTTCTTTAATGAATCAGCCCATTGTGTTTTGTACAAAGCCATATGCGACAGAATAATGTAAGGATGCTCTGCTGTTTGACAGGTGAATATACGCATCATATTTATCTTTATCAACATTTATTTATATAGCGTCAGCATACGCCGTAGCGCTGTACACAATAATAATACAAGACGGGATATTAACAGTCAGACAAAGCAGGTAAGAGGGCGCAGCTCTCAAGCTTACAATCTATATGTATTCAACACAATCTCAACCCTGGAAAGAAGGCCTGACCTCTGAACACCTTGCATTGCATTTTAATAAACCTTGGAGCCCATAGAATAAGAACAGACATCACAGCTGTATAGTTGCCAACATTTTAAAACTATTTCAAGGCTGCTGAGCTGGTGCATCTAATAACCTCACACAATACTCTACAGTCTGAATGGAATCCCCAATGAACTTCATTATTAAGTGTAATATTTTTGCATTTTAAATACTCATCTTCAAAACATTGCCATTTCTGAAGCTCCCCGCGAATGAGCATAGATATCGACAAAGTGGTAATGTACAGAACAAGAGGAACTGCATTGTATAGTTCATCAATACAAACAATAGGGACACTTACAGAGACAAAACTTCAAACCCTGGGCCTGTCCCTGGACACGAGGCACGGCTGGTACACTAAAGCGGGTTAAATAAGGCTCATTCACTAAAAATGCAAAATTTGCAGTGAAGCACAGCCACAAAATCAGCCCTGGGGTCAAGGGTTCCATTTCAACTTGGGCCCTATGTGTTTGCACCTTGTAGGATTTCCTCGCGTTTGTGTGGGTGTCCTCTGGGTGCTCTAGTTTCCTTCTACAATCCGAAAATATACTGATAGGGTAATCGGCTTCTGACAAAATGGACCCTTCAGCGTGTTAGAGAATTTGGGACTGTAAGCTCCAATGGGGCAGGGACTGATGTAAATACCTACATATGTTGTGTAGGATTTTGATAACAGAGTAGCCATGACAAAAATTCTGGAAGTGGGCAACATTTTGCTAACTAGAGGTGTGAGCAAAAATGAGGTTAATCAAGCCCCATTTCCAGGCACATTGTGGGTCCAGGAATGGAATAGCACCACCTGCAGTTACCGCGCATAAATTACATGTGAGGCAACTCGCGCTGAATTGAATTCCCCCTTAGTCTGAAGTGTAATTGGCTGCTAACAAATTGACCCTAGGCTGTCTGTGTGTGTGTGTGTGTTTGGGAATTTAGACTGTAAGCTCCAATGGGGCAGGGACTGATGTGAGTGTGTTCTCTGTACAGCGCTGCGGAATTAGTGGCGCTATATAAATAAATGGTAATAATAATAATAATAATAATAATAATAATAATAATAATAATAATAATAATAATAAATGAATAACTTTTGTTTGTTTTTTTACCTTTACAAGAGCAGTATGTAGGTTGGACCAATACAAGAATCTGTTCAATAAACGTAAAGATTATGTTCAATGCAGCGTCGACATCTGAGGAACTTGCCTTTGAAACGTGAAATTTTTGCTACATGAAGGAACGGGTCTCTGTACAGTGTCACTGACCACAATTTATCAAAGCAAGCAAAGATTCTTGTATGAATTTTCTCCTTTGATTAGCGCTCCAACTGTAGCAAAATCTTTAATTCATGCATGCAACACAATTTTCTTGTCTTCACCCTTCTAAAATGTTAGAAGTGTTTGTAATCCAGTCAATTGCTTTAACTGCCATGTGATTCGCAAGAAGAAGACTTAAAATTAGTTTACTAAACTTTAGATATTTTGCCCGTCTGGGCTGAGGGATGAGGTGCCAAGCAAGGCTAAAAGTGAATTAAGGGTTCCACATCTGCAACAAGATGGGGATGTACAGCATATAAATCTGTGTGGTGGACCAGCAAAAGACAATAACTCTCAGGCACCAGAGTGCCCACTATAAATTATACTTGAAGTTTCTGGAGATGAGGTAACTATCTTTGATTCTTTAAACTGCCAACAAAAAAGACTGATACTTTGTCTCTGAATCAGATGTTTAACCCTCCCACAGTCCTCTCCTCTATACGGTCAGCCACAAACTTAAAACATACTAGGCAATAATTCAGTCTACAGGTACTGTGGAGGTGCCAGCCTTCCAATCACCTTCTGTACCTAGTTAGCGCTGTGCAAAGTCAAACACTCCCCTCCTCCCCCAAAACACAAGGCAATCCTAAGCAAGTGTTTCCAATTAGGCCTTAGATGAGGGTTGAAATAGAGGCTGATTAAACAGTACAGATGTGTAGAATAGTTAGTAATGGCCAAGTCATGATGACAATGGGCCTGATTCATTAAGGAAAGTTAAGCAAACGTAAGGCAAAGCCATGTTGCATTGGAGGGAGATGTAAATTTAAAATGTGGTGACAGATTTATAGTTGGGGTAGGGCATGTCCTAGATCAACTTTAAATTTCAGTGTTCAAATAAGCTATTAAGTATTTGTGTGCTACATGAAAAAACAGTATTTTCTTTATGTGTAAAATAAACTAATTTGCACCCCTTGCATTGCAACATGGTTTTGTCCAGAAAACTTGAGTAAGAAAACTTACTCAATTTTTTGCTTAACTTTCCTTAATGAATCAGGACCAATGTTCCTTAACAATATCGGAGTACACTTGGGCAAACCATCATCTACCCATCCCTATTCCAGTATCTGCATTGCCCATTCCCCCATAGGCCATACCCAGTTCTGCCATAAAATTCAGAACTGCCTCGTGAATAAAGTCATTTCATATGATGAAATGCGTCAGCAGGGAGGAAAGAGAAGTAGGTACTCCCTGTGTTTGCGCTACATCGCTGATAGAGCACTTTAAACTGAACACCGTTGACATACTAGGTTATTCTGTCTCTGTTCTGTATGGGACTGACCAACCCTAATTAGGAGGTGGCCACTCACTCTTTTCTTATTGGGACTTCCAAGTTCCTAACATTAGGTTTTCATATGTATTAATTATATAAATGTTATACAATGTTTGATACATTTATCAATATTGGTTACAGTCAATTATTATTCCTCCTGTAGTTTTTATTCAGCTTTTTTACACAGTTTTTAATTTTATTAATAACTGTTACTGTTAAATAGACATTTTCTTTGCAAATGAATCCTGCCAGCTATTTACTACACTAATTCTTACGCTTTTAAGAGTCTTCATCATCTTCACCATTTATTTATCTAGCGCCACTGATTTCGCAGCGCTGTACAGAGAACTAACATCAGTCCCTGCCCCATTGGAGCTTACAGTCTAGATTCCCTAACATACATACATACACAGAGAGACTAAGGTCAATTTAATAGCAGCCAATTAACCTACCAGTATGTTTTTGGAGTGTGGGAGGAAACCGGAGCACCCGGAAGAAACCCACACAAACACGGGGAGAACATACAAACTCCACACCGATAAGGCCATGGTCGGGAATTGAACTCATGACCCCAGTGCTGTGAGGCAGAAGTGCTAACCACTAATAATTTCAATGTGCATATTTAATAAGTATGTGAACTTTCTGATGAAAGCACAATATCCAAGCGTTGTTTTCTTTTCCTTTATGCTGTACTCTCTGTAGGGACCGTTTGGGTCGTGTTTACAAGCAGACTATATATTGCCATAGAACCTTTAGGAAACATGCTTGATGTTGTCCTAAAGTCACCGCTAAAAACTGAGGTAAGCTGTTTAACCCATTTCATGGACTATCAAACAGGAGGATTTCAGTGCTGCAAAAACAACAAATATATTAGGGATGATTTTTCTTTTAAATGGCACAAATCCTACAGACAACATTGGGCAATCCTCTGTAAACCTACTGATAAATCATAAGTGATGTTTAAAAGGGGGCAGATAATCCAGATAAATAAGTGGGATTTCAGTCAATACCGCATGGCAGGGAATTGTCAGCAATCATTCACAGTGCATATTAATTATGATCCCTCACGTTTATTATATAGAACTGGTGTATAAAACTCCTCCTCAAGACATCTCAATCAATGCCCACATATTTCTATGTCATCTCATTGGGGTCATGATTTAAGCGAGTCGGGGGAGGGCTCGCTGACTCACACTTCTTGTACACGATTAGCCTGCAGGTCCCCCTGACATAAAACCAGGTCAGGCAAACAAACCCAAAAAAAAAGAAAAAAAACTCCCAGAGAGAAATCTCCTTGAATACAGAGGCTGCCAGCTCAGGCACACATGCTGATTTCAGGCACAGAGGGATGAGAGAGCGCAGCGGTTTCCTACGCGAGCTCCACTATTATCTGCTGGGCTCGGCTAATGGAAACACTCTAATCTGGTTTGACTGTGCAGCCTGTACAGCCATACAATTACCTGGAACTATGTGACATTCATTTGGCTGATTTATCTTGACACGATGCACCCAGATAGGATTGCAAAGATGTTCATTTATAATGGGGAAATCTGCATACAAGTTCTAAGCACACGAAACCTATTAAAATAATAATATAGTGCTATCAAGGCTAAAAGTATGTTTACTAGGTCTCTGAGGAGCACACATATGTTCACATGTGGTCCTTGAGCCATTAGTTGGACAGCTGTGATCTATCATATGTGGAATAATGAACAAATGCTGTGTGTGCTATACTGTACATAGACACAGACCAACAGAAACACTGGAGATGGCCCTGCGCTAAAATAAATCAATATTAGAGATGAACACTTTTTTATTTTAAACGGTTCAGAAAAATATCCACCTCAATTTACTTTGGCTGCAAAATGTTGCATGGTGTCCAGCAGAATTTGGCTTCAAGTTACCCCAGTGAGGGTCGGCATCATCTCTAGGTGAATATAGGAGGTTGTCTTGGGTACCAGGGAGTAGGGGGCACCTAAAACACTGGATGGCTGATTAGGTCGGTCATTCAGTGTCTTGTTACCTAGGCATCCCACACAGAGTTCTGGCTGCCGACACGGTGTGGGGGCGGATAGTCATCACAGCCCAAATGCCTAAGAAGATGCCACACCCACTCTAGGTATGCCTCAACCATATCACCAGTTTCTACTGGATCGCTAGGGTGCCATTTTGATTAATCATATTTAATTTATAACCTAGTGGTTTTATTGATGCCCAGTGACGTTTTTAAAAAGAGGTTTAATCTGTGACTAAAAACAGGAGAACAACCGAAGATTTAATATAATACAATCAAACAATGCCAATTTTTCTACTGCATGGCTGAATATCCACTGATGGAGACACGGTTTCTCCAGCAGGGCTTCTCAGTGAAGCACTGCACAGGAAGAGGAATAAGACTGGTGTAAGTTATTTAACAATGGAAGGGTGAGGGGGTTAAAATAAAGAAAGAATATTATGTTTAGTGATTCTTTAAACAGAGAGAAGATAACCAAATGCTAATGCAGCTGAAATGGAAAGAGAGGACGGGGAACAGCAGTCATCAGACTAGAGAAGAGATAACCGTTAAAAGGAGAAAGAGAGAAAATGAAAAAGTGATGGAGGAGCTGAAAGAGAAAGGGACAGCAGCTAGAGAACGACAGAGTGCCAGATGACCGAGATAGAAGGTACGTGCCAGACGAGCTAAAAGCAACAATTTATAGTCCAACAAGCCCATAGTAACAGCAGAATCCTCTGCACTGACTCAGCTGACAGATCCCAATGATGTGTAGATATACAGGACATGGTGAAACAGATGGGGAAATTGCTTAGTAAGGGCGATTGATTACTTGCTCGGTAATCATAAAACCATTGTATAATCTATAAAATAAAAAAAAGCCTTGTATAATCTATACACACACACACATTTTAGTTAATATCGCTTTTGGCAGGAGCAATTTAAAATTCCAGTTTGCCTCATTTCTGCTTGGTTAAAAGAACAAATTGCATTTTTGCTTTTGTCCCGCGTAGACATAGAAATAGGGAATTTGACAGGTCGTGATGAACCACTTGGCGGATTATCGCCCACAAAGCACAGTGGCCAGCAGCTGCCAACCTATCCAGGATATACAGCATCGGGCCGTCTGTGCCATTACAAGCTGCAATCTAGGCCAGGTACACAGCAGAAGTTTGGATGGGTGTCCCAGCTTACAAAATGTACTCTGGGTACAAAGTGCCAGAGACCTTGCAGAGCGCCAAGTAGACCATATGGGCGTTGCCTGCAACACACATACGGTGTAAGCTTGTAAAAATTAATATGACCGTTAAACACAGCAATATTTTATTTGATGAAAACACTGCTAACATGTACAAAGGTGGTCATTGCCCACAAGCAAGGAAATTCTGTATTTTTTTAATGCAATTTAGAAAATAAAAAGCAATGCATCATTTATTGCTACAGACAACATCCCTTTTACCTTTGCACCACATTTCATAATCACCAGCCAGTATGTCCTACCTGTGACAGTGTTTTATAGTCCCCAGCAGTCCAGTGTTTCACAGGGCAGTACCAATTCCCACAATCAATAGGGGGGTGGAACTTAAGGCTATATTTATCAAAAGGAAATGCTTTGACAACTGTAGTTGCCACTGAATTTAGGGCTCCTATTTACCAAAGACGTCTGTAGCCATTCTGGGTGTCTCCTGTGATGCTTCCCAATGCAACGAAGCACAAGTACCGCCGTTGTCCGTTAATTTCAGGATGGCATTAGCCGCGTGGGGGGCCAGCAAAAATGTTATTCTTAAAATACCACCTTTCTTCCTTTTTTATAGTTTATTTTCTGTTTTTATCTTATTAAATGTTCTTCCCTTTTTTTTTATTTTTTAGAGAATCTGGAACTGGAACTTTCTTAAATTACGCTAAAAAATGATTTTCAATTGCTGCGATAAGCAGTGATCCAAACTCTGCTTTAGAGGGGTCTTAATAGATAGACCCTTAGTGAAAGAGGGGCAAACAGGTGTCCTACTGGAGAGTGGTAGATTTTTAATTGACGACAGTAGAAGAATGTACCCCAAAAACAGTTTCAAATATTGTGCTTACTGCATTTTAGCAATAAAGTGGTTTTGTGCAAATCATATTTAATCCATACATTTCCTATACAAAGGGGATGGATAATCTACTGAAAAGCAATTGAAAAACCAAATATCTACAAAAGAGTTACATTAGTAGAAAGTTTGATAACTTCTGAAAATAAATAAATAAATAAATAAATAACCCTGTATAGGAACCTATGTTTCCGTTTTGGTTACACTACATTAAAATATATGCGCTAGGAAATTAATGACTTGTGCCAAATGAGCGCATAAATTACATTCACTTAGTAATTGATATGCCAGCATAGTTCTTAACATAAAGAAGGATCAAGGAACAAACTGTAAATTGGCATTTGGACCCTAAGCCAGGCAGAGGTAAGATGTATATCACATCATTAAATTAATGATGAGCCAGAATTTGTGTTTTTATCCTCTGAATGCAGTGTCACAATACAGCATGCTAAAGCAGCATAGACCATTCTTCTTTCTGCGTAGGTAATTGGAACTGCACCTGTGGAGTTGGACACTTACAGACTATTTTTAACGAAGGTTTAACAGATTGTCACGAAAATGTCAGACTGCTAATTAGTAACGCACCAGCTGACACTTCTGTGTACAGTGTAGAGAACATTGAACGCTGTGCAGTACAAAATATCATTTCATGTGAAAGAGAACATTGAGAAACAGATTTGTTTATATTTCCATGAATGGTCATGGTGACTTAACTGTGCCTTCATAAAAAAAAACAACCTATTATTATACTGAAGTACCACACCAAATATATATGGCAAGAGAATATCAGCATCTACGTATTACTTTCAAAAAGGACTTTTGATGATACATTTAGTTGTGGTGGCGTTTTACCCCCCCCTAGTTTAAATAATAAATTATTTATTATTATCCTTTGTTTATAATGTGCCACAAGATTTCCGTAGACCATATAGGGAAAACAGTACAGAACAATAAATGAGTAATACCAAGACTCCAAAAGCTCCAAGCATAGGTGGTACAGTGAAGTTGGAGCAGAAGAATAGGTATAGAGACAGGAGGGATGAGGGCCCTGCTCATAACAGCCTACATTCTAAAGAGAGAGCAAACAGACAGTTGACACAAAGGGAGTCAGAAGAGGGAACCAAGAGCAGGAGTAGCGAGTAAAGTGGCGGGAAGAGATGGGTGATGAGAGCGAGCATGGAGAGAGGGTTAAGTGGAAGGCTGGTAGGCTTTGAGGAAGAGGCGAGATTTAAGTGACTGTTTGAAAGCGCACAAATTCGGGGATAAACGGATGGATTGTGGGAAGTCATTCCAGTGCAGGGGGCAGCTCAGGAAAAGTATTGGATTCTGGAATGGAATGAGTTGTTCAGAGTGGAGAAGAAGAGATGGTCAGTGGCCGATCGTAGGGACCGGTGGTATTGTGAATGGAGAGGAGATTGGAGATATAAGGGGCAGTGGAGTGGGAGAAGGCCTTGTAGGTAAGGGTAAGAAGTTTAAAAAAGGATACAGTAGGGGAAAGGGTGCAAGTGTAAGGCAAGGCAGAAATGGGAGGCAGAAGAGGAGCCACATTGAGTACAGAACGAAGAGGGGGCAAGGTGGGAGCGGCCGAGGATGGTGAGAAGGTTACAGTAGTCAAGTCCGAAAATGATGATTTCATGTATAATGGTTTTGCATGCAAAAGAGAGGGAGGAGTCAAGGGTGATGCCCAGGCATCGCAGTTGGGGGACAGAAGAGATGATGGTGTTGTTAACAGTGATGGAGAGATCCAGGTGGGATGAGGATTTAGAAGGAGGGAAAAAGATGAGTTTGGTTTTAGCCATATTAATTTTGAGAAAGTGTGAGGACATCCAAGAGGAGAAGGCGGAGAGGAAGGGGAAGATGAGGAGAAGAGATGTAGAGTTGAATATTTTCAGCACAAAGGTGATAATGGAGACCAAATTAAGTGATGAGAATAACTAGGGAGGTAGAATAAAGCGAAAAAAGTAGAGGACTGAGAACAAAGCCCTGAGGGACTCCTACAGGGAGGGCGGGGGGATGAACCAGACATGGATACTGAGAAAGGGCGGTTGGTGAGGTATGGGGTGAACCATGTGAGGACAGAGCCAGAGGGACAGAGAGAGAAGAGTCTGCAAAAGGAGGGGATTATCCATCGTATCAAAGGCTGCGAAGAGGTCCAGAAGGATGAGCAGGGAGAAGTGCCCCTGGATTTAGCAGAGAGGAGATCAATGGTTACTTTGACCAGGGCGGTTTCAGTGCAGTGGAGGGGGCGGAAACATGATTGGAGAGGGTCGAGGAGGGAATTATCCGAGAGGTGACTGATGAGGAAGTGTACTTTATCCCCCGTAGTAGGGTTGAAGGAGCACCAGAGTTGGTAGTTGGAGCGAGGAGAGTGGCAGGAGAGGGAAGGGAGAAGAAGACGTCAAGTCTGATGGCCTCAATTTTGGAAGAGAAAAGGGAGGTGAAGTCGGTAGCAGAGAGGGAGAGTGGTATAGGAGGGGGGAGGAGAGAGGTGAACGTGGAAAAGAGACGTCGGGGATTAGAGGACTGAGAAGAAATAAGGCACTTAAAGAAAGATTGTTTAGCGAGGTAGAGGGCAAAGCAGTAAGAAGAGAGGATAAGCATAAAGTAATGGAAGTCAGCCAAAGAGCGACATTTTCTCCAGAGGCGTTCAGCAGCGCGAGTGCACTTCTGAAGGAAACGGGCAAATTTGGAGTGCCAGGATTAGGAAATTAGCGGACAGAAGTGTGAGGGGCGTCAGTGTCCAGAGTAATGGTGAGGGAGTGGTGATAGAGAGAGGTTGCTTGGTCAGGGCAGACCAGGGAGGGAAGAGAGGAGTTTTGGGAGAAGAGAAGAGGTAGGGTCCAGAGCATCGAGATTGCACCTAGTGATGGTAGTTTTAGGCTGGGGGGGGGGGGGAGGCAGGGGAGGAGGACAGAGTGAAGGAGAGGAGATGGTGGTCAGACAGTGGGAAGGGAGAGTTGGAGAAGTCTGAGATAGCACAAAGATGAGAGAAGACAAGGTCAAGGGAGTAACCAAGGTAGTGGGTGGGGATGAGGGCCACTGAGTGAGGCAAAGGGAGGAAGAAACTTTGATGGAGGCAGGGTCAGAGGGGCTATCAATAGGAATGTTAAAGTCTCCAAGTATGATGGAGGGGAGGTCAGAGGAAAGGTAATGGGGGAGCCAGGCTGCATAGTGTTTGAGAAAAAGGGAGGTGGGGCGGTAGATGACAGAGACAGGGAGGTGGATGGGGGAGAAGAGGTGGATAGAGTGGACTCTGGAGGAGAAAGAGCGGAAAGGCACAGTGGGAATGACCCTAAATGTGCAGTTTGGGGAAAGGAGGCAGCCAACGCCACCTCCTGGACGGTCATCCGGTCTGGTGGAGTGAATGAAGAAAAGACTCCCATGGGAGAGAACAGGGGGCAAGCAATGTCAGCAGAAGAGAGCCAGGTTTCGGTGATAACATGGAGATTAAGAGAGTTGGAGATGAAGTGGTCATGGATAGCGGGCAGTTTATTATGGATGGATCTGGAGTTCCAGAGGGCACTGGAGAAGGGGAGGGAGATATATGGATGAGGTTGGCAGGGTTGATGGAGCAAGAGGGAGGGTAAAAGTTGGGACAGTCGAAGGGGGTAGGGGAGAGATGGGTATAAGACAGGATTGCAAATGCATGGTGAGAGACTGGGAGACAAGGGGGGGAAATAACATGGGCAGAAGAATCAGGAAGAGGAGTCAGTAGAGAAATAAATAGATAAATAAACTAAGTAATAAAATAAATAAGAGTAATAATAAAAACAAAGTAAAATGCAGGGCAAAAACAATTAGGTAACACTATTGAGACACAATAGCGGGCAGATAGTACAGGGTACACGAGATACAAGTGGTAAATGACCACAGGTACTGATGAATCCCGAACAAGAGTGTCCACGGGAGCCGATGCAGCCGAGTCCAGGGAAGAAAGTACAGGCAAGTCCAGGGAGAGAATGATGAATTTATTATTATAATATTGATATAAGGCTCCACCTGTTTTCTGTAAATTTTGATGCAGAGCTCACCATTAGGTACAGGTGTTATTGTTTTCCTACTCTTTCCCATAAGTCATTTACCTCCTCCGAGAGCCCTAATATAAATGGTATTGAGGAGTGTTAAAACTACCACAATACAATAGCTTGGGGTGTGGGATAATTGCAAAGAAAAAATATGTGGTACATAGGAAGGGGGCTATGGAATCAAGGAGGCTCCATTAAATTAAAAAAAAGATAGATATTTCACCTGTGTTAGATCATAGTTGCCAACTCTTCTGGAATTTCTGCAAGACTCACGAATTCCAAGTAGGTGTCTTGGACTCCTGGGAGAACAAGCCATTCTCCTGCATCCTGCACACTTCCTAGTGAAATTGGTGAGATAGGGGGGCTCCATGACACGATTCGTCATAAATTATGTCATTTTGGCCCAGCAAAGTGATGCAATCACCGCATTGCGTCTCAAGGGCGGTGCCAAAATGGGGTGATTCACTGTGCTCCACTCTCCTTCTCAGCTGTTCTTTACATCCAGTCTGCGATCTCCCAGGGACAATAAAAAAGTTGGCCTAATTAAGAAGTGTAAAACTGTAATGGAATGTAATTTACTAACAACTAAGGCCTGAACTAATGATCAAAATAAAATCACCCCATTCATTACACCTTTGTTATTCCTTATTAATCTACGACAGAAGACATTTCGTTTTTAAGTACGAGAATGAATACAGATTCTGCCTCCTTCTACGCCTTTGCACAGAATACCACAAGGGGGGCCATAGAAAATTTAAATACCTTATATACTCGTATATTTTTTATGCTGAAAAAGACCCCCCTCGGCTTATACTCAAGTCAATAAGTTTTTCCAGTTTTCTGTGGTTCTCGGCTTATATTCGGGTCGGCTTATACTCGAGTATATACGGTAACTAAAAAAAATATGCATATAGTTATTACCTGGTGTGGTATTTAGATAGGTTTTTTTACACCTGCTATTTCATCAGCTAATCAGAGGCTACTTTCAGCCACTACAGACCTTCCTGATCACAAATGATGATGGTTCACTAACAGTTGTTTGTTTTTACTTATTTGGGTTGTAAAGTCCCTCAGTTTTGGTCTGCTTACCTAAAGTATGAGCCATTTCCTGCATATTGACTCATTTGGTTCAATCGCAGGTCAGAAGTTAATAATTAAACTAGACAGTAATACAGAGGGTAAAACAACCCCCAACTCCTCCACCACCAAAACAACATACAATGCATGCTGTATTTATGTGCAGAAAAAAGGCCCAAGAATAATGTCAATATTTATTACGCAGAGCTATCAGTATGCTTATATTGCGTAACCATCAAAAGAGCATAGGAAACACCATGTAAAAGTCTAGAGCTTCCTACGGCTGCTGATACCTGTCACAGCACTGAAGAGGACAGCACAATGCTTTTGTACAGTAGCTGTCCATGGTAGTGCAATGCATGCATGGCTCTCTGAAAGCCCTCTGTTCATTTGAAGCAGCCTGGCAGAGACAAATGTTTATGTAGATTTGTCAGTGGGAGGTAGCACTAAACAGCAGATCCTTCACCACCTCTCTCTGATAGCAAGTGGGATTTTGCTGTTGAGGAGTATGAGGGTGTCGGAGAATCTGAGAGCAGTAACTGTAATAAGAAGGATGAAACTACGCCGCGCTTGTAAGCAGTGTGCGTAAGATTTGCTGCTTCCCACACCTTATGTTAATAGACTGCTTGACACGGGAATGATTAACACTGTCCCTACCCATGACTAATCCTTACTTCAGTGTACTGACAGTACGTGGGCTTGTCAGGGGAAGAGGTGTGAAGTGGCTTGCTTTGCACCAAAGTCTTATCCTCCCACAGTGTGGCTTCCAAAAAACAGGGTCGTTATTGTTGCAAAGGATTATGGGGTGTTAAAGAGCCTCCAAGACTTGGGATGCTATCAGTGTGCTTAAAATAGCAGCACTTGTTCTCAGTGTTTAAGGCCAAGCATTCAGCTAAATAAATCCCAGCAATTAAAGGATTTAGGGGGGGGGAAAGAAAAAAAAAAAAACAGCAGCAGGCTCTGCTTGCCACCTCCATCTTCCAAAACTCGGTTAAATATTCTGTCTCCAGAAACAGGACTTAACCCTTACCTAATCCATTGCTTCTACAGAGCATGTGAAGGGTGGGATTGCTCTTATTAGCTGTCTCTTCTACAAACATTCACTTACTGGGTTACCCTATTACCATCCTCTCCACAGTTCACACAAGACAACCCTCAACAACCCCTGACCAACATTGCTGTGTGACTGGATCATATAGCCCACTAAGCACTTTTTACCTTTGTAATCTGGTTGGACCAATATGCAATAGGTAGCACATGTACCATATAACCATTGCCCCATAGATTTTAAGCTTGCAAGCAGGGCCCTCTTACCTCTCTGTCTGTATTACCCAGTACAGTTATATTACGGTGTTCGTTCTATTGTAAAGTGCTACGGAATTTACTGGCGCTATATAAATAAATGGTGATGATAAATGTAAAAACATTTAATGCAGGCCTACATGATGATTTGAACATTACTTATGACAACAAAATGTGGTGAAGTATCGTATCTCATCATCATCTATTTATATAGAGCCAATAATTCCGCAAGAAACATACAGATAGAGACAGACTAGGGTCAATTTGATAGCAGTCAATTAACCTACTAGTATGTTTTTGGAGTGTGGGAGGAAACCGGAGAACCCGGAGGAGACCCACACAAACACGGGGAGAACATACAACTCCACACAGACTGGTCATGGTCGGGAATCAAACTCAAGACCTCAGTGCTAAGCCACCGTGCTGGATTATTGTAAAGTAACACAATTATTGGCTACCATTGTCCTATGTATGATTACAGGACTTAGCTACGATCACTTTACAGGTGCATTTTCACATAAATCACTCAATATTTCTGTATATGGCCTTTTCTTTTCACACCTCAATATCCATGCCTGCTTATTTTGTCTAATGACAAAAGACTGTTTCCATTTTGAAATAAGGTGGGAAAATCAATGACTTTATATGGCATAACACATCCAAGATGGCTGCCATTTGGTCAATGAGAAGTAATGACCACCAATACTCTCCAACAGTGAACATATGCCATGTAAAACAACATTTTTTACACACACACAAAAAAATTGCAGTCAGCATTTTGCATATAGCAGATGTTCTTTAACGGACAGCCGAGATTCTTAATTAAGACATTAACTGTCACTTTCGATTATCAGCAAGACAACTATCCGGATGAGCTAATATAAGGCTTAGAAAAAGTTGATGGGCAGATTACACTTTGCATTGTTATAAGAAAAAATAAAATTCCATTGTTAAAAAGGGTGTATCGTGTCTTCTACAGGTTTCCAGACTTTACGTTATTCATATTAATGCTCTCCATCTATGCATTAAAATAACCATATCTCTACTACAATACCTTTACAGATGTTGGACTAAAAGTTTGACACTATATACAGACTTCCACAGCAGTTTACTGGACTATTAAAAGTAGGATAATAATTTCAAATTGGACCCAAATTTGTTCTTGGTTTACATCTGACAGACTAGAGCTGGCTATAAATATGCAGAAAAACGACCCAATTTCCAAGATACCAGCTTGTTTCTCTTCCTTTCAGATTTAATGATCTCTTTTGAAATGTATAACCCTACACAGCACTAAAGTAAATTATAACATTTAATCACCGCCGCTGCCAGACATAATGTATTGCAACTACCGAGCTGGTGAAAGAATAGAGGAAAAAGGCGTAGGGAAAAGATTTATACATATATACTTTCAAGTGTGTATAAACTGCCCAAAAAAAAAAAAGGCTGAATTTTCACTCCTGCCAGTGATGCGAATCCAGATCAACTCCAATTTGCTGCCAAACTCACAGACCTTTCATCATCACATCTTGTATGCAAATTCTTGTCATGATCTGCTGTACGATCACCCAAATGGTGACCTATAGCCAGACATGACCCGAAGCCCTTTCTTGGCCCTCCATGGAACCCCTATAAATACCACGTGACTTTTTTTTTAATGGAAATGTAAAAAAATAAGGTGTAATGGACAATGATAAACTGTAACCAATAGCAAACAAATCAGCTTTTAGCGGCCTAGTATAGGCAGACTGGTGAAACGCACTATATCTCTGGTTGCTATGGGTTACAGCACTGTAACATGTTCTACTTCAATGGGGAGAAATGTGAAATAGCGGAAGGAGGGAGAGCACAGTGCCCTACCTCCTCCTCCAGGTATACCGCCTGATCTCCCAGCTCAGCGCAGGGGAGGTCACGTGACGTGGAAGTCCGCTGCCCCTGTTCTGATAAGCAGCCGCCGGATGGGGAGGCCACGGGTGAAAGCTCAGTGGCTCAGCTGTTGCTCACTGCTGTACTACTAGCACTATTTTAAGCGCTGATAACTTAAGATGCAACAGGTAACAAACAAATATTTTGATATCTCCTAATGCTATAATAGGAATACTTGGGACACTACACCTTCATATAAACTTACACCCCATGTCTCCAACATGCCAACCCACAAAATAGCTATGTGTAGGTAATAAGTAACCCCAAATAGCATAGTACTAGCACAGTTTATGGATACAAAATAAACCACTTAACATTTAAATGTCAAGGTAACTTTTGTGGACTCTGTGGCCACACACGTTTGCTGGGGGCATAGACACTGCAGTAGAAAGGTGCAGTCTTGTGGACCACAGAGAACAGCGGGTAGAGGTGCCAGGTATCGGTATAAGAGGAGGCCAGATCTGCACACACAGTATTCACCGGCCAAAAGCTGCCGTAGAGCAGAGCGGGTCATGATCTCCATGCAAATCAGTGTTGCAGCCAAAACAAGCTGCAGAACAAACAGCCTTTGATATGTTCCTCAGTCGAGGCTGCTCAGAATCCTAATTAGGAGGGAGTGATGCTCTGGTTCTAATTAATTTTGTTTTGTTGATTAAAAATTATTTGTTTGAAGCTTTCTCCGTGAAGGGCAATTACCTACTTCCTCCCTAATTAAGAAGGTTTCTCTCCCTTGCAACCCCCTTCTTTTTAAGCAGCTTATACATGCTTTATATATACACACACATGCATATATACATACTTAACCTATGTAAAGCAGGTTTATTGCTAATTAATTGTGCATTCTTAATGAGTTTTATGGTGTATTTGTCACAGCAGCAACACCTCTTTCTGAAAATCCCCTTGTCTGATGGAAAATAACACACAGCATTATTACATAGCAACAGTATTAATAAGTAGCGCTGGACGGATAGTGCTGCTATTTGCCGAAACATCCATGTTTCAAATCATATCCAAAACTCCTGCTCCTACCATCATCTTCCCTATTAGATATCTTATACACTGGAATCATCATCATTTATTTATAAAGCGCCAGCAAATTCCGTAGCGCTTTATAATTATTATTGTACAAGGTTTCCGCGGCGCCGTACACAGTACAAACAGTAGACCATACAGGGCGACATAGTACAGAACAATAAACACAAAGAACCAATACTTTAGAAACTCCGGGCAGACATGTGGGTAAAGACGGAGCAGAAGAACAGGTATGGAGACAGGAGGGGAGAGGGGCCCTGCTCATACGAGCTCACATCCTAAGGGAGGGTGAACAAACAGGCACAAAAGGGAGCCATTAAAGTAAGGGAGAGAAAGGCGGGGGCTAGGGGAAAGAGGGGAGAACGAGAGAAGGAGGTTAGCGAAGGAGCAAGGTGGTTAGGGGTTAAGTGGATGATTGGTAGGCTTTGAGGAACAGGTGAGTTTTAAGTGCCCGTTTGAAGGAGCACAGACTGGGTGAGAGACGGATGGAGCGAGGGAGGTCGTTCCAGTGCAGGGGAGCAGCACGGGAGAAGTCTTGGATTTTGGAGTGGGAAGAGGTAATCAGAGTGGGGAATAACTGGAGTATAGCTACAGAGTGTTGAAAAAAATGTAATACTGAGATTGACTACTCACTGCTGTGACAGCTACCAGGAAGAGAGTGAAAAGTTGGTTGCAGGCTAAGCTGCAAATGTAAGTTGTGCTTAAAAAAATAAAATAAAAAAACAAAACTTAACACCCCTGCCTGTACCCACACTGCCTAACAGCAAGCCCCATACCAGATCCCCGTGAGCTAGTATAGTTGGCGGACCACTCAAAGTATATAACGTGTATAAAGGAAGCCTGATAAAATGTACATTTATGGGAACTGGGCAGTGTACAGGGATAAGTTAAATACTGTGACAGCTCACAAATTGGCTGCTTAACTTTGTTCCAGGCAAGGATGCTTTACAGCGTCCACAGGGCTCCCATTTATCCACTTGCCAGGAGCTCGGTGGGCCATTCTAAGTGCTTGTGTGTCACTAGAATAAGCGATTCAAGTCTATATTAAATATACCTCAAGAACCAACATGGCTATGGGGACAGTTTTTTGAGGATGTTCTAATAAGACTTTTCTCTAATCTCACAATAGAAAGCAGCACGGTATGTGGAAAATAACACAACGGTAACATCCTTAGATCATAGGCAGATGCGTGGTGCTGAATCTGCCTATACTAATATATGAATAACAGGGCTGTATCTCTGCTAATATACAGGAGACAGATAAGCAGTGTGGACAACAGATAAGCAGTGAGGACATGTGTGTGTAGACAAGCAATGCTTGTGTACATACATCAATAACAATGAGGAAAATGCAAATAGGATGACGAATGGACTTTGCAGTCAGTCCTATTCAGTAGTACAATTTGAATGAACTGTCACATTCTTTTTGTTGTGTTTTAGTTTTTTTAAATCAGCACATTACAAGTTAAAAGTCCTTTTACAGTCTCACAACCTCCAGGCCTGGAGCTGGTATACTAGAATATGGCTGATCTTTTATTTTCAAGTTTATGTTGAATGAAAAATCCACCAATGATTTCCAGAGTAGCATGAAACGTTCATGCCCAATGACACTGGGCCGGTGGGGGCCAGGTTTATACAGTGAAAGAAGACTGTTTGCTAGAGAGAGTTTCTAGCGCTTTACTTTCTAGCAGTGGCGGACAAATTTTTTTTTTTGCATAGATCCTCCGTTTTGCACATTTAACCAATAATAACTAGGCCACTGTGCTCTGGGGCAGCACGGTGGCCTAGTGGTTAGCACTTCTGCCTCACGGCACTGGGGTCATGAGTTCAAATCCCAACCATGGCCTTATCTGTGTGGAGTTTGTATGTTCTCCCTGTGTTTGCGTGGGTTTCCTCTAGGTGCTCCGGTTTCCTCCCACACTCCAAAAACATAATGGGAGCTTAATTGGCTGCTATCAAAATTGACCCTAGTGTGTGTGTGTATGTGTATGTGTATGTGTGTATATGTTAGGAAATTTAGACTGTAAGCTCCAATGGGGCAGGGACTGATGTGAATGAGTTCTCTGTACAACACTGCGGAATTAGTGGTGCTATATAAATAACTGATGATGATGATGATGATGAATTACCTTTCAATGCTGGGTGTTCATATTCATATTTACTGCAAAATGTGGTAGCCATAATGAACAGCATAACATTTTAAAAAAATAAAAACGATCCACTTGGCCACGGTATAGCCAGACCTTAAATTCAAGCTTGTAGAATGTTATTGCAATGGATCATTAGACTATGTTTGGTCCAAGGAATGTACCATTAAAATCAAGCCACAAAAAATGAACAAATATGTTTCAGGAAAAAAAAAAAACAAAACAAAATAAAAAACACCAACAAATTGTAATGAAGATTGAGCCTGCCAGCTGTTGGAGACTGATGAAATTCTGCACGCATCAGTGGTAACCAAATACTATTAAGCTTTTGACTTGCCGAAAGGAAGATACCTGTGACTGGTTATGCTAGGCTGGATGTCTTCCCAGAGTGAATTGCAAATCAGCCACAGAGGGGTCACAGGCTGTAATCAAAGGGTCACAGGCCAAGTGGTTACAGAATATTGCTGCTGTTTCTTAATGTTTAAGAAACAATTGTGTGTGGCAATTAGCTAGGCATGCCTAGGGTGGCTTTGCTCATATACAGAGCCCTTTAACAGATGTGGTGAAGGAAGAGCGAGTGAGAAACTATACAGCAGAGTGTGTTTGAATATCAAGATAAGATTGTCAGTAACAGGATTTGGAAAAGGGAGAACAAACATAAAAGAGGCGCTCCGCAAAGAGAGTAAGGTGGTCCGCAAAAAGTGGCTGAGGAAGCCACAGTGCATTGTTTACACAAAATAATGTTCCAAAATGGTTTATAAATATAGGGAATTAATATAACACATACTTGCCAACTCCCGGAAACTTGCTTCGTGACTGGAGGGCGGGAGGGGGCGGGGCAAGGTCAATTGTGGTATTTTGGCCCCGCCCCCACGAAACCATGCTGTACGTCGCGGTGGCAAAATGACGCGATTGGCCTCGCCCCGTCCCCTCCCTCCAAAATGGCGTGATTCACCGAGAATCGCGTCAAGTGACGCGATTCTTGTGAAATATTGAATCCGGTAGAAATGCCAGCTCCCCCGGGAGCACACACAAATATCAACTGTAAATTTCAGTGTACGAATAAGCTATCAAGTATTTGTGTGCTACATGAAAAAACAGTTAGTATTTAACTTATGTGCAAAACAGAATATTAATTTGCACCCCTTGCATTGTAACATGGTTTTGTCCAGGAGACTCAAATAAGAAGTTTCTCAAATTAAGATCCTTAATGAATCAGCCCTTTGTCCTTTAAATAAAATGTCTGCAGAGATGTGGAATATGTTGGCTCTACATAGATAAAAAGATGTAAAAAAGGATTTACCATACCCTACTCCCACCCTGCCACTCGGACCACCCACATAATCCTGTTGTAAGGTCCACTTACTCCGACTTCTTCCAGTGGCTGTAGCGTAAGCTTAGGTGTTAACTGGACCCCATATTGTTTTGAATAGTCTGACCGCAGTTCGTCTCTCTGCACAGAACACTTTTATGCTATCCGCTTTACATAAGTGGTTCTTTGCCTGTAGTTCCTGTATTATGGATGCCTGACAAACAAAAGAGCTCTATAAATGTACTAAGCCCAACTACAGGGATATCGAGAGGCTTATATACCACACTAGAGCTCACCAGCTACTGAAACTGTGGAGGGACAAAGGTAGCAACACCACATAACGACAGGGAGTTCCATTCAAATATATTTACAGACCAACAGTGCTTTCATTTTGAGGATATTCAATCACAAGGCATCCAAAATGTAGGTTGTGTGTAAACTAATTGTAATGCAAAGGATCCTGGGAATTGTCCGCTCGTACAGCTCCCTTTTAAAAGAAGTGTACAAGGAAATAGGAAAAATGTCTTCTTGCAATATTATAAAAGTACAAATAAAATACAAAAGAAAATAAAAATGAAAGTGGAGAGTTAGTGTACAGTACACAAAAGGAAGGGAAAAAAAAATGGAATAGAATTCATAAGTGCTAGGTACAGGCCGAGAATGGGCCATGAAAACCAGCAGGAGTGGAGCTTCATCCATTCCATCAATATTCTTTGAGGAGCTGATTTTATACTATAATTGAGAATGCAGGATGCTGGCTGTGCCAGACAGGAGTTGGTGAACTCGCAGCATGAGGCTTTGCAGTAAGAGATAATTAACCAAGCTAGATGCCTTCCCCACTTGTATTGATCACGTCATTACCCTAAGGGTCAAAAACAGTTTCATACTGTCCACCTTCTCTGTGTGCCTATATACATCTATCTTTATACACACACTTATACACATACAGAAGATAAGAGAACACACACCTACTCAGCTCACCATCATACCATATTACCTGCACTTAATCTGGTCCTGCAGCAATATTGACTACATTTATGCTCCTATCTTATTTATAAAAAATTTAACAGGAAAACTGTAACAGTGCGTATGACACAAATCCAGGGCTTCGATAACGTTTATGTCTTAGAATCTAGATGCCGATGTTAGCAGGCAGAAAAAACATTTTGTAGCCATGTCCAAACAAACCGGGTGTACGCGACCTGTTCTCAGGCCCTCTGTGTCACTACCCTAAAAAGGATTTGCTGGCCTCTCCCCACAATTCTTTAGTGCAGATGTTTACTCCGATATTCACCGCCCTGTGGAAGTATTTGTCTTGTAATGACTGGGGGCCTGTTGAATTCCTTCTCCAATTAGGATTTCCCTAATACAGACTGAAAAGGTCCCTTAAAAACTCAGACTTCTACTGCCCATGCAGACGTGTCTTCTGCCATTGCCTCCGGACAGGACGGATAAACTCGGGTCTGTGCATTGGATACAGTTGTCCACAGATACAGCATATATCACGCTGTAGCCATACACAACAGGCACCTGAAGGTGGAGATCCCCAACATGCTATTTGCAAACTAACCTGATCAAAAAGCATTAAACACTTGCCAGCAGCAAGGGATAAACTGTGTTCTTTTAATGTGTAGCTTATTCATTAATTGGTAACCATTTTCTAAAAAACACCATCCATTAAATGATAGGACATGGCATGCATGTTCATCCATCACTGACACACTGTAGACATATGCCTCAGGGGTAAATAAAGGAGACAATTTAAAGAACTAGGAGACAAGTTTATGCGGAGAGAAGCAAAATGATGTTAATACTGCACAATAAGGATCCCTGCAGCATTATGGACTTAATAGGACTCATTGTACACCATGTAAATGAATTAGGCACCTTACCGCAAAATGTTAGCGCCGCCCCCCACTTTGACATTAATAGAAATTTGGACGTATGCATCACTAAGCAAGGGGAAAAAAACAAATACTTCTATAGAGATAATGCAGCTTAAAACTGCTCCTCTGACTGCATCCCCCTCTGGCTCTGCGCAGCTTTCTCTTCTGTACTTGGTTATATGTGCCAAAAGTAGGTGTGCCCATATAACATTATTACTGTGCCAAAAAAATAGGGATTGCCAATGAACCTTGCTGTGAGTTAGATTGTAAGCTCCTCTGAGCAGTGTTATTGCATGTAACATGCCTATGGGCTCAACACTGAATAGATATAAACGAATTTGGCAACCATTAAGTGCAACGCAAATGTCATTATGTGAGATTGCATGCTTACACCCCCCCCCCACATAGCCCAGATTTTGGAGAGATGGTGGGCAGTTTAGATGGGTTTTTAATCATGTTGTGGGCAGTGCTTTGGTCCTGATTTTGCACTGTTAACCCTTGGCAGTGAGCTACAGATTGCAACTGTGTAGCTGCAGCAGCTTGATTTCAGGGTGAGCAAGGCCTACAACCTGATCTCAATGGGACATCTGCTCAGCAACAGCCCGACAAAGCGGGTGCCATGTGTAGTATATTTTATACATTAACTACACCACCAAAACGTCAGGCTTGGTGGAACGGACAATATTGTATTTTTTCTTCTTAACTACCACACATCTTCATTTATATAGAAATTAAAACTTGCGTCCATGAAATGTGTATCCTACAAGCGCATAACATTACAAAACACAATGTTGTACAATCTCAACAGGATAAAGCCACAGGATGTCAACTATATAACATCAAGCCCCAGTTTCAGACATCAAACCGTTAACAGAATCCGAAACAGTGAAACATCTTAAAGACACTCCATTCTGTTCCCCTACAAACCTGCCAAATTCAGAACCAGCTTCAGCTGACCTCTTGGCGTTTCATTCACTGCTTCCCTTCCATGCAATTTCCAATGTAATTAAAATGTAGCGTCTGATAAGGATCATTAGATTCCACAGAAAGAGTCATTGGCAGGGCAATTTCTATCAAAGTGAGATTTTGACAGTCGCTGCCGAGCTTATCCATACATTGAGCAGAGAGAGAGAGAGAGACGACGGCGGACACGTTGCAGCGGACGGCAACATGAAGAATTTGGAATCATCAGCTGGAAAAGAGCAGCGTTTAGGAAGAAGAGGCCTAGAATTAAAAGCAACTGGAAAAAGCAATGAGTACGCGGCGACAGCAGAAAGGAACATATGACAGCATTAAGAGACAGTGACATCGGACATAAAAACATAAAGGCAGTGTTCGATGAACAGGTTAATTGTATTTCACTCTCCTTTGGCTCTGTACAAGAGAAAAGTCTTTGATTTTCCTTCCCACTTCCATACATGAGGCTCTCATCACACAATAGCAAGTTCAAGTAATTCTTTTTCTGCAATGCATCAAAGCCATACAATAGAGACTGCAGTAATGGTCAGTGTGTATCACAATACAGCTGAACGGAAAATAAAAGAACCCTTCCATGGCCCAAAGTCTTTTCTAAGAGAGGACCCCCGCTCATTTCACACCTACACAGAGTGATACCACCGCAGTCTACACCAGCAGCAACAACTAGTTTCACACTAAACAGGAGATTTAGTTTTATCCTCTAGGTCAGTGGTTCCCAAACTATCTCAGTTCAAGGCACCCTAAGGGTCTCCATAATTTTTTCAAAAAACCCCTAAGCCAAAATAATTAGATTAATCCTGTTTTTTAAGTAGATGGATCAAAATAACAGACGTGTTTAGGCCCTTTCACCACCAGTGCGTCCCTTCATCAGTTTCCCTTTAATTACACTGTGCATACACTGCCCCTCCGTTCATTTGATTACCTTTCACTTGGCCGCCTTTGTTCTGCTTTTTTCTCTCTCTCTTCTAGCTCAGGCTCCTCTCTGCGCCGCTCCTCCTTGAAAATGTCAGACATGGCGTCACAACTGACAGCAAGTGCGAAGGGAGGAGGGTGCAGGGCACCGCCGCTCCCCGCACTGGTAAGTTTTTTTTTTTTTTGGGCTGGCAGGAGGAAGGGAGCGCCTCACGCATTGGCACCTCCCACCTTGCTTACCCCTCTTAACGTGGCACCCCTGTGAGATTGCTGTGGCACCCTAGAAAACCGTGGTGCACAGTTTGGGAACTGCTGCTCTATATATGTTAAACAATATTAAATATTTCAACAGTTTATACAATATATACAGATTAAACTATATAATAATTTAGGCTGGACAGTCCCGATTCTAGGGGACTGTACCACCGCCATGCTCATATGAGCGGGTGCCACTTATTATTGACACTGGTGCGCATGGCAACACAGGTATGGTTTGGGTGACTAGTGCTTCAAAAGCACTAGGCACACCCACAGGGGGCATGGCCATGGCACACCCACAGGGGGCATGGCACACCCACAGGGGGCATGGCACACCCACAGGGGGCATGGCACACCTTGTGACAAAACCACACCCTCAGTATGTGACCACACGCCCTTTCCTGGTAAACACACCCCCAGTTTTCACCTTTCCAATCTTCAATGTTGGGAGGACAAGGGATAGGATCGTCATTAGGGGCTCTTAAACTTTTTAGCCAAGCTTAAGTGTGGGAGTCAGAGTTTGGAGGCTTGATACAGTTTTTAATTAATAATTCATTTACTTTTGAATTACTTTACAGTTTGTCACAATGTAAAATATACCTCCACACAGGAAGAAAGGCAGTTATTGAGTGGGGCGAGAATGCAGCCAAATCACTAGAACCCAGTGCCCAGTGAATATTAGTAATGAAATGCACCAACGACTTGCCGGTTCCTAAAGAAATTTTAGGCTACATTCCCAGCATGGCCGCCTCCACTACAACAGACGGCCTTTATTAAAAGCCAAGTGTCAGGAAATTAGGTTACTGTAAAATTCTATCTATATATAATTTAGGATTATCTGGTAGTACATGTTTTAAGCAAGAGATCTGCATAATGGTGCCCAAGTAACAAATGTGGAACTATTCTGGGGTTGTAACCCACAGTTTAAGAACCCTCGGGCTATTGGGAAAAAAAACAAAACACACATTATCATGTTCAAAAAAAAAAAAACCCACACTAAAAAGGGACACTTCCATTCATAATATATAAAGTCATGAAAAAGGACAGCAAATGACATAACAATACAAAAATAATAAAACACTGCAATGTCTCACTCAAACTAATTAGACTCATCAAAAAATGCAATCAGAGGGAAGATTATTCTTATTGATTTTGGTGGCTGCTAAATAACGTTTGCAAACACTAATTAGGGTCAACACAATCACTATAATAAGAGATCTGTCCTTTGTTTAGTACAGCGGAATATATACAGGCATATATTTGTATTTCAATAACAGTATCTATAAAGCACCAACGAAGACCAAATCTTAAAGCCTGCTGGTAAAGAAAATCTTATTTCATGCAATTTGGGTTGATGTTTTAAGGACCCCTATGACTGCAAAACTTCAAGCATTTCATCACAAAATTTGTGTCATGAAAGGTTAGTCGATTCCGATGTCCACTTCCGAGTGCAGCTAGTTCACAGAAATGTGATTGGTCAACTGGTGACTAAAATTGGTAGATTGCTGTAAATTACAAGGGCTTATAAATAATTCAGCTTGCTGCTAGCAAACAGCAGACTAACAATTTACCTAGGTCTCTACAATGTGATATTTACATCTAGCCTATGATATTTTCACAGCAGCCATGAATTATGGGGAAAGCATTTTGCATTCCAAGCCAACGAAAAAAACGAGGGAGCGAACTTTAACACGTCAAGATGAAAATTGGTGTAGACACGTGAGATGAAGGACATTAATATTTGGAATCTCACTGAAACCTGGTTCTCTTTTAGAACATTCAGTTTTTCGTTTAAAAGGTTGTCATAATACCATTTATGTGTCCTCGCCGTGCTGCGTTCAACTAGGCACAGACTGCAATTTAAGCTACTTTAACAATCATTTATCCACCCCCTTACTTAAATGGTGGGAGCCCATTCCTCTGCACCAGTGGGGACCCTGATGAAATCCAGCCTCTAAAAAGGAGGACCCCATTTGCAAAGCAGGCAATAGTGAAGCTTAATGTTGTACTACATCATTCAGTCACATGATAGTGGTCCAAGTGTAAAAGATAAAGGCTGTGTAAAAACAATATTTGCAAACCTTTTTTTAAAAATGGAATTAGGCTTTAATGCTTGAGGATCACTGTGCAAACCACTAGCAATGGTGCTCAATCGGCTTCTCATCTGGGCAGCACGGTGGCTAAGTGGTAAGCACTTCTGCCTCACAGCACTGGGTTCATGAGTTAAATTCCCGACCATGGCCTTATCTGTGTGGAGTTTGTATGTTCCCCCCGTGTTTGTGTGGGTTTCCTCTGGGTGCTCCGGTTTCCTCCAACACTCCAAAGACATACTGGTAGGTTAATTGGCTGCTATCAAAATTGACCCTAGTCTGTGTGTCTTTCTTGGTCTGTGTATATGTTAGGGAATTTAGACTGTAAGCTCCAATGGGGCAGGGACTGATGTGAGTGAGTTCTCTGTACAGCGCTGCGGAATCAGTGGCGCTAGATAAATAAATGATGATGATGAACTCTGATCGAAAGAATGTCACTGACAGAGAGGAAATACAAGCAAAATCAGGCTGGAGATTGAAAAAATAAAAGGAACAAACAAAAAAACAACTATTTTAATACATGGCATATAGGTATAATGTAATTTAATAATAAAGTTAATTTAACACATATACCATGACCTTGTTTTACAATCCTCTTTTGTAGAGTGACAATTTCTTACAAGTATGAATTATAAAGATACAAATTATAATTATACTTAAAATAAGAGCAATTTGATCCCTGGTACTAACACGTCATGATAAACTTTAAAAACAAACACCCCCCTTCCCTCCCCAACACAAAACTGTGCTGTATTTCACTCCATAAACCGGCAGATCATTCGAAATCTTCCCTGTTAACAGCGTTCTTTTCCTTTACTGTGGGAAAATTCTGGCGGCTAAAGAAGAGTTATTAAAAGCACTACACAGACTTCTAAATGGAAAAACCCAGGATACAATTTTACAGACGATTGGCAATTCTTAACTGGCTCTATGTTTTCTCTGGTCTTGCCCGTGTTAAGATAAATCAGTTACATCAAGTGCACACACAGACACAACCGTCCTCTCGGAGGAATCGCTGACATATGGAGGAACAGCGTGTGTACAAGGAAGAGTGAGAAACCAACACGAGGGAAGAAAAGAATATTCAAAGGCAGCAAAATTACAGAAAAATATCCTAAAGACACAAAAAAAAAAAAGAAGTAATATAAAATCTAGGATGGGTAACTGAAGAAAGTGAGGTAAGCAAAGAAGATATCTAATATTTGAAAAAAAAATAAGATGAAAAATGAGCACTAGTCAAAGGATCACGAGAGCAACAGAAAATAATAAGAGAATACTAATCCGGAAGGAAAGAGGCCGCGAGGGATAGATATCAAACCTCTCATACCTGTCACCTTTTTACAGGCAAAACACACCTAGTAAGAATAACAAAGGAGCAACTGTGTGCACAGGATAGAGTGTCACAACTCCCAGCCTTCAGCTTAACCCGTTGCATGCTACACAAGTCCTGTGACTTACACATTGTAACCCTAATGTACTGTATGCTTGGTTTGGAGGTTTGCACTATTGTCGTTTTAGTTCTGATAGAGGTCTCAGAATGTTTGATTTACTACAATATATTTTTCTAACAGGAATGAAACCGTGATTGTGATTATTGTCGGTCTCATTTCTCTGCATTTTATAGCCTCCCGTTGGATATATCTGTATCTAGAAGGCAGATCCGGACATGTACCCTGAATACCAATAGTGCCCCTCTCTTCTGTCCACTGTGCCAGCTGCCAGTGCCCTTACTATCATGTATCTCCCATCTCCCTACCCATGGTGAGACCAGAGGATGTATAGCAAGCAGGCCTGGAGGCCATTTATCATACCATGCTTCCACAGTACAAGTGGCTTCATTTACCAAGACACTCCGGGCCTGTTTTTTCATGTAGCACACAAATACTTGATGGCTTATTTGTACACTGTAATGTAAAGTTGATATTTGTGTGCTACATGAAAAAACAGTCAGTATTTAACTTATGTGCAAAACAGAATACTAATTTGCACCCCTTGCATTGTAACATGGTTTTGTCCAGGAGACTGAAATAAGAAGTTTCTGAAGTTAAGATCCTTAATGAATCAGGCCCTCCATTCTTCCCAGGTTAGTACAGGGCTGTATCTACCATAAGGACTTAGGTAGGCAGTTGCATAGGGCACATAGGTCTGTGAAACATGTAAAAAAACAAATTAAGCTTACGGTTAAGCAGCAACGTCCATAGACCCCCAGTGCTCCATTATTGGCACAGCGTGGCACCATATGTTCTATTTAGTGATTACATATACCCCAGCTCTGCACCCCATCAGCATAATTAGGCATTTTACATACATTAATATTTGTTATATTGTTATAACAGGTGTCACCATAGTCATTTTGTAGCTTTTTTCCCCAAACACTATTTGTTCTATTCCCGTGTATTTGCAATCTTTCACTGCATTTGAAAGCATACAGTCCTCTCTAAAACACTAGCAATAATGTGTGTGACAATCATTTTAAAACTAACAAGCAACACCTATCATGAACACAGGGGTAGATTTACTAAACCTTCGAGAGGAAAAACGAAGGTGTTTCCCATAGCAACCAATCATATTCCAGTTGTCATTTTCTAGTGTACTAGACAAATATTACCAAGAATCTGATTGGTTGCTATGGGAAACATCTTGACTCTTCCTTTTTAGAATGTTTAGTAAATCTACCCTCAAAGCATGCACAGTCTTAAGCAGTTTTACATACGGTGCCCTAAACTAGAAACCTGACCTTAGGCTAGTTGTATAGGATAATAATGTCTCCTATTGTGGTTCTATTCTACAAAAACAAGAACATTTGAACCGGAATCCAAAATATATACATTTATATATCATACAAGTTAACCTGTGCATGATACTCATGCATTCTAGTCAAATCAAGCTACTTAAGGTGTTAAAAAGGTTCTTGTCATGCATTTGGGCCATAGCCCAGGCCTCAACCACCAACCACTCCCAACTGTCACCCCCGGCAACCACCAACCACTCCCCACTGTCACCCCCGGCAACCACCAACCACTCCCAACTGTCACTTCTCCTTCAAGAAATATATATATATATATATATATATATATTATTATTTTTTTAAATCTTTATAAACACTTTTAACAATTAACAAATTAAATTAACAAATTAAACACATCTTAGTATACCAAATTTCAGCCCTTTCTGAATTTTTTTTCCACACACACTAAGAATTTAGTAGGTCAGTGTATAACTCCGCCCAGCAGGTGACGCTGCAGCTTGGTTTTATTTTTTCCACACACACGCACAGACAGACTAACACACGCCACTAGACATTTATATATTAGATACATATCCATATATACATACATTTATATATTATATACATATCCATACATTTATATATTATATACATATATATTATGTACATATATACATACACATATACTACCATACTATCATAAATACCATGATTATTACAAGGAGTAATTATCAAGCACATGACTGATATTCGAGACATAATTATATCCAATACCATAACATTCAGAGCTTTGCTATAATAACAAGCTGTAATACTGAATGCTGCTACTACCACTAAAAAGCACAGGAAAATATCCACGCTAAAGGGGGCAATTAAACAAATATAACAGGTAGAGGGAGCATAACCTACAAAAGGTAAGTGTCCAATTTGCACAAAATTCATAATTTGCGCACAAAAATGAAATATTTAAAAAAACAAACAAACAAACAGATAAAGGTGGCACGTTAATGTACAGTGTAAAAACCCAACATGAGATTAAATGCAGCTGAAGACCATGTAATAAACTGCCAATGAGTGTTAAAAAGCTGCTATGCAAACAGTCGCAGCTGGATTCGTAGGGTGCTATCTACATTTCCGATAGCCTATCACTAGAGCCTATGCAGGTGTGTGTAATGGAACAGGCAGCTATATTAGCTGTGCAGCTGAGTGCCTGCTTTATGATATCTTTAGTGTATTAAGTCACAGAGGGAGGGAAGAGGGCGCAACAATAAAGGCCTTTTGTCTCTTGGTTGCCATGAGGACAGAAAGCAGCGAATTCCTCAGAATGGACCTATGAACCAAGCCAGCTGTTGCAGGAGACCTCCACGTCTCCGTGTCAGAGCACGCCTTGTTCAAGAGACACACTGGTGGCAAAGCTGATGTCTCTAATTTAACCGCTGCGCTACAAGAGTCAGCACAGAGCCAATTACGTAACAGAACAAAATGGTTGTAGGAAAAGGATTTCTTACCGCTCAAGCACACAGCATTAACATCAGCCATTGAGCGTCTATATAGTAAACTGCCTGGCGATGGTGCTTCAATAAAATAACTCAATTTCAAAGGTGCCTGTCGTGTTCACCATCAGTAAATTATAATGTTACATTATAATATTATAATGAACATCTATGGGAATGTCTGTACATAGACATTGAGGCAGTAACAAACAGGTTTCACAAAGCCGTAGCCCTAGCATCAATGGTCCAATGTATCATCCATAATCATGTGACATTATACCAGATGCTTCCACATTGCAGTTTGCTCAATTAACTTTTGAGCTCGAGAATCTTCTAATTCTACAGATAACCCTGCCCACTTCTACCCCAAGGAAGCAAGCTTAAAGAAAATGTAGGCATGCTGATACCATAGGTATAAATATATGCTCTTAGTTGCGATGATGGCAATGCATATACAGTGTACTAACAAATAAAATGTTAAAAATTATACAATATCTTAGACAGCTTATTTTACATCTTTCTCACCAAGTTTATTTTTCTATTTTGATTTTGTTAATGTATTACCTAGACCAGTGATGGGAAAACTTTTTCAGGAGTGGGCCAAATAAAAAAGAAAAACTTTAGGCGGGCCAATATAATTTATTAAAAAACTTAAATATCGTAATATATAATACAAATGTTTTGAATGGGACGGGAGGGTGTTATATAGCAGTGTTACCTCTATAAGTGCAGCGATCGTACAGACACAGCACTTATTTCAGCAGGTTGTTGCAGATCCGTCTTTCTGGTGAGCCACTAACTGACAACACAGCAGCCAATCAAAATCCGCCTTAGTATATGGCCCAGCCCATCTCTTCTCACATGACTTTCAGCCATTAGGGGTCGGGCAGGTGTTTGAGTGATTGACATACGAAGTGTCCTTTTAGGAAGGAAGATGAAGTGTAATGGAGGAAATAGCTGGGAAGGCATAAAAATTAAGGTTCTGACATAGAGGGTCGGCCCTAATAATTTTATGCATATTTTAATGAAATTTTTTAAAATATTGGCGGGCCGGATAGAACCTCTAAGTGGGCCGGATCTGGCCCGCGGGCCGTAGTTTGCCCATCACTGATCTAGACACACAGGATCACACTTAGCGGTTGGTAAACTATGTTTCAATGATTACCATCTTTAAAAGTCCTGTTACAACACATTCGGTCGTCCAAGGCAACAAACGTTACATTTTGCCTATTTTGTTACTTGTGGCTTTTTTAGGCCGGCTGGATGTCCTCAATGTGACCAATGCGGAGTAACAATACTGCACAGATAGAAACATGTATACCCCGATGTAAACAAGACCATACTGAATACACACAGACAAGACCGGGACAATATAAGTTTCTTGCCTCTGTTAAGAGCTCTTTTGGAATCGTCAATGGAAAAAGTCAGGAGATCAATGCACTTTGAACCTTTATTCCATGAAATAAACTGCTTCCTGGTTTCTAAGGAGAACTGGAAATGAAACCTCTCATTGCGTACCTAAATATAGATGCTTAAGAACATCTTTTATATTCCTGAAAACCACAAGCAAAAAGTCAATTTGTGCCAAAAGATAGCCATTATCACTGTGAACTGGACCAGATCTAGGTAAACATCTTTATAATTACCATCTTATAATGTGCTTCTAGAGAGCCCTAATATTAAGTGATATTTTATACAAGCTTATGGGAATATGCTACAAGTGGCATCTTAAATTATACTCAGAAAAAAAAACAACAATACCCTAAGGCAGCCATTTTCAATCAACATTCATGCTTGTACAGCCAATCAATTCACTAGTGACATTAACATAACCAAATCCAGCTCTAAGTAAAGCTGGGTACACACTACACTGTTTTCGTCCAATAATTGGCTCAAACAGCCGACATACGACCGCTCGTTCAAAAGTCGGGTCAGTGTGTGTAGTGATACGATGGTCGAAAGTCTGCCCAAATGGACGCTTGTCGCCTCATTTGGTTGGTTGTACCGTTTAATATTTTCGTTCCAATCTCGTTTCCGCTGTGTAGTGTGTATAAACTTCCGACCGATCCACAACAGTGAGTACGAAATTACAGTCATTGCTCACGACAACATGGCTGTAAGAAGTCGCTAAAGGGATGTCCGCTCTCCCCTTTATCGTCCTTAACAAGGCCAGTGTGTATGCAGTCCATGGACCGAGCGATCAGACCATCGATCGCATGTAAAATCACTCGGCATAAAAAGTTGGTCAAAATTTCTGTAGTGTGTACCCAGCTTTACAGCCAGTCAATTTGCTAGGAACTGGTGACAAGGTGGTGCCACAAATTAATAGTAAACCAATATTCATGCGAATGTAGCCCAAGTCAGAAAATGACAGCCACCTCTATTGTGTTATTATTAACTTTTATTTATAAGACACCATGAAGTTCCGCAGCACAGTATATGGAAGTAGTACAAACAAGGTAGAGATACATACAAACTAGGTGGACAGTTCACGTAAAACTAACAAAAGTTTACAAATACAAGTAGTAAAACAAGAGGGGTAACATAAATCAAACTCATATTACAAAGGGCAATTCACGGGCAAGTAAAAGGATGTCAAGGGTAGCCAACGCTTTCAAAGGAGGGGTAAGAAGCAAGTGGGGAAGGGAGGTAACAAGAAAAATGAGGGCTCTCATGAGAACATAGAATCTATTGTATGTAACAGAAAAAACACGCAGCCTGATTTCTTAATCATTTTAGAAATGCTAAATCTATTTAAAATAAATAAAACAATATACAACCATAATAGGCTCCAAAAATTATATAAATCTATTTTGTGAACATGCATATGTTAAAGATTCCGACACTTCCTGTTAAAACATTTGTTGGTCATTTGTTTCCTTTTCCGAAATTATAATTAGGATACCTAGACTGTCTCTCCAAAACACACAGACAACCATTATGCCCTATAAAAGTACTTTCTTGTGGTTTACAAAAAGCAATTCTGACTTAATCACACAGTGAAACTATATTCAGAGTCGCTTTGAACTTTTGACAGCCAAAAGGAATGAAAAACCCACAACATTAAAAAACAGAAAAGTATTCTTACACAACGTTCTACTTATTGTCATAAATTAGGAAATCTGACAGGAGTACTCCGATCTGAAACTTAAGTGGAGAGAACAAGAATGTGCCTTGTCTGAATAGGGATTTGATATACTGTACAGTCAGTATGTGCTAACACCACTGCTGATATGGGATGCAAAGTTCTATCCTGAATGTCGGACAATCTCCAAGACTACCATCATCCTCATCATTTATTTATATAGCGCCAACATATTCCGTAGCGCTTTACAATTGGGGACAAATAAAGTAAACGAATAAACAAACTGGGTAAAACAGACAAAGAGGTGAGAAGGCCCTGCTCGCAAGCTTACAATCTATAGGACAATGGGAGTTTGACACATGAGGCTAAGGCTAAGTCTACATTTTGCATTTCGGCCCAGCCAGGCTGCAAAGGTAAAAAAGTGACTCATAGGCTAAATGATTCTGTCACACAACAATGTTGGTCACAGGATAGTTGTCTTGTGTGAAATTGTGTAACGGGTGGTAATAGGGTAAGCTAATGAGGTTAAGAGGGTGGTTGAGGAATATTATAAGCTTGTCTGAAGAGGTGGGTTTTCAGAGAACGCTTGAAAGTTTGTAGGCCAGAGGAGAGTCTTATTG
Source organism: Mixophyes fleayi (assembly GCF_038048845.1). Lineage (NCBI taxonomy): Eukaryota > Metazoa > Chordata > Amphibia > Anura > Limnodynastidae > Mixophyes > Mixophyes fleayi. The sequence goes on along the minus strand of NC_134405.1, from coordinate 307,501,283 downwards.
TGCGAGGGAGAGAATTCCATAAAGTGGGTGCAGCCCGAAAAAAGTCCTGTAACCGGGAATGGGAGGATGTAATTATGGTGGATGAGAGACGCAGATCTTGTGCAGAACGGAGTTACCGAGCTGGGAGATATTTTGAGACAAGAGAGGAGATGTATGTTGGTGCAGCTTTGTTGATGCCCTTGTAGGTTAGTAAAAGTATTTTATATTGGATTCGGTAGAAGAAAGGCAGCCAGTGTAGAGACATACAGAGTAATTACACAGAGGAGTAACGAATTGCAAGGAAAAAATCAGTCTTGCCGCAGCGTGCAAAATAGATTGTAGGGGTTTGAGTCTGTTTTGGGGAAGACCAGTAAGGAGGGATTTGCAATACCAGAAGTTGTACTCCTGAATTTATGGAACACTTGGGGACTGGTGGAAGAGCAGGCTTCCTACCGAATCCCACCCACTTCACTACTGAGGCTAGTGGAGGTGGGGCTTGATGACAGCATTTGAGTCATCACAGCTATGCCCCTCGCTGGCATGAACCGCAGCATAGCACAGTAGGGGTAAGGGCCACCTTGTCGTCCTGCACTTGCCACCTTACCTCCCCTCCCAGAAGTATTTAAAGATGGTAACTATGCCTAAAAGTAATATTTTAACGTGTAGCCTTTTACTTTAAACCAGCTCGCTATATATTATAGCTATATTAGTTAGCTCAGTAACACACAGACACTGGCAGCACCCATCACCAATATTTGGGTCATCAAATCATTCTGGTGCTTAGAATGAGAATTTAAAAAAGCACATTGTTTTGTAGCTTAAACCTTCAGGACTACCTTTTGTCTGTGGGAAACAAGTAGTTAATACTGTATCACGTAAAGCAAACATCTCCTGCGCAATCAGCATGAGAACACGATGTTTGCATGGAGGCTTGGTCTACCGCCATCCATCTTTCACCATCGGTCAATAAATCCAAAACATTCTATTTGTCTTTTCCAGCAAATCGAACAGTTCCACTACAAGAAACAGAAAAATAAAGTATATTCTTACAAGCCTTTGGCAATACGTTTGTAGTCTACTACAGTGTAGGACTGCAGCATGCATGCCACACAGAAATGAACCAAAATGGAACATATATTTAGCAATTTTATGGGTTGAACGGATTGTCCTCCTACAAATTCAAGGAAGTAGATGCATCACTGAAACACAGAGTGTAAGTGATTACACTTCCTGCGGAATGACGGACTGCATCCTCATAAATATTTTTCCAGCCCATAAAATGATTGTCTCTCCTGTGTGTAAGTGAGGGGGTCAAGTTTAAGGTTTATTTAATAAAACAGAGCTGTGTACTGCACGTAGACAGGAAGGTTTGATTGGCTGCTGTAGGTAACCCCACATTTATGAGTCATGCACCAAATTATTAAAGAAGCCATTTTGTATTGAACATTGTGTCAGTCAGGTTAGCAGATTTATTGGTGGATCACAATCCCAGGGAGCACTACGAATAAAACCAATTGGCAGCAAAAATATATGTTTATGCTTTAGTCCTCAATATTATACTTCAAGAACATATTGGGGTTCAAAGAGTAATCCTAAAAATGATTTTTAATGGTAAGGTGAGGTCTTTTGGAAGGTTAGAGAGCTGCCTCTGCGGTCTCTGAAGTGTGGGCTTCATGAAAGTTGCTCCTTGTAGGTCTCTTTTAGCCAACACACGGTTACATAGTTCTTTACCTAAAGACCACCATCCTTGTACAAAAAGTTATATACTAAGAAGAGAATGAAAATAACCAGCTAATTGGTAGTAAGTCTTAGGCACAGCTGCCATATTCTAAAAGGCAGCCTGTACGTGTGCCCCTAGACGGTGCGCCCGATACATTCAGGGGGTACTTTCACCAGTCAAACGCAAAACTGTTTAACATAAAAGTAATGTATTAAAAAGAAAAATAAATAAAACTAAATACATAGAAGTAAAAAACACAAGACAACAGTATTTCTTGACAAATACTTATACCTATCTGGGGTACACAGAATAAATTCACACACTTTAGGGTGTACCATTATAATCATTTCATGCACAGACTGTGAACCAACAAAAGGTACAGGTCGCTTGAAACAATAATCAAAAATACGATTATTTCACAGGCCCATGACAAGGAATGTGTTGTGGAACTATAACCGTAAGGAAGCGTGCACTGAGCAATTTATAAAGGATTTCATTGCTAGCTTATCATTTCTACTTATCCAGCTAGCTTTTTCAGTGTGAAACCCAACTCCCAGCCAGATTGGTAACAATTTGAGGATTTTATAGAACCTCATTTTCTTGATGTAGGATTAGGGCTAGTTTCCACTATAAACATGCTAGACTTATAACACATTACATATAGGGGTTCAATATATGCAAGTGGACAACCACTTTGAGGTCCTACAGTGAGTAAAGTAACAAATTTAAGAGGTGTAGGGGTAAATGTATCAATATGCGGGTTCTTCAACACCCGCGTGTTCAGCCTCTTCCGCGATTAAATTTCAAGCGGCGCTGCATTGTAAAGGGTTAACTTCCCTTTACAATGCAGCGCCGCTTGAAATTTAATCGCGAAGAGGCTGAACACGCGGGTGTTGAAGAACCCGCATATTGATACATTTACCCCGTAGTCTTTTTGGTAATCAAATTGCCAACCTTGGGGGACGGCAACAAACCCGACAACAAAATTCTATGCGATTTCCATTAAGAGACTTGTAAATATCCACTTGAAAGCTTGAATTATTTTTGACCTCTGATAACTAGAAAGTTAATGTAAATACATTAACTGATCGATAATTTAAATAATTTTTTAGCTTTTTAGTGCTACTTGTTACATTCCCAATGACTTGCTTTATGCTACACATACATCACAGGGACTTGTTTATCTTTGTAATTATTTATCGCTAGACATAAAATCTTGTTACAAAATATATGTAAAGATATCTGATTTACGTTCACCTATTTGATGGTGCTGGACATTTTATTAAGGTTATTGAAATAACACTTAAACCATCCCATGTTGTTAATGATCTTTAGGTTGGGATGGGGGATTAATAGACACTGGCCATTATTCTTTCTGGTGTACTGTATATCAGTAATGATGCAATTAACTGTTGCTGTTCCAAAACAAAACCTACAGGCCTAGGCCATCGTTTATAAGCTTGCAACCATTATGACAACTTAAATCAGTTCTGTCATAGGTTAGTGCATTTTATTAGAAACATTAAAGGGGCCGATTCCATTCAAAGCAATGTGCCAGAGGAACGATGGCCTGGGCATTATGCAACACCACTGAATTTGCCTCGTGGCCATGTTTAGTGGCACACAGCTTTCAAACGATCCCCACCCCAAGGAAGAGAGTGGGAAAGATGTTCAAAATGTTCGCCTGTCACTTACCCACAGTGGAGGCAGTCAGGTGTTTGGTTCAACCCATATTTAGTGGAAGCAGCCCATCGGTATCACGGAGACACGATGATAGTCTGGTATCTTGCTATACTCTACAGGTGTCGTTGTGCTTTTGAGATCTATGGAGAACATTCAGCTACCAATAACCAACTTCATAGGTAGCAAAGAAAACCGTAGCATAAGAAAGTCATAAGTCAAATGTATTTATCGCAAGCGTTTTTCTAGGGACAATTTATTAATTCGATGGTAGTTAAATACAGCTTTGTTTTATTGCAGTTCATTTTATTTATTTTTGTGTGGTGGATTCTGTATTGTGCGTTTCTGTATACTACACATATGCTCTTCCCATTGGATGAATGGCTCGGTGAGCAGAGAGCTTAAAAAGTTTGCAAATGATTAAAAAAAAAAAAAAAAAAACCAATTAAAAAGGGTTGAAGGTTTGTATTTTTAAATGTAAACCCCATTTATAATGGGATATACATTTACCATTTAACAAAGATATACCAAATTGTTTGCAAAATTGATTTAACAGTCATAAAAATGTGAATACACAGGCTAAATAACCCAAAGCCTTTGTTATATCTCAGGCTGCATAAAACCTATGAAGTCAGTTGCTATGATCATAAGATGCATTTGTTTCGGACCAAAAAAAAATAAAATGCAATTTCTATACAAAGATAAATCTAATGGTGCTCAGCATAGTTCCATGTGACACCAACAACAATTGTATTTTATGATCATTCATACGCAGTGACCATGTTACATGTCTGAGCGATTCCTCCTATGCTACAACTCCAATTAACATCATAAGTTGGATCACTCCATTAAGGGAGCATAAACCCATAAATTCTTCATGTAAGGCCCCATTAAGTCTAGCTGGGGTTAATCAGGGTCACCCGTTAATAGTCTAGGCCTTCAAACACATATTTTGTGGCTTCTGTGCTGTGAGCAACCTTGAAGACTTCATTTTCCAGACATCGGGGCAGCTCCAGAAGTCTATTAAACAAAGATCTGTCGCATTAGAAGCCATTACAATGTGGAATGGCTGAGCATTTTCTGCTCATACACTGGTATTATTTATCTGTCCCAGAAGAGGGGAGGAAGGAAGGAGAGGGGGATATAGAACATGACAGGACAGAACACAGAGAGGCAATACTTCATCCTAACTTTAAACACCACAGCCAGCTAAGGAGTTCATATTGGAAAGAAAACTACTGAGGTTTTTTTAAAAGAAACCTTCCAAAAAAAAAAAAAAAACACCAAAAAACCCAGCAACTTTGTTTCTTTGCTTAATTCCACCCACTTCGACACAGGCTATGAGGGAACACGGAGAGCCGTGTCTGCCACTATTGGCCCGCTCGGTCATTATTTTAGCGACTGGGCCCTGGTCAGACCCCAGTGTCCTCATACCCACTCCATGTCACTAGGACAGTGTTGGCTAACCTGTGACACCTCCAGGTGTTGTGAAACTACAAGTCCCAGCATGATTTGCCAATATATAGCAGCTTATTGCTGGAAGGGTATGCTGGGACTTGTAGTTTCACAACACCTGGAGTGTCACAGGTTAGCCAACACTGCACTAGGCCATGCCCCCAAACTATTGTATTAAATAACATGAATAAGATGGACAGGAGGGATGTAGGATAGGTTAATTGGATTAGGAGTGTACTGAATGAGTAGGTTTGCAAGCAGATTCTGCAACAACTCCAGTTATATAAAATACCCTTTGGCTTTAGTGTTTTGCAGAAACATTTGGTCCTGTGGTGATCGGATTACAGGCGTACTCAGGTAGATCAAAGTATTGGAATATTATATGAAAAATAAAAGCAGGTCACCATTTATCTTCAACACGGTCTGCAGACCCACCTGTTTATTTTCAAATGTTATTATTCCAAATGCTTAGATTAGTGCCAGTAATATTTTAGGCAGTCATTTGGATGATGGATGCTATTTTTAAACAAACATGACAACTAAAGTATATTTTAATTAATTTTAAATAAAAATTGGGAGGGAGCAGCTCCCTTCAGTCTGCACTCAGAGTTCAGCCGGTGGCACAGAAGCTTACGTGCTCCTCTCATTTTAATGATCACAGCAAGCTGCGAGACTGGTACGGAACAATTGATTAAAATGTAGAAGTTAGAAGTCCAATTTGTAATTAAGAGAGGCGTTGGGATGGGATGGTGGAAGGATGCTCTGTGATTATATTTAAGTGTGACTAATTGGCACGTATTTGCCCAGGTTGCAGAGGGAAAATAATCTATATCCTGTGTTCAAACATTCAAACAAGAGGCAGGTCAGGTCACACCCAAAAGGTATATCGTGCACAAACGCAGAATATGCAGCTCAGCGGCAGACATTTTTCAGTCAAAACCTCCAATATAGTGTCCCATTCTACAGCATCAACTAATTTTCATGGAATTCTCTTAGCCTTTAACGTCTGCAAAAGGGGTGCCACCATTACATGCTATTATGGTGGTACAGACCAGCACGGTTCACCGAGAAGATTTGACAGAGGACTGAAAAGTCTCAAACGATTGATTCTACGGTTATTAAGAGAACATTGATTTTTCGCCTGAATAAAAGATCAGATAACCTTCAGAATGCTTCATATCTGTCGCGCTCCAAGCCAACTGTAAACTATTCAGTCACAGATCTGTGTTTAGAACACGTCTGTTTACATTGACCAGCATTCTTCTGTTGCATGGGGTGGAAGTCTATTCTAAGCATCCACTACCTTTTCTGTATGCCAACATTGTGAACAAATTCAACAGCTGACCACAGAAAGCAGTGCCAGGTATCTCGCTGAGTCACAAAGGAATAAAAGCAATGACACAGAGACAGTGGAATCTGCTTCCTCTGATGCAGCGATGACAAGTTCATTAAACGCTTATGGAATGAAGATGGATTGAGTCACCGAAAGACATAGCTGCAATAAAAGTGGGAATATACTACGGATGACATAGGATTAATTTCTAATTAGACAAGATTCACCTTAGACCTGGCACGTTTATAAATAGAAAAAAAAAATAGCTAATGACTGCTCAATATTTTTAAATGTTTTCATTTAAAACTTGTTTATATGTCCATGTTTTGTTTTGCAAAGTAAAAGCAGATCACATACTAGCAGAGTATTGCGCTAGCCGTTTGCAGGGTTTCAGTACTGCAGTTTGTGACGATCAGTACAGCAGGCAAGCTTCACAGAACAATGGGCACTAATACAAATTAGACCTTACGCACAAACCTTTCTAAGTTTAAGTCTCTGACTTAAACATTTTTATCATTTTTCAATGTCATTTAATCACTGTTCTATTACAGTCTATGTGCTAGATTTACTAAGCCGCGGGTTTGAAAAAGTGGGGATGTTGCCTATAGCAACCAATCAGATTCTAACTTTCATTTAGTATCTTCTACAAAATCATAGCTAGAATCTGATTGGTTGCTATAGGCAACATCCCCACTTTTTCAAACCCGCAGCTTAGTAAATCTAGCACTTTGAAGCTTTCATTTCAACGTTTTCAGTGCGGGTCAAGCTAGAGTAAAGTCTCTCTGCATAGGATAAAGTGTATTATATTAATATTAAAATCAATCCATTTGAAACACGAGAGGGATGGTGAAAACACAGTTTTTTAATGATGTCACTTCTAGCAAATTGACTGAAGTCATTTAACCAACAAACTCTGAAGTGTAGACGATATGTTCAGTAGTATTGTATCAATTTGAAGCCAGATGAAGGTATTTGTGACAAATGTGCAAAAAAAAAATAAAAAAACACTTTTTACAATTTAGTCCAAAAACTACAATGTCTTGATCTCCTTTTCCATAGGACGCTGTTGGCTTTGTGTTGGAGATTATCATGAATAAGAGTGTGGAGAACCATTCACAGAAAGAAAGTAGTTTTGAATGTTAATGGTTACAGGCACTGCTTTTTTTAATATGGTAATGAGACCATTTGCAAACCATAGGTACATGTGTTGTTGGAAAACACACTAAGAAGTGATTTACTAAAAATGTGTTTAAAAGAGGTGTATGGATGAAAACAAAGGAAAAGAATAACCTAGGTTTTTCTTAGAAGAAATGATTGGACAGGATAATGGTTAACTCGAACCGACCAGAGCTTTTATAAACCACTGCTACTAGAATGGGCTCATATTATCATCCTATCTATATTGTGTAGAATGGAGGCATGCCAAGTGTAAAGCCACCAAGTTCTCTGGCCAGGTCATCCCCTCCCTTCAATCAGCGGAGAGACACGTCAGTGCCTTGAGGAGTTCAATGAGGTATAATGAGTAGCAACACCTAAATAAGCAGTGTATGTGTTAGAAGTATGCTTAAGCCTATAAGCGTTGCTGTAACATTCACACACACACACATACACATACACCCCTCCTCTTAACATTCCCAGTGGCTGCCCGAGGCTGCAAATCACTCAGTGTAGTGTGGGAAAAATAGTCCCCCAGTAATGGCCATAGTTTTTAGGTATGAAACATCTGTCAACACTGCTTTATGTCACAACAACTGATAGTGATCAGTGGGCTGTTCTGCGGGTAACAGATATAGCACATTGCTGCACTCTGGCTATTCTTCAATACCGCCACGCAGTCTATTTGTCATTATTCAAATGAGACAGATTAAACAAGTATTCTAAAAACTCAGGAACATGGAAACAAACACTGAAGCTTTATGCAAAAAAAAAAAAAAAAAAAGGAAGGAAGTGCACCAGGCATCTAATAAGCACGTTTTTGGGGGCTATACAGTGCATCTATCTGTACAGTAGATCAGGACTAAACCAATATCTACCAAATGCAATGCAGCAAGGGGATTGGTCCCTACTCAATGCAGAGACTGTAGTATCACAAATATTGGTCAGGACCCACAAAATGGTGTGTAGATAGGGGTGCACACTTTGCAGCGATTAAAAAAACAAAAACACAGAGCAACTGGCTGATTGACTAGGCCACTAAAGTGTCAACCTTGGGTGTGAGAAATAAATAAATATAAATATATCCCACCCCATAAGTTTTTGAGAATAGCAGCTTATTTCCTTGTCTGCCAATAAAAGAAAGATGAAATATCTTTAAAAAAAAAAAACGTGGCGATTTTATAGAAACCGGAATGCATTCAGTAAATTAGCATTTTGTCCATTAGGATCACTTCCATTAGAAGTGAAAAGACCTATAATACCAGCTAATATGCTTCTAAGTGTGCCTTCCTCCCTTTTTCATCCTTAATTGCAGCCGTCGGACAGTAAGAGAAGCTCACAAGGCACTCAGCGAAGCCTCTGGGGAGTTTTAGTTCCATAGTCAAAGTCAGCATCCAACAGCAATAACAGTTTTCCCCTCTAAATTAACACATGGTTAAAGGTACAAATAAAAAAAGAAACGCTGAAATGTATTTTTTTTTAAAAAAAAAGGAAAAACAAATCTTTATTCACAAAATAATGGATATTCACAGTATTCAATCAATACAAAGTAGATAAATTGGAGGTGAGAACAACAGTCTTTTTCTTTTTTAATAAAAATACAATATAAGAGAAGGTGCTTAAAGAGTGTGTAAGCTGCCTATTCTATTATTCATTGTGCAACACAAATGTTTTTCTCTATATACATTCCAGTGAATTACAAATCGGATTGTTGGCTATTAGGTGTTTGCAGCAAGCTGCCACTCATCCAGTACTGCTCGCTGAGATGTAAACATGATGCCATATCTTACTAGAATACTGCGGTTCCTTAAAAATATACAAATAAATTGTTCTCCTTTGTCATAATATAACCTTAGTCTGGCTGCAGTGGTATGAGAGACAGACCCTTGCTTTATGGCGCTGCAATATTTAGGTAACAGCTATGCTTCAAACATCAAAATTTGACACCAAGGAAGCTCTCAATGCTATACATATAGGGTTTTACCAAAAAATGGTTATAGATTATGTTTTATGTGATCTTTTCAACAATTCTAGGGTAAATGCACGATAAGACCTTTGGCCTGCCCCCTTAATTTACCACCCCTACATCTTCCTCCTTAAAATATAGATTTCTGCAGTCCAGTAATCTACCCCAACAAGGATCAAATTCAACATCCCTTTTTAAAAGTATTGATTAGTTAAGTCAAAGCATTAAACTACACTGCAGCCATTAGTTCGTTTTGGTCTCCAAGGGATCTTTATTTAAGAATGGAACAGTATTTTGGTTTCAGTTTTGCATCTACAAATCTCCGATAAATTCTTAATATAAAATAAGCAATAGGTAAAAATGTAAAAAAAAAAAAAAAAAAAATATATATATATATAAAAATATTAAACACACAAACACAAGTTAAGGCCCAAAAGATGTCTAGAATGAGGCCAAACCAAAACATATGGTGCATTTTAAATAATGCATTTTTACAAATAAATTAGATTTTTCAAACATTACTATAATCCTTCATTTTTATTAACAGACGTAAGACTGGCGCTTTACCAAACAAAGCAATAATGCCCAGCATACTTTATGGGCTTAAATTTACAAAAAAGGCACAAAGTTTAACACTTGCAAAGCGAGCCATCCACAAAACCATCTAACGTTAAGGCACCTTGGTACCACTGGAGTGTTTATATGGCGGACACTATTTAACCATGCGGTCTCAATACCCTGCAACACCACTTAACTGTAAGTCAAGAGTTTTCCTTAATAACTTTTTTTTTTAAAAGTTTAAGAAACAGATCTCGCTTCCCAATGCTGAGGAAACGGCACTTTAGACCAGGAAGAAAAAAAAATAATCCTTTGCCGACATAGTAAAACTTCAATTGGAATTTGAAACCCGTAGAGTTTTTATTGAGCAACCTGGGCTAAGTGATTATCTTCCTTGAGTTAATGATTAGAATGCTAAAGTTATGTGCCATTATGCAAAATAAAATAGCAAGACAAGGTTATTAATAGAGGTCATGCAACACAGACCATTGAGAAAGTTTAAAGTACTAAATACTTGCCTTGCCCCTTTCTCCCTTTAATTCCAGCGCTTTGGAAGAAATTTGCCATAACGTCCTTATGCGATTAAGCTGGCCTACTTTCGAATGGCTTATTTTTCTGTTTAAAAGAATGTTTCTATAATTGTTTGAGTGGATGCCCTGTGTACAGCTTTGAAGGGGTAATTGCACGAAAATGTCTGACTGAAGACACATTTGGTTAAGGAAAGTGGAGAACCAAGAATGAGGAACATACCATGCAAATAGAGGCATTAGAGAAAGGGAAAAAAAAATATAAAACAAACCCTAAAAAAAAGGTATAAAGAGAAGTTAGCAGCATTAATTTCACAATGCACCAATTCTTCCTGAGAGATCCCATCTCTAATGAAAAGCAACACAAAACTCTGTGACATGCCTTCCCCTTATAACACAAGCAAAAAGGGAGAGATTGTTATCAGCTACAGCCACAAAAAAGCAAAAGTCATAGTAAAGCTCAGCAGTGTATACAATTAATTTCAACGTATGCTTGACCGACACCCCCCCTCCACACCCCATAAAAATAGGAAAAGACCCTCCGACAAGCAAGCACAATTGAAACCCCTTATCCTATCCGGATAGAGTAGTGAGAACCAGCTCACATTAGCCTATTACACTAAATAAAATTCAATTAATCCTTAGTGTCAGCTAGCACAAAACTACCAGTGGAATTCCAGCCCATTCTACTATTCTAATAATTTACCTAGAAAATACATAAATAGGCTCACTGAGACCTATACAAATTAAGATGGCCTATGACATGAAGTGCGGCTGAAAGTACATGGCATTTTTTTTTTCTTTGGTTCAATATAGCAACAATTCAGTCAATTAAAACGCTACCCAACTTGCAGAATGAATAGAGGAAAAATAAACAAATTGGGTTTTTAGTCCCCCGTCCCCCCACCCCAGCATCCCCACGGACTCCTAGGTACGTCAAACCCTCGCCTGAAGAAAGGCATCACCATACGTCAGTCCATGCTAGAGTGCCATCCGCGGAAGCCTCCCTTAGGAAGTAATCGCCTACCTGCTTATGGTTGTATTTCTGGGGATTGGTCCGATAGCTGTAATCCGAGTACTGATCAGAGCCAGTGGAAGTGTTGTCTCCAGTGCCAACGAAGGTGTTGGCAGCAGGCAGGTCTTGCACCACTTGGTGTTTCTTGGAGGCAGATGGGGATTGCGGTTGGAGCTGGATGGATGGCAGGGGGGAGTTTGAACGGTAATGACGCCCCAAGTCTGGGCTACCAGGTGGGTAATTCAAAGGAAGATGGATTCGAGGACTGTCTCCAGCTGAGTCAATCAGGTTAAACTTGAGGGACTTCTGCAGTCCACTTTCCTCATCCTCCTCTACAGGTTTGGGTGGCTTTGGAGACTTGCTTTTCTTAACTTTGATTTTATTTTTGTTGTTTTTATTACCTTGCTTAGGGGCATACAGATCTTTAGTTTCCTTCTTTCCAGCCTGATAGCCACTCTTGGTTTCTTTCTTGCAGTACCTGATCAAAATGACCACCACAATGACAACGATGACTGCCACAATGCCAGCTATCACACCAAACAAGATGTTTCGTTGTTGTTGTTTATTACGTTCATATTCTGGATCTCCGGCAATATCAATGTCTAATGGTGTATCCTGACTGTGACCCAGCAAAGTCTCTACAAAAGTCTGGTTTGTTAAAGTTTCATTGATGTAAAAATGGACCAAAGCTGTACCAAGCCTTCGAGGCTTACCATTGTCATTCACCCTTACTACTAGACGATGCAGGCCATGGTGCTTCCTTAAAATCGTTTTTTCAAGGGTTACCTCTCCTCCTTTAGGAGTTATTTGGAAAAGCTCAAAGGGATTGCCACTAGCAATGCTGTAAGAGAGGTCCGCATTCACGCCGGAGTCCATATCTTCAGCCCGCACCTTGTTGACCTGTGTACCTGGGTGAGTGGAAGGGGTCAGATATGCATAGGAAATGTTTGAAGGTACAACAATGACTGGAGCATTATCATTCTCATCAAGGACATTTATGGTCACTCCAACATATGATGAGCGGGGTGGGTCCCCTCCGTCCACTGCCTTTAGTCGGAAAGTGTAGGTGCTCTGATGCTCACGGTCAAAGGAGATACTAGAAAGGATAGTGCCTGTGCCATTCTGGATGACAAATTCGCCACTATCTGGCTCCACAGAAAGATGGATACGAGCATTTTCACCTTTGTCTGCATCAATGACAGTGACCATGCCAACGGGGCTCAACCTGGGCATGTTCTCCATGACTGAGAAATTGTAGCCATTAAGCATAAACTTTGGATCATTGTCATTGCAATCCAGCACCGTAATCACAACAGAGGCTGTCCCCTTTAAACTGGGGGTCCCTTTGTCTGCAGCAACCACATGAAATTCATAATGTTCCCTCTGCTCCCGATCCAACACTGTGTTGACTCTAATCTGACCAGAGTCTGGATTGATGTAGAAGACGCCCCGAGAATTGGAGTCAGGAAGAATGGAGTATGATATCTGAGCGTTGGACCCACTGTCAGCATCAGTTGCACTAACTTCCATCACAACATCATCAGGGGAATTATTCTCTTTGAAGTTCACCTCTATCAAGCTCTGCGTGAAGACCGGTGGGTTGTCGTTCACATCAGTCACCTGCACCTTAAGAGAGTTTGTGCTGGACAGAGGAGGGTTGCCAGAGTCGACAGCCACAATTTCAATAGTGTACTCTTTCACAGACTCGTAGTCCAGTGGTGTGGTGGTCTGGAGGAAGTACTTCTTTTTGCTGTCCGTACCGGTGTCACTAACCTGTTTCAGCTGGAAGGGCACATCCCTGGCCACAACACAGGTCACCGCAGCATTCTCCCCTTCATCTATGTCAGAAACCTGTACCAAGGCCACCGGTGTATTCACTGGCACATCTTCTGAAATGTTTGCTATGCCATCCTGATGAGTTACCAGACCAAATCCTCTAATGTCAATCACCGGCTTGTTGTCATTCGTGTCACGTATGGTGATGACAACTTGGGTGCGCGCAGTTTTGGGGTTGGATCCTTTGTCTTTGGCCACCACAGAGAAACGTAGCGTTCCAACATCTTCTCGATCTATGGGACCTTGGACAGTTATCAGACCTGTTGCCCTGTCCAGGTGTAGCAGCCGCCGTACAGTATCGGAGGCTTGGTGGAACGCGTAGTCAATCTCTGCGTTGGCTCCCTGGTCAGAGTCATTGGCTTTCACCTGTGGAAAAAAACCCAAAGAGGACAATTAATCAAGCGATAATGGTTCAACACGTTACATTTACAGTGAGCTGTAGGAAAGAAAATTCCACCAATGATTGCAGACATCTGTTCCTCAGTGACACACACCTGTCTGTTCACATGAAACTCCAACAAGAAAGCAAATAAAATGTGTAAGTTACACTGCAGGGTCATGTAACAAACCAACATGACGACTGTAGAAGCAATTCAGGAAAAAAAAAAAAGAATAGGGGGAAAGAACCATTTTATGTCTGGGGGTTGCCTTAAAGGTTCAGCTAAGAATTAAGTTGAATAAATAAAACCTGTCCTTCTGTTATGCTACTTAGGAAATACAAACATGCAAGTCCAAAAATTGGAATTAGCAACTGGTGCAACTATGGTGGGAGTTTCCAGACTCCTATAACAAATACTTACACATATGACTTAAAGTCTACAAAAATAGTATTGCAAAATTACATTAAATAATTGTGTTTTGTTTTAAACAGCATTACACATGGGCATCTTCTCCATGAGTTTCGGTAAGCTCCTAAGGAATTAACAGGTCACTTTCTACATACTGTTCATTACAAATTAAATAAAATAAATGGAGGGACGATTGTTAATGCAGCTGTTGGTACATGCTTATTCCGGACGCCAAAAGAAAAGCAGCATTACATTTTGCAGGTTTTATAACCCAGAATCAAACGAAATGAATAGCTGTCAGAAAGGTCGATACGGCCATGAAGTGTGGGGTTTGCTGTGATCACATATTGATGGTGTCAAAGTCACTCTTCTGTGACAGGCGTAACTTTCAACCCGCTGAAACCATGCTCTAACAATTAAAATGTGGGACAGCGCTCTGATCAATGTGCTGCTGAATGAACTGAAAGCCCTGTTTTCAGACATACTCAGCCCAGTGAGTGAGGGTAACAGGGGGGATATCATACTACAAAGATTATAGGAAGGAATGATATGAGGACAGGATGCAAACTGGTCTAAGAGATACATCTTATGGCCTGTAAGGAGTTTAAAATTATATTGAGAAAAATAAGAAGTACATTTAAATAAAATACCATCAGACATGTTCATGCTTTGCAAAACCAGGAAATTAAAGTCTGATGAAAGATGTTGTCAAACGTCTTTGCTTGGTAATCCCACCACTCTTCACAATAAGATGGCACTGTTCTACTACGATCTCTTTTACCTTGGTAGCACAAGCAACTGTTTAAAAGGAGCAGTTCTGTCAGGAACAGGTGCTACAATCCTGTGTGTCGGTGGTGGTCTTTGGAGACACACACATCATGGTTTTACAAGGAGGGAGTGGTGGGGGTCTTCAGATACAGACTTTAAAAAGTAAGAAAAATCTATAGAAAATGTCAGTGTTTTATGGTTCTTTAAAGCAACTAACCCACCACAGATTAAAAAGAGAATAGAACTAGTTAAAGGGAATGCTGAACTCAATCATTGCATTTGCTAGATTTATGCTACCCCTCTGTACAGTATGTGAGCACATTCAGGGACAGTCTGTTTCACCTTTCTTTGCTATTTTACTTGGCTGAAAATATTAACACCTTCATAAATGCCAAGCAAAGGGGTACAAAAGCAATGATATTAAACATGTATTAGGCAATGGGTTGGGCCAGATTTAGGACAGTGGTGTAAATAAAAGTCTATGAAAGCCATAAGGACTGTGGCTCTCTAGATGTCATCAGACTACAATTCCCAAACATCCACCTGCCCCGTGGCGAATCCTGGGAGTTTGTGTGGCAAACAAGGACAGACCCTCTGACCAGGAGCACGTATTGTACAAGCTGTGGACATACATGGAGTCCAGACTACTAATTTGTTGCAACATGATGAAACAACCAAAAGGTCACATTAAGGAAGAGAGAGAGCACACAAATTTAGTTCACATGAGTCAACCCCGGGGTCAGCTACGTGACAATAGACTGTGAAATAAGACACAATCAAAAACTCATCCAACCTGTTCCGAGTCAGGCAGTGGCCCAAGACGTATTACAAAAGGAGGAATGCAAAATATCCTGCTAAGTAGTCACCTGGAACCACTTTTTACCTACAGAAAAGCCACAGCCATTGTAAGAGAGAAAAACATACAAAACTGGTTTTTCCTATTTCACAACCAGGGAAAAAGACCATTCTGCCGCAGGTTGTCTGTCTTATTGTGTATTTAAGTTTAGCCTCTACTATTAGAAAATATTGCAATGATTTGGTAGACTGGTCGGCAAACAGCAGCTCATGGTCAGTGTTGCAGAGGATGATGGGGGTTGTAGTTAGACAATATGTAAAGCAGGCCTGTCCAACATGCGGCCCTCCAGGTGTTGTGAAACTACAAGCCCCAGCATGCTTTGCCAGTAGACAACCAGTTGATAGCTGGAAGGGCATGCTGGGACTTGTAGTTTCACAACATCTGGAGGGCCGCAGGTTGGACAGGCCTGATGTAAAGCATAAAAGCAGGCAGGACACAGACTAGCTGCACTAGACTAGAAGTTGTAAAACCTTCACACTCAAAACACCTACATTAGAGCATTCCCATTTAAAACGTTTAATTCAGCAAAGGACAAAAATATCTGGAGCGCAGCAAATGACTGTGTCCCTCCTGACACCTAAAATGGGGAGAAAACAAGGCCATTTAAACCGTACTAATAGCAGATTGGCCAAGAGAAAATGATAGGTTTTGGCAAATTGCCTAGATATTGCCCTATTGTGGCTACACGAGCAATATTCTTCAAAAAGGTCATTTCTATGCGATATCATATATTGGTTTAGCTCATCTGCATAACAACCATAAAACACAAATTAAATGCAGTCTGGGGAAATTTGAGCAATTCTTAGTAATTCTATAATTGGAGATTTGGGTCTTTGTTGACATGTGATCCTAATTTACCTGTAATATAATCCAATAAAGGATTGAAGGAATACACAAAACTCTAAGAGTCGCCAGTCTCCAGATTGTTTGCACTTGATCACTGCTTTACATATCAAGTGACACAAACAGTCTCATCCAACCTAATCTCTTCAGTCTGTAATCCTGAATAGACTGGAAGAAGTCACTCCATTAAACACTGTACATACTTAGATTAATTATCTGATAAAATATAGACATTCATGCTTATAAGATGTTCTGTGCTCTTGAACTTATTTAAAAAAAAAAAAAAAAAAAAGGATTTTAAATCATAGACAAGAAATACAAAATTGAGAAAATTAAATCATGCACACTCAGATTACCTGGAGTACAGAGTGTCCCATTGGACTGTTCTCAGGCAACACCGCTTCATAAGTCATCTTCTCGAATTTAGGAGCATTGTCGTTGGTGTCAAGGATAGAAATGCGCAACAGAGCGCTGCTAGCTCTTGGCGTCTTGCCACCATCTTGAACCTTAATTGTGAGGTCATACGAATCCCTCTGTTCGCGGTCAAGGTTTCCCATGACAATGAGCTGAGGTTGCTTTTCATCTTGGTCTTCAGCTACCTGCAGTCCAAAAAGTTCATGTGCTTCAGGCCCCACTATTAGCTCATAAGAGGCCACCCCATTCACTCCAGAGTCTCGGTCGTTTGCTGCAGGTATGGGGAAAAGCATTCCAATGTTCGTGTTCTCTGGAATGGACAGTGTGAGGACCGGGGAGGCAAAGTTAGGAGTATTGTCATTTATGTCCAAAACCTCAATTTGTCCATCAAGTAGCCGGGGAACTGGGGACATCAGGTCAGTCATAGACACCTCAAACTCCAAGAAGCACGACTGGCCTGGGAACATGTTCTGGCACTCACGGAGGCTCTCTCGATCGATGGCAGTCTCTGTTGTGTAGATATCCCCAGTCTTGCCATCCACACGGAGGTAAGGATGTCCCAGTTCCAGCTTGTATAGGTGTTTCGAATCCGGATAGCCATAGTCAGCAGCTAAGCTTCCAATTAATACATTAGGTGGCTGCTCTTCTTCAACTTTGTATTTCACCTGGGTGGAAGAGCCGATTAGGGGAAGTTGTAGAAAAAGCCACAAGTACAAACCGGAGATGGTCCTCTTCATTCTTAGTCTCAACGGGTATGGCCACTCTGCAAGGACAGACAGAAAAGAAAAGGAGGTTAAGGACAGTCACATTGTGAGCCAATCAAAACAGCTGTCATTTTCAAATTCTCTCCAAGCTAATCACTGAAAAACAAGTAGCAGACAGCCTGCTGGGGGAACGTAGACACAGATTCCCAATTGAAATACTTTGCCTGGCTTCTTACACAGTCAAGGTAAAGATTACAAGGAAGGAGAACAGAACACCCGATTTTGTCACCTGTCCCTAATGCGACACAATAAAAAGCCACACCTGTGAGATTAGAAAACTTGCTTAATAGGTGCCATGCAGAGAGCGCAGTATCAGTGAGTGACTCAGAACGGGAGATAGGATTAAAAGTATGAAAAGCACTGCAACATAAATGGCTAATCAACTTGTCACCACCTATACTGGAATAATACAATCTCTATAAACGTCACATACACAGAACTACAAACGAAGTCAGAGAGAGTTCAACAAGCTCTATATTTTTAACGAACTAACTTTTAAGACCAATGTAAGATGCATTATACACAATACACTACAATATTCAAGCCATTCCGTTAAAAAAAAAAAAGGAAAAGAAAATCAACTTAACAGAAAAACAAATGACATGGACGCAATACGGTTAATGACTAACTAACCATGCTGCAGACCTGTAACGGTCACTCTGAACAAAGGTTAAATGATTTTTGCCTCACAATCTTTTCAGGCTATTAAACAAAAACATAAAAAATTCAAGTATGCCATAAATAGAGAAAGCAAACTATAGGATTATTTAGTGCACACAAGAAAATTTCAGACTCATCTGACTTTATAAAAAGTTCTTCCAATCTCAAATGCCACTATGCTATAGGCACCTGTAGTAAGTGAATAGGTTCCACATACTATAATGACAATATATGCCTGGAGAGCCAAAACACTCAAAAACAAAAAAGGTTAAATAAAACCAGCATGTGTAAACATATCAGCAACTTTAAAAAAATCACAGGAAAACTTTTAATTAAGAAACACAATGAGAGGGAGTCTCTACAGGAGACAAAATCTTTCATATAAACTAGAGATTCTCACCAGAGAAACTGCCTTGTCAGTCTTCTTTCAGCTCCGTTCATATAACTAAACTGGCCTAACCAGCTATATCAACTTTTTAAAAAGGCTCTAATTAAAATATAAATATAGTAATACATAACCATACCATATAACCCTTCATTAACATTCCTTCAGAACTGAAACAATGTTTCCAACAATTAAAAAGCACTGATCTAATCAAGCAAAAATGAAGATATGTACTACAGCGAGAGCAGTAAAAACAATTAATACTACTTAGAGGAATAAGCAATTAAGAAAAAACAAATAGGAAGGTTAGAAGCAAAAACACCTTTGTTCTACTTCTGAAACTTCAGGTCACAGTCAGATGGGGTTAAAAAAAATAATGTATTCACTGAGCACTGTTAAGAGCCCAGAGTTGTATTGCCACCCAAATAGTATAAATTAATATTTAATATAATGGGGGGAAATAGCTGTCTATGTAGTAACATAACTGTCCCCCATATACAAAATTGCATTAGCTGGGTGGTTATCCCTTTAAAAAAAACATTTTTATTAAGCCGGTAACATAACAGGCTGGTCATTAATATAGTGCCTGAAACACCCGTGTTAACCATTTCATCTGGTCAACAAAACACAGACCATGTAGCAGCACCCGCATGGACAGTGATCCCATCCTACACCCCTGTCTCGGCACACACCCCGCAGCTAGACCCCATCCTACACCCCTGTCCAGGCACACACCCCGCAGCTAGACCCCATCCTACACCCCTGTCCCGGCACACACCCCGCAGCTAGACCCCATCATACACCCCTGTCCAGGCACACACCCCGCAGCTAGACCCCATCCTACAACCCTGTCCCGGCACATACCCCGCAGCTAGACCCCTGTCCCGGCACACACCCCGCAGCTAGACCCCATCCTACACCCCTGTCCCGGTACACACCCCGCAGATAGACCCCTGTCCCGGCACACACCCCGCAGATAGACCCCATCCTACACCCCTGTCCCGGCACACACCCCGCAGCTAGACCCCATCCTACACCCCTGTCCCGGCACACACCCCGCAGATAGACCCCATCCTACACCCCTGTCCCGGCACACACCCCGCAGCTAGACCCCATCCTACACCCCTGTCCCGGCACACACCCCGCAGATAGACCCCATCCTACACCCCTGTCCCGGCACACACCCCGCAGATAGACCCCATCCTACACCCCTGTCCAGGCACAGACCTCGCAGCTAGACCCCTGTCCCGGCACACACCCCGCAGCTAGACCCCTGTCCCGGCACACACCCCGCAGCTAGACCCCATCCTACACCCCTGTCCCGGCACACACCCCGCAGCTAGACCCCTGTCCCGGCACACACCCCGCAGCTAGACCCCATCCTACACCCCTGTCCCGGCACACACCCCGCAGATAGACCCCTGTCCCGGCACACACCCCGCAGATAGTGACAGCACCAGTCACTCTCCCAGCAGGAGCAGCCCTGTGCTCAGGTACCTGCACACATCGCGATACACCGGGAGACGCTGCTGTAGACTGCTGAGAGTCTGCACGAGTTGCACTTTACCATCTAAACACCTGTAGTGATACTACAAGTCCCAGCATGCCCTACCTGTGCTCAGCGCTGTAGTCCGGCCAGCAGTAGTGCAGACAGTCCTCCAGGGACAGGTCCTCCCTCTGCTATAGTCACAGTGTTACCTCTGTGACCAGGAGCTGGCAGTGTTACTTGTCAGTCCCCTCCCCTTCCCTCTGCTGGGTGACAGCCTGGATTCCAGGGCTTTGTGCTGTATAATACAATCCCACAGGCTCCTAATCCAGCCAAAGATGAGGGGACAACAAGTGCCCAGGAAGAAACCAAGTAGTAACAGAAAGGAGGACTCTGACCACACATGCAGGACACTGCATGTCTTATTGTGAGAGGTTCCCTGGCTACTACAGGGCTGTGTACACACATGCACCATTTAAAGCCTGTTCTCAGAGCTTGATGCTTTGATGGCAATGGTCCAAAATATAAAACAAACTTGAATGACCTGTACACAATCATTGGCATGTTACCTGCAGTGTTCAGAATGATTGCACATAAATCAGTGTATTCGTATTATAACCATAGTGCTCTATGCTGCAGGGCAGCCTGGAGATGGTCAGTAAGCACGCTTGTAAGGTTTTGTTAGAGGACACAGTACAAGGTTCTGTCTGTACTTTGACTAGTTTTTGTTTGCTTGTTTGTTTTTAATGCCTGTGTTTATAAGCCTTATCACTAGGCAGCCAGCTGTTCATCCTACACCTCTAAGTGAGCACTGTGACACAGTAGTCAGTATCGCTACCTCACAGCCCTGGGTCATGAGTCCAATTCCATACTAGGGCCCTTGCGTGTGCGGAGTTTGTATGTTCTCCCGGTGTTTGCATGGGTTTCCTCTCACACTCCATAGACAAACATAGTGGGTTACCTGGCTGCTGACTAGAATGGGCCCTAGTGTATGTGCACGTTTCTGTATTAGGGAATGTAGTCTGTATACCTCAATGGGGGAGCGACTGATGTGAATGACAGCATTGCGCAGCATGGTGGTGCTATATAAACGATAATAAAATATACATACACTGTCCTGACTTTATTTGAGGAGCCCATTGTAAAAAAATGGCTGCCATCTATATTTGTTGATGATAAAAGATCTGTGCATAGGAAAAAGAATACTAGCAGGTATAAATACTGATAAAAAGAATTGGCAATTGAGCCCACAATTTTGGGATGTACCCATAGGTGTCAACCATTAAAACACCATGCATAGACATGGTTAGTGGCAGCTACAGCAAATACTGAAGGCTATCCTATGGATGTAGCCATTTTAAACAAACATTCTGCAGAAAAGTATAAAATAAAAGTGAATACATCACGGCAGCTATATAAAAATACAAACGCCATTAGAACCTCAAAGCAGGTGGCAAAGATGGAAAAGTAACAAAAGGGGCATTTTCAATGATAAATCTCACAACCAGTGTTCAGTTTTTGTCCCAATTTACGTATGCTTTTCCTCAACCCAAGTGTATTAATATACCTCATTATTTTAATAGAATTAAAGAATAAATACACTATGTATATGGGCCATCTGGGGCCTGTGTGTTCAGATTTTTTACATAAATGACTATATAACATACTGAAATATTCATGGGACAGTTGATATATTTTTAGGTCAATTTAAATATTTTTTTTTTAGCAAGTTTTACATAAAATGCATCCTAGCAGTTTTGCTGCTATTGCAAGTCCCTGGAATATATTTTATATTTCAGACAAAATGACCTCCAATGTCTTTATGCCATAAATGCACATTAGACGGGAACTGCCCAGGTGTATGAAGCAGATGGATAATTACAGAAAATGGGCTCTTGCACAAGGCTGCCCTGGGAGAGCCATCACTGTAACCTCAGTGAAATGAGGTACGTGGTGCCATGGAGGTTATAAAACACAGAGTCCTCCCAAACCTTTCATAGATTTAAGACTAATTGGCAGACACATTATTTAAAAAGTAGTACCCTAATTAACCGGAGGGTGGCTGGCGGATTCAGTTAGCCAAGCAGCAGAGGGTGTCAGTACTGGATCACCTGGTGAAGACCAGATGCTCTCTTTCTGCCATATCCGCTCGCATTACAATGCTAAATTCAGCCAGATAAACCAAAATGACGATTATTGTGAAAGGTAAACCACCATTTTTCATTTAATAAAAAGTAAATATTCCTACCCGAATGCTTACATCACAGAAGTTTTGAAGTTGTATTACTCAGAATACTTGATACTGCAGCCATGTAATTTAGTGACCGAGGCATGTGGCACAACGTGCCTCTCCTATCATCATATGACAATATAAATACAAAAGCAACTCCTTTATATAAACCATTTGTCTTTTAGCAATTCAAAATCCAAGTTTGACTATCGGTCATAAATCTTTAGCCACTAGTTGGCACTGTTCAACCCTTATCTATGGATCAGATGTTTATTTGCCTAGGCTGAATAAGCAATATCTAGAATGAATAAATGTAGACAATGTAATTAAATATATAAATACAAAGTATTCTTCTATTCCAGAGGGTTTCTAAAAGGTGTGTAGCTTTCCTGCAAGTAAAAAATATCTGTAATAAGCAGGGTATAGAGTGCGCAGGGATATAGATAGATATATATATATATATATATATATATAGCTAAAAAAGATTTGCAATGGACAAAGGCAGGAAGTACCTACTATCGCCAAAAGAACAAATGGATTCCAGATTCTTAATGGGTCTATTGTTTGCACACAAGCAGGTTCTGTTTAGCTAAAAACTGCACCATCCTGTTACCTCCTTCCCCCACCTCCCAGGCTCCCCCTCCCTCCTTTGCAGAGATCTCTCCCTCCTTCCAAATATCAACAGACCTTTCTCCTTCACGTTAAAAATGAGTCTGTCACTCCCAACTTAGCTGCAGTTAATCAAAGGGGCCTTTCATCCCATAACTACCTGAGTCTGACAAGTACATTTTATGCTCCTCGGAGAATAAAAAGGAAAAGGGAGTTTTGTGTTGAGGGGAGTTGAATTAAGGAGACTCCCCCAGGGTCATGTATCATAATGGGGAACATGGGCTTTTCCAATCACCCATTAGACAACAGTGCAAGGCAATACCCCAACCACCCCTTGTACGTACAAGTGAGCGCAAACAAAATATGAAGTCTATGTGCTGAATATGAACGTTTCAGGGTTTTACCCAATTATACAACGGTGATTTGGAAATCAAGGATAGGACTAAATTTAAATATGATCCTCCCATTGCAAATTTAATAGCCTAGAAAATAAAAGAAAATAAATCCATTAATAATATTGCAGTTTATAGCATCTTGAAATAAAAAAATGGCATCTTTACAATACTGGCATAAGAGAATCTGAATTAACTATTTATCTCCTTCATCCAGGAACAGGGGATGAATCTGTTGCCATATACTGTATAAAAACCAGACACATTCTGGGTTCTAGAATCTGATCTAGGACACAGCCAGGACACTATTAAATTAGCAATTTAAACCTACAAGACAGCATGTAAAAAAACACAGATAACAGACAATATGTATTAATTCTCTGTGATGTAACCTAATTAGGTTTGCATGTATGTGGAAAGTTGAGTTACCTTTGTCACCTCTATTTACACACTGCTGGTATTTTTAATTAGAATAAGAGTAAATGGGCGTGTTATTAGGATTGAGAGTGAATAAGGAGTATAAACAATGATTTGCATTACAGCAACAGTGGGCAAAGACATTCGCTTCCAATAAGTCTGGCAATATGTTGTACTGTGGTTGAGAAGGGAACAAGTGTGAAATCTTTGAATGGCGTCACCCCCAGGGTCCCTTTCTCTCCACACTGGCTAATGCAATGTAGATATTTTCCAGGGCTTTGCAAGTAGAAGGACCCACAACACAACTCCATGGGAAGGGTTCAATACAGACAGGACCCTGCAGGGCCATTTACTAGGATAATGGCGCAGAGGACAGGAGGAGCTTCTGTAAATTAGCTCAATTGTTTAAAGGGGAGTAAAGTCAATTTTGGTCCATAATTGCATCTTAATTCCTCTATTACAGCTGCAGTGTTGTGTCTTGTTCAGCCTGCACCAGCTGATTCCAACACAAAAGCTTATGGATGAGGACCAACTTGCATCACATAAGAATAGACCACACAAAAACACAATGAGGTTTTTTTTTTGTTTTGTTTTTTTTAAATAAAAGCTGGTGTAAAAAACTCACAGCAATCAATCATTGTAACGTTTTTTCTATTACAACTTAGAAAATGAAGGGCTCTATTTTACCCGCCCACGCGTTTTCATAAAACGCCTCCCAATAAGTGGCTAGTATGAGGTGACTGGCATACCCATATATAGTTTGCCTAAATTTGTACCTAATCACACGATATAAAGACCAGCTATATGTTGTGACCAGTCTCCAATACAAAAAGAGTCACCTTATAGCAGCCTAGTGTAGTAATACTAATGAAAGCCAATATCCAGTCATCAGGTGTGTGGAAAGAGCAGATTTTCAATTAAACCCTACCAAGTTATACATTTTGTTTTCGATCTTGATGACGTCTCGTAACGGAAGTATATATCAACACAGATATCTAGATCTGTCTGACGCTATGGTTATCTAGAAAGTTACAGACAAAAATCTGACTTAACACTATTTTATCATGTCACGTCTCAAAACAAAGGCCAATCTGCCCAATTTATATATATATATATATAAACCGTGAACAGCAATGCCCCCCTCCCAGAAGATGTATGAGATTTAGCTCCTGCTGTATTCCGATTGTCATCATTTCCTGATCTCAAGAGCTACAAATAGTAGGAACTCTCAAGGGCTCCAGTAGATCATTGTTATAAAATACTGCGAAGAATAGTAAGTGCTATGTAAAAAAAACAAAAAAATGCATTTCACACAATGTATATACGATACAGCCCAAAAAAGAAACTGGTCTTTTATCCTTCCAAGGGGGGATACAGAAAAGTACCGGAAGGAGATTTCTTTTTTGTGGTCAGGGTAAAAAGGTGAGCACTCAGAACAGCAGAGCGTTGGACTATACATCATGCCGGCGCGAGGAGTACACGGACGCCGGATTCATCCTGCATCGCTGTGTCACCGTGTATGAACTTCTCTTCCTTGAAGATGGAACGGCAATGCTCCACGGGCCTTGTGAGCAGTGGAGGGAAGGAGCTGATGGGGCATTTGATCAAGTGGTTTTACACTTCAGCCAGTCACTTCGGAACGCCTGACTTCCTGATACATGGCTCCCTCTACACAACTAGTAACCATTTGTTCTAACTCTCCGCACACATCCCAGATTTACTGCTTTGGGGATAAGAGACTTCAGGAGAAATATATATATATGTACACTGGCAGTCTCTGTAAGCATTGGCACTTCTACCTGCTGCATCACCACACAACTGCAATTATCTAGAAAGTAACGAGGAAGGGCGGACAAAACCAAAATCAAGTGGCAGAAAATGGTAAAGACTACACTGTATAACACACACACACACACACACACACACACACACACACACATTTCCTCATTACATTGACTATTTCAGTAAATGAAAATAATCGTATATAAAATTACACTCGAGCATATAACAACAACTGATAAACTGGTTTAATTGTGACAATATTAATTAGAATCGAAGTACTGGTACTTTGTGTTTTTTGTTCTGTACTGTTATACCCTGTATAGTCTGTTTGTACCATGTACGGCGCTGCGGAAACCTTGTGGCGCCTTACAAATAAACGATAATAAAATAATAATAAATTGCCTTATCTTGTAGTGCCTCTGATATGTTGGTGCCATTTCGCCAGCCATGTTTTCTACATAAGAAAAATGGCTCCTGCCAGGGACGAAAGTAGACATTTGCGGACCCCATAGCAAAAGTTTTATAAGAGTCCCTGGAACTAGTGGAAAGAGGTTTACCACCGAAGGGTGAAAAAAAAAAAAAAAAAAAAACACAAAACAAAAACCACCACATTATACACATGGGGTTGACAGAGAAAGCAGCGCACAACATTTATGAACACAAAAAGTGTAAAAACACAGCAACCACAAGCAGCCAATGAGCATGCTCAGCCTAATGCAAGTTCACAACCAATGAAGATATTTGCTTCCATTGGCCTAGGAATGGGACTTGAGCCTATGTTCGTAAATATATCCCTAGGTCTTGTTAATAAATCATGAGTATAATGTGCCTTAAACAGCCTCCAATATATCAACAGAGAATTCAAACCATGGGTCATCACCAGCAATAGCTTCCTCATCTAAAGCACAAGGTAGTATATTTAACAAACATCACAGCGGTACATGTACGGCCATAAGAGGGTGATAACTAAAATAAATCATGAAAAAAAAAAAAAAAAAGATACTTTATTCAAAGAATAAAGTTTTGTTTTTTTGCAAATTTGTGTTTTTGAAACCCAAGTCTGGCTTTTCAATTGCACTGCACATGTACGAACTAGCTAGCCAGGTCACGCATGTACATATCCCCTCAGTCTATCCCAGCATAGCAGTAAGTTAACAGTTACCACTCCGGGCCAGCAACGCAGAGCGATAGCTGCCTCAGCGAGACTTTAATTGTACAATTACTGCAACAGGCGATTTTATATCACCGTGATGAGAGACAATACAAAATCATCCTCACCACCAAACGTTAATAAATAGACCACATAGTTCTGCACTTGTGCGCATCGGATGTGTACATTTATAAATGCATACAATTTGCAGCCACAGGGTACCCAGACTGCTACATTACAGCAGGGAATCCATATACAAATAACAAATCTAGTTGTGTTTGGGAGGTTTGAAATATATTACAGACGACCAGTTTGTTACACACCTTTCCCATGAGCGGGCTAGAACATATGAGGCAGCTGTGAGAACAACTGTGAGACAAAAGACTTGACTAAGGCAATGCTTAGTGCGCACATGTGCACAGACCACAGGCTGGTATAAAAGCAAACATGGGGGGTCCAAACCTGCAACAGGGAGAAAAAGCGAACAAACCAGATTTAGGAGCAAGTATTGTTTTCATTTCAATAGCGTTTCACAGATTATATTGTTCAGGCAACCAGGTGAGCCCCTGCCTCTAGTACAACATCAAGTTTGAAGTGTAGCCTAAGATATCCATGAAAGGCAACTGGTGATGCTTAAAAGGATTCATTGAACATATATCTGAATGCTTTCCAAAGAAGAACAGAAAAAAATGTGTTGTTTTTTTTTTAATATATTTATATAAAACTACAATTTACTACATTTTTCCTGGTAAAATACATTATAACTAAATCCAATATGGATGACAATTTGTATTTTTTTTGCAAACTCTGTACTTCATTTCAGTCTATTAGCATTCATATTTTATTTGTAGAAATAATTACACATTACCAGATAAAAGTTCACAAGTGAAGCATGAACTTGTACTAGGTGAGCCGATAATTCGAAGCAACAGTACATTAACCCAAAGTAGCCAATCAGCAGTAAGATTCGATCAGTCTAGTAAAAAAGTTTAACTAAAGCATGGCACACTGGTTGCTATAGGCACTGTTGCACCACGTTATTAGATCTGGCCCTTTAAGCAGAAGTATAAAAGAAGAATAAGCAGACCATCTGCAGGTAGTGAATGTGTAAATTATATATATATATATATATATATATATATATATATATATATATATATATATATATATATATATATATATATATATATATATATATATATATATATATATATTTTATAAAAAAAAAAGCTTTAAAATTTATAAACTGTTTGTTTGCAACAGTGAAATGGGAAACTTATTTGTTTCCTACACAGAAGAGGCAGCCATCTTACGGGCTGTTCCAGTCATACGAATACTGCCCATCAATTCACTAGGATTCGGTGGTCTCACTATGGCAACTTCCTGTCAGACACTGGCATATAGCAAGCTGAACAGCTGCGTTCTCAAGAACAAATGTGCAACGCACACAAAATGGCCGCTTCCGTTGTGTCCAAAGCAGTGGTGAAAGTGGGGTGTATACAGTGGTACCACAAAATGTCTACTTTGACCACTGGTCCAAACAATGGATAATCTTCAAAATACAGGATTGTTCGCTAGCTGGCAGCACAAGAAAATATAATTAAAACAGATTTTGATAGTTGCCAGAATACTACCCTCAGTCATGTGAACACAAACATTAGGCCACACTTGCCTACTCTCCCGGATTTTCCAAGAGAATCCTGAAGTTTTGGGGAGTCCACCCGGACTCCCGTAAGAGTAAGAAACCTCCTGGACACTTGTGGAGGTGGGGCTTAATGATGTGATTGCGCCATTAAGCCACACCTCCTCTCGTCAATGCCACGAATGTCAGCTTTCATATTAATAGTAGGGGGCTATGGCTATGGTTATACGCCTCCCCCTACACTTGTCACATGACCCGTTCTCCAAAAAGTTGTCAAGTATGCATGATTAGACTAACGTTTTCCCTCTTTCCAATACATGCCAAATATTCTGGTGTGCCAGCCTATAGCCAAAGTGTTTATTATCTACATCCACTTGTTAATGTTTAAAAGATAATTGACAGGATTTCACACACAGTTCTTTCTTCAGATACATTTCAGGCTGGCCAAAGTCCATCTTAAATCAGCCATAGCGGCATCTATTGCTGGATTATGTGGTCCCTATAATATCCAGAGGATTTAGACAGGCTTTGACAGAGTTAAGTGAAATACCCTTGGATAAAACTTGTAGTAGTCCTTGGTGTGACCTTGGTTGTAATTGTCTGATCTACTCCTGAGCCTCAGGTATTTCTAAATTACTATTGGGGGGGGGGGGTTGGAAGGGAATAAAAAAAATGTTTTTGCTTCACTAAGCTGTAACAGAAGGTTCACACACAGCACAGAAACAATTACAGGGAAGCAGCTCTTTGTAGTTTTTTTTTTGGGAAGAGTTATGTGGACATAAAAACAGATAACATGGTTGAAAAGAAAAACATGTTTTATATATTTATGTAAATAACTAGAGTGAGAGGAAATACTAAATAAAATAAACAAACAGGAGAGCTGAATACACTGTTACAACACTGAATTCATAGAAACTAACTGATGGGTATACACCGTTAAAGGACATGACATCTGAAAGATAGCCACATATATGCCATATGGTATTATTACCATTTATTTATATAGCGCCACTAATTCCGTAGCGCTGTACAGAGAACTCACTCACATCAGTCCCTGCCCCATTGGGACTTACAGTCCCAATTCCCTAACAAACACACAGACACACACAGACAGACAGACTAGGGTCAATTTGAGAGCAGCCAATTAACCTACCAGTATGTTTTTGGAGTGTGGGAGGAAACCGGAGCACCCGGAGGAAACCCATGCAACCACATGGAGAACATACAAACTCCTCACAGATAAGGCCATGGTCAGGAATGGAACTCATGACCCCAGTGCTGTAAGGCAGAAGTGCTAACCACTTAGCCACAGTGCTAAACAAAACTGTGCCGCCATTTTCCCCAGGCTCCTCAAAGAGATAAAATATATATTAAAGATCAGCCACAACATTAAAAGCACTGAAAACCACTCATCATAATCGTACTTGTCTAGGGGTGGGATATATTAGGCAGCAAGTGAACAATCAGTTTTTTTAAGCTAATTTGTTGGAAGCAGGAGAAATGAGCAAACGGAAGGATCCAAGTGACTTTGACAAGGACCAGATTGTGATATCTAGCTGACTGGGTCAGAGCATCTCCAAAATGGGAGGTCTTGTGGGGTGTACCTACCTAAAGTGGCCCAAGGAAGGACAACCGGTGAACTGGCGATGGGGTCATGAACAACCATGTGCGTGGGCAGCGAAGTCTACCCCGTCTGTCCAATAACCATAGAAGAGCGACTGTAGCACACCTTGCTGAAAAAGTTAATGCTGGTTATTATAGAAAGGGACAGAAGTGGAAGTTGCGCAATCAATTTATAGGCTCATAGCAGGTGCTTGAAATGGCAGGTCCTTTGCTGGCTATAGCAGTGTGCTGGGGGATTTTCCTCTGTATTACAGAAAGGTGTCAGAACACACAGTGCATCACAGCTTGTTGCTTATGGGGCTACGTGGCCGCACATCGGTCTGAGTGCCCATGCTGACCCCTGTCCACCACCAAAAGCGCCTACAATGGGCATGTGAGCGCCATAACTGGACCATAGAACAATGGAAGGAGGTGACCTGGTCTGATGAATCATGTTTTCTTTTCACATAATGTGGATGGGCAGGTGTGTGGGCGTCGTTTACCTGGGGAAGAGATGGCACCAGTATGAGCTCTAGTGCTCTGAGCAATGTTTTGTGGGAAGCCTTGGGTCCTGAGTCTTGCAGCAGGATAATGTGCCCGGCCACACTGCAAAAATTGGTTTGAGGAAAATGACAAAGTTCAAAGCACTGACTTGGCCTCCAAATTCCCCACATCCCATCGAACCGTGGGATGTGCCCACACCATGAAACTTACAGGACTTAAAGAATCCGCTGCCAACGTCTTGGTGCCAGAGACCACAGGACACCTTCAGAGGTCTTGTGGAGTCCATGCCTCAACGGGTCAGAGCTTTTTTGGCAGCACTAGGGGGACTGACAATATTAGACAGTGGTTTTAATGTTGTGGCTGATTGGTAGATATATCTATATTTTTTTTTTTTAAAAAAATGTAGCATTTATTATAATGCTACCAAAAATAAATTTTCAATTAAGTATTCTGAGATGGACAGCAAAAATAGGACTCTACCAATACGGTTAATATAACAGAAACCATAGAAGAGTGAGTGTGTGTGTGTGTGTGTGTGTGTGTGTGCCAATACTAAACTTTTTTTTTTTTGGGAGCAATATCTTTAACTTCATAGCACACTACAGAGGCCTTCCAACTGTCAGAAAGGACCAGGGCATTGGTAATTTCTGATGACAGGCACAGAAATAGTGCATCTGGCTGACAGCGATGACCTTTGGCAACGCAGCCAGCGCTCCTGAACTTGCTTAGAGACAGCTGACAGGGAAGCTGGTTCCTTTTTTTTTTTTTTTTTTTTTTTTTTTAATCTTTACATTTAAGCCAATCCTACTTTTGCTATTTTGGGAAAATTTCATGTACCCAGAAGCTCTAACTCTGCAGAAAGCTTTCTGAAATCTGACAATCTTGTACCTAATCTCATACACAGTTCACAGCGATTTCCTCTGCACCTCTTCATTGTCGGCAAAGGTAATGCACTGTACAAAAAGTTGAAAGATGTCCTATGCTTTCAGATTGTATAAAGTGGAGTTGTAGTACGCAGGCAGAGATTCCTAGTGGTA
Organism: Mixophyes fleayi; assembly: GCF_038048845.1. Taxonomy (NCBI): domain Eukaryota; kingdom Metazoa; phylum Chordata; class Amphibia; order Anura; family Limnodynastidae; genus Mixophyes; species Mixophyes fleayi. The sequence goes on along the minus strand of NC_134405.1, from coordinate 307,469,730 downwards.
GCTTTGCCATGATAGACCAGTGACAAGGTGATCTCTGTGAGGTGATCTAGCCAACTTAGACTCTAAGCAGATTCAATTGCTAAAACCAAATCTGCACAAGGCGCTTCCGTAAAAAGGCAGATTAATTTTTTGTTTTATTTATTTTGCTCATATTCCATAGATGTGCAAGCAAAAGGGAGTTAATTTTTACTGTAGTAACAGTAAAAAACGCGGTCCCACAATGTTCTGAGGATCATCGCGGCCAACTGAACCTGCCCCTAAACCTGTGCAATTAAAGGTTTTAATAAACCCAACAAACTGAGCTTCCAGCATTTAAGCCTTCCAGGGAAACCAAGAAATACTATATTTTGTAAAACAAATTAGTTTTTTTTGTATTCTCCCCCAAAGCTTTTGTTACAAAAATACAACCACCATAAAAACGCAGCCCCATATAAAAGGTGCATTTATTGGTCATGAGAATATGTGAAAAGTTTTGAGAAAACAGGCCATCTACGCACTGCATTACCTCCCTTATCAGTAGCATACTCAGAGGATTACCTTCTTTCTAAATAACAGACCCCTACTGAATACTATGACCTTAAATCCATGTAATGGACTGACAGAGGTGAAAGGTCTGATCTCCAGTACATGATAACAAAAGCAGGAGCAACTGTCTGGGATTGAGCCAGATCAGTCACTGCTCACCTTCAAGCTGGACTGTTTCAACGTGACTATTCTTAAATTAACAACAAGACCACCTCTAAATAGCTCCCGGAAGGACGACTGTTTTACTATCGCTCTATTCAACGGATCTGGGCTACAGGCCCATTAGCAGACAAGAACACGTCCAAGAAAAACAAACAGGTCTCAAAAGGTTACAAAGAGCTAGAAGAGTAACTTAAAACAAACAAAAAAAACAATAGAATCAAACTCTTCTAGGAACCTTTTCAGAACAATTTGGTTAACACAGGTGCAACAGGGATATGAAGTCTGATATCCTAAATGAAAGAGGCTCTAGGCAAGTTCCATTCTACCAGATAGCAGCAACAGATCCCATAATAATCCCAACATTACTGATGGTCCATCCATGGGAAGCACAATTTGTTGACTACAGGAACACCTGCCCCTTAACAGCACACAGTAATTTACAGGTCTAACATATTATTTATTTTATTTTTATTTATTTTTTTACACCTTAGTGACCCATAAGAGACGTTTTGTTTATAAATGACTTCAGACCTTATTAAAATGCACCCCTCACCTGCATAGACGCAGCCTGTAACTAGAAACCTATGCTTCATGTATACTAGTTACAAATAGCCTCTATCTACTAGTTTCTAGATAAACGTACCAATCTCCTTTTCTTAACACACTCCTTGCTGAAACGAACACCCCCGTTTTTTAGTAGAGAAAACACAAGGAGTGAATACTGAGCAATTTAATGTCTCATTTTCGAGCACGTACACATAAAAAAAAAAATATAGCCACGGACCGCAACCAATGTCTTCCAACACCTTCTAAAAATACCCTGCTAAAGGAAGTATTCATATTGATTATTACAGGATTAAAGAAAAATTTAGACGTCGTAAACTTAAAGTTTTAAGCACTGAAATGTCTAGAAAGACCGAGTGTCTACCAGCCAAAAAAAAGTAGTATAAAAAGCGACACCAACTCTTCCACAAGTGTGGAGGGCACAAACTACAAGATTCAGCAGAGCAATATTAAAACTAAAGTCGACAATATTATAATTGTTTATTTGTATAGAGCAAATCATGTTTCCCAGCGATTTACAAAGAATATGAAGGAATTCATGTCACTCACAGTCTAGTCCCCTACTACACACGTACTACGGTCCATTTTGTCGGAAGCCAAATAACCTACCAGTATGTTTTTGGAGTGTGATGGGAAACCAGAGCACCCGGAGGAAACACAGACAAACATGGGGAGAACGGACAAGCTCCCTACAGATAGAGCCCAGGTAGGAATCTAACCCATGACCCCAGCACTGTGATGCAGCAATGCTAACCACAGTGCCACAGAGGACCAGCACAAAACTACAGTAAGGGGGACAGACAGAGGCCAAAATTGCTACACAGATGGGCACCTACAGTAGGAGCTCCACCAATCAGCAGGAAAAATCTAGCATGGCAACAAAAGATGGTTAATACTGGGAAATCCACTGCACAGATGGCAGAATAGAAGAATATGCTTTAAACATTAGTCATTTCTGCCATTTTAAACCATTATACTGTATCCACAGAAAGCAATAAGTAACCTTGACCATGTAACAACATTTCTTATGTGAGCAGAGTCCTGGAGAGCTATACAGAATATTTACAAAGTCTCTCCCTTCTGAAAAATAATTCATGCTTCAAAATAAAAAAAAACCCATACAGATGCAATAGGTAAACTATACATGAATCGCCCTGCAATACATTACACGTGAACTTTATTCCGTCTAGGACGGGTTAACCACTTTGATGCCAATACGTTGACAGGCTCTCCACCTAGCGTCAAAGCAAGGCTGTGTTTCCATGGCAACATATTATACAGTCTCTCGCTGTATAGCCCCAGAGACCACTGTTTTGCAGTGACCGGCTTCTATACGAGCCTGATCGACATACTGTGGTCTCCCATTCTCTGCATAGGTATATATATATATATGGATGTCAGTCAAAAAATATACTATTGGAAATAAATTGTGTGGCATATGTTAACCAATGTATTACAGTGAACACACATAAAATGACTTACTGGCTGGCTTGTCAAGCAAGCAACATCCTCTTACCTCCCACTAAATCAGTAAAAATGGTTCTTGGAAATAAAACGACAGTGGGGAAAAAAAAAAAAAACAGTCAATGTCAGCATTAGCCAGTTTTCGGTGGCTAGCACCTGAAATGTTGCCCTGACAAGTCTATCTATATAAATATCAGGGCTAACCTGTATAAAATGCAAGAGGGTGAGTTACCCCTCTTGTGTTACAGATAATAATTACCCAGATTTATTGGGGCACTAACAGTATATTCTTATTATAGTTGCATTGGATTGGGGCAGAAAGTAGATCCTTACCTAATGCTGTTGTGTGCTTGAAGCCTGTTACACAAGTCAGCTGGAAAATAATATACTACCAAATACTTAAAGATTCAATATTTAAGATGGTCCAAATGCTGAAGACTATTCTCCACTGACAATCTATATACATTCACCCCCCCACCACACACTAACCCAAAGTAAAATAAAGACTTCAGTGCATTGCGATTGGCAGAGTCACTGTATTTGGGATACAAACAGAAAGGTGGCAATTATAGACATGACACATGCACGTCATAGTTTATGTCAAAATTCTAAGCCTAATTAATGCCACATGGTAACATACCTGCTGGCGTTTTACTAGTGGTAAAAAGATGTCAGATGCATTTGAGGAGTTTTTATTGGCATTACGAAAAGACGCAATTCAAACACAAGTAAAACCGCCAATGGGTATGGTAGCACTAGAAAGAATGGTTCCTAGTTTTAAATCGCCCCCCACCCCAAAAAAAAGCCAGCAGACATAAGACCTTTACTGAGCAAGTCACCAATCCAACCTGCACTGGAATTAAAAATATAATTAACAGAATACTGAAGAAACCCCATGCATTTAACACCATTTCAAACCTCTTCCTCTAATTCACATTGCTCGCAAACTCTATCCTCCCCCCCCACCACCGTGTGACCAGTCAGTCAATGACCGGCCACTATTGTTCAAAGAAATCCATCTTATTTAATGAAAGGAAACAATTGCAAACCGAGTAACTCAGTCAGTGCACAATAAGAGACACTCAACAACTAAGAACAGTTAGTTAAAAGAACTAACTCGCCACCAAGAGCTACAGAACAATGGCCAGCCTGGTATATTCTATTCCGTTAACATGAATCAAAATTGTGCCCCAGTTACAATAAAACCTCCTTCCTCATTTGCTTCCACCAAGCCCATTGTTTTATATATACAAAAAAAATATAAATAAAAGAAAAATAAATAAAAGAAAAAAAACAAACAAACACAGAACTACTGGATTCTGTAACTATCAAAACAGTATCTTATTCTTCCACCATATAGCAGGTTGTCAAAGCCTTGTAATTCTCTCTAATCAGCGAAAGTCATTGTGATGTTCAGGCATTCATCAAAGTGTTAAAATAGCCATTTAGTTACACCTTAAGCACAGTCTGCCTTCAGGCATCGGAACTACAGCTTCTAAGAATCCAAGAGTCGTAGATCGTGGTGGGAGGCAGGTCTCAGCTTGTATGTGTGCGAGGTCTGTTGCCCAACTAAAAGGAGAATAGATGTTACAGACCCGGACATCGATAGCACAAAGGATGTGGACTTCCGACAACCAGCGATGCTCAATATACAGGACGTGTACGTATGTATTTTTACACTAAGATAGACATTACAGAAACGTATTAAATCCAAAAAAGTTTGTTCAACAGCTTCTATCATCTATTGCAACATCATGGCTAAGCGAGAAGAATATCCCATCTATGAACAACGTCTCTTTAAAAGAACTAAGGCAGATAGATGTGCATCTCTTGAGCTGTACAAAGAGCATTGCAAAAAGTTACACACCAGTTGTATTTTATTTTGACAATGGCTCTCAGAATTTGTCCAGTCCTGGCTAAGTGGACATTTAAAAAAATACTTTCAGAAGCTAGTTTGAGTGATTAAACATGAAATGTAAAGAGCACTCGACCGTATGTGAAATATTGCAAGTCTCTGCACAGACATATACAATGCAGTATTCCTGAAAGCAGAAAAAAAAAAAAAATATATAAAAAGGTATTTAACATACAGAATCATTGCCTCATATCACCACGAAAAACCCACCGTCAATATGCTTCTCATTAAGACAATAAAAGATACGTATAGCAATATAAAACAGAGCAATATTTCATTCAGTAGTAGATTAAAGTCTACGCACCAGAAAGTGTCTCACAAACTGAAGACTCCGGTATCTGGGAAACAAAGGATTGGATAGTACTGTACTGCAAGACCACCAAAATAACAATCTGTCATTTGCAACATTCACCCCTTGTGGTCCTACAGGGGGGGTCACTTTTGGTGGGGAAGTGACAGGAAGGCCCAATTTACACAAATGGGGGGGGGGGGGGGGCGATTTGTGACAAATTCAACACGCTACTGTGAACAATTAGCTGTATAGAAAATCGCTTTAGTGTCTTCTTCCTTTACTATGGAGCCAAGTAAGATTTTAACTTAAGAGGGGGTGGCTGGGGAACTTTAGTATTCTTAAGGAGAGTGAAAGGGGGTGAAAAAGAGCTTTTTTTTGTTTTTTGTTTAGCACATGATTACATACAATATTTCAATCAATATTGTGAAGTCTGCTAACGTCAACTCCTGGACATTGCAGATAGAGGCTACAAGACAAAGCTGTCGCTTCTGGGAATGAGGGAGTTAAACCAGCATTCCCCTTTCCTCATTTGAAAGTGCAGGTTTTATAGGCTTCTTCTACTCTCATTTACGCTCAAGCTCTCAGCAAACATCTGTTTTTAAAACGGTCAAACAGCTACAGTTTTACAACGCTTGACATTTATTCACATAAATGTAAAAAAGGTTGTCTGAGTGATCACTTATAAACGCAAGGTCATTTCTAGGGAGCCTGAAAGGATTATTGCTGGTTTAAAGCTTCTGTTGGGTGGCGCTGACAACTTGCAAAATTAAATTAAAAGATGTGCATATAAATTTTAAAAAATAACCTTTTTTTTTTTTTATTTAAAAAGATAAAATGACAGAACTGACAGGGCTGCTGCCCACCTGTTAAATGACTATGTTGCCCCTAGTGGTTGTTCGAAAGAATACAGGTTATCCCCATCACTACTGGTGTGAAAGAAAAACAAATCAGGAGAGGGGGAAAAAAATAATCATCTTGCAATTATGTGTTCACATATTATCTGACACTCTCTCAGGAACTGTAAACTGGTGTTCCAGTCAAAAGCAGAGTGTAACACAAACATATACGCTCGTAACAGGCATTTATCGCTCAAGGATAGTAATACACAAAGCACCTCACACAAACACCAAAAAAAAAAAACCAGCCAAATGTACTTCTGCTCTTTCATGCTATTTAATTGTTTACTGGGATGTTTAGGATTTATTTTTTTTACTCACCCATTACTTTAAGGTTTGCAATTACATTGATTAGATTTTCATGTCACACAATGTTTTAATAATACCCCCAGATGAATGAGCAGCGCACAATGCCACTACGTTAGCTTAACCAAGCTCCGAAGCACCCGGAAAAAAAAAAAATTTGGGAAGACAGTTTGTACCGTTCAAGTTGTGAAATTCTCTAACAAGTGCCTGAAAGGCAGCCTAATTCCACATTACTCACCTAAGGTGCTGATAACTCAAATATAACTTTTATTCACATCCATGAACAGGTACAAGACCAGTATTATCCAATATATTGGATATGTCATTTGCCAATGTCTGTGCAGTAAAGACTGATCAGGCCACACTTTTGGGATAGTAAAGAGGGTAAGGGGGGATATGCACTTGGTGGCTAGGTATCATCAGCAGTTATTTATATAGCACCGCTAATTCTGCAGCGCTGTACAGAGAACTCATTCACATCAGTAGGTATCCTACAAATGACCAATACTGAATGAATCAAGTCATCTGTCACAATACAGCCAGGCGTTTTGCAATACTACAGAACATGCACTAGAAAAAAAAAAAAAAAAAAAAGGACCATCCATTATACTATTTCATGGGCTGCAGACAAGAAAATAAATAACATAAAATATACACAGCTTGCTCTGATGCATCCACAGCTCTTACACGGCAATAGAGCAAGTCAGCTGCTGTCATCCATTATAACAGTACATTAGAAGTGTGCCTACTATTCAATTACATACATAATCACGCTTCATTGTAGCAGATTCTCCATACTGTGCTGGCTGCCTTCTGGCATCATGCATAGAAACACCCGCAGATCATGAAATAGTGTATGAGGGAGGGAGAGACAAAAAACAAAAAAAAACATACAGCTTCCAACAAGCAGAATGCTAAAAATTTCTATCCAATAATATGGTGGGGTGAAACACATAAAATACATTAATGTATTCCAAGTACAACAAAGACACAGACTTGATACAGCTTCAAAATAAAATAAAAAATGTCATTTTGCAATCAAAACAGCAACGATTTAAAAAATAAATGACTGTGCATAGAGGTCTCGTTTATTTACACAAAAGCTAGTTTGCAAATGTACAGATTCTATAACAATTACTGCTTAGCAATGCTATGGATGTTAATGGTGGGGCAGTGAGGACTAGGGATGGGGAAGGGTAGGTTGGGGAATACAAGCCACAGGTAACAGAAGAGAAGGGGTTTGCTATTTTATATGCACATAGATTGAGGTTGTGCATCGACACAACAAGTGTTAAGTGAATCTCGGTTGCTGCATCACTGACGTTCACCGAGAGTCTCTCAACCACACTAGCTCGCTCTCTCTCTCTCTCGCTCTCTCTGATCTTCCTTTCCATTTGAAACCCCTTATTTTAAATTCAAAAAGCAAGTCTGTCTGCCTTAACTTTTCCCACACCTTTTTTATTTTTTTGCTATTTGGGGTGACGGGAAGCCCAACCAATCTATACCACATAGGTTTAACATCTATATACGTCACAAAGCAAAGCTGACAGATCTATCAGACTTTTGTAAATGAATTGAAGGGAAAAGGAAAATAAATAAACAAAAACATCATGTTTACTCTGAATAATCCTCTTTGCTTTATTCTACTGGCAGAGACAGAACAGAAATCGGCCACGATTAGCCAGCCCGCTCTAACACAGTCTGACTGACTGCCGCTGAGCACAAGTGGAATGGTGTAGTCACCAGATAATTGCTAGACAAATTGACAATCATTATTTGGTGTAAATCAAGTTTTAGTAGTGGCACAAATTCCACCCAAACCTCAATATATAATAATTCCCATTCATTTGGAAATTGGATGAGAAACCGCAACAATGCTCCGATTCAAAAAAGCAGAACAAGATGTTTACTAAGACACTATATGGATCACAATATGGATAAGAACCTTTAGTGTTAAACGTGTGCAGTTCGTTTAGGGGAAAAAGAAAATCTACAAAGATCAATACTTGCTGTGCTACGCATTCTAATCCTGCATTGTATTCAGTGTGTGTGTGTAAAAAAAAATAAAAAAAAAATATTATATATACACATACAAATGGACCGGGTAATAAAACAAGTCGAGAACATTTCTCGGTTGGCAAGGCTAAAAAACACAGCACTGCAAGGCTGATCGTGAGCATCTTACTTCAGAGAAGACTAGAGTAGGAGATTCAGCGATAGGCAGGATTGCCAGTTCTAAAGAGTCTGCAGCTGAGCCAGACATTCATTAAAAGCAAGAGAAATTGTGACATGATGCTGAGAGAAGATGTACGATTGTGTGTAGATACACACACCAAAAAAAAAAAAAAATAGGTGTGACCTGTGCCACTGACCAACACTTCAATCTCTTTCACCACAGTGTGTTTTATTCCAGGTACCATTATAGACATCAAGAGGATTAAGATATGGAATACGTTACTGTGATATAAACCTCTTGTTGACACATGCAGAATGACTGGAGCAGTCAATCCAGCTACTGCAATAGAATGCACAAATCAGGAAAAATTACTCACACCATTATTAGAAAATAATAATCTGATGAGGTGCAGCCAGATGCAATATGTACTACGTTAATTTTAAGTGGGCAAGAAAGAGTTACAGCTTAATTTAAACTTCATCAAAGTCTCCGCTTATGTGCTTGTATCTTAAGTCTAGAGGCTTATTGGAGTCACACAAAATGTGTCATGAAAGAAGGTAACCATCTGCAAGGCAGGTACTTAATGTAGCAGGAGTGTGATATAGCAGGTGCTGTATTTTGTGCTCATCATTAGTTCCTGGGGTTAAAGAGAGAAGATATGCTATAAAGCTACACAAAAAATAAACACTGCATAAAATATAATAATAAAAAAAAAATGTAAATACTAATATGGAGGGTTGACCTGCGTTCTGTTTTGAACCATACAAATAGTTACTAAAAATAAAAAAATCAACTAGTATTATAAACCAAGATTTATGATGAGAAAAAAAATAAATGACTCATGGCATTTAAAATTACCAGATAAATGTAGGATAACTATCAATATATACATACACACTATGAACAAATTAGTTACGGTGGGATAATTGAGTATTCCTGCAGTAAACCCAGCATGTTTAATTGATTGGTTTATGTTTTTATCTTCGTCAACCAGTACAAATTGTCTTGATAAGTCAACACTTGTACTGTGCATATGGAATCTAAAGACAGTGGTTGAAATGGGCATAAATCGCAGGAAAAGTGCACCCCATGATAAATCAACTACAACAGTCACTTTATTTTATATGATAGGGATATAATAGGGGGGAAGGCAGTGTCACAGTTTCTTGTCCATATGCTTGTGTGCCCCCCTTAATTCACTACTCCATCTGTGTTATGTCCACATATCCATTACCTTTATAATAATGGCACAGATCTGGTGCGTTTTCTTAAGTGCCAAGTCATAGGAACTGTTTATGACAGCCAGACTGGTTTATTTTAATGGCATTCGCTGATTAAACAAGACTTTTAGCCAACTTGCCAGTGGGTAATGTAAGAAGGGCTGTTTTAAATACAGAGAGAAAGGCATAAAACATCTGATATTATGCAGCAGCTTGTCCAATAAAAGACACAAATTAAAAGGAGTAAGGAGGGGAAAGTTGCACTGCATTCAGTAAAGACTGTAGATAGAGCTTTACATTCTGAAGTAGTGTGCTAGGGAAGTGGCATTAATATATTCAAGGCTATAACCAGTACACTCAATCTACCCATTGCAAGAAAACCCCCCACTTCTTACTCCCACCCAGACGAGACCAGCTGAATCAGTGCTCATAGGACACCTGCAGGCATCTCCGCAAAGTCTCTCGCAGGCGCAGGGATGGTGCAGTTGCGCTCCCCGCCACCGGGAGTGCAAAGCCGGGGGAAGCACTGGGCTTTATCCCGGCTCAGTGTATCCATGTAGGCTTGCAATCTCCCCGCGTTTTACATCCCACAACCCTTTAGTCTGCACACCGGCTGCGTCTTTAGCGCAAGGAATAGCCACCTAGCGCGCTACACATCCTAAAAACCCATGGAGGGTCCAACACTGCCACTCTATGTACAGCTCAATTACTACCCAGCCCCATACCACCAGTATACATTGACTTACGTAATTAGCAGACAGCATCTCTTTATATGGATATCCTTGGCTATTTCTATTACGCACATTTTTATTTTACTACTGGAAGCGTATAAAGGAGCCCTTCTCTCCCTACAGTGTCCATGAGCATGTACCTGTGGACATACATGTAGGCAGTGGTCATCTTCCCCCTACGTCAATCTCTCCAGAGTAGGGTCTCCCCAGAATCTCTCCAGAGCCCTGTAGACTCCTTCCATCCCAATCATGCATGCAGCACCAGAGCAGACACCACTACACACTGTATGCATGATCCATATTACTGGGGTGTAGTCTACAGCTCCCCCCAGAACAGGAGAGCATCTCACCGAGCCGGTACAAGAATGCTAAATGTCATTTTCGCCCACTATCCCTGTGGATTGTCACTGGGCACAGCAAAAGCGCTGCAGAGTGGAAGTAACAGGGGTTTCCCCATTACTGATTCACCCAATAATACGTATCATTGGACATCACTACCCCTGAAGTCTGCAAATCTGCGTGGAAAAATAATATGGGAAAAGCTGCTTCCAGCATCACCCCTTACCCAAGCCTACCCACAGATTTTCTATCACTGTGTATGCCAGCCGGCCCCCTGATGCCCAAGGCATACGCAGCAGTGAAGGGGTTAGATGGAGCAGTGAGCAGAACATCCTCTGAGAAGCGCTTTCATACGATCGGTGCAGCTTGAACATCTTCCCATGTTCACTTCTATGTTACAGGGTTCTCTAACATTCTATCATAGGCTTCACCGGTTTGCAGCACTTTCCCCAGACATTCCTCCATATGTAGACTGCTTGGATCTCTTTACCCCAATAAAGATGCTTTACACCCACGTATCTGCCCATTTTTGGGGGTTACATCCCCCCCCCCCCCAACTGGGATCACAGAATTGACAATAAGGATGAATCTACATGTTTAGATCCCACTAGACACAGCACCCCCACCCATCTCCCTTGGGGTTGACGCCCTAGCAAAGCAAAAGGGGGTGCTCCTGGCGAGGATACCCCTATATCACCCAAGCTGTGGCTCTAGCTCCATCGTGCGCTCTTCTCTCCATATGTTCCCATCACTGCTGTCACATCTGTGGTTTACAGATCCCAGCACCCACTAAAAGTCTATGCCCCCCCCCAATACAAAACATGTTGGGGTTCCCAAAACACGTATCAACTAAGTGATCAATAAGAGGAGAGTTGTTAAAGGCTACAAGAAGGGGGATTCTGCTTCCACTGATTCAGTTTTAGGGTTCCTTACCTGGCTCCCCAGCTTTCCTCCAGCCGCCTCCTCCTTCTCCGCTCTCCCGACTCCTCATCGCTGCTCTTCTCCCGGTGCCGCTGTCACATCCACACGGGCAAGTCCCAGAGAAATCGGCGATATAAAATAACAATCACAGCAGCAGCCCACCCAACCACAGCAATAAAACACAAGAGAACTTCAGGGCTCCCTCCTGGCGCACTAGTACCCCCCCCAGGCTCTCCACTCCTTGTAGGTCCGCAATGGGGTGCAGGCAGCTCCCCTAGAAATCAGCAGAGCGGGCAGAGAGCCCCAGCCACCGTCCCGGTGTGTTGCTGTATGTGTATGAGCAGCCAGCACCTCTCTCTCTCCCTCTCCAGTGTCTCTATACTGGAGGAGGAGCTCCTGATTCTTATCACATCCAACACTCAGCACTGCTCTGCGAGCATCTATTCCTTGTGTCTCTCAATGCAAAGCTGCTGTGTGCTTGTTGCATGCCTCAACTCTGCAAATGTGAGCTCTCAGTGGTTTAACAAACAAGGCAAGAAGCTAGCAGCCCCTCCTCCTTCAGTACTTGTTTGATCCATGCTGGGGAGGGGGGTGGTGGTGGTTTGTTCACACAGACCGACCGTGATTCTCAGTGAAAAAGAAAAAAAAAATAATTTCATTGCAATATTTAAGAGTGTTACAATCACTGTCTGATTCTGTGGTACTGTGATGTTATATGGGTGGAAAAACACACACTGACTGGATAGGAGTTGTAAAATGTGGACCATTTCCAACTACAGTACTCATATAATTTTAAGTAATAGTTTATTGAGATTTAACATTGAAGACTGTGTAACACAGCCATTGCATTCAACAATACAATTATAGATGTTTGGCCTTGTACACATTCATTTTAAGCATTTAAAACTTGTTAATAAAGCCTATTAAATGCGCTTTGACCCCAAAGTAAAAAAAATATGTAAGCACACACGCGCACTTTCTAACCAGCTTTAATGTACTGCAATTCCGATATCAAATCTAACATCCAGAAGTTATGTTAATTCTTGTTAAAATGCAATGGATAATAACAGTAATGGAGTTCTATGGGAGCATTCATTAAGTACATAGTACACGGTGCTGTAGGGAAGCTTCGAGAGTGCGCTTCTAACGTTCCCTTAGAAGGAAAGACAAAGTGCAAAGGTTTGTCTGCACTTTTAATGTATGTTGTTTTTTTAAGGTCTGTGTGAAGGAGCCCTTAGGTGCTAGACATTCTCATCAATGTTGTCAAAAGCAGACACTGGAGCCAAATTGCACCGCCATTTGCTGGTACAATATAGCTGCCAAGGTGTTTGTACAATCTTTGTTGACTAGTGTTGATAAGCTTATCCACCTCGACCCCCCACTACCAAACAAGGCCCTGCTATGCACCCAGCATAGGATGCCAGCAACACACACACTTCTGTCAGAGATATCTGAAAGTTTGTTGTGTGTGTGATTCTGCTAATTTGGGTGTGGCACTCACAAAACACTACTCCATTTGTACTTGAAACTGATTATCCACAAGTGCACTGCAGCCAGCCCTGGGATTGTGGCAACAATACACAGAGCACGTTTTTTTTTTCCTTTTACTTGGAGAGGGAAACCATAGAAAGAAAACAAACACACAATTCAACTTGTTTAACAGTAAAACTAGCTGACATTCACTTCATTCTGTTCCCTCCAAACTGGAAAATCAAGCCACAACAATGACGCTAGTGAGGGAGAAGGACTGCCACTGCTAACATTGATTCCTGGTGGCAAAACTAGTTGAGGTAGTGGCATTCGATCTATACATTATATGTGGATGCTAGAAGAATACAGCAGGAGGCAAAGCAGTACTGTTAGTTATCTTATTATTCTACACACCTAGATTTTAAAAAGAAAAAAAAACCTCCATTTTACCTTTAAGCAAAATAAAAAGGACAATTGTCCTTCCAACAAATATATTAGGGCAGATCTAGAGTCTGGTCTAGCATAGAGTGACTCAGGACATAGCCCCTGCAACTATATACCTCACATAGCTTTCATTATGACATGGAGACCTATATCCTAGCACATGTATTACCCAGTCAGACTCACACCATTTGTCTTCTAGGAAGATTGACAGCTGAGCTGTATTTTTTTTTAAACTCCAGCAGCATTCATTAAAAATGAGTGAACGCATGCAAAAATAAACAATTTTGTATTTCCAAATTTAGATTGTTTCCTTCTCACCATCAGAATCTTTCATGAGCAACAGTCAGAATCATATCTTTGTTTTTAAAAGGAAAAAAAACTATTTCTGCATAGTACTTGATGCACAGACCAGCAAAGCGTCGCACGACGCTGACCTGAAAATCTGCTATATAAATCCACCTTTGTACAGGGGTTCATGAATATTTAGGGGTTGTCGTACATTTGTCTGGGACAGAACCAACAACAAGATATTTTCACAAAAGGGTTCTGTGGAAATGTTACTAGCTTGGCTGAGTGACCAGGGCTTACAGGCAACAGGGGTCCCCCCACTACAAGTTGTTGTAAGCAGCTTCATGGCGAGATCTCTTTGGGAAATCGCTGTTGGATCTGAAATCTAAAACCAGGATTGAATGAGGCTGACCCTGCTAATCTGTAGTTTCTGTACATTCCTGAAGGGGAAAAATAAAAAGCTTTTCAGCACAATTCAGCTTGTAGTCTTATCTGAGCCCAGTTGCGATAGGAAAGAAAAAACGGTAAACATGCTATTTGAGTATTTCAATGACTTGTATATAATATCTCATACTCGTTCAATATTCTGGAACAACATTTCTACATTAATGCTGAATGGGAAAAGGATTCTAAATGGCTGTGGGCTGTGATCTTCTAATTGCTCTGTAGTGAGCAGATATTGTGCATTACCGTTGCTCTGCCAGATGAGACTGATGTGTGGTGTGGATGCAATTCAATTTGGTGCTGAGAGCGTTAATTATCTCTTGAGTTCAGGAGGGGTGGAGGCTGTAGTAATGTGCCCGCTAATGATTGTACTGCAACCAGCTGCATGCCAGAGGTATCTACTGAGGGGGTTAAAACAACAGTTAGTTGGCCAAATGGATGCAAAGCTTTGCAGCAATCAAGTTCTCAGGAAATATTACCTCATAGCATCAAAAATGTACCAAACTCTGAAGTGGAAAGTAAACCAGTGATTTTTCTTTTTATGAATTGTCTATAATGCAATTTTTCTTTCATAATCCACCGCTCTTTATCTTTGCAACAGAAGTAAATGGTTTTCATCAACGTGTTTATGAGGAATATATTATAAAGACATCGCCGTCGGGATTCTTTGAACGGAATACACATAGCCTGTCAACTAAAGTGCACCGTGTGCCTGTCACAGTGGAGGCAGCCATTTTGTAGTTTGAACCAATATTTATGAAAATGCAGCCTTGTTTTTTCACTAGAAAAGGGCGACATGAGGCACTTTGTGGCTATTAGATCAGACCCACAGAATGGCTGCCCCCGATAATGTGAAAAATGAAAATTTGTGTGTGACAATTCGTTAAACATTAGTGGTTATTTACAACAAACAGATTACAGATATAATATATAAATGAACAAAAAGAAAATCTACTGGGTAAAGCTGGACCTGCGTCATTCATTTGCTAGGGTCCACGGTATATTTTCAGCGCACAAACAGGTTGAATTTGTACGAGAAAGTAATGTAATATAACTAACTTATGCAGCACTTTTTAAAACCTGAATCACTGAAGTGAGAGAGGATTATGGTTCCAATAGACAATAACATGTTTCTTCAGAAAGAGAGAACCTACCTTAGACAGGATCTATCACATATTAGGATGTTGTTGGTACGCATGTATTTATGTACAACTGTGTACAAGAGGGCAGAAGGAGATGCACATTTCTGCGTTGTCCTGGTCATAAACCACCCACGCGATCTATACTAAAAACATTTAATAAAATTAGATTATCATAACACAATCTATGGTTGTGTACAGACAAATACATCACGATAAACTCTTTTGAATATTACTTTGTAAAGACATAAACGTAATAACATCATAAGCAACATCCCCTGCAGCTAAGCTGAACATGACTCAATCTAGATACGTTATATACCATGCAAACACATTTCTACTATCCTATACTCCATGTGTATCTTAAATCCATATGTTAATCTGGTGACAAGGCCTCTTTAAGCAGACAATGTGCGATTCGTTGAGTTAACAGACATGTACTGAAATTTCTAATAAGAAAGGTCCACACATTTTAATCATTTGCCTTAATCTCAGCACAGAGCTGTACAAAATCTTCGTGTAAGGGAGGCTTCCATACGCACAGCTCATCTGCTGATGCAGCCTATAGGACACTGCATGAAATCAGCCTGCTTCTTCCAGCTTGTTACCAATGCATCCCTTTTCAAAGGCTAAGAAGGCCTTTCTCTTGGTAATCCTATAAAATATGTAGCATAAGGTAGACGATATAAGCCTGTTGTATATTAAGTTTTTCCCAGCTAGTCTTATTCCAGTAGCCTTCACTAGACAGGGCATAATGACATATACGTCTGTATGTCACAGTCTAACTGTAGCATGTGGCTAATTATTAATCAGATTTCTAATCAAATTCCTTTTCGTCTAAAGTATATCTACCACTGGCACTATAAAACAACTTCATTTACATATGTAAATTCATCTGTGTGTCATAATTTGTAATCTCCCCAATTGTAAGGAGCTATGATATATGTCTGTCACTTTATAAATAAATTAATACAATAACGACACTGCAATGCCGTTACTTGCTGCAAATCAAGGCTTTCCTTTCCTCAAACATCATCTCCGATCTCAGGTTTGCACTGATGCTGCTTAATCACTGACAAATAAAAAAAATAACGGGTGTGTTAATTTGCTCAGCGAGGGTGATGTCAGATGGGCGACTTGAACACCAGTACTTTGACAGAAAAGCCCTAACATGCTGACCCACTGAAGTGAATTTGGAACGCTCTTCTACTGTCACACGGGATTGATTCATCTCTGAAGCTGTGACTTGCAATCACTCCTCCCTTTACTTCAATAGGTCAGCACAAGAGCACCAACTTCCTGAGCGCTTACCTGGTACCACTCTTAATGAACTGGGCAATGTGAACTAGCTCAGTATCTGGTATTAGGGATCCCAAGTTTTGCCATCGCCATGAACCAAAGTATATTAAAACTACTAACGTGTGCAGCTTTGTAGGATTTTTTTTTTAAAGCTGTTTATCTGTTTTTCTGACTCCTTTTTTCTTCTATGCTGCCAATGTCGTACTAGTTAGAGAGGTATTCTATGCAAATGAGTATTTCACGGACAGCTTTTATGTGTCACTAGAAAAGGGCGACATGACGCACTTTGTGGCTCTTAGATCAGACCCACAGAATGGCTGCCCCCGACTGCCAAAGTATCATAATGTGAAAATGAAAATTTGTGTGTGACAATTCATTAAACATTAGTAGTTTGGGAACCACTGGTCTAATGTGTTCTATGTGCCAAAAGTGGCGGAACAGCAGGGGGTGTGGACCCTAGGGGCCCAGATTCTGCTGGCCACGCATATTCACAAGAAGCTCCAGGAAGCATCAGTGGCATCATCAGGCCCCTACCCAGATATTATCAATAGAGCCCGGCCATGCACTGTTCCATCGCTGGTGGTACATTTTCTACTGTTAAATGGCTGCTTTGAAATCAGCTTTTTACATGACTGCATGAAGTGGGCCATTTTCTAGTGGGAATAAATAATAAATATCCATTAATATTAAAGGGGACCTGTCATTTCCCAGAAAAAGCCCATATTATATAGTGCACTATGGGACATATTTATTAACTGGCATAATTTTTACACAATCATTTTCATTCTTTATCGCAAAGACAAGGAATGAAAGATCATGAGCATTTATTAAAAGTCTTCTGCAGGAACAACAGCAACGATAAACTGCTGTTTCTGCGAACACACAAGTGTACCTAGCTCCTGTCTCCTCTATGGTCACCAATGCAAAGTGGCCTCCTTTGCGATAGTAACCGGAGAGAGCAGGTAAGATACGGTGAGGGATCCGAAGATCCCGCTACCGCAATGCTCTCCCATGTTCAGATGGCGTTAGCCATCGGGCACAAATTCCGAAAATCTTTGATTTTCAGAACTTGTTAAATCACGAAAAATAGCTGTCCCCATAGGAACGTGTATAACATTGGGACTGCAGCAGACATCTCTGATATCTGCAACGATTCCCTAGTTATAAATCAATAAGATACTTAAAAATGCGGATATCCCACTAAAACTTCTGTTTTGGGGGGGTGTTAAGCGAAAATTAGCATAATAAATAGACCCCTATGTATGACCTATAAAGATCTAAGTCCTCCACAGCTCCTGCTCCCTCCTCTGCACTCTCAAGACTGTGACGCAACAAGCATTTGAATACAACCCAGAGATATTTTATATTCTTGCCCAGGCGGAGGCAGCACAGGTTGGGTTAGCACAAGGCGCTATGTAAAATTACTTTTATCAAGAAAACTAAATGTCCTCTTTAATAAGCTAACGTTCTATGTACTAGCAGCAGCATGCTCACTGCGCTCCATTCTGTGACATCAGCAGCAGCTCTTAGCAAACATTGCTTACGATCTCATGCCATTTGTGTTACTAAATTTTCAGTCCCAGCCAACAGCTAATGTAAATGATGACTATGACGTTATAGCATGGAATACACAAGAGAGAGGGAGGGGCACCGTTGTATAGCTGATTTCTCAAAAATGGTATATGTGCTAAAAACTACTGTGAAAGAAAAGATATCTCCCGTTACGATTTGGGAAATAATCATAACGGTGGCTAAGTGGTTAGCACTTCTGCCTCACAGCGCTGTGTTCATGAGTTCAATTCCTGACCATGGCCTTATCTGTGTGGAGTTTATATGTTCTCCCCGTGTTTGCGTGGGTTTCCTCCGGGTGCTCCGGTTTCCTCCCACACTCCAAAAACATACTGGTAGGTTAATTGGCTGCTATCAAAAATGACCATAGTCTCTCTCTCTGTCTGTGTGTGTCAGGGAACTTAGACTGTAAGCTCCAATGGGGCAGGGACGGATGTGAATGAGTTCTCTGTACAGCGCTGCTGAATCAGTGGTGCTATATAAATAAATGATGATGATAATGATGACAAAAGTCTCTTGGGGCGATTGCAATTGTACCATGTGTCTGCTTTATAAACCAATGCAGTATAGTTTAAGCCTGATGCAGAACATTACTGTGCCCTACATCAGGGAAAACTCACTTCCCAAAACATTTTGCTGTCATGGAAGTTTGATCAGCTGTGTGAACAAGTATTTTGCTGTTTTTTTTAGTTCCCCTATCTAAACTGTGAACGTGTGAGAGTTGCTGATAGCTTAAGTAGAGGAAACGTGACAGAAGGCTTACTGGAATATGTTTTACTGACCTGGATATAAGTTCATTAGCTACGCTAACATATCCATTCTACGTGTGGTATAAGGTGACCAGACCTAATTTTTAAGCAGGACACCCATGAAATTTTAATTCTGTAGGGCTGCTTAGGCACCAATATAGTTCTGGGACATGCATTTTTTATAGGCACCCAGCACTGGAAATTTAGGATACTATATACTGTGTATATATATAGAAAGAGAGATCAAGGCTTTTAACCTACTGGTTAACCTCCAAACGACAGTCAAGCGTTAAACCTGAAGAATCTCTTTAGCAAAGGGAGGAAGGTTGTGTGATTGGCACCTTTGCTTCAAGGTCTCTGCACTAAGTTGCCAGCGTAATAACAGCTTTGTTCACATATAAAACTCCACACAGCCCTATGGCACATAAATTATCCCCAATTTTGACTCCGATCACAATACAGAACGAGAGGGGATTTGCTCTAGGAGAAGGCTGTGATTATGCCTCCATTAGTGCTACAAACATCCTACTTGCCAACATTTGAATACATTATTCAAAGACGCTTTGCTACAGGGATGGATCCAAACACATAACACATGGCGCTTTTAAAGCAATTATAAGGGCTGTCTACATAAAGTATAGCCGGTGAACATTAAACTTTACTGCACTTTAAATGGTCTGCTTTAATTAAAAAAAAAAATTATTATATTGAACAAGAACGGTGTTAGAAGGGTTCATGTTCAAAAAGGTTTATATTCAAAAATAAAGTTTAAGGCAAGAATCTGGACTGTGCTCCTTAGCACAAAAAAACTTTAAATCTATGCATATTTAACATGCACTGACATAACATTGTATTGTAATGTTTAATAGGACATCTGCAGCTTCTTTTTCTCAGCTATAAACGTTTATTTACATCTAAATTAAAAAATATAAATATATTTTAAAAAAACAGGGATTCCATTCACAAAAAACAAACAAACTTTGAACCCCAAAAACAGTCCTGGCAATGATGCAGTCATGAAGAGAGAATGTACCAGGGGAGGCTCTGCTAATCCTCAATTGTGTTTTACAGAAAAGTTCTGCAAAAAGCAACCACAGGGGTCACTTATGGCAACAAAAGGGTTAATGTGGCTTCCTACTTTTAATGCTCACCCAGATGCCGTCTGCATCAGTGGAGGAAGAGACACAGCGACGGCAGTTTAGTTTGCATGAAGTTTGTGCACTTCCACTGGCAGAGAAAAGGTGGAGCTGCCGCCTGCATTTGTATGAGGTGCAGCTTCCACTAGAGGTGCTGCACCCCTCCGTCAGCTGAGCTCCCAGGCAGGGAACACTGTGTGAGAGACCAGGCTGCAGACAGCGTCTTACTCAGCCAGCTTCTAGTTCACGCTCCAGCTTCTTATTCAGAAAAGCTGATTGTAAAGGATTAAATCAAGTTGGATCACTGATTTCACATCAGATTAACACTAAAGGGTGTCCCTTATACAAGCTGCAATAGCATTTAGCCTGACCCAACAAGGTTTTGGGCATGAAATCAGGTGGCAAAGTGGGCACAGATAGCATTTTCATTATTTTGAATAAGTATTTGTAGTTTTGCAAGGGTTAAAAGGCTTTGGGACACCAATTTTATAGTGGAAAACAACAAAGGGTGGTTAGTTACGTGCAAACCACTAGTCTTTTGCCTGGCCCATCACTGTTTTGGGCATGAAATCATGTGGCAAAGTGGGCACAGATAGCATTTTCATTCATTTGAATAAGTAGCTGTAGTTTTGAAAGGGTTGATATTTTTAATGTAAAGTACACAAGGAAAGCGCTCTCTATAAGATGTTGATATTTTTAATTAAAAATTTCCACAAAAATAAACCCCATATTACTCAAAAATAAAATAGACTATATACAACACCAAGGGGTAAAATGGACCAATAGGAACGACACTTTACATTATCATAACACCCAATTCTCTACAACCCCTCCACAAAAACCTGTCCTCTGTCTCTTACCTCCCTTCAGTGTGAGACATTCTCTCTCTGTCTCCTTCTCCCTCCCCCTTCTACCTTCCCTCCATGTGTGACTGCCTTGCCCTCTATCCCCACTCTGTCTCTTCCGTATGACAGACTCTCCTATAGCATGTGACAGCCTCTCCCTCTGTCTCCCCCTAACTCCCCTCCATGTGTGACAGCCTCGCCCTCTGTCCCCTCTCCGTCTCTTCCTCTCTGTGTGATAGCCTCCCCTTCAGCATGTGACAGCTTCTCCTTCTGTCTCCCCCTCAGCATGTGACATTCCCTCCTTCTGTCTCCCCCTCACTTCCCTCCATGTGTGACTGCCTTGCCCTCTGTCCCCTCTCTGTCTCTTCCTCTCTGTGTAATAGCCTCCCCTTCAGCATGTGACATTCACTGCCTGTCTTCCCCTCACTCCCCTCCATGTGTGACAGCCTCACCCTCTATAACCTCTCCATCTCTTCCTCTCCTGCACGCGTGACAGCCTCCCTTCCACATTTGACATTCTCTCACTCTGTATCTCCCTCCCCGACGCATGTAACAATATCCACACCCCGCTCCCATCTCTCTGCTCAATGTGTGACGGCTTCCGCTCCATCTCAGCAAGTTACTTTTGGGGCCACGCTTCTCCTGACATGCTCGCAGCATCCTATGTGTTTGGGGACCCAACATTCCAGGATCTAGCAACTGTGCTTAAGGCACCAGCAACAGGGAGTCAAAAAACAGCTAGGAGAGAACGTCCCGTCAACTGAACCAGTTTTAGTGGGTCAGTCCCGATTCTGTGGTAACCAGCCAAAGCTATGAGCACTGGTGCTTAGTTCACTTTTTGGGGTGTTTTTCTCCATTTTCTTTTATTTTATTTTAATATACAATTAAACAACTCTAGAATACAGACACATCATGATACACATAAAATGTATCTTGATGTGCTGTAACCAGATATTGTTCGAACACACTTGGATGCACGCAACTCAGCATACCTACATAAAAGTGCTGTTTTTGCAGCCCGCAATAACGTGTACATTTGGGGTATAAGTAAATTTTCATACCTCAGTATTGCATTCTTGTGAGATCATGTCTGCTTCACATGCTTAACACTTGATACATACAATTTATTGTATAGAAGAAATGCTATACTTTAGCTAAAGCAATACACTTGTCTCTGTATTAGCTTCTGGGACAAACCTGATGCACCTCTTGAAAAGAGGTCCTGCAAGCCTGTTTATGGTTATACTAGATAAAGCAATCCAGTCTTTGCCAAAAGTTAAACCCATAAAGTGAACAAGGTTTTGTCCCATGTGCTTTGTAGTTTATGAATGCCTATTATGTCTGTGAAGTAACTAACCCAACTATAAAACTGTATAAAGATGAGATATGGGTAAGAGGTGTGTGGATGGTGGGTGCTTGGATAAGTAATTCTGGCTAACTGTCTACCAGGTATGGCTAGTTGGGGAACTGAATACACATTTCTACGCCCCAGAGAAGATGAACGTGTCCATGTGGTACGGATGAGGGGAGCTGGGCATGCACAGTGTCACCAGGTGGCAGAGCCGTAACTTAGAATTCTAGCTCCTGGGGCGAGAAAGACAAATGCCGCCCCCCTAGCCCTCAATTTTAACCAAATTAACCTAAAATATTCCTAAATTGCGCCCCCCTTCAGCGTTGCGCCCTGGGCGATCGCCCCTGTCGCACAGCCCTAGTTACGGCCCAGCCAGGTGGTAGAGGTGAACAAATGGTAATTTATAAAAGAGGAGGGAACTAATTTGTAGATTCAAGGGGGGGGGGATATTCCAGCACTGGCCCTGACAATACACAGAGAAACAAGTCACACCATACTACACTTACAATAGAAATAAGCCTACAAAATAATATGTACTTTCTACTTTATGCTGGTTTCCCACTGGATGTTGAGCATTAATTTCGCATTGACGAAGCAGTCAGAAATGAAAGCACATTGGCCAACCAATCATAACCAGTCTCATTGACGGCAGGTAAGACTTCTGCTCTGTACGAGGATTTCAGTGCAGGATAAACAGCTATACTTTGGTCACCAGAATTAATAAAATAAAGCAAAGAATGCACCCTGGAAAATAGGACTATAAGCAGCATGATAGACAGTGCCTTTGTCATTGCTGATTTCATTTTTATCATCACTTATATTTAACGATCACTTGTAATTAAATTATAGCAAAAGGGGGTTGCACGGCTCACCTGAATTTCATGGCAAAGGGCATTGACAACCTCTTGGCTTGTTTCAAAGAGGCTGAGTGTGAAGAGAAGAGTGAAGTGTTTAACCATTAGACCGATCGGAAACCAGGGAATGTAGAGTAGCAGGTAAACAAGAGCTCAGTTTAATTTATAACTGTTTGTACTCCACCCAAAAGTAAAAAATTTTTTTAAAAAAAACCAAAACATTTTGGGGTAGATTTACTAAACTGTGGGTTTGAAAAAAATGGTGGAGATGTTGCCTATAGCAACCAATCAGATTCTAGTTATCATTTGTAGAATGCAATAGGCAACATCGGCACTTTTTCAAACCCGCAGTTTAGTAAATATACCCCTTTGTGATTTTTAACCCCTCCTTGTTCCGTTTTTTCAAATTGTCTATGAACTGGATTTGCCAGGAATAACTTTTTTTATTATGCACAAGGAAATGTCATATTGTTTTTAGGGGGATTTCTATTTTCGGCGCCAAATTAGAATATCATCATTTCAATTTAGTGACAATATATAGGAAAAAAAACATGCTAAACATCAATGTGAAAGCATAACTAACATTATAGACCTATACACATGTCCAGCAGACAGGAAACACAGCCAGTTTGGATGTATACAGACAGCAGAAGGGCAGCGGTTGATTCCTGGAAACTAATAATAGTGTGATAGGGAGAAGACCATGAATATTTACAAACCAGTCGATTGTTAAGAGTAGAACACGGTTTTAAAAGGATCTAGTTACAAGTAGAGACACCTTTCTTAGGGCTGTTTGCAGCTGCTAACTTTATCGCTGTAAGGAGATGGGGTTGTCCTGCTGGAGGGTGCACATGACAATAATTCGATGGCAACGTCAGGCACTACTGGTACATAGGGTCATCCTGCCAAATCTTACATAGTTATTTAGTATCGATAAAAGTAACCTATTAGACCACACAGCGACAACTCAACAGAGCGACAAACATTGAAAACATAATTTCTTGGTTGTAAACAATTATTTGACCGCCGGAAGGAAACTTCGCCACAACACGGCATAATGACAACGCGCCAAAGCAACACATCTTATTTTCTAAATAACATTTTTTGGTCTATGTACCAAATCATTTGCTAATATGTAAAAACTGCTACACGTTACAAATCGGACCCCCGCAACGCCGGGTGACCCTGCTAGTTATAACTAAAAGGTACACACATTTACAAGTAATAAATGAGTGCAGAATACCTTTAATAAGTGGAGAATACGATACGTATGATTAATTATGATTTATTGGTTCCGCTGGTTACACAACAAGAAAAATGAAGAAAGGGGCTTTAATGAACAGTGATTATTCTGCTCTAAATGAAAACAGGGCATATATCATCTTAGTAAAGCGAGGGCACTGGAGTATCTTGAATTTTGTCTTTACATCACTATTTTCAACCCTGTTTTGTTCAGTGAGCATCTATGACTCCATACATAATTTGTTTACTTATTCTTCCGTACGTTCCTACCAGCCTAATAAGTAGCATCACTACAGGAGCACTAATATTCATTACCTCCATTCCACCGTCTTCTGCTTTCCATCGTCATCTCCCATCTGTTCCTCTTCCCTATCATTTCATCATATAACACACTGCTATTCCAGAGTCCTGTTTCCCACACTGTGAATACGCCTTTGCCATATATATTAATTCATGCCGGAGCGATGACAGCATAAAAGCAGTGCCCACAATCATTTGAATGCCAGCAAGTCTGTGCCAGCAGATGGAATCCCAGCACCCCCAATGCATGCATCTAGTTTACAATGTAATCTCTATAATTCGTTGGAAAGTTCTGGCATCCAAGGAGATGTAATTAAAGATGAGCTATCTTTTTCATGTGGCTTGCATTTCACACTTAATCAGGATAGTTTGGGAACTTGCAACATTTTTCTCTAGGCAAATGAGCTTTTTTAGCATTTGCTGCGAAACTGGACAGAATCTATACAGCACTGTGGGAAGTAGCTGTTTTCATTACAGTATAAAATGCCCTGACATGCTTCTCTTCAGCTGAAAAATAACACTATTGGAATTGTATTGTGGCGTAATTACTGTAATTAGTATATTATCATATTGTAATTGTTTCAGTTATTTTAATCATATTTAGTCTGGTGTGTGGTTCCATAATCTTTTGTGATCTGTCAGACAAATTGGGGATTTTTGACCAAATTGGCCGACCACTGCATCTCGTGTGGCCCCTTTATAACAAATAAATGCTGATAACCTACATTGGTGAGTGTGTGATGTCACTGGGTGTGATGTCACTGGCCAACCCAGAACTGGAGGGTAACGTGCAACACCTGATCTTTATAATCTATAGCTACATTGTTTACTGGTCTGGTCATTCAGCTATTGGGTAGCGGAATTAGATTGCACCGTATGGGGCTAGCTTTCTAATGAGTCTAAGGGGTAGATTTACTAAACTGCGGGTTTGAAAAAGTGGAGATGTTGCCTATAGCAACCAATCAGATGCTAGCTATCATTTATTTATTACATTCTACAAAATGATAGCTAGAACCAGATTGGTTGCTAAAGGCAACATCTCCACTTTTTCAAACCTGCAGTTTAGTAAATATACACCTATAACTTACAATCTTCTGTATAACAGACCACAACCCGGCCAAAGTTTGCACCTAGAAAATTTCAGGCGTTTCTGTGACGTCCCCCATAAAAATACACACAGGCTTCCTAAAATCCCTATTTTTATGAACTAATAAGCCTGTAAAGTAAGACTCGTTCTCAATACACAAATCATTAGTCAAATCAATTTAATATAGCGCTCATCATAGAAGTCATACTAAGAAGGGCAACAAAAGGCAATTATTTCTTGTGTCAGGACTTTCTGTGTATTTTTAATATCAGCAACAGAAAATTGTCAAAATTCATATTAATATTAAAAAGGACAGTGGGCAGATGAGTGTTGGTCCTTTTTAAGTAATGATTTTTTAGACACTGACTATAGTAGATGTTTCTGCATTTAGGGTTGTATCTATCATCCTGGGCAGCACAGTGGGTTCAAAAACATACTAGTAGTTTTACTGGCTGCCATGAAATTGACCCTAGTCTGTCTGTCTGTGTGTTACGGAATTTAGACTGTAAGCTCTATTGGGGCAAGGACCGATGTGAGTGAGTTCTCTGTACAGCGCTGCGGATTTAGTGGCGCTATATAAATAGATGATGATGATGATGTAGGTATAGGCCTGGAGTCAGCACTGGTAACAGGGCAGCAAAGAAATATCTCCATGTTTATTTTTCATCTGACTTTGCTGGTTTTGCCAACTGGCCATTGAGCAATTCCAACTACAAATTTATCTTGTTCATTGAATATAGGGTACTAGGCACTGTGGTATGTGCATGTAAGATGCATAATTAGTCTTTTATTACATTTTGATTTAAAGTGACTTAAAGGGGGAGGCAGAAGCTAAAGACACATCCTGGCTCCATATGTCATCTGTTTCATTTGCAGCGTGGTGAATAGAACACCATTATCTATGTGGATCATGGATACCTTGGATTGCCAGAGGGGACAGTTACATGAGTGTGATTGAAAACTGAAGATAGAACATTCACAAAACTTGCATTATCCTTTAATGTCCAGTATCTGTTCTGCATTTCAGCAAACGCTTGTGTGTGGCTCTCACTGGAACCAATTGTTCTTATTTTTAGTTCTACGGTTCATCTGGCTAGGGTCAGAATACCTTATTGTTATCAATCTTCATTTCCTGCAGGAAGCAGTGACCGGTCTTGGATCATGTTAGTGAAGGGCTGCCTGTGGGAGGGGCATGATGTGAGAAAGGGAATTGATAAAAGCAAGAAGCCACAGACTAAGGGATCTATATATTAAAAGTACACTTATCGTGGCAATGAGTGTAATTGTATATCAAAATATTTTGTGCCGCAATTTGTGAATATTTTATCATTGTGGCAGCTGAATGATACTCAGTTGCTACAGTGAAAGCAATCCAGTAATGATGGCATGCACAAGGGCTTGACATATGTGTGTGAAACAGGAAGTCGGATTTGTGCTTCCAGTCCCAAGGCTATTGCAAACTTAAATTTAATTAAATCCCAATTTATTTTAAACTGATCAAGACTGAAAAAAAACAAAAAACGTTTAATTAATAAATATTTTTTTCAACTCTTTACTTCTGCTAACAACATCCTGAGACATGCACTGCGATAATACTTGATAAATACCCCCCCTCCCCAGGGGCATATTGGGCTAAGTGGCAGGGGGCATATGCTGGTCTCATAGTGGGCTTCCTTGGGCTGGGTCCCTGGGCCACCTGCATTTCTTTTCCTTTAAAATGTTCCTAATAGGCTACTCAGTCGAGTCTTGCCCGCCGGGCTAAAATTTGCCAGCCCCTTCCCCCTTGTACCAAACCCATTTATATAGGGCAAAGCGAATAAAGCCCTTTCGCTGTGGAAAACACTGATTTTCACCAGCAATAAGGCTTTTGTGTTCTTCGATAAATTGGCCCTTAGACAGTGTTAGCTAAACTGTGACACTTCAGGTGTTGTGAAACTACAAGTCCCAGCATACCCTTCCAGCAATAAGCTGCTATATATTAGCAAAGCATGCTGGGACTTGTAGTTTCACAACACCTCGAGTGCCACCGGTTAGTCAACACTGCCCTAAGAGCTAGATAGTGAAAGGAATAGGCCATACTTGCCAACTTTTTGGTGTTGGCATCCGGGAGCCTCCCAGGGGAAGGTGGGCATGCGGGGGGTTGGGGGGTGGGTCTCCGAAATCGCGGCATTTTGGACCCGCCACCATGGCGTAATGATGCGTCATTTTAGAGTGGGGCTCGGTGCAAAATGCCGCAATTTCCGGAGAATCGCAGCATTTTGGCCCTAATTCTGCTCACTTCACTAGGAAGTGGGCTGATGCGGGAGATTGTCATACTCTCCCGGGAGTCCGTGAGACTCACCCGAAATGCGGGAGTCTCCCGGACATTCCGGGGGAGAGTTGGCAAGTATGGAGTAGGCTCCCCCAACAGCAGTTGGGATGTGAGGCTCCTGTCAAACTGATACAAGAGTAATGGGGTATCAAACACACATATGAAAAGATCATACATCAAAGTTTTGTTTTTTTAAATTAAAGTTGCTAACTCTTTCATGTTTTAAGCCTTCCTACACCGATGAGATTTGAGTCATAAGATATCATTTGAAACTCTATTAAGGGGCTTATCTAATCAAATGGAGCACAAATGTTATTAATATATTATTATATATACAATAAATCAGCTTAATGGTGATTACAGCACAGCACAAGAGATTGGAAAAATGAAAACGAATCAATATCATTTATATTTTCACCCAAAAGTGTAAGAATAATTAATCAGTGAGGATAACCCAGAGAATTAGAATGAAAAAAACCCAAAACAAAAACATGACCTTTTCCTTTAATTAAATGTCTACTAAAATACCTGAAAAAGTTAATGCAAATGTGTAAAAAAAAAAAATCTTCATAACAATGTTCACTTCAAAACCTGAAACAGAAGCTGTGTTTCATCCATAAGAATGAAACCATCCATTCAGTAGAAGGCTACACCACCTTCATAACCTGGTATATGCTGCAGAAAGGAAGGGATTATTAACATACATGTATTTTACAGAGTCAAACAATTATTTTTTCAATTCACAAAAAAATTGCACTACATTTAGGACACGTTGAAACCAACGGGGGCCTCCACATTAAACCTCTGGCATTGCACTGTCAACAAGTGGTATTTTTTTATAATAGAAATGTTGAAATATTCTTTATAAATATTAAATGATTTTTGAAGCTCTATGTATATATAATATTATAACTTACCCCCACTGTTAGCTCCCTACAGTTCACCAGGATATGTCATCACCTGAGCATACACATTTTGCTGAACAAATACCTGATACAGGGCCAGGAAAAACAATACTACCCAGTTCTAAATACACTCACTGCACAGTCATCCTCGTAAATATACTAATATACACACAGTGACTGTGTACACGCATACAACATACACTGCACTGAATCACTACTCCATAATCTAATATATGAATAATGCTTATGATTACTTCCAGTGACTAATCCTGCTTCCCTGTTTCGCTGTTCCCTTACCTTTAGCCAGTATAGGGAATGTAGACAGATATTGTAAGGGGCAGAACGGTGGTGTAGTGGTTTGCACTTCTGCCTTACGTCACTGGGGTCATGAGTTCGATTCCCGACCATGGCCTTTTCTGTGTGGAGTTTGTATGTTCTCCCCGTGTTTGCGTGGGTTTCCTCCGGGAGCTCGGGTTTCCTCCCACACTCCTAAAATGTACTGGTAGGTTAATTGGCTGCTAACAAATTGACCATAGTCTGTGTGTATGTTAGGGAATTTAGACTGTAAGCCCCAATGGGGCAGGGACTGATGTGAGTGAGTACAGCGCTGCAGAATTAGTGGCGCTATATAAATAAATGATGATGATGATACACAAATGCTGTGGCCTCTGATCATCACCTCTCCACCTACACAGTATAGTCACAGATAACATACCTGGTACACTGAGGGCAGAACCTGTGCTGACATAAGCCCCGCCCCTGCTAACACCAATTCTGGGGGAGTATGTTTAGTAGTTTTTACCAAACTATTTTGTGCCTTTCAAACAACATTATTACTTTACAATATGATGTGTGCATAACAGTATATACCAGTTTTAAGAGAAAGATCATTATCTTATTGAACTTGTGTTGTTAAAAATCAGAGTTTACAGGATGCATATGCAATAGCATTCAACACATATAATTATCACACAAGTGAATTAAACAGGCATTTTTTTTTCATTTTTATTGTACATTTAAATCTAAAACACACCACCATGGAAGCTAAAATTTGCTAAGAATTGTTCATAACATAATTAAGACTAACTGCAGAAATTCAGTTACTATCAATTAGTGGACTGTGGGAATGTCCATTGGTGTTTTAAAGAGAGCTTGTATTGAGTGATCACAAGCCCAGTTTAGTTAGCGTAACCTTAGCTCTCTCTGGTGTGAGCATGTGGCTGGCAAGTGTGAATTAAATGGCTGTCACTAATCCAGATGTTTCAGAAGGGGGAATTCTAGTAAAATAAGAACTTTGAGTTAAGGCTGTCCTGTATTAGTAATGTACAACAAAAGTTCTGTAATGAGAGCTCTAAAACTCTAGCTTGGACATCCCAACCAGCAAGGGAGTAATCCAGAGACAGAGGGCTAGATTTACTAAGCTGCAGGTTTGAAAAAGTGGGGATGTTGCCTATAGCAACCAATCAAATTCTAGCTGTCATTTTGTAGAAAGTACTAAATAAATGAAAGCTAGAATCTGATTGGTTGCTATAGGCAACATCTCCACTTTTTGAAACCCGCAGCTTAGTAAATCTAGCCCAGAGAAACAAACAGAGCTGGAGAGGGCTCATATTGTGATAATGCTAATGCACCATATACTGTATTGTGTAAACCTCAAATATACACTGTGTATAATTAATAAGTTAAATTGAGTTTATCTGGAGTCAAAACGCTTTCTTACCCCACTCCAATCAATACTTGAAAACATATCCAATCTGGAGATGAAGATAGGCCTGAGAAAAAACAATGAAAAGCCACAAAGTGTGGTCACATATGTGTAGGATAGTTCAAAAACTCTTACCATAAAAACAAGATAATATTGCTTATCCGAGTCATAAGTAGAAACTGGAGAACATCTGCTATGAAACACCACGCTGGGTCCTCACCAAGTGACACCACCAGAATTTCAACAGGAAACCAGTCTGACAGTAAAGAGCTTGCGAGAGACTATCCTATGTGTTTCGAAACACAACTTTATCAGGGGTGTCACACAACATTTGTGAAAAACACATTTGCTATTCAGTTTGATTTATGTAAAAAAATCTCTATAATCCAGCAAATATAAAATTCCTTCTCAGGTACGAATGAAAGTAGCAAAATATATATAAAAATAAAATAATATATATACGTATATGTATATATATATATATATATATATATATATATATATATATATATATATATATATATGCTCCCAAAATCATATAATATATGCACAATCAATGAAGACAGCACCTATCAGCTTCAGGGGTGAATTTGCTATTAGCCAATCAGAAGTGGCTAGCTAGTGCTGGTGACCGTAATCATCAGCTGATCTGTTTGTAATTACTCCCTTTTCTTGTACTACACTTCTACTTCAGTCCAGTTTTAAATGTGAGTAAATCTGCATATATGTGCACCTCTTTTGTGGGTATGTGCAGTACAAATTTGCTGATTTTGCACTACGCAAGAGGGGATATGTTCAACTTTGCATCTGGCCTGTAGGTTCTGGTGCACTCTAATTTGTCATATTGGCTGGAGTGGCCCCTATCTAATTTAGTTACATAGACTCTGATGGCAATGTCGGGACCCCGCTGGTTAAGTGTTTAAACACTTAACCAGCGGGGTCCCAACATTGACACTTTAAATTAAAATTCATGCAGGTGGCACTGACGTCAGACACTACTGCCGGAGACCTGTCCATTCGGAGGGAGGTCCTGTCAGCCTTCTGCTGCCATCGGATATCTGAAGAGTCGGCTTTCAGGTAAGTCTATGTAGATTACAGACTTTTTTCCTGAAATCGTTTTTTTTTGTAGGTCTTGTCTGTGTCGGATTTCTCGTGATCGTTGAAGCATGTTCAACCCCTCTGATGCACTCTATCTAATTTTACCATATAGCTTCCAGTGGTCTCTATCTAATTTTGTAAATTTAGTCTTTGGTGGTCTCTGTCTAATATTTACATATAGGCTCTGATGGTCTCTATCTAATTTACTTACATAGGTTCTGTTAGTCTCTATATAATATACTCATATAATCCCTTAGATTGTACGCACCTCTGAGCAGGGCCATCTCTCCTCCTGTTTCCACCACTTCTAACTCTGCTCTCCAGCTACTTAGCCCTCCTCTTCGAGGGTCCTCCACCCCACGTCCACTTTCGCTCCCTCCTCCCCCCTGGGGGTCTCCCTGTATTCCGCGCCCTCCTTCTTGGGCCTCCTCCCTCTCCCTTCCCCGCCCTCTCTAGCTGTGCATTGAGCTTACTGAGTTGCTGTGCTTACTGTTTACTGTACTGTGCTGTCTCCCATTGTATTGTAATTTGTTTGTCTCTGTGCGGCGCTGCGGACGCCTTGTGACGCCTTATAAATAAAAATTAATAATAATAAATACTCATAGGCTTTGTCATTCTGCAAAAGATTCTAGTTTATATTGGTAAAAGGTTTGCATATGTGGGTGCGTTAACACAGACACGCCAAGAAATTAATCAGTTGCTCAGTCATTTTTTAATTGCATTTTTAGACATTTGTAAATTAACACCATAACTGAAAAAACAATAATAAATTATACGCTGACACTGGTCCCTGGAGAGTTATAAATGGAGCTGAATCCTTCTCAGTCGCCCACAGCCATTGGGAGTACCTGTCCCACTGGGAAGTTTCCGACTAGGAAGTCAGGATGACCAGAGCATTTGCATCTTTTAGCTTCTTTCACAGTTTTCCTAGGGAAAAATGAAAGAAATATAATAGCTAATAACTTTACATGGTGCAAGAAAATAATAGCTTAGAGCGCTACCTACTAGGAGGCATTGGGAGGCACCCTGATACATTCATTTAATGAAATGTCGATTTTTGCTGTAAGGCGCCATCCCTGTGTCTTTTCTCTTAAACAGGGACGGGGGTCTGTTTCCGGCTCTCTCTCTTGCTCAGCAACCAGATGCACTTCCTCCTTTGCCTTGCCGACCTGTTCGGCACATACGCACCCTAAGCAACGGGACGCTACTCTAGTTCCCGGCGGCAGCATTCCATGTCACCGCAGTAATCAGGCCCTTCGTGTTCCTATATAAATCTGGGCTCTGGCACAAGACAGGTGCCAGAGTATTGGGTCCCCCTGCTCCAGCGCTTACAGTGTTCTTCCTGCATTCTGATTGACTCCTGTGTTTGACTTGGCTATTGTTCCTGACTTGCTTTTATTTGCTCTTTTTGTTTGACCCTGATTCCAGTGTTTGACCTGGATTGTTTGACTAAGTTTACATATTCTCCCTTCATTGCCTGTGTGGTTTGACCCGGATTGCCTGACACCTCTTCCATTTACACTTTGCTGACCACTCACTCTGAGGACCGCGACCTGCGTGTCTGCCGCAGCTAAGTCCAAACTCCCTTGTGGGAGTCCCTGGCGAAGACCTGGGGCACGTTAGACTCCGCACCTCTTTGCTGAGTAGCACTAAAGTCAGCAAGCAATCCCTCCAGCTTCCTAAGTACATGACATTTGCAAGTCACCAGGAAATCGGTGACTTTGCAGGGGAAATTTTAAGCGGCAATTGCTTGTAAAGACTTGCAAAAATCGATATTTCTTACATTTACCCTCATCATCATCTATTTATTTATATAGCGCCACTATTTTCGCAGCGCTGTACAAAGAACTCACTCACATCAGTCCCTGCTCCATTGGAGCTTACAGTCTAAATCCCCAAACATACACACACAGACAGACCGAGAGAGACTAAGAGCAATTTAATAGCAGCCAATTCACCTACCAGTATGTTTTTTTTGGAGTGTGGGAGGGAACCGGAGCACGCAGAGGAAACCCACACAAACCAGGGGAGAACATACAAACTCCACACATATAAGGCCATGGTCGGGAATCAAACTCATGACCCCAGTGCTCTGAGGCAGAAGTGCTAACCACTAAGCCACCGTGCTGCCCAGACTCTGCTCTCCAGGCCAGTAGGAACCTGGACACCAAAAGACAAGACAAGGTAGGAATTATCCAGGGAATTACAATTGGAGAGATTTAAAAAGTGCCTGCTCTATAGTTCTTCTATCGACAAGCCTGGACTGGGATATCTAGACTTTTTGAGGCACGATTGTGGACAATTTATCTACTAGGCTTTTGGAGTGCATTTGCTCGGTCAGGGCACATTCAGGTTGCTGAAAGTGGGGAGACTCTATGGTTTGTTGCCTGGCTGAGCTCAAGTCAGAAGAGGACCCTAGGACATGCAGTTAGCAAAGAGAACAGTGCATCGCTGGACCACATAGCAACATTTGGGTGATGGTGCTAAAACCTCCCATGACCCCCCGCCGGCTCAGCAGTTGAACCGTGATATGTAGAGGAAGCCATGTACGGATGGAGCAGAGCACCGATGGCTTCCTAGTGGAGCTGTTAGATGATACTATGCTCCCACAAGGCACTATATAGAAAAATAAACATAACACCAGATGCCCTAATCCTTTACTACAGTGATGGACAGCAGGCGGTCCTAGGCCTCTGAGCCTTCACCAGAGGACCCCAGCTCCTTCCTGCTTTATCACCAGATATATTTGTTATAGCTTGTAACAAGTGTGTAAAATGTCTGCTTTTATGTTATTACAAAATCAGAGAAGAAATAAGCTTGCGCTCGGTAAATTCCATATTTTACATAGTACCAGCTGCATGACAATATAATTGCCCTATATGTATACAAAGCAAAAAGACAGTTGTTGTCAGTGCTAGATACACGCACATGTGCTGTGTTAAGTAAGAGAGAGTCCCCTTTTAGACGAGCGAAATTAAATAGTGACAGTGTTGCATTCGTGTTTACACTTGCCTGAAAGAGTTAAAGTTGGGAGGTGGGTTGGACAAAGAGGTTGAGGGGAGGTTCGGATGGCTTTGTAGGTGATGCGTTTCCTGGGAGGAGTCACTCGGCTTGCAGAATCCCACCCACCCACGCCAGTTTTATTAAGATTAAAGTTTATATTGGGCATTAGTCGTTTTCAGTAGGTTTAGAATGTTGGTGGGGAGGAAGGCACTGCGATCAGCGGCTGATATAGACGGCTCTATCGTGATTGGTCGCAGGTATCTGTCCCCTTACAAGGCAATTCGGTTACTCTTGTCTCTTCCGTGGGGAGGGGCTTCGCCCGGCTCAGTGAGGGAGGGGGAGTGAGTAGTGAGGTGTGGTGCAGTTTACTCTGATGCCAGGTTAGGGCCGGCCAAGCAGTGGGGTTATGAGAGAAGTGGGTGGACTTAAGGCTATATTGCCATGTCCACGCTTGGTTGGGTATCGCTGGAGCTGATCTCCAGTGCCCTTTCTCCGCCACCAGCATTAATAGGTTATAATAAAACAGTTTTTTAGTGCCACTTTACTCAAGTCTCCGTGTCTTTATTCTATATAAGTTGGTGATATGATTTAAGGTATTGTGTGGAACGAAGGGCATACACAGTGAACTATTTAGTACAAGCGCTGACAACATCTGTTTTTCTGTTATGTTATTACAGATCGGTGTCTCTTTATTTGATTAAATGTATTTTCTTTTACATATTATTAAGGGTAATGTGGCCCTTTCGAAGGTTAGAGGGCAGCCCCTGAAGTACATCAAGTAGCCCATCACCGATTTGCTAAATAATCATTGACTGTATATTTAAATTATTTACAAAGGTGATCATGCTATATATTTTTGTAAATTAAAACTAATTACATATACTATTTTAATAAATGTATAGCTCCTGGGGAAGCATTTGCTTATATTTATTTTCAGTGTCCATTGGGAAAGATAATAATAATATATACAATACGTGGTACATGTATTGTAGTGTGGCAGCTTCCACAAAAACAATGTCAAAATCAAATCAAGAATCAAGTGTACACTGTATCGGGACCTGGGGGTAAATGTATCAAACTGCGGGTTTGAACAGTGGAGATGTTGCCTATAGCAACCAATCAAGTTCAAGTTATTTATTTAGTACATTCTACAAAATGAAAGCTAGAATCTGATTGGTTGCTATAGGAAACATCTTCACTTTTCAAACCTGCCTGTAACTCGCAGCTTGATACATTTACCTCCTGGACAGAAATACAAATACCCACATTGCCTGGATGCCAATTTTTCCATTGCAAAATATTATTGTTTATAGTTCATATAGTCTTGGCAAATAGTGCGTATAAGGATGTGGCTATAGACATTGGAGCTTTTGGTCATATAGGACATTCAAAGGTGTTTAAAACATCTATAAATGGTATGTATGATAAACCATCACAGAGATGTTTACCTAGTTCTCATGGTAGGTATCTTCCATTTGTGGTTGCTAAAGCTTTCATTATATATGACAACCTTTTTAAAATCTTTCCACAAAGCTAATTAGACTTAAAAAAAAGTGCTGTGAGACAGCAATACTAGCCATTGTTCCGCTGTGCTGACATTAATAGATATTGAAGACTGTGTATTGCTGACCTGAATAATATAAATGAAATAACTGGAGCATTTATTAAATCAAACAAATGTATTGGTTTTCTTGTTTTTGTTTTGTTTTTGTTTGACAAGCATCCAATATCCAACCTAAACCCACGCAGGGGTACCTAACGCATAATAGAACAAACCACTGCACATACACAAAGCATTGCAAATGGTGCCTAAGTCTCAACAAAAATAAAATACATGCACATCAAGAAGTCAGAAATGAAAACAGAGAGAGTAGAATATTGAGGACGTGTAAGGGTACACAGTACAGTTAGAAATGCAAATATAACATACAAACAATTGGAAAAGACATGGAGAATGACTTGGCATTTGTCCGAGACAAACTACAGTGAGCAATCCAATTCTCATAACTCTTCCAGGACAAAGGGAGATATTCTCCACATGTGACAGATGTTTTCAAATTTATCCAACATATTAAAACTTATGAACTAGAGATTATCAGGCTCGGTTCCCCGAGAACCGAACACACCCGAACTCAGCAGATCCGAGTAGTGAGCCAAGCAAGCTCGGTACTTTCGTGCGCCCTCAGAATTGAAAACGGGGCAAAACATCATTGTGACGTCGTCAGAACTCACAAGTTTTGGATTCTATAAGTACCACCCTCCACTGGGATCCAGCACCATTTCACAGAGGGACACAGTGGGTAGCACAGTTCTTGGCAGTCTCTAGTGCAGTTGGGCAGCGTCATAGGTAGAAAAGAAGAAGGAGGGGTAGCAGAGTACTTCAAAGTCTCCAGTGACATTCAGGAGAGCTCCATTGCTAATTGTCATTGCTCAAATAAAAATAAGGCTGTCAGGCTTCATCTTATGAATTTGCAGTCAAATTGTACAGTGTTATATAGGTTAGACACAAAGATGAGAGCTACATTGCTAATTGTCATTGCTGAAATACAGAAACTAGGGCTCGTAGGCTTGGTCTTCTGAATTTGCAGTCAAATTGTACTGTGTTATATAGGTAACACACAAAGAGGAGAGCTCCACTGCTCCATTGCTAATTGTCATTGCTGAAATAGAAATACCAGAGCTGGCAGACTTAGTCTTCTGAAGTTGCAGTCAAATTGTACGGTGTTATATAGGTTACACACAAAGAGGTGAGTTCCATTGCTCCATTGCTAATTGTCATTGCTGAAATAGAAATACTAGGGCTGGCAGGCTTAGTCTTCTGAATTTGCAGTTAAATTGTACGGTGTTATATAGGTGACACACAAAGAGGAGAGCTCCATTGCTAATTCTCATAGCTGAAATTGAAATACTAGGGCTGGCAGGCTTGATCTTCTGAATTTGCAGTCCAATTGTACAATGTTATATAGGTAACACACAAAGAGGAGAGCTCTATTGCTCCATTGCTAATTGTCATTGCTGAAATTGAAATTCCAGGGCAGGCATGCTTGGTCTTCTGAATTTGCAGTCAAATTGTACGGTGTTATATAGGTAACACAAAAAAAGGAGAGCTCCATTGCTCCATTGCTAATTGTCGTTGCTGAAATTGAAATTCCAGGGCTGGCAGGCTTGGTCTTCTGAATTTGCAGTCAAATTGTACAGTGTTATCAAAATGGATTCACAGCAGTACACAGAAGAACAGGAGCACCAAGCAGCTGCTGGCACCAGTCATGATGATAGTAATCCCTCTTCGTCATGTGGTAAAGCCTATGTTAAAGTGCATAGTGTTTGTAAGTCAGGGAGACAAAATATAAAAAAACACCTTTCACCTTGGTCAAGAAAAGAAGACCTGTAATCCAGATAAAATTATCTGCAGAAAAAAATAAAATTGCCATTCTACACACGCAGTGGCAAGGAAAGAATGAGGCCTTCGCCTTTCTCTAGGAGTGCTAGTTCTGCAACTGTCACTGAGACATCTTCTTGTAAGGTCAGTTGTGACAAAGCAAGACCTTGTCATTTGGATTCCAAAACTGGTGTCCAAATACTTTTACGTGTAAAAGCCGAGCTGGAAGAAAACAGTAAGGCATTAGAGGAAAATGTATGTTCAGATTCAGAAATGACACAAATCCCCAAGGAGAGTCTATCCACGAGTGCTATATGTAATCCTGACCTTTCTGATATTGTACCTATAAAGAAGGCCCCTTTCAGCATTTCTGCAGATGTGTGCCTGGACAGCCCAAGTGTAGCCGGTGATAAACAAATTGAGGATGCCACTTTGGATTTGGAGCAGGATGAGGGGGATATTGATGTAGCTGTCGAGGGCGCTAACGAGGATGTTGATGAGGATGATGTTGTTTGTGTAAGTCCTGCACCAGTGGAAGCAGTTCTTGCACGTGATAAGAAGAAGGCCATTGTCATGCCTGGGCATAAGACCAAAAAATCAACCTCTTATGTGTGAAATTACAGTTGCCTAGCCATTTGTAGCGTATGTAAAGCCACAGTCAGTCGAGGTAGGGACCTTAACAATCTAGTACCCTCATCCATGTTACGCCATTTGAAGCAAGTTCATGGCATGCTGTTTGGAAAATTGGAAACTTATGCTAAAAACATAACAAGCAGTCCAGCATCAGCTAGGTCCCGTCTGTCAGCTAGATCCCGACACCTGCAATCTACACCCACAACACTGTCCTCATCAATATCCTCAGTAGCAATCGGAGTTAGTCCTGCATCCAAGTTGCTAAGGCTAGATGACTCCTCCACTATTCTGGATTTCGCCTTCACCAGCAGGGACAGCAGCAGCATGTACCCAAGTAAGTGACATTTGTCAGAGGCAGGCTACTTTGTGTATCACCGGCTTCACTAAGAGGCATACAGCTGACAATCTGTTACAAAAACTAAGGGATGTCATTGCAACATGGCTAATTCCGCTTGCACTCTCCTCAGGATATATCATTTTTGATGACGCCACCAATATTGTGAGATCACTACAGCTGGCTGAACTCTTTCTCCATCTGTCCACCCCTCCCCTTAGATTGTACGCTCCTCTGAGCAGGGCCATCTCTCCTCCTGTTTCCCCCACTTCTAACTCTGCTCTCCAGCTACTTTCCCCTTCTCCTCGAGGGCCCTCCTCCCCCCTCTGGGGGTCTCCCTGTCTTCCGCGCCCTCCTTTTGTGCCCCGTCATTTGCGGATACTCCCCCCGCCCTCACTAGCTGTGCATTGAGCTCACTGAGTTACTGTGCTTTATGTTTACTGTACTGTGCTGTCTCACCTTGTATTGTAATTCGTTTTTGTCCCTGTACGGCGCCACGGACACCTTGTGGCGCCCTTTAAATAAAAATTAATAATAATAATAATAATAACTCCATCACATTCCCTGGTTTGCTCACACAATAAACTCGGTGGTCCAGAGCTTTTAAAAAATGACAGGGACGTGCAGGGGATGCTGTCTGTGGCCCGTAAAATATCTGGACATTTCCGGCATTCTGCAACAGCATGTAGGAAATTGCAGCAGCTACAAGAGCAATTTAATTTGCCCTGCCACCAACTGAAGCAAGAGGTAGTGACAAGGTGGAATTCCACCCTGTATATGCTTCTGCAGATGGAGGAACAGCGAAAAGCCTCCCATCAAATCTAGATAGCTGTAAAGGAGTTTAATACACCCTATGGACGATGCAAACTTGAATCTGCCTAAATGTTGCAGAAGCTTATAAGTACACTTAAGTATCTTATCTTAGTGTCTAGGGCCAAGTATCATCAGCATTAATCTCAGGGGGCATCAAGGAGACGGGAAGCAGCCCTATGACATTGCAAATCAAGAGCATGCCTTACTTGTAAATATCTATAGACATAACCTCTTGGAAAACACCATGAGTCTCTCTAATTTGGTCAAAGGATCTCAAAACACCACCATCATACAAATACCAAAGGAATGACCCCAAACTTGCACCAGACAGCTTCCCCATTAATGTGCAATAACTCACCCAGGGCAGAATTGCACCAAAGGAGTCTCCGGATCATACCCAGAATCAGCAGTGAGCTGAACGGAAAGGTGCCACACTGCTTGGGGCACCAAAGGGGGATCAAGTGCAATACGTCTACCAGGAGAAACTGTACCCTGGAGTGTACGAACCCCGTTTCACTGAGCAAATAATCATGAAGATCGGTACGATCCCGCAACATCAACCACAGCTTGATATGCGTCATCTGTGAAGCATAATAATACAGCTGAAGGTTCGAGAGAGCAAGTTCTCCTGGAACTACACACAGTGGTAAATTTAAAGCAAGCCCACTTGTCCGTCCAGACAAATGATGAGATGCAGTGGTCTATGTGATTTTTCTTTAGACCCATACAGCTAACAAAACAATAGACTATGGAGGTAGATTTATTAAACCTTCTAAAAAGGAATGTACTAGATAAATGATAGCTAGATGGTGATTGGTTGCTATTGGCAACAATGGTATTTTTATTTTTTAGAAGGTTTGTTAAATCTACCCCATGTAATAAAAGCATGTTCTGTACTTTAGAACTTCGGAAGTTCAAGTACTATGGCAAATTCCTATTATTTGGCTTAACATTTGTTTTTTAATATGTGTATATAGTTTCTGTGCAGTTCCAAATGTTACTTTAATACATGTTTCTTCTCTTATCCATTCACATTTTCTGTGTTCTTCTTTAAAGAATATGACATCCCACATAGAGCTTACTATACCAGATAAGTCACCATTGGCAATCATGTGAAAAGATTATTCCCATTGCAAATTATTTCTAGACATCAATTACAATATAAAAGATTATTATTATCTGCAAACACGAAACTAGCAAGTATGGCCATTTATGAAAAATCTTTGTTTATATTCATTTGTTTTGAACATATATCAAAATTCTATTAACTTTGCTTTCTGATAGAAATATAGATTTCCTTTACATTCCTTTGGCAGCACATACTAAATGATTTAATTCCTTACTTCTATCTGGTAGCACAACAGAAGATTAATACTTTATACTATCTCCTCACTCATTTAATTCCTTTGTGGGTGTTTTTGTGTGTACTTACGGGGTAAGAGAAAGAAGTACTGATCGAGGGTGTTGATTTGGTCCATAGTTTCCCATTGGTGCTTTAGAGGAGGGTCATCATCATCATCACCATTTATTTATATAGCGCCACTGATTCCGCAGCGCTGTACAGAGAACTCATTCACATCAGTTCCTGCCCCATTGGAGCTTACAGTCTAAATTCCCTAACATACACACACAGACAGAGAGAGAGAGAGAGACTAGGGTCAATTTTGATAGCAGCCAATTAACCTACCAGTGTTTTTTGGATTGTGGGAGGAAACCGGAGCACCCGGAGGAAACCCACGCAAACACTGGGAGAACATACAAACTCCACAGAGATAAGGCCATGGTTGGGAATTGAACTCATGACCCCAGCGCTGTGAGGCAGAAGTCAAGGAGAAAACTGCTCTATATTGTTAGTCCAAGAACGTAATATGTGGACAGAGACACTGTGAGCTTGTGTCTTTCCCATCTCTGGTCATTGTCTCTGCAGGGGAAACATCATGTAGAACAGCGATGGACAACGGGTGGCCCTACGAGCCTTCACCCGTGGCCACAGCTCTTCCCTGCTTTATTGTCAGCTTTGTGGTTATAGCTTGCAGCACTTGTTTAATAGGCCTGCTGATATGTTATTTACAGCTAGGTGTCTCTTTCTTTGATTTAAATGTATTTTCAACTTACTACTGGCATTAAGGATATTGTGTGGCCCGTTTGAAGGGTAGAAGGCCGCCAATGCGGCTGTTGGAGTGTATCAGGTTGCCTATCATGGCAGAGCAGCTCTGCATATCTGGTTAGATGTAATTTGTGCCAGTTTTGTCCATGAAGTAGATGTAGGCCCCTGAGGTGTATCAGGTTATCTAGCACTGATTTAGAATTAGTGCTCTCTAGATTCAGGACATATTATTTACTCTGGAGCTGGTTTCTGTGTTCTGCACGTTTTCCGGATCATGGCGCCTTTTAATTTTATCTGCACATGTGTGGAAGTATATTTGGCACATGTGCGGTCACTTTCATCACAACACGCGTGCAGACGTTTTCTCTGAGGTAGTGTTGGTGTTCTGTTCTTGGCTCGGTAAGATATTTTGCTACTACACATGTGTGATCGCATCTCATGGTAGGATACTTTCCCAGGAATATGTGAATATTTAGCGGCTGTTATCTATGAGCTGAGCGCAGCACCTTCAGCAAGATCCCGGAAGGCACAAAGGGTGTTTGTGACCTGTATATGTCTTATGGGTTCTCTGTCTTCCTCACAGTATATAGGCACAAAGGGTGGGCATGACCTTTTAATAGCATCATCATCACCATCTATTTAGATACTGGCAGCATATTCCCGAGCACTTTATAACTGGAAACAAACACAGTGTGA
The DNA here is from genome assembly GCF_038048845.1 of Mixophyes fleayi. Taxonomy (NCBI): domain Eukaryota; kingdom Metazoa; phylum Chordata; class Amphibia; order Anura; family Limnodynastidae; genus Mixophyes; species Mixophyes fleayi. Next base: position 307,427,018 of record NC_134405.1, on the reverse strand, counting down.
GACTTTGGATTTTGTATCTATGGGGAAACACACCATGACATGTATGGATGCGATAAAAAGAGAGGGTGGAATACACTGAGATGTTTCACACTGTAGACAAAATGCTGAGGGTAGAGCTAAGTGTGGGAATTTGCTAACATGCAACGAAGTATACAGAGTTTGTAGGCACTGGCTGTGCAGCGTGTAGCATGTACTAAGGTACATGAAGGTGTTGGCACTGATTGGACAGTGTTTAGCGTGCAATAAGGTACACGGAGGTTGAACAGCGTGTAGTGTGTAATGACGTACACAAATGTGTTGACACTGTTTGAACAACATGTATTGGCAATAAGGTACACAGAGGTGTTGGCACTGTTTGAACTACATGTAGTCTGTGATAAGGTACACAGAGGTGTTGGCACTGTTTGAACAACATATAGCCTGCGATAAGGTACACAGAGGTGTTGGAACTGTTTGAACAACATATAGCCTGCGATAAGGTACACAGAGGTGTTGGCACTGTTTGAACAACATACAGCCTGCGATAAGGTACACAGAGGTGTTGGCACTGTTTGAGTAGCACTTAGCCTGCAGCAAGGTACACAGAGGTGTTGGCACTGTTAAGGCAGTAAACAAATGAGACTTACTGTCTGACCCTGTAGAACAGAGACAGACAGTAAGTATACTGGAGTACACACACACACACACACACAGATGACAATAACTAGCAACCGGCATTGGCACAACCAAATGGACTGGTGCGGAGTCTAAGACTCCCACTGGACTTCACAGGGATCCCCACAAAAGGATATGGACTTCGCTCAGTGAGGACCCAGGTCGCGGCCCAGTCACAGAGGGAACCAACTGGGCCCTCACTGAACGAAGTCCATATCCTCTTGCGGGGCTCCAGGTGAAGTCTCAGACTGAGCCCAGCTGAGATCTTTCTGTTATGGACTCTAATTAGGAAGGCCAGCAATCAGTGGCCAGTGATGTCTAAGACTGCTGGTACTGACACACAGTAATAAAACAAGACAGAAAAGTAAGAGGGTTTATCATTTTTTTATTAGCAGTGACCGATTAACTTTACATTGTAAGCTGGTATATAGTTTGCTATATGCTTTTCTTAGATTTATCTGCAATTTGCATAATTATGTATCTTTTTGATTTAGATGTCTAGCCAATCTTCACAGCAATTACCTCTAAGAGTAGGCACAAAGTGATAAAGGAAGTTTAAACATAGAAGGTGCAACAAATGTGAGAACCTGATGAATAACAATCTGATATATGTAAGGATTGTGCAAAAAAAGCATAATACTGTACTATATTTTCTGGTTTAAACCATCTGATGATTCAGACTTTGGAGGACGTTGAGGCTGCTGATAGCACACAAAATTCAACAGTGCGTTGAGACTTATTCACATTCATGATTCCGATGAGGTTGTCATAGAGAACTATTTTCTTTTATTTTTTGGGAGGGGGGTGGGTGATATTTGTACATTATTGCAATCAGTCAAAAATACAATGGAAACTTCAAAGGCAAAGGATGTTCCTGACATCCAGGTAGGAACAACTTTCAAAGGTATAGACATTGTTATCACAAAATTAGGAAAAATTCAGTGTACCTCTTTGGCAATGATAAAATTCTGGCAGAAAAGCAGACTGCAGAGTACTGTACTGACGCCAGAAATCACAACTAAAAGGTTGGAGGAATATTCAGATTATTCTCAAAACATTGTGCTAATACAACCTACGGACCATAAGAAAGGGTTACATCCTGGCATTTGAGTCCGAACCAAGATTTTTACATCAACAGACTTGTGATTCCTCAACCAGGAGAAAGATGGACATTAGTGATTTCTGGTGCATGGAAAAGAAAATCACAAACAATATTCAACAAAATTAATTTATGGCAAAGTCGAACTTGATAACATATAACAATTTTGAAAAAGATCCCAAAGTGTTTTTCAGAGTAGCGTTACTCCACCCAAAAAAAATGCTACCTCTACAAATCAGAGCATCGCCATTAGGCCTTTACGGCCATGTCAAAAGAATTTCCAAAATTTGTTGTAGTTTTGAAAGTGCGTAAAGCAAGAGGTTAGAAAAAGCCAAAAGAAAGTCATCAAGCTTCAAGGAACTTACAGCAGTCAGCCAAAGACTACTGTATTTTTTTACTCTTTATATATAAAAAAAAAACAGATGTAAACAACTGCAATAAACAACACTGGCCAAGTAGCAGGATTGTTTCTATGTTTTTTTCTAAAAAGATTAATAGGGGTGTAGGAAAAAAAGCGAGGGCGAGGGAAAGGGGGGGAAACAGGTACGTGACAGGAATAATCAATAAACAAGTGATACACAAGATAACATGTTAGCAGCACAAATATAAATATACATAAAGGGAACCAGAATATCGTAGGTTATTAAGACAATCCTAAGCCTCATAGAAATATTCAGTAGAGTCAACTCCGAGGAGGACCCGGCCACGGACCCAAGTATGCCCGGCAAAAGGCTTGAATGATTAAAGAAGGGAGGGTTTCCTTAGAAAGGTTGGTTACAACTGTCCCTTATATACCAGGAGCCCATATGTCATTCATGTTGTTTGTCATTCAGGCGATATGTGATACTCTCAATGTCCGCAATGTGTCAAATAAGGGCTCTAGTTGTGAGAAGGTCGGGGTTTGTTCATTTTTTGACAATTAGAGATTTAGCTGCAGAGAGGATGTGGGAGGTCAACCAGCAGCTTGGGTTGGAGTTATGGAACATTTTGGAGAGTCACTGCTGTATTTAAAAAAAAAGTCCTACAAGGAAACGTGGTAATAGTTTTGTCAGACAACAGTACTGTGGTGGTCTATGTAAAAAAACAATTGGGGGGGGTATTTCCATATATCATCATCATCAACATTTATTTATATAGCACCAGCTATATTGGGAACAAACAGTAATAAAACAATACTGGGTAATACATACAGACAGAGAGGTAAGAGGGCCCTGCCCGCAAGCTTACAATCTATGGATACAATCCATAAAAGAAGAATTACACATGATTATGCCCTGGGTAGAGGACAACCTATCCAGTATATGTGCAGTTCACATAAGAAGTGCAGACAATATGAAAGCAGAAACAGTGATCATGAGATTCTCATCCCCAGGAGAATAAGACTCGATCAGGATATATTTAATCAGATTGTGATGAGATGGGCTGGCCATGTACCGACCTGATGGCAGCAAGACTAAATGCATAACTACCAATGCTTTGCTCACTCAGGCATGCAGACGCGCCAGAAGTTCTGGGTCAAATAACACTGAATTTTGATTGACCATTAGCATATGTCTTTCCTCCAGTTCCTATGATAGCCAATGTTCTGAAGAAAGACAAGACAGAGCTAATAATAGTTATCATTCCATTGGCCAAGCATAGCTTGAAAGACCTGACTCAGCAAGGAACACTTCTGCATCTAGACTTAAGCAGACTCACACCGATGACGTGGAAGTTGACAGGATAGCATTATTATTATTATCCTTTATTTATAAGGCGCCACAAGATTTACCGCAGTGCCGTACTAGTACAAACAGTAGACCATACATGGTGAAACAGTAAAGAACAATAAACGAATAATACAAAGAATCTAAAGGCTCTAAGCATAGCTAGTACAGAGAAGATGGAGCAGAAGAATAGGTATAGAGACAGGAGGGAAGAGAGCCCTGCTTGTAAGAGCTTACATTCTAAAGGGAGGGCAAACAGACAGTGGGCACAATGGGGAGTCAGAGGAGGGGATCAAGTGCAAGTGGAGCTAGTAAAGGGATGGGGAAAGAGAGGTGAGGAGATTGGGACTGTGTAGTTTTAGTGAGTTTAAATACCCACAAAAGAGTAATCTGTTAAAGCTCTCAATGGGGTTTGAACAGTGAGAAGCTGATCACGCTGAAGAAAATATTATAGACCACATAAGAAGTGAGAAGAAACATTGTAGGGACTTCTTACTTAGGATGGGAGGTGGTTTACAACAGTATGATGGGTCTAAAGGGACGTGTACCAGTGTACCAGACATTATCATCTAAGGGTTTGCCATCAGAGGACATTGTCACTCCCCTTTCTACAGGAAGACCAGCATTAACTAAGATCTGTAACTAAGGCTGGAAAAAGTTCACATCTTGGTGGTAGGAGAAGGCAACATCTTCTATAGATCTCCCCATTCCTAAAATACTTCAATAACTTCAGGAAGCATTCTAAAGAGGCTTAAGACTAAATGCACCTCAAGTCTACATGTTTGTCCGTAACACATTCCCAGGGAAGCATATACAGTATCTCCAGATACCATAATGAAAAGATTTTTTTAAAGCAATATAACTAATATGTGACCTACAATAAATATCCATTTGGGCCATTACAGCAGATCCCTTTAAAATGCATTTTATGGAAAACAGTGTTCTTGTAGCTGTCACATCAGCAAAGTATATCAGCAAGATACAAGCCATCCCTTGCTGATAACCCTGTATGAAAGTATTTTCAGTTGGAATACTTCTCAGAACGGTACCATTGTTCCTTCCAAAAATCAATTCTGAAAGTAATGTTAATCAAGAAATCTGTCTTCTTGCAAAGGAAATTGCATACTCTGGATGTTAGGAGAACACTGTTAACTTATCTCAAAAGAACAAAATAATTCAGACTGACAGATCATGTCTATCTCCAATTCTTTGGGAAGAAAAAAGGAAGTAAAGCGAGTAAAGTCTCATTAGCTAGATGTCTAAAGTAGCATTATCAGTATCAATATAGGCTCGTCCAGCTAGATCTATATCTGCTTCATGGGCAAAACTAGCACAAATTTAATTTTGCCAGATCTGCAGAGCTGCTATGCCTTGATAGGCAACCTGATACAATTCAGGGGCTGCATTGTTGGCCCCCTAACCTTCAAAAGGGCTGCAAATTACCATTAATGTCAGTAATAAGTTAAAAAAATACATTTAATCAATGAAAGAGACACCTATCCGTAATAACATATCAGCAAACATTTGAAATAAGTGTTACAAGCTATAATAAACAAATCTGACAATAAAACAGGAAGGAGCTGGGTTCCGTACCTGAAGACTTGGAGGGCCGTGTCATGAATTGGGGTCTTAGTCCTGTTTACTCCACTCGGCGGCATCATATCACCGTACATCTCCCTCCTGTCAGAATGCAGAATTCTAAATCCTGGGACAAAGCATGACTTCTGTCTGCTGTGCTGGAGGCTGCCATCTTGGGTAAGACATTTGCTAATCATCCTGCTGAGTCTGAACAGCTGATCCTATCCACCAATTAGCTTCCTCTGCAGACTATAAGAGTCTCCTCTTATACTAAGCTAGTTGTCAGTGCAACACTTACTAGATTCGAGTTCCAATTCATCTCTGTTGCTGTTTGTTGCTGCTTCATCCTGTTTGCTGTTACAGACTCCAACCATTTACCTTTTGTGTATATTTAGATTCACTATGCTTGCTTTGATATGGACTTCATTTACCCTTTGACTTCATCTTGTTTGCTGTAATACAGTCTGTAACCATTAATCCTTTGTGTGAATTCAGCTTCATCCTACCTGCTAAAATAAAGACCTTGGCTATTAACTCCTCGTGTGGATTCACCTTCATTCTATCTGTACAGATTCCAGCTCGTACCTTCTATGTGGATCCTTCCCTTTTCAATCTCTTCCTGTTTCTCCTACTGGCTATCTGGGGTAGTAGGTTGTTATTCTGAGTCATCCACCTTCTGGAGCCATCTCTGTGTCTCGGGGGATCGACTTTCCTTACCAGGTCTACCTCAGGTTCAGAGTTGTCCAGGGCCAGTTACAGGCTTATTCTGTTCAGGAGGTTGCCACCCCTGTATATTCACTGCCCGAGTTCTGAGTCTAACCAGTCGCAGTTGTACTATACTCGTCTGAGTTTCTAAGGTCTTGGAGGTACTGAGTCTCTAGTCGTGGGTTCAGGTCTCCCGTTTCCACGTCCAGGTTCCAATCGTGTATTTCATTAGGCAGTCCAGTCCAGCATTCCTCCTCCTCCTAACAACCAGTATACAGGACTAGAACAATCCCTATGAGCAAGACATTCATCCGGCCTCCCAATTTCCACTACATTCCTGTCACAGCTAGTCCCAAGGTGAATCCAAGAAACCCTATTGCTGCGACAGACTGCATGTGGTCGAGGGCCGCCTGTTGCTGCGCTATGGGATCCAGCCTAATGCCAGAATTGTGCCACTGGCCTTGTGCCCAATTTGTCTAGAGGGGTACAGGGAGTAGAGTTTGAAAGCCATACTTGCCTGCTTCACACATCAAACTGACCTTCTTCCTGGTATCTCTGTCTCTTCCAGATCCTCCAGCCGGCGGTGCCTCTTCTCCCCTTCTGAGCTTCTTTTTCTCCTTTCCTTTTCCTGGTGCTGCTCCTTTTCTTCAGTCTTCTTTTCTTCTTCCGACATCTCCTCTTGGCCCAAAGTGGTTCCTCCAGAGCCCCATGCTGTTCCATGTCCGCCATTGTTCAACTAAACTTCAACAGCATGGGACAGCTATATAATTGCCGTCGCAGTGCAGAATGGTGATGCGGTGACCACAGATTGCCTAACCACAAAAGCAAAAATTCAAATGCCTTGCAATAAGCCCTGATTGACTCACTGTTCTGGCCACTGATTGGTTGTCAGAAAATCGTTTCACATTCTCTGTCAACAGCAACGGAACCTGGAAGAAGAAAGAACTTATCGTTTCCTGATTCCTGGACAGGGGAGTGTTCTTTACTTCTTGTCTTCGCCCTCTTCATGGGCTCCAGGGGACACCCTCCCACAGTTAAAATAATGTATCTTTTAGAGGATCCAAAGCAAATAAAATAAAAAATAATAAAACTTACATATAGCTTCAAAAATGCAAGCTTATAAATAGACAAATATCAAACACTAAGGGATAGATATCATAAAACCTTCTAAAAAGGAAAAGTGGAAGTGCTGCCAATAGCATTCAAACAGATTGTACCTATCATTTTCTAGATTGCAACAGATAAATGCTAGCTACATTCTGATTGGTTGCTATAGGGAACACCTCCACCTTTTCTTTGTTGAATGTTCGATAAATCTATCCCTAAAGTTTTTAATAGTGTTTTTTTTGTTAAGAATAAAAGTCCTTTAATGCAAGTGATGAAAATATTGGGAATGGAAGAGAATCTCTATGAAACTGAGAGGATATTTCAAACCTTTGGCTAATTGGTCTGACCTATTCATGTTGAATTCTAATATACTGGCCAAGCTGCCAACACCTTTGCTAGGACATGTAACTAACATACAGATCTATATCCACAGACTCTTGTTGATAACATTAATATTTGTTTCTGCTGTTGATATGTTGGTGGATTGTATTATTGTAAAGACTGTGGTAGATCATGGTTTGTCAAAGGATTTGGTTCATTAAGTGATTCACCAGGATAGGTAGGGTTAAAGATGTAAGAAAATAGGCAATAAATTCCATTAAACACCATCTGAACTCAATATTTTTAAAAAGAAACATATGCTTAAAAAGGTAGGATATCTCATAAAATTGATAGTATTGTCATCGTCTTTTTGTTGCAGAAACATTCGCTGCCTTTCTAGCTATTGTTTTTGCTGCTTCTGTTGAAATTTTATTTCTGAATACAAAGCCATTCAATTGGTTTCAAAATCATTGTCTTACTCTGTTTTCTTTATTCTGGAATCCACGTTTCTTCCGAATTCGAAATTTAGTTTTTGTGCTTAACATTTCCTTGTGAATTGGAACAAGATGAATCCTGTATAAGCTCTGGTATTTATGATGGCATCGGAGACTGTAATAAGAATGGAAGAGTCCACTTACTTAACCTATTAAAAAGGAAAAATGGAGGTGTTATCCATAGCAACCAATCAGATTCTAGCTATCCTTTTCTAGAATACACTAGATAAATAATAGCTTAAATCTGATTGGCTGCTATGGGCATCACCTACACCATTCCATTATAGACGGTATAGTAAGTCTACCCCGTAGCACTGTATTGATAGCAGTTTGATATGCCTTTCCTAAGCCAAAAGATGGATCAGTGGCTTAATGAGAAAAAGCTTTTTTTTCACAGACCCCGAACCACCCCCCAAGTGTTTTCATTGAAAAATAGCATAAACAAGATACAAATTAAATTGCTTGTTGCTCTTAAATTTACAGTAAACAGAAAGGAAATAAAGTTGATGTTTACAATTTAATCAAGGTTAAACATAGTTATAGAAATCAGGCATGATTACACAGGCATGACAGCACGCTATTAGGTATTTTAGAATGTTTATAGAGTTATAGCTAAGGGTTATTGTGTGGGTGAAAATGGCAGTTTGCTTGTCGTAAGAATGAGCAATTAATTCAGGCTTTTCTGCAAATAGACAGAGATGTAAATTTATGCTTGTGTCAGGAAAAAAATTGCAAGTGAAATGTAGGTGTGTCTCAGTGTAACTTTTAATTAGCTAACCATGGGCATAGACTGGAAACATCACTGTAAGCACTGCGTACTTGTGGTCTTTAGAAATAGAATATCATTAATATTTCTATTTTGTAAATTAATTGGTAACCTATTTCACAAAATGCTTCATTCAAAGCAGATCAAACTTTCATTGTCATTTAAAAATATTCTCTTATACGTTCATAATTGGTAACATTTTAATGTAATATCCATGACACTTTGCTGCTGGATAGGTGCCGTTAAATAAGTCACACGTGACATTGTCCAGAAGGATCTTGGTGCACTGCAATCTCCATAATAACATTCTGAATGTCATGTAAAGGTCATTGTTTGTTAGGGTGTATTTACTAAACTGCGGGTTTGAAAAAGTGGAGATGTTGCCTATAGCAACCAATCAGATGCTAGCTGTCATTTTGTAGATTGTACTAAATAAATGATAACTAGAATGTGATTGGTTGCTACAGGCAACATCTCCACTTTTTCAAACTCGCAGTTTAGTAAATATACCCCTTAGTCTTTAGTGGGTGCTTCCCCTCTGTCTTACTTCTGCGGGCTTCCCTCGTCTAGTATCAGTGCTGGTACCTGCAGATTATGATTGTGGAGATGATTGATGCCTATTCTGAGGCTCCGAAGGGAGTGGGAGATTCATGTCTACTTGGGCCAAGAGGTTTGAAGTCAATGTGCCACCTGATTGGACAGGAGCCTCAACCGTCCAATCAGGTGTGCATTCATATACCTCCCATCCATGGCACAGGCAATACCATAGACGTCTGTCCTTCAGCACAATATGCTTTCTTAACTCTATGATAACAAACTGTGAAGCTGGTGCTGAATGATAGCTAACTTCTAAATATTTACTTATTTTTTTCCCTTATACAAAAAATGCATTTATAAGGTTTTCCATTTCGGAGCATCATATCACATTACATCTTTTGCAGATCATCTTTTTAATGTTTTGTATTAACAATTAAATTAAAATATTTGCAAATAAGTTCAACATTTTGACCACTTACTTTCAGACCATCTGTAATTGTTAAGAGAAGACAGTTTCTGATAATGTTGTTTTAAGGGAACTTTGTGTCCAATCACTCCCCTTTACTTGATGTAACGGTGGACCGAAGTGTTTTGGCACTGAATGTGATTAAACAAGAATAAAGGATTTTCATTACCACAAGCTCCAATACCCTTCCCACAATTGCCAAGCACGCATTATACCCGAAAGTGCCCCAAAATGTTACCACATCTAGTATAGCACCACAATGACTCTGTGAAGATCAACATTTTGGGAAGAATGCTACCATACATTGACCATTATGGTGACCAAAATACTATGCAGACCCCATTCTTATGATCAGTGAACCATGCGGACCCCATTCTTATGATCAGTGTACCATGCAGACCCCATTCCTATGATAAGTGTACCATGCAGACCCCATTCCTATGATCAGTGTACCATGCGGACCCCATTCTTATGATCAGTGTACCATGCGGACCCCATTCTTATGATCAGTGTACCATGCGGATCCCATTCTTATGATCAGTGTACCATGCAGACCCCATTCCTATGATAAGTGTACCATGCAGACCCCATTCCTATGATCAGTGTACCATGCGGACCCCATTCTTATGATCAGTGTACCATGCGGATCCCATTCTTATGATCAGTGTACCATGCAGACCCCATTCTTATCAGTGTACCATGCGGACCCCATTCTTATGATCAGTGTACCATGCGGACCCCAATCTTATGGTCAGTGTACCATGCAACCCCATTATTATCAGTGTACCATGCAGACCCCATTCTTATCAGTGTACCATATGGACCCCATTCTTATCAGTGTACCATGCGGACCCATTCTTATAAGTGTACCATGCGGACCCCATTCTTATGATCAGTGTACCATGCACACCCCATTCTTATGATCAGTGTACCATGCAGACCCCAATCTTATGGTCAGTGTACCATGTAGACCCCATTCTTATCAGTGTACCATATAGACCCCATTCTTATGATCAGTGTACCATGCGGACCCCATTCTTATCAGTGTAGCATGCGGACCCCATTCTTATAAGTGTACCATGCAGACCCCATTCTTATGATCAGTGTACCATGCAGACCCCAATATTATGGTCAGTGTACCATGTAGACCCCATTCTTATCAGTGTACCATATAGACCCCATTCTTATGATCAGTGTACCATGCAGACCCCATTCTTATGATCAGTGTACCATGCAGACCCAATTCTTATCAGTGTACCATGCGGACCCATTCTTATAAGTGTACCATGCGGACCCCATTCTTATGATCAGTGTACCATGCAGACCCCATTCTTATGATCAGTGTACAATGCGGACCCCATTCTTATGATCAGTGTACCATGCAGACCCCATTCTTATGATCAGTGTACCATGCAGACCCCAATCTTATAATCAGTGTACCATGCGGACCCCATTCTTATGATCAGTGTACCATGCAGACCCCATTCTTATGATCAGTGTACAATGCGGACCCCATTCTTATGATCAGTGTACCATGCAGACCCCAATCTTATAATCAGTGTACCATGTAGACCCCATTCTTATCAGTGTACCATGTAGACCCCATTCTTATCAGTGTACCATGCAGACCCCATTCTTATGATCAGTGTACCATGCAGACCCCAATCTTATGATCAGTGTACCATGCAGACCCCAATCTTATGATCAGTGTACCATGCAGACCCCAATCTTATAATCAGTGTACCATGTAGACCCCATTCTTATCAGTGTACCATGCAGACCCCACTCTTATGATCAGTGTACCATGCAGACCCCATTCTTATGATCAGTGTACCATGCAGACCCCATTCTTATGATGTCAGGCCGTAGGCCTACTGAGGACTACAATGAAGCAGACACTAACCAGTATCAGCACTACTGAACTAGCAGGTGCGGAGTCTAACGTACCCCCGGTATTCGCCAGGGACCTCCGCAAGGAGGTTTGGACTTCGCTGCACAGGGCACGCAGGTCGCGGTCCTACTAGCCAGTTACTGGTGTAGCGTAGAAGGGTCAGACGGTCCGGGTCAAGCCAAACGGGAATGCAAGGTGCAAGAGAGGATCCAGAGGGATAGTCAACAAGCCAAGGTCACAGGAACAATATGGGTCACACAGATAGAAGGGATGGTCGCCAAGCCGGGAGAGCAGGAACACTGGGAAAAGATCTGGGAAGCAGCTAAAGAACCAGGAACACTAGGTGAAGGAACCTGTTACTCTGGCACCCTAATGGCGCCAGACCCAGGTTTAAATAAGACAGGGTAGGCAGTGATTGGAGGAGCTAGAAGGCGGCACGCTGGAGAGGTAAGTAGCGTCCCGTTGCTAAGCAACGAAACAAAGCAGGACGCATGCACCCGACAGGCACCAGAAGCGGAAGCCGCAGTGCGTCTGTTGCCAAGCAACAGAGCGCTACGGCCCGGAAGGCAGGCGTTTGTCCCCGACTGACAGGGGATCAGCGGGGACGACGCTTGACATATGATCAGTGTACCATGCAGACCCCATTTCTATCAGTGTATCATGCAGACCCCATTCTTATCAGTGTATCATGCAGACCCCATTTTTATCAGTGTACCATGCAGACCCCATTCTTATCAGTGTACCATGCAAATCTGCTGACCTGTATACCATGCAGAGCCACACTTTACTCAACCAGATTGCAGCTCACCATGTGAATAGGTGACACATGCTTGTCACTACCAAATCAACAGCCAAAAGTATTTGCTCTCTTTTTTTTTCTTGGCTGCTAGCTAAGTGTTGATAAGTGTGTTTTGTGTCATTTCAGAGAGTGTTTGTTCATCATCATCATCATCATCATCAACAATTATTTATACAGCGCTAGCAAATTCCGTAGCGCTTTACAGTTGTTCACTGGCTGTACAGTTTCCCCCCTTTTATTGTCACCTGCTTGCTTGCTGTCATGTCATTGTTGCATCAGTGTTAATAGGGCAGCAGTGCAGTGTACCCATATGAACAATGGAGGCAGCTGCACCAAAAACACCTGTCTCAGGTATATCTGCTTCTGTTCAGACCATGCTTGCATCAGGGCCCACAGGACACAGCCTGTCACACACAGATTTAGCACTAACAAGAACATTTTACATTTACGAATTCTAAAATGTGAAAATATATTACAAATAATTCATATTAGTACATTATGTGTGTGTATGTGCGTGTGCGTGTAAAGACTGGCAGATTTGGGTTAAGCGTGGATAAATAAAATTACTACTGGTTTCCTCAGATCTTGGACACGATTTGGCACTTTAGGGACGAACATAGGCGACTTATTATCCGACACATCCATCACCACTGTGCTATATATACTGAGACCAAAGAACAAGTCTGCTGTGGTACACATTGTTGCTGACAGGACAATTTAGTGGTTTGGAACAGACATTCACCAAAATATGGCAGCAAACATTAAGCACCTTTTGAATGATTTTTTTTTTTTTAAGTAATCTGAGCTGCTTTGACATTTGGAAGGCATGTGTGGAAGGTGTTTGTGATAGTTTGAAAAATGTGTGGAACTTAGAAACAGAGAGGAAAAGGGGAATATTAGCACCTCCATGGCCAGAGGCACCTGTGATGGATGACGCTACATATATCAGCGCTCCCACAAACATGGGAGACAAGAAATGTGTCAGGAAAAAAATCAGTAAAGAACACGTCATTGCCAGCTGCTAATATATACATTTAGGATGTGGATGTATGTAACAACCAGACTGAGAACAGAGTTAAAAAGCTATAACTGACAAGCGGTAACTGCATGCTGGTGTTGGTGAAGATTCTGCCGACACATTTCAGAGAATAGATCTCATATATTGGCATCATTTAAATTTCAACAACTATTAAAGGCATTGTCCTTTTTAGTAGTTCCACCCCATGTCCGGTACTGTCAAATGAAGCCATGAGGAGCGTTACGATGCTTTGAGCTCACTGCACAGCAGTTCTCAGTATGTACAGCCCCCTCCCACAGAGCTGTATAGAAGCGATCACAGCACAATGTGACTCCCAGTTTTAGGTAAAAGGAGGGTCCACAGGAAGGAGCACGCCTATATGCTACACTTCAGATGAAAAGGGTCATTATACTGTATTTTTTTTATAAATACAGAAGCAAAGTTTTGGATGTTTTATAGACCTGTGTGGTTTTGCATACCTGTCACAAGGTACGATATAGAGAGACTTTAGGCCACACCCAGATCTGAAACCATACATACTTTATCTGTGAGTACTGAGGGGGGCAGTGTGCAGTCTTCTGGGAGGGGATGTGTACAGTGTAGTGTGGTTCAGGTGAGGAGAGAGATCCTGATAGTGGAGAGAGAATGATACAGTGGATATAGCGATAAGTGAGTGATGTGATATTACTGAGATCAATGCAACCACCTATTGTGCAGGAGGGAGAGATGCAATACAAGTGATCCCTTATTACACCAGAGAGATGGGCTGGGGCCCATTTATTTTGTCAACAGTAATTGTGCATTCTTTTGCTGCTAAACCCAAAAGTTCGGAGGCACCTGCCCGGTAAACTACGCACTGCATCCTGGCAGGGCCATCTTAACAACATTATGGGCCCCCGGCAGGGCTGGATTAAGGCTCTAGGGGGCCCGGGGCTCTTAAGCCGGGGAGCCCCCATGATGTTATATGGTTATCATTTTAGACAAATTTTAGACAAATACACAGGCAATACTGTGTGCACTACTGTTAGATGCACACAGCTCTGCCTTCACGAGCAGTACGATGTAAAGCAGGACATTCCTCCCAACTGTCCTTGCAGTTGGTCAAAATCCTGACTAAGTGAGAATCACCCAATATCGGGACTGCCCCACCAAATTCAGGACAGTTAGCAGATTGTCTTGCTCTTTCCTACCTGTTCTTGTCTCTTTCACCACCTGTGGCTGCTGTGTCTTTAGTTGCTGCTTATCTGGATCCTGGAATGTTGGAGGCCCTATTTGGAAAAAAAAATATGTACATGTAATTTAGAAAACTCCAACCACTCCCAGCGTTAAATCAATAGCACCCACATTTAATAAGAGGTCCCAACATTAAAATATATTAAAGTATTTGCATTTGAGAAATAGATCTTTTCTCTCCAACCAGCCCTGACATTAAATTAATAGCATACACAATTAACTAATACACCTATTTCACTCCACCCAGCCCCAGCATTAAATTAATAGTAATCGCAATTAATAAATTAACCTATTTCCCTCCCTCCAAACAGCCCCAGCAATAAACTAATAATATTTACATTTAAGAAATATAACCATTTCCCACTACCATCCCCAGCATTAAATAATTTATATTCACATTTAATAAATAGCCCTCCTTCTCCTCAAACTTATTTCCCACCCACAGTCCACCATTAAATTAATAGGTCTCCTCTTGTTACATAGAGAAAAACCCCACTCCCCTTCCCTCATTACATTAAGAAATCCCCCTTCCCTCATTACTTTAAAACAACCCCTTCTTCCCTCATTACAGTAAAAATAAATCCCCCTCCCCTTATTACAGTAAGACAAATCACCTCACCTCATTATATTAATACAAATCCAGCACCCCTCCCTTATTACATTAAGAAATAACCCCTCTCCCCTTCTCTCACACTTACCTGCATTCAGTAGAGCTGTGTAGGAGACTCCTCTGTCTCTCTGGAAGCTGCACGCATGGGATGGCAACCGGTCATGTGATGCATCAGAGGGAGACCAGAGAGAAGATCCCAGAGACACACAAGGAAGGCAAGGAGGACTGACACACAGACACACACACGCATGTAGAGCAGGGACACAGATACACACATATATACACATGAAGAGCAGGGAGGAGACAGACACAAACACACATAAGGTAAGAGAGGGAGAGGGGAATGGATCAGCTGCAGGTCTTTTTTTTAAAAAATTGCAAAAAACTGCAGCTGCCATCGGTCATGGGACCCCTGAGGGAGGGGTGCCCGGGGCACGTGTTCCCCTGTGCCCCCACCCCTTAATCCGGTTCTGTCCCCCTGGCAAAGCAGTGCACTGGGGCCCCTACCTACACAACCACTCACAGGAATAAAAATTGTAAATTATCGATAAAATTAAGTTTATATTTATTGTTACCTGCAAAAAAAAGTCAGTATGTAAACATTAAAAAAACACGCTGTACTAAGAGATTAAGGCACATAAATTTTTTTACAATATCTTGCCAAGTGATAAAGAAAATATCCAACAATGCTAAAATGTTCACAATAATCACTAAATCAGTACAACTCTTACCTTGCTGCTGTGTCCAGGGGAGGGGGTTTCAAAGAGCTACATAGTCTCTTCTCAGTACTTCACAATCACTGTGGAGGGAACTGTTGAAATGGGGATGAAAAAAAAGTCATAAATGGCCAACATACATATAACACCACTCCACATGAAATCAAACCTAACTAAATGCCCTTTGCATGCCCATCAGATCTCTCCATATGCACCTTACATCCACACATCCTCGGACTGGCCAGCCGGGCTAAACACCAGTAGGCCCCGCCAGATGAAGCTCCGCTCCCTCCATTGTTAGGGCGGAGCTTACTGAACACCTAATTTCCGACACTTCGGGTAACCACACTACTGCGCAGGCAAAGGCAGCATGGCAGAGAGTAAGAAGGTGCCAAAGCAGCATGGCAGAGTGTGAAGGGGGGCCAGGTCAGCATGGCAGGAGTGTGAAGGAGGGCCAGGTCAGCATGGCAGGAGTGTGAAGGGGGGCATGTAAGCATGACAGTAGTGTGAAGGGGGGCCAAAGCAGCATGGCACAGGGTGATGAAGGGATGCCCGGAGAAGGGGGGAGCAAAAGCAGCATGGAGGACGCAGATTGATCATAAGGAGGCACAGCATGGTGATGAAGGGGCACAGTAATTTGTGTGTGATAGCACAGCGGGCTTGTGGCAATGTAATGTGTGTGTGGTAGGTGGTGGCTAACTAATGGGTGCTATTTTGTTTGTGGGGTGATGGTGGGGCAATTTAATTTTATAGTGGTGACTATTAATTTAAGATGGGTGGTTTGGGCGCTATTAATTGAATGCAGGGCTGAGTTTGAGGAGCATGAGGTATATTTATTAAATGTGAGCATGAATTATTTAATGGCAGTGATGGTTGGGGGAAATAGGTATATTTATTATACGTAAATGCTATTAATATATTGCTGGGGCTGTCTGGAGGCAGGAAAATAGGTTTATTTATTAAATGGGAATACTATTACTTTAATGTTGGGGCTGGAGGAAGGCCTAAGTATTAATTGGGGGTCCTATTGATTTAACGCCGGGGCTGGTTGGAATTTTCTAAATGTATCCATTCCCCCCCCCCCCCCCCAAATAGGGCCCCCAACATTCCAGGATCCAGACAAGCCAGCGGCCACAGGTGGTCAAAGTGACAAGAACAGGTAGGACAATCCTTCAAATGTTCTGAGTCTAGTGGGACAACCCCGATTTTTGGTGACTGTTCTGCCCAATCTAAGAAGCAGGTCAAGGCTGTATTCTTTATATACACACTGTATTCTTTATATACTACACTATGGTGCTAGCTGTCCTTCGTGGGCTGACCCCTTCCCCTCTAGTGTCTTGTCTCACCTCTTTGATGGCTGGCCACACCCCCCTCTGGTGGGCCCCTAGCGCTGCAGTCCCCCGGTGGGCCCTTCATGCCCCAGTCTGACACTGCATCCACATCAGCTGCTTTTGTCCTCCTTCATGTCTCCCCATATTTCACACACTGTGCCCTCCATTATGCTCCTGTTTGTCCCCCTTCATCATACTTCTGTTCTCCTCCCTGCCCCTGTATCAGATACTGTGCCTGTGCCCTCCATTATTCTTCTATTTGCCCCCTTAATCATGCGCCTTCTGGTCCCACCCCCCTGCCCTTGTATTAGATACTGTGCTGTGCCCTCCATTATTCTTTTATTTGCCCCCTTCATCATGCGCCTCTGGTTCCCCCCCGCCGCGGTTTTAAACACTGTGCCTGTACCCTCCATTATTCTTCTATTTACCTTTCTTCACTTACCTCTTCTATTTACCTTATTCTTCACTTACCTTTCTATCACATTCTTCTCTTTTCTTCTTTTTTGTTTTCTTTGTTCCCCGCTTGCTTGTCTGTCGCGTTGTGGCTCCTTTGTGCTGTGTTCCTCACCGAAAATGCCAGGCGTGACGATGTCACGCTCGACATTCAGTGCGACTGCAGCATGGAGGAGGGGAACAGGGAGGGAGCTGGATCGCTGAAATCTTGTTCAGAGGTTTCCCAATTTCCAAATATCGAATGATGAGACTTATGCATGCGCACTGCAGACTCTCATTTTTGCAGCTTCATAAATGACATTTAGGGCCTGACGTGGAGTTGAATGCAGCTTGGGCCTAATTAAGGGTGCAAAAATGTGCATGCAAAAGTTGCATATTTCAGCCTGCATGCTGAGTCGAACGCATCTCAGCTCTGCATCTGCAGCATATGTGGGAGATTTATGGCAGGCGATAATCATCATCTGTGTGTATTTGCACCGCCGCTAGGTTGGTGCAAATAATAGGGCTGTAATAGGCGTATCTGTGCCCGTGATCAGTGGCATCGGTTTGCAATTCCGCAAAGACTCCCTTCTTTCCTCCCCCATCGCGCCTTTTCAGGTGCAACCAGGCGCAATTGTGGCAGCGTGCAACTCTGCATAGACATAGGTACTTGCAGTTTTTTTTCTCTGGCATGTGCAAGGCGAAAACCTACAACTTATACTACGCAACTCAGGTCTTTAGGGGCGTATTCAATTGTTAGCGGTAACGCTGATAAACGAGCGCTCAAAAAATCTTACCGTTAATACGGTATTTACTCGCGGAATTTCAGCTCGCAGCCCCCTGATCGGCCAGCTGAAATTCCGCGAGTAAACTACCATATTAACGCTTTTCGCGCGCAATATTACCGTATAAACGGTAATATTTTTTGAGCGCTCGTTTTTCAGCGTTAACGCTAACAATTGAATACCCCCCCTTAGTGTCAAGAGAGCCTGATCTTATGAGCATATTGGGATTAAGGTTAGTGTATCACAAATGCTTATGAGCAGCATTGCATTATGAAGCCTTCAGAAATGTGTTTAGTAGCACAAAAAAAATGAGAAAAGCTGAATCCTTGTAACATGAAACCACTGAAGATGTAAAAATCATTATAAAGCATAATAGCCGCACACATGATAGTACCATGGGCAAGTTAATGCAGAAGATCAATTAGAAATAAAAAAAAAAGTGGAAAGACTTTACCAAATAAATACAAACACGTTTGATAGTTTGCAAAAAATGTTAGGCTTCCTAGAGGGAAAATAATAATAGGTCTTGTCTATGTGCTGTGCGTTCTGCCCTTGTTCTTTGGCCCTCACACAAATAAACATTGATGTAGTCTGGCAGATAACGTGGCCTTTGCTCCTTAGCAGCGAGGTTGTAATGTATCAGACTTTAACGTGACTTTCAGTGTCAAGGTTATGATATCTGGAATTAAGACTCATATCAGCCTGGATTTTATTTATTTATTTATTGTTTGGAGGTATTGTTTTAAAAAATAAAAATATCCTACCTAAGCAAATACAGTAACTTGTACCATCTACCAAGATACAAGCAAGTTTAAGTGAATTTAATGAAGCAGCTTTTGTGTGATATGTGTGTCTGCCTCTGCTTATCTTCTCCTAGATAGACCTTTATAAAGCATTAGAGGTGCGCAAAAAGAGGATGTGGTTGTCATGGAGTCATGGGGTAAATTTATCAAGTTGTGAGTTTGAAAATTGGAGATGTTGCCCATAGCAACCAATCAGTTTCCAGCTGTCTTTTATGTAGACTGTACCAAATAAATGATAGCTAGAATCTAATTGGTTGCTATAGGCAACAACTCCACTTTTCAAACCCGCCGGAAACTTGCAGCTTGATACATTTACCCCATGGACACCATCAGCATCATTGTTTTATTTGCAAAGCATCACAAATTCTGCAGCGCCGGACAGTCAGCATACAACTACAAATTAGACACAATAACAAATCATATAAATACAGATTACAAGTATAAATAATCCAAGTACTATGATAAGTAGCAGGGGAGAGCTGGCAAATTTTAGCCCAGGGGGCAAGACTTGACTGTACAGCCTATTTTAAAGGGAAAAAATGCAGTGGCCCAGTGATACAAACCAAAGTAGCGCACTATGGGACCGGCTCGGAGGGGAGATGCCCTCTTGCCCCCCCATCCCAGCCAGCTCCTGATAAGTAGCAAATATATAATTGCAAGTATAAAATTCCATAAGTACAGATTAAATATAAAAACATAAAAATCACACAAATACAAGTTAGATCTAAAAACACAACAAGTACATTGGTAGTAGACAAAGGACGTGAGACATACAGTCTACAGGGCCCTGCTCATGAAAGTTTATAGTCTAGAGAGAGGGGGAATGAATTGACTAGGAGCTTGGGACACAAGTGGAAATGACATGTAGAGGATATAGTATTGGAGGGCACAGGGTAGGTTATAGTGAAGAGGTGTGTTTTGGAAGAACACTTAAAAGATTTGGGGAGAGTCTAATCAGGCAGGGCAGGAAGTTTCATAATTGGGGAGCAGTATTGGAAAATTCTTGGAGGTGGGAATGAGAGGTTGTTATTAGAGAGGGGGAGGCTGAACGGAGAGGTTGAGCTGGGGTATATCTTTTCATGAGGTCAGAGATGTATAAAGGGGGGACGGTGGTGAGTGCTTCATAGATGAGCAGCTTGAATTGGAGAGTCAATGAAGGGATTTGCAGAGTGGTACAGCGGATGAGAAGCTGTGGGAAGATTAGCCTTGGCGCTGGATTCAGTATGGATTGTGGAGTGGAAAGGCGGGTAACGGGAAGTCCAGTTAGGAGAAGGTTGCAGTAATCAAGGCGGGAGATCTGAACAAGAGTTTTGCTTACATCCTGAGTGAGAAAGGGCTGTATTCTGGCAATGTGGAGGAGGCAACATGACTGCGTGAGGGACTGGATCTGTGGAGTGTAGCTGAGGAGTGAAGTCGATGATGCCACCAAGGCAGCAGATGTGGGTATAGGGGAGAGAGATGTTGTCAACCATGAGGGAGATGTGGGAAGGGGTAGTGACTTTAGGAGGGAGAAAATGATAAGCTCTGTTTTGGATATATTGAGTCTGAGTTTGAGGTAGCGTTGGGACATCCAAGTTGGTGAGCATGACATACCCCCCAACATTCACAGCAGTTGGGACAGACTGCTGGGAGTACCCTCAAATTTCAGCTGTCCTCTCTTAATCTGGATAAATAGCAGTTATGGGTTAGAGTTGAGGGTTGGTATGGCTAGGATATTGTGAGCCTTGGGCTGCTGCATATTGAAAGACTGTCACGGGCACTAGGAGTCTTTACCCAGGGATCACCAGATGGTAGGCTTACCAGAGCAATGTAGATGGTAATAGGGTACTCTGGTAGCTGGGTGATCACGGAACATGAAATGATGGCCGATGAGATGCTCAGGAAAGTCTATGACTAGCAACACTGGTAATAATGAGATAATAATACACAAGGAACTGTATGGACAAGGACACGTGAAGATAGTCAGTGGTCTGCGATAGCAAGTTGTACCACTGCTATAGTGAGGAGGAATGTCCAACAGAAACAAGGAGGTGGTGAGAGTCAGCGGTCTGCGGGTAGCAAGTTGTACCGCTGTCTGAGTGAAGGAATGGAATCCAAGTGGAGGTATCCAGGTAGTCAGTGGTCTGCGGTAGCAAGTTGTACCACTGCTATGTGAGAGGAGGATGGAACAGGTGATACCGGAAACAGGGATCAGTGGTCTGACATCAGCAAGTTGTACCACTGAATATATATGTGAGGAGGTGCACGGGGGAAGACTGCAACACAGGATATACACAGGCACCTTATACACGATCCACAGTAATATGCACAATATAGATATATATATATATAAATGACAGAGCAGGTCTGCAATCTAGAAAGTCTCTTGAAGTAGTCCAGCACAATGATAACACAGTCAATGATGGCAATAGACTCAGCGGATAGCAGACTCCAGAGAGAACCAAACACAGTCCAGCAAGATATGCAATACACAGCACAGTCAATGAGAAGTATGCATACCGTGGTTCAGCAGTAGCAGTCAGATGGGATAGCAGCGGTACCTGAGCGGCTAGAGGCCGACTGGATAGAAAGTCCCTGGACAGGTGAGGCAGAGGTCTAGCAGGTGCAGCGCACAGGTGAGTAGACCAACAGGGACACGAATCCACAGGAGTCAGCAACACGTGGAACTGGACTCATAGGAGACCCAGGAGAATAGAGATGATCCAGCAGAGGGTAGTAGATGAGATACAAATCCAATGCTGACAGGAGGGTAGAGACCAGTGGAACACGTGAAGGCGTGGAGAGTGGATCAGCAGGAGATGGACGATAGCGCTGACCACAGCAGCAGGGCTCAGCGGCACACGGAGGTAACCAGTAGCAACCACAGGAACCAACAGCGATGGGAAACAGGAGTGCAGCGCAGGGCAGGAGCTGTTGATCATGAAGTGTAGCAGATGGTCATGAAAGCGGCAGTCTCGAGGAAGCCACAGCAAAGATGAGATGAGACTGTAGAGCACGGAGGCAGCGGATAGTAATCAGCTGGCAGTCACGATGTTGAACACAGGCGAGTTGCAAGCAGGAGACTGTAGTGCACGGAGGCAGCGGGTAGTAGCCAGCTGGCAGTCACGATGATGAACACAGGCGAGTTGCAAGCAGGAGACCGTAGTGCACGGAGGCAGCGGATAGTAGTCAGCTGGCAGTCACGATGATGAACACAGGCGAGTTGCAAGCAGGAAACTGTAGTGCACAGAGGCAGCGGATAGGAATCAGCAAACAGACTTGATGAGAAGCAGGTGAGTGAAGTAAAAGCTGGAGTGCACGGAGGCAGCAGATAGCAATGAGCAAACAGTAACATAGATATAAACTAACGTTGAAGTGGTTTAGAAGACTGTAGTGCACGGAGGCAGCGGATAGGAATCAGCAAACAGTCCTGATGATACAGTTGATGGTAGAAGTGGTTTAGAAGACTGTAGTGCACGGAGGCAGCGGATAGGAATCAGCAAACAGTCCTGATGATACAGTTGATGGTAGAAGTGGTATGGAAACCACAGGAATAGAAGTGGTTTGGAAACCACAGGAATCAGCAGCGCTGAATACACGAGGAATACAGGAACACCTTCAGAGACTCATGAGGAATGAGACTCCAAGATCAGGCAACGTGGTGTTGACCACAGGTGCTTAATATAGGGAGGTTGCCTGATCTGCCAATTGAGTTAAAGGGGTATACACTGAAGTATAGAAAAGGGCTGCGCATGCGCAGACCCTCAGGATGGTGGACGACCACGGTTCCTAAATGTCCGGGAAGAGGCACTCACGGTCCGGTGAGTGACAGTACCCCCCCTTTTAAAGGTGGGCACAGAACGCCTGGAACCGGGCTTGTCCGGATTTTTGGAGTAAAACTTCTTCAAAAGGGCAGGAGCATTAAGATCTTCAGCTTTGATCCAAGAGCGCTCCTCAGGACCAAAGCCCTTCCAATGAACGAGGAAGTGGAGGGCTCCTCGCGAAATTTTTGCATCTAATACCTCAGTAATCTCGAAATCCTCCTCCTGATGAACTTGAACTGGCTGCGGAGCTGAGGGAGGAGTTGAGAAACGGTTGATGATAAGAGGTTTGAGTAAAGACACATGGAAGGCATTGGAAATCCGAAGATTCTTAGGAAGAAGAAGTTTCACACATACTGGATTGATTACTTGAATGATCCTATATGGACCAATAAAACGAGGGGCGAATTTCATAGATGGGACCTTCAAACGAATGTTTTTAGTAGATAACCAGACACGATCTCCAATTTTTAGTGGTGGAATAGCCCGCCTGTTCTTATCTGCGAAAGATTTATATTTGATAGATGTTTTCTTCAAACAGGTTTTGACCTGAGACCAGATATTTTTAAAGGTCTGACAAGCAGTCTCCACCGCAGGAACTTGGGTGGGCGGGAGGGCAGGAAATTCCGGAAAAGACGGATGGTGACCGTGAACCACCAGCACTTGACTTTTTGAAGATGACTCCTGAGATCCATCTTCAACGTCCGATGACGTCACGAACGCCCGATGAGGAGGAAGGCGTTCAGACTGAACCTTATCACACAGATCCGTAGATGAAGGATCCTGTGGAGGAGGCCCTGGTGGAATAGACGAATGCTGTCTTTTGAATGAAACCACTTGAGAGAGGCAACGATGATGACATTCAGCTCCCCAAGATATAACTTGAGAAGTGCGCCAGTCAATCTGGGGAGAATGACACTGAAGCCATGGAAGGCCTAAGACAATCGGACTTGTCGTAACAGGAAGAATTAAAAACGAAATCTCTTCATGGTGTAACCCACCAATCTGAAGCGTTACTGGAGACGTACTCTGGGTGATGAGACCATTGATGAGACGTGATCCATCCATAGCAGTCACAGTAATCGGTGTTTTCAAAGTAATCACTGGTAGGGACCATTGATTCACTAATGATTTGGAAATGAAATTTCCTGCTGCTCCGGAATCAATCAATGCCTGTGACTCAAAGGTTTTGGTAGCAAAGGAAATAGTCACATCAAAAGCGCAGACTTTAGATTTCATAGACGATGGAGAGGACTGCAGGAACCCTAACCTTATCTCCCCAGTATTGGTTAGAGCCCGGCATCTCCTGGGACAAGAATTGAGCATATGCGTAGAATCGGCACAATAGATACAAAGTCTATTCTTTATTCTTCGGTCCCTCTCCTCTAAAGTTAATTTGGAGCGACCTATCTCCATGGGTATCACCGGAGATGAAGCTGGGTGAAATTGAGGATTTGAGAGAGGAGGTGTTTTAACCGAAGTTGTTTTCTCAGGTTCTCTTTCACGAAACCTCAGGTCTACCCGATGGCAAAGAGAGATCAAATCTTCTAAAGAGGAGGGTAGTTCTTGTGAAGTCAGTGCGTTTTTAATTTTATCGGAAAGCCCCTGCCAGAAGGCGGCAACTAGTGCTTCAGTGTTCCACTGAAGTTCAGAGGCTAAGATCCTAAATCGAATGACGTACTGAGCCACAGTGCGAGATCCTTGGCGAAGACGGAGAATGCTGGATGCAGCGGAAATGACACGACCTGGTTCATCGAATACACTTCGGAACGTGGAAATAAACTCGGCACTATCCTGTAACAATGGATCGTTTCTTTCCCACAGAGGGGAAGCCCATGCGAGAGCTTGTCCAGAAAACAATGAAATAAGATAGGCCACTCTGGAACGATGGGTAGAAAAATTTTGAGGTTGGAGCTCAAAATGAACTGAGCATTGA
The DNA here is from genome assembly GCF_038048845.1 of Mixophyes fleayi. NCBI lineage: Eukaryota > Metazoa > Chordata > Amphibia > Anura > Limnodynastidae > Mixophyes > Mixophyes fleayi. Next base: position 307,402,231 of record NC_134405.1, on the reverse strand, counting down.
GTAAGAAAACCCCTACAAGTTTTGGGGTCTCCATCGTATTTTGACGGAGTAGGCAGGTGAAGCGTGGAAGCTGTAAACACCTGGGATGGCACTGGGGAAACGGAGGAAGGCACAGGAGCATCAACAGTAGTTGTGGCATCTTGTACAGACGGTCTTTGGGAGGCTAAGGCCTGGTAACACCGCAGTAAATGCCGTTGGCGAACCTCCTGTTGCTCAATACGAGTAACCAGATGCCGCAGCATCTCTTTGGCTGTAGGTTCCGTATCTGGGTCTGTCAGGGCCTGATCTTACTGTCACGGGCACTAGGAGTCTTTACCCAGGGATCACCAGATGGTAGGCTTACCAGAGCAATGTAGATGGTAATAGGGTACTCTGGTAGCTGGGTGATCACGGAACATGAAATGATGGCCGATGAGATGCTCAGGAAAGTCTATGACTAGCAACACTGGTAATAATGAGATAATAATACACAAGGAACTGTATGGACAAGGACACGTGAAGATAGTCAGTGGTCTGCGATAGCAAGTTGTACCACTGCTATAGTGAGGAGGAATGTCCAACAGAAACAAGGAGGTGGTGAGAGTCAGCGGTCTGCGGGTAGCAAGTTGTACCGCTGTCTGAGTGAAGGAATGGAATCCAAGTGGAGGTATCCAGGTAGTCAGTGGTCTGCGGTAGCAAGTTGTACGACCTGCTATGTGAGAGGAGGATGGAACAGGTGATACCGGAAACAGGGATCAGTGGTCTGACATCAGCAAGTTGTACCACTGAATATATATGTGAGGAGGTGCACGGGGGAAGACTGCAACACAGGATATACACAGGCACCTTATACACGATCCACAGTAATATGCACAATATAGATATATATATATATAAATGACAGAGCAGGTCTGCAATCTAGAAAGTCTCTTGAAGTAGTCCAGCACAATGATAACACAGTCAATGATGGCAATAGACTCAGCGGATAGCAGACTCCAGAGAGAACCAAACACAGTCCAGCAAGATATGCAATACACAGCACAGTCAATGAGAAGTATGCATACCGTGGTTCAGCAGTAGCAGTCAGATGGGATAGCAGCGGTACCTGAGCGGCTAGAGGCCGACTGGATAGAAAGTCCCTGGACAGGTGAGGCAGAGGTCTAGCAGGTGCAGCGCACAGGTGAGTAGACCAACAGGGACACGAATCCACAGGAGTCAGCAACACGTGGAACTGGACTCATAGGAGACCCAGGAGAATAGAGATGATCCAGCAGAGGGTAGTAGATGAGATACAAATCCAATGCTGACAGGAGGGTAGAGACCAGTGGAACACGTGAAGGCGTGGAGAGTGGATCAGCAGGAGATGGACGATAGCGCTGACCACAGCAGCAGGGCTCAGCGGCACACGGAGGTAACCAGTAGCAACCACAGGAACCAACAGCGATGGGAAACAGGAGTGCAGCGCAGGGCAGGAGCTGTTGATCATGAAGTGTAGCAGATGGTCATGAAAGCGGCAGTCTCGAGGAAGCCACAGCAAAGATGAGATGAGACTGTAGAGCACGGAGGCAGCGGATAGTAATCAGCTGGCAGTCATGATGTTGAACACAGGCGAGTTGCAAGCAGGAGACTGTAGTGCACGGAGGCAGCGGGTAGTAGCCAGCTGGCAGTCACGATGATGAACACAGGCGAGTTGCAAGCAGGAGACCGTAGTGCACGGAGGCAGCGGATAGTAGTCAGCTGGCAGTCACGATGATGAACACAGGCGAGTTGCAAGCAGGAAACTGTAGTGCACAGAGGCAGCGGATAGGAATCAGCAAACAGACTTGATGAGAAGCAGGTGAGTGAAGTAAAAGCTGGAGTGCACGGAGGCAGCAGATAGCAATGAGCAAACAGTAACATAGATATAAACTAACGTTGAAGTGGTTTAGAAGACTGTAGTGCACGGAGGCAGCGGATAGGAATCAGCAAACAGTCCTGATGATACAGTTGATGGTAGAAGTGGTTTAGAAGACTGTAGTGCACGGAGGCAGCGGATAGGAATCAGCAAACAGTCCTGATGATACAGTTGATGGTAGAAGTGGTATGGAAACCACAGGAATAGAAGTGGTTTGGAAACCACAGGAATCAGCAGCGCTGAATACACGAGGAATACAGGAACACCTTCAGAGACTCATGAGGAATGAGACTCCAAGATCAGGCAACGTGGTGTTGACCACAGGTGCTTAATATAGGGAGGTTGCCTGATCTGCCAATTGAGTTAAAGGGGTATACACTGAAGTATAGAAAAGGGCTGCGCATGCGCAGACCCTCAGGATGGTGGACGACCACGGTTCCTAAATGTCCGGGAAGAGGCACTCACGGTCCGGTGAGTGACAAAGACCTCATCTGAGGTGGCCCTTTCGGGGCGTACCTGGTACTCTATGGCTGTTACATAGATGATTTGTTTATTATTTGGGATGGTGGCCCTCAACTGGCCGCAGATTTTGTTTCTTTTCTGAATATAAACACTTATAATTTGGTTTTCACTCACCATTTTAGTAGTATCACTACTAATTTCCTGGACATTACCCTTACGATAGAGGAGACTAGTAATAAAATTATTTCCACTAATTACAACAAACCCGTAGACTCTAATACGCATTTACATTTTAAAAGCGGCCATTACAAGCCGTGGATTCGAAACATTCCCAAGGGACAACTATGCAGGATTAGGAGAAATTGTACTCTCGATAGCGATTATGTATTACAAGCTAATAAGATGCAACTGGATTTCTCCGAGAGAGGTTATCCATTGAATTTGATAGAGGATGCTAAAGAGTTTGCTCTGAAGCAAAAGCGAAATGATTTATTAGTTCCCAAGAATAAAATACAATCTGATAATCCCTCCAAAACAAATGGTTTCGACAATTCTCTCATCTATATTTCAAAATATAATAACAAATCTCATGTGATAAAGCATATCGTAACCAATAATTACAACATTTTACATCAGGATAATATTCTAAGTAACATTCTGGATGAGACTCCAAGGGGTAAATGTATGAACGTGCGGGTTCTTCAACACCCGCGTGTTCAGCGTGTTCGGCGATTAAATTTCAAGCAGCGCTGCATTGTAAAGGGAAACGTCCCTTTACAATGCAGCGCCGCTTAAAATTTAATCGCCAAACACGCTGAACACGCGGGTGTTGAAGAACCTGCACGTTCATACATTTACCCCCAAGAGTTATATATAAGAAAAATAACAACTTAAAAAATCTATTAGCACCGAGTGTACTAAGATCTAATAAAAACAAGAATAAAAATAGAAATGAACTGGATAATGATAAGACAAATATTCAATCTTGGTTACCTCCAAGACGACCAGGGTGCTATGGCTGCATTAAAAATGTTTGTTTAACATGTGACTTTATTCAGAAAGCAGCTTCTACCATCAAGTCCACAGTTAGTGGATTGGTTTTTCCTATCCTTCAATACATTAATTGTGAAACAACATTTGTAATCTACGTGCTGGAGTGCCCTTGTGGACTCCAGTATGTGGGTCGTACTACTCGCTCTCTAAAAAGTCTTTTTAGAGAGCACAGACAAAATGTTATGAAGGGATATTTGAAACATAGTGTATCCAGACATTTTTCAGAACAGCATGAGAATAATCCTAAGGGTTTGAAAATAACTGGAATCGAAAGATTTGATCCTACAGATAGAGGGGGAGATCGCTATAAAAGACGATGTAAAAGCGAAGTCTCATGGATTTTCAAACTCCAAACCTTATGTCCAGATGGTTTGAATGAAACCATGGAATTCAATAATTGGGATTCATAGGTTTCAATGCATGCTAGAAATAATATCTCAACTCAATTTGTCTTCTTTATATCAGGATAATTTGTGTCTTTCCCCCGGACTTGGGTTATGTATTCCTTGATCCTGGAGTAGATTATAGGGGTGCATGCACCTATTTAGGTATTCTCGATTCCATTTATGCTGACTGATGCATATTTATATGTATATGGATATGTATATGTGTAAACGTGTTATTTCCCTTTATGTTGGGTCAAGCACGAAAACACATGTACATTAGGATTTGCTACTGTACATACTGATGGTTTCTAACGACTATCTATATGTTTCAGAAACAACTTTTTATATTTATTTTTATTTTTTATTTCTATTTATTTTTATTTTTATATGATATATCTTATTGTCCTTTATTAGATTTGTTCATTAATGAATTTGTACCTTATTGGTTTTATCTGACTTTTTATGAGTCTTTGTACTTTTACTTTTGGAGAGCTCTAAGTGTTATAATGGCTCTTCATATGTCTTTATGGCTATTGACATTACCCTTTGGTTATGTAGACATACGTATGGTTAAATTGGGTGAACACATATGTCCTCTTTTAAATGTATGAAATGATACCTGTACCTTTAAGATCTCACAGATCACAACAGATGATTGCAATCATGTGAGGAAATACTCCCTTTAAAAAGGGCAACTATCCATATGGGATACTATGGCTTGATAAAGTCTGTTTCACAGACGAAACGCGTTGCCTTGCTTTCTGTTGCCTGCTATACCCTGAGTGTCCTTACCGGGTTACAACTTCCATATCAGTGGGACTTCTATGTACATGCCCGTCTGTTGTTTGTCTGGATCCGGACTAACGGTGCGCACCGAAGAATTTGCTTATTATCTGGATCCACTTACATGGTAAGAAGCCCTTATCCTTACTAATGCTGATAGGCATTTGCCATCTGCCAATTACAGTCACGGAACTACGGAATGGACACAATCGTTACATCCTGGAGGTATGTGGAACGCTTAATTTAGATAGCCGCCGAAGTGGTAAGAAGCTATATATCAGCTGGATGTCCAACATATGCTTTGTGATTTCTCATACGGGATCTGAGTACTCATTGTAGCCGCAGCTGCGGTAAGATATCCAACTCTGCTGGAAATTATTCCCAGTCTCACTGAACATATGATTGTATACCCGTATACCGGCTATTATTAACACTTGACTTTAATAAGGATGGTTCTGAGGACCTAATTTAATGAAAGCTATAGTCTATTGCATGGACATACATCGACATATATATATATATATATATATATATATATATATATATATACAACTTCTTCAGAGTCATCTCCAGAGAGAGTTTGGATTGTTCTCTCTTATATTTTGAAGGAATAAAATTCCATGTTTATTCCAATGATTTTTCACCAGCTGGTGTTATATAAATTATTGGAATATATTTCTTTATATGCATGTATGTGTATAAATCGAGATCATGTGGTCTGTATTTCACTGAACCTTTACTAGAACTCTCCTATTTTTTATGTTTAAAAGGACAAGTGTGTACTCAGCTATATTCAATTTATACCACTTCATTGTGGTTATGTGTGCTTGCTTTTATGCACTTTGTACATTTTATTATGAATTTTTTTATTAAATGTTTATTAAGGTACATCTGCGCAACTCTGTTTTCTTTTTCTATGCATATTGAAAGAATTGCTTTTTTTCTTCAATATGTTGTTTTACCCGTAAAATAGGACTTTCATTAGTTTTCGATTATTGTTTTTTTTGTGTGTTTGGTAGAATTTTCATTAACCTTTGTTTTATTATTGACACATAAGTAACAGAGCAGGTGTTTTCTCTGGATGATGGCTTCATACTCACTGCAGCTAACATATCCATGGCAAGGTGAAAAAATGATAGTTAATCATGCATTGGAAAGGAGAATTAGCCTACTAACTGTTAAGGGAAATTTATACGACACCATAAGGCAGGTGTCTAATGGGTGATAGTTATCCTTCCTCAGCTGGTTGTCATGCCTAATCAAAATTTCATGACTGATAAGAACAGTATGTTAGGTTTGAATAGAAATAATCTCTGCTCAGTGTGTATAGCACCTGAAAATGATATTAGGCCATTAGACCTCACCTTTACTGCAGGACACTTGTGAAAAACGAATTCTGCAGTAATATATTAAAACTAGCATAGACCCTCATCGTGAAAGACATTTTTAGTGCTTTGTTTCTTAAAATTTAGGTGCATGAGGCGTCCTCAGGTTAGGTTCCTCTTAAATTGTAAAATATGGACTAATACAACAATTAATGAATTCAATTTACTATTGAATTCATTAATTGATGTGTAATAACACCTCTCATCATTCAGCAACAGTAAATTAAGTAGGAAGTGTGGGTGGGAGTAAAACATTTTGTACATGGTGGAAAGGGTCAGAATATATGTCTTAATACCCAATTAATTATATATGTCTAAGCCTATGAGAGTAATATCTACAATGACCAGCCACGACATTAAAACCACCTGACTAATATTGTGTAGGTGTTAGGCTGCCTGGTCATATAACGAACCTGCAGAACTGATAGACGGAGGTCTTCACCTATAGCAGACGCCTTTCCCGTAGGGCTATATACACTCACAGGTACTCGGATGCCCCCAGGACTTCACTCCAATGTAGTGTAGGTTCGTTAAACAGTACCACAGCGGCAGGCCAGGAGGCAGCATAGCTGGTAATGGATGTTCAGACGTAAGCCGATTTCAGGGGTCACTAGCAGAGTAGAATGGTCGGATAACAAGCCAAAGGTCAGGGTCACAGGCAAAACAGCAGAGTCCAAGATACGGACCAAAGGGTCAGGGTCACAGGCAAGGTCCAAGAAACAGGCAGGGGGTCACAACAGGTAATCAGCAATTCAGGAATCCAGAGCAGGCCAGCAACAGTGCAGTACTGCAACGCTATAACCGACAGGGAGGCTAAGCCCTCCCTGCCTAAAATAAAGAAATCAGCGAACCAGAGCCTAGCTCTGAAAACACCCTCAGTGCCTGCTTAATTAATAAAAGGTACTAATTAGCCCACAGGCTTGCTGAACCTACTGCGCACGCGCCAGGCTGCCCTGTATTGCCAGGGCGCAGCGCTGAACTGTTTTAGCGTCCGACCGTTGATGTCCCGGTCATCAAGGAGATGGCCGGGATGCCGGGCAGAGCAGAAAGCGAGAGCGGTTATGAACTGCAGCGGCTCGTAACAGTAGGTCACCCTTGTGCCGCCAAAACAGGTCTGAACCGTCAAGGCATGAATTCCACAAGACCTCTGAAGATGTCCTGTGGTATCTGGTACCAAAATGTTAGCAGCAGATCCTTTAAATCCTGTTAGTTGTGAGCTGGGGCCTCCATGGCTCTGACTTGTTTTTACAGCACATCCCACAGATGCTCTATAGGATTGAGATCTGGGGAATTTGGAGTCAACATATTGAGATCTTTGTCATGCATTCCTGAACAATTTTTGAAGCGTGGTGGGGTGCCATATCCTGCTGAAAGAGACCACAGGGAATACAGTTGCCATGAAGGTTTGTACTTGGTTTGCAGCAAAGTTTAGATAGGTGGCACGTGTCATAGTAACATCCACATGAATGCCAGGACCCAAGTTTCCCAGCAGAACATTGCCCAGAGCATCACACACTGCCTTCGCTGGCTTCCCTTCTTCCCATAGTGCATCAAGGTGCTATCTCTTCCCCAGTTAAAGGACTCACACACACCTAATAAAAGAAAATGTGATGTAAAAGAAAACGTGATTAATCAGACCAGGTTACCTTCTTCCATTGCTCCATGGTCCAGTTCTGGCACTCATGTGCCCATTGTTGGCGCTGTTGGTGGTTAGAATTATTAAGTTATACTGCGCTCAAATCCCCCAATAAACCAGAAGTGGTAAAGCAGCGAGTATACTACAAGGTATCCCTCCTTGAGTACAAATTGTATATAATAATCAAATTAACTGCGCTTATACCAGACATCCCAGATGGTATACGCACTTCCTATTATGTTTATGCAGTAATGTCTTCTAGAATGATTAATAGATACCATACAGAACGTAGAAATAATGTTCCAATATGATTACAGGTGATATCTCTATATTGTTCAATATAACCAATATTTACAGTTGGATTAGATGAATCAATAATGAAATTCAAAATTAAAGTACCACAGTATCTGGAGGGTATTGAAAGCTGATTAGTCCGCTATGGATACTTTCTGGATGTCCTTTGTGTGGAGAAAACTTATCCTGAAGACAGTCGATCAATTTACCAATGAGAGTGTCCCAATTGTATCACCTCAAAAGAAGTGTAATTCAAACTGGCCCAACGTTTATCCTATTCTTCTATAGGTGGCATTGAACGAAATATCTTGATAAGTTCAGTCTAGATGTTGTTGTGAAAATCTGTAGAGGTCCTTTTACAATTATGTCTCATACCAAACAGATAGTAGGGTTCAAAGGGTGTACTAAAAGGGTGTTGTCCAAAACCTGAGACTATAATAATATAATATATCTACAGGTTTGTATATATAACGGCATTGTGTATATTGTACACTATTTAAGTGAACTTAATTAAAGTCTATTGGCTATAAGAACCAAAATATATAACCAAGGTTTAGCAGCCTCACTAACCTCTAACAAAATATGGAGCCCTCTAATTATGCATAAAATAGTATTTATTCACTCTTGTAAAAAACATAAAATTCAATCCAACCATAAAAGGCATAAAAAAGTAAAAACATTCATATGGATCTGATAAAACTGATTTCATATAAAATTTACAGTAACAATAATAATAAACACCCTCTTCTGATAGTATCAATGATAACGTAAATTCAACTGGAGACAGAAGTTTGACCGATGTTTGTCAAACATGCAGGGGACTGTCTAAGACCTATACAAGTGATCCAATATTTGGTACATTTTAGGACGGTTTTAAAGAATAAATGATTTAGATGAGTTCTTTAACTCACCGTACACTGAAGCTGCCCAATCCGATCCTGTGTTAAATGGCCATTTTAGATTATGTGCTTGTCAATATCGCTCTTGGCGGCGGGTGTTCTCTACGTGCGTTCCACTGTGGAACGCACGCTAGAGAAAAATGCAGCACTGAAAATGTCTATAAATTGTAAAGTCCTGGAGGATAGAGCAAAAGATGGTCTCGCACAGTCAGAAAGTAAACTTAAATGTTTATCATATCAAATACAAATAAAATTATATATATAATCAGATATTAAGAATCAAAACGAAAAACCCTATAAAAATACCATATATAAACAAGTATAAACAGTCGGAACGCACGCTGTTTCAAGTATATGGGTGCCTGGTGAGATCTGTTTGTGGTTGACAGGGCTCAGCATGGGCACTCTGCCCAGTCGGTAAGTGTGGTGGTGGCAGGGTATTAATGTGTGAGGTAGTATTAATATAGTATAGTTTAAAAGCACCATTAATAGAGAGGGGAATATTAATGTAATGGCGGGACAGGAGGAGAGTCTTAATGTAATTGTCAGGCACCGGAACACGCTGCCACTTGGTCAGGGTCCTTGGCTCCCACCTACCTCTTGCAGTTGCTCTGCTCTCCTCATCGGTTGCCTGCGAGTCATCCTACC